>NC_137148.1:104983162-105583162 GCF_951394435.1 Stenella coeruleoalba | reverse complement strand
CAGACGACTGTTTAAAAATGGATAAGTTTATACTGTATTTTCTTGCTTTTGCACCTTTAAAATAATAAGGTGCTTTCATTTTGCACTCTAAGTTGAGTTGTTTATTACTTTATTTGGTAATACCTAATTACAGTTAAAAAAAAAAAAAAGGCTTCCCAAACCCCAATTAAAATTAGGTCCTATTATATCCTCACCAGCATTCTAACCCTTCTCTTTCATAGCACTGGGGAAAAAAAAAAAAAAGTTTGTAACTAGGTTATTTGTGCAACCATTTGGTTAATGTATGCCTGAGTATGACAGAGTCAGTATCTGTTCTGCTAATCACGGCATCATCCCACAGTGCCACAGCCAGGTGGCCCACACCTAAGAAACTCTTCTCCCCAATAAATATTTGATAAATGGAGAACTCATAAGTCCTGGCCCTAGAATGGCTGCATAATATAGCAAGACGCACCATGGTTATTTAACTATTCCCCTTCAGTTGGATTTCTAGGCAAAATACTTTAAAAAGTCACAATGCTGGGCAAAAAAAGGAATTCATGTAGAAGACACTATAGTCCTTTCCCCCAACAAGTTTCTGGAGTGCATTTCTTTTACCTCTTTTGTTCTTCCATAGTTCCTAGCACAAAGTTAGATCCATGGTAGATATTTAAGCATTCAGTGACCCAAGCAGACTACATGACAGTCACTCAAGAGCTAAGATTAAATGTTACAGAATTCTAAGTATTATGATTTCACCTAGAGCTACAAGCATCAGAAAAGGTTTTAAGGAGTAAGAGTCAATCTAAAAAGTGAAGAACAACTTTTGGGAATCGAGCCAACCTATACTATCAGGCCTCCCCTGCCCTCCTTGAGCAGTGGTTTATCTATAGCCAGATTTGTATTCCTTAACATGACACATCTCTTTAATCCATTCACTCAATTCTAAACAAAATTATCTTCAAGAGGAGGTTCTATGCTTATTTAACCTAATAAACCTTTTTTGCTGTCCATAAAGGGCCCGAATGGTAAAAGGTAAAAAACTACAAAGAACTCATTACACTACATGCTGCACAAATGAATTCTGAACATAACATTTTAGATACTACATTCACTGAAAAATGCAGAAATTAGGAGAATCTAAAACTGAAGTCCTAAAGTTTAACGATGTATTTTCTTAAGGGCCAATATAAGATTCAAATGGTAACTATACTAGGCATTATTTTGCAGGCACTGAACGTGGGCCTTTGCATACATTTTTTCCCCCTAATCTTCAAAATAACTCTGAAAGGTGAGGAAGCTGAGGCTGAGAAGCTAGGTGACTTCTTCAACTACTATACATCTAAACAATACAGGTGTTCTTTTTTATATACTGTGAACTGACCAAAAACCCCAAACAAACAAAAACCTGAAAATCTGGAGAACTGGAAGGGCTTTGTTATTGACAGAATTTAGTTTAAAATAACAAAAACATTCCGAGGAAGCATACAAGATCAAGGTATATAATATCCTTCAATTAAAAAAGCTTTTAAGACTTATGGGTAAATACAGACTGTTTTACTACTAAACTACAGGGCTTTGGTGAAATCTGAAACTATCTATATAATATTTCCAATAATAAAAATGCTCTAAAAGGGAAATTACCAGCTATATAATCTGCTTTATGAGAATTTTGAGTTTTGAAAGGAAAATATAATAGATTTGAAAGAAACTACAGGAATATGGATAAAATAAGTGTTTTAAAAATCGTTTTTCTTCTTATATGACAAAATACCGTAACAGAATGAAAGAAGTAGTATTACCCAAAGCTAAATGATGTCAGGCTTTTAAACAATCAATAAGCTGTAAGTGTTGGGACCTCGGCAATTATTTCAATGAATGTTATGAATGTTACATTTTCAAATACTGGGACAAGTACAGTCTTGTATGAAATGACTGTATGAAGTCAAATAATCATATCCAAAAGAAATTACATACTTTCTGTATTTAAACTTTCCGACACTTCGATCGTGTCAAACTATATGGTGCTAACTCTTTGCATTCACAAAATTCCATCAATGTAGTCATTATACACTTATAAAGGCAGTCTTCAAGTAATCCTAAATCATAAAAAATTATTAATCAAATCTCAAAAGCATCAATGTCATCTCAAAAGAACGATTTTGTACCCTGAAAAAATAAAAGTTGTATGCGGCCATAAAAGAAGAATTACAGAAATCAATAGAGTTTATAGGGATGGTTTCTGTTCACCAAGTATAACTACTTAGACAAGACCCCAGAAGGTCTTTCTGGACATCTTCCACAGAAAAAACAATTCTATTTCTCTCTCCCTCTCTCTTAGACTCTGCCCCCCGCCTTTTTGATGTAACCCTCTTCCAAAAGGTTTACATTATAAAAGTGGATTTATGCCATTATCAGGAAGAGCTTGTCCCAAGACTTAAGATTTCTATATCAAGATTGCAGGAATTGAGCTTTAATAATTCATACACCACAAACACACCCTGCTAAGATTTTCCCTTCAAATACTAATGTTCCCACTCTTGGGACCCCTAACGAGTGTACATAAGCCACACAACACAACCTTTAAAAAAAGACACGGATGGTAGGTGCTCTCCACTCCCTCCTGAGAAACGTCCTCACCACCTAAACCTCCTGCACATTCCCTTCTCGGGGCCTAAAAGTACAACTGTCATTCAGAGGGATGGTAATTGTTAAGCGTGGGTGAGAAAAAAAAGCATACACAAGATATATAACTGGATGGGGGAGATTGTTAAATGCAGCCTCTCCGGTATCACGTAACTAGCCTAACCCGCTGCCAACTTTTAAGAGATTAAGTTACATTCCTCTGCAATTCCACCCTTGACAGCTGAATCCAGAGATGCCAGCGAGTTGTGCACGTCCATTCACGCCGCCTCAGCAGACGAGAGCCGGCAGCTACATCCCGCGGTCAGCGCGGACCAGCGGCTGGGGTGGGGTGGGGGGGCTGGCGAGAGGGCTGCAGAGAGGGCCGGGAGAGCTCACCTTTTCTAGCTCATCGTGGAGCTCCGCCAGGCTGGGCCGGAGGAGCTTCTCGCCCAGCTGCGCTACCGTGTGCCGGTAGTAGTCGATCCTGGGCACGGCGTCCATAGTGTTGTGGCCGAAGGTGCGCAGGTAGTAGGTGTTGGTGTGGGTGTCATAGTAGTAGTGCTGGTGGTGCCCACTGCCGCTGCCGCCGCCGCCGCCCGAGTGCAGGCTGCTCCCCTCGCTCAGCACTGTGTCCCCGCCGTTCTGGAAGTTCACGTTGGGCCCGTCGCCTCCGATCCCCGCTGCATCCGACATGCTCTCGTCTGCCGACGAAGAGGCAGCTGGGTCCACGAAGTTCACGCGGAAGCGGCCCTTGGCTTCCTCGCTGCCCTTGGCTAGCCCGCTTTCGCCGCTAGCTTTCCCGTCCACGGGGGTCTCCCTGGCCCTCGCCCCAGCGTTAGCCGACGCCGCAGCCGCAGCCGCTCGCCCGGCATTCTCGGAAACCAGATCCACCTGGAAGCGGCTCTGGCTCGGGGTGGGCCCCAGGGGTCTGCCCAGCCCGTCACTGGCCGCCGCGGCGCCCTCCCCGCGGACCCCGCCGCCGCCCCGGCTCGCAGTCGCAGCATCCTCCGGCACCAAGGGCACTGCCGTGCTGGGCAGGTCCATCCCGGCGGCGGCCAGCGCGGCGGCTGGAGGCGTCTCCCCGACCCCCGCCAGCCTCGCGGCGCCGGAGGAGGGCGCCGTGGGCCCCGGCTCCATCGTCGCCCGACGCTCGGCGGACCCGGAGAGCCTGGCGGACCTGGCGGGCTGCACGCCCTCCGCGCCCCCGGCCGGCGGTGGTTGCGGCCGCAACGCCAGGTGAGGGAGTCACACTCTCCAAGCCGCGCACGCGCCGCCGCTAGCCCAGGCCGGCACGAACGCCTCCGGCAGCGGAGTCTGCGCGCGACTGCGGCGGGCGCGGGGCGGGCCCCGCTGTTTAAAGCCTCGGCGGGGCCGTGGCGTTGGTGTCTCCCGCTGCAGCACGCGGGAGGCGGGGCCCGCGACTCGTCCGCCCCTCAGCCCGCCCAGCCGCGGTCCCGCAGTGGCGCGCGGCGGAGGTTCCCTCGGCTCCCGGCCAGTCCTGGCTCCTGCGCTACTCCACTCAGGGATCGCGTCCGGCCCGTCCACGCCGGGCCTCGGGCAGCATGAGCAGCGCGATCCGGGAGCGGCCAAGCGCCGCCTCGCCGCCGTAGCCGGGAAGATCTCTGCGCCGCTACCTCCTCTTCCGTCGCCCTCCTCCCACCCCTCCACCTCCTTCCCCCGCCCCGCTCTGCGGCGAAGAGGAGCGGGGCCCCCCGGCCTCCTCCCTCTCTCCCCGCCCCTGGGTCAGCGCGTCAGTGGGCCGACGGCACAGGCCACGGCAGACCAGGCTGCGGACGGTGTCCGGCCCACCCGGCCAGAGAAAGGGTGCGCGGGCCCTGCCTCGGCTCACGCCGACTGCTGATGCTCCGGCGGCGGCTCCGGAGGCAGTCGCCCGCTCGCTTTTTTTTTTTTTTTTTTTTTTACGTTCTAAGCTCTCAATATGGAGCTGAGCCGGCGAGATCTCGCGAGATGCTGCCAGGGCTACCGGGCCGCTTCCCCTGCGGCACGTGGTACCCGAGGCGATGCAGGAGCGGCGGGCGGCCCTGAGCTCCTGCGGGTGATGCCGGGGGCTATCCCGTCCGGACCGCAGGTGCTTCCGAAGTTGCGGGCAAGGTGCGCCTCCCGGGGAGGCGCGCCCCCCGGCGAGGCCTGCTCGGAGCTCCGGCCCGCCGCGACTCCCCTCACCCACTCCAGGCCTGAGCCTAGAGGGAGGCAGGATTTCCTCTGTGCTGCCTTTGAGGCGTTTACCTGCTTGGCAGCGTTAGATTTCCATAACCAGATACTAATTCCAGTCGTGATGCATTGGGTGTATACACATTTCCTATGACACCTTCATTTTAAAAGCTGTGATGTTTGAAGGTGAGAAGGGAGCCTAGTTGTGATACCGTATTGTTTCAAGACGATTTTTAACTGGAGGCATTTCCAAAAAGCATAGAAATGAATACACTGAGAGCAATAACTAACCGTGGAGCACTAACCGGGAAGTTTCGACGTGGTTTAAGTTGTGAAGAATTCCGCTATTTCAAGTAAAACAGAAAGGTACTTCTCCTGTGCAGACCTATTTTCTCTTCTTTAAAAAATAGGGGAATATAATTACTTTGCAACTTTCTTAGCGGTAGAATCCATTTTTAACCTAAATTCTACCCACAGCCCTACATAAACAGATAACCATGAATGGTTTCTTCCATCACTTGTCTTTTAGTTTTGTATTGATGTTTACGTAATTTTAAATTTTATTTATGGGGATAAACACATCCTTTGCTGAATCCTGGAAGCATGATCAAAGAGAGGCAGAGTTTGCCGAACTGTTTGGAAATACCGTCAAGAAAGATGCAACCAGGCAATTTTCAAAAAATTGTCCTATCCGTGATTTTATTTGACATTCACAACTTTTCATCTCAGTTTATTATCTCTGTTGTAAAGATGGAGAGAGGAAGGAACCGCTCTTGGATCATGGAGCCACAGTTTTTAAAGTCCCTCATGAGCTGTAGTAATATTAGAAAACTAGAAGAAGCCAGAACAATCAGGTGGTCCTTTAGGCAGTACAGTTTCTACTACAAGATTGCTGCCTTAGTAGTTGATGCATGTGGTACCTTTTAGCTCCAGAGCTAATTTGGTGGCTGTGGGTATTCAACATTCACTGGTCTAAACAAATAGTAAGCACCTACTATGAGGTGCTCTGTGTTATGGGGATCTAGCAATGAGCAAAACAGACAATTCCTTCTCTCGTGGAGCTCATAGTCTAGCAGGAGAGGCGATAAACAAGATAAATAGGTAAAATATGTAGCATGCTAGTAGTGAGTGCTAAGCAATGGGGAATGGGATATGTGTGTAAGATGGAGGTGGTAAAATTTTTCATAGGATGGCCCCAGTGAGAAGGTGACATTTGAGTGTGAAAATGAGTGATGCAAATACCTGGGAAAAGAGTGTTCCAAGCAGAGGAAAAGCAAAGGCCTGAAGGTGAGAGCATGCCTGAAATGTTGATGAAATTGCACGTAGGCCAGTGTGGCTGAAGCTGCTTAAGGGTTGGGGAGAATCAAAGGTCAGAGAGTTTAGGGGTTGGGGACATGACAGTCCAGAATGTATAGCACCTCTTTGCCTTTTACTCTGAGTGGGATGGTATGTTAGCTTGGGCTGCCTTCTCACTGTGTCCTCACATGGTAGAAAGAGAACTGTGATGTCTCTTCTTCTATAGGGCACTATTTCTCTCTGATCAGGGCTCCACCCTTATGACTTCATTTAACATTAATCACCTCATTAAAGGCAATATCTTCAATACAGTCACATGGGTTAGCACTTCAACATAAGGATTTTGGGGAGACACAGTACAGTCCCTAGCAATGGCAAGTTATTGGAGGGTCTGAGTAGAGGAATGACATGATTTGATGATATATAAAGGATCAGTCTAGCTGCCTTGTTGTAAATACACAAGTGGGTAAGCAGTGGTGACAAAGAAAAAAGCAAGGGGATGTGTTAAGAGGTATTGCTGCAATCCGGGAGGTGAAGGTGTGGCTTTGACCACTGTGTGTAGCAGTGGAAATGGGAGGAAAGTGGTCAAGCTCTGAAGTGGAGGCAATAGAATTTGCTGATGGATGTGGAGTATTGTAGAGAATCCAAGAGTTTTGGCCTGAGCAACTGGAAGAATGGTATTGCTATTTTCTGAGATGTAGAAGATGGTGAATGGAGCAGGCTTGGGTTGGAGGAATATCATGAGCTCAAACGGATATGTCTGTTGGAGGAAACAAAGAAATGTATAGTAATAACAAATAAGAGTCACTCATAAACGTGTGATGGCAAACCGAGAAGTTCTAGGAGAGGAATATGGTACAATGAGAATGCAAAAGAGAGGGACCAAACTTAGGGAGGAAGTGACTCTTCAGTGAGGTCTGAAGGATGACTAGGATTAAACTATAACTTTCATAGGGGTTTGAGAAAAGGGAAATACGGTGAGCAAAAGGCCTCTTGGAATGAACTTGGTCAGTTTGGTTAAAGAATAGGGATTAAGGGACAAGAGTAATAAAAGATGAGTCTATTCTAAAAGCCCTATAAAACCTATAAAATGGGTTTCCAGGAAGATTTGGGGTGGGGAGCACAAATGATCAGATTTACATTTACTAAAATTCTCTGTAGTTATTATATTGTGGGCAGAAGATTGGAGAGGAGCAAGAATAAGTATGGAAAGTCGGGATACAATTTCAGTAATCTAGGCATGAGCTGATAGTAATAATAGTAGCTAACATTTATAGGGAGTTTATGTCCTGTATACTGTGCTAAACTCTACGTTCATAGTCTTATTTAATTCTTACAGCAACACTATGAAGAACATTATAGTATTATTCCTATTTTACAGATGAAAAGCTTGGTTAAGGAAAAGAGTTTAAGAAACTTGTCTGAGGTCACTCAGCCAAAACCAAGATTTAAATCCAGGGAGATTTCTCCACTAATCAAGTTATAGGAGTTTGGGTTATGGAGGATGCAGGGAAATGAGGAAGGGGAAAAATTTGAGCGATATGGTACTTAAGATGTAACTCAGAGGACTTGGAAACAGATTGAAGGAATGAGGGAAAATGAAGGATAACGAGTTTTCAAACTTGTTCACCTGGAGTTAGTTGGCAGTGACATTAGTGAGGAAGGACATTCTAAAGCTAGGTTTGAAGATGAATATGAGAAAGCTGGTCTGGGGCATTTTGGGCTTTGAGACATCCAAGTGGAAAATTAAGACAGCATTTGGCTACATGGGTCTTGTGCTCAAAAAGAAGTTTGTATGAGAGTTCAAATGTGAGGGTTTTCTGCAAATAGATGATAGTAACTGACACCATGGGCATGAATACGGTCACTCAGTAAGATGGAATAGAGCAACGCCGTGCAATAGAATGTTGGAAGTATTCTGTATCAGTGTGGCCCAATGCAATAGCCATGAGCCACTTGTGGTTTTTGAGCCCTTGAAATGCCTAGGGCAATTGAACTGAATTTTTAAATTCTGTTAACTTAAGTTTATTAAGCAGCCCCATGGGCTAGTGGCTTCCATATAAAACAGCATAGGTATAGAGTTCAAAAGAAGGCCTAGGGCCCGGACTTGTGTGATTCCAACATTTGATGACTAAATTAAAGGAGAAGTGGCCTGAGATATGAGAAGAAAACCAGATGAAGGCATTTTCAAAGTAGGATCAGCTGTGTTAAATTGGGCCAAGAGGTCGAAAAAGATGAGAGGTGAATATATATTGAATTTAGTAACATATATTAGCCAACATAATGAGAGGGTAATGAGAGAGGGAGCAAGGGCTCCAGGAGATAGAATCAAAGTATGCATGTGAAACTTGTAGAAACACTGTCAGGAGAAGTCTCATGTAGTTCACTGCTACCAAACATTTATCAGATTTACCAGTTGTCAATTTAGAGACACTCTGAGGAGAACAGACTTGTTGTAAGGGCCACGATGGAGGAGTAACCCAGGCATTTTGCTCATCTTCCCCTTTTGCCAGGAAGTCGGTCTGGCCATGTATGTACCAATGTCCTTACTATGTATCGAATGTACTCAGAATTTTAGGACTAGAAGGGACTTAGGATGTTGTTCCAAGCTTCTCATTTCACAAATGCTAAAATGTCCTAAAAGGAGATAAAAATTATGTTTGACCTGCAACTCTTCACATCTTGCACCATTAGAGCATGTGAGATACAAAACCTTGAGGAGCTTTAAAGTCACAGTTTTTACTTATCTTTTTTTTACACTGAGTTTTAGCTAGATGTGCTTGCTGTGCTCACATTCTATCTGGTTATGGTTTCCCATTTTTACTAGCTAGCAATCAGCATACAGGTTAGGTCAATGGTATTGACCTTGAGAAATTGATTATCATGGGAAAAATAAGTTACCCTAGAGAAGCTTGTATATGCTATAAATGTTACAATTTTGTTTTCTTATCTAAGTCTGATCATATTCTTCTTAAATTAAAAATATAAAGATTTTAAAGTCAGTCATAGAATTAAACATTAATCAAAATCTGACTTGCTTTTTATCTAAATAACACTTAAGTTAGTATTTGTAAATTATGTCTTTCAGAAAACATAGCCCAAGATTTTACTGAATCGAAATCTTTTATGTTTTGTTTATCCAAGCAGTAAATTCATGACAAATACGTTTAAAGTAAACACAATCTCTTTTCTCATTCCCTACCTCCACCTACACATGTGTTTGTCATAAAGCTAATCAAGAATAGATATGCAATATTTTTCCAACATTATTAATTAATAGAAATATTCTAAGTGATAAATGTTGTTAACTCCTAGTTAACTATAAGAAACAAAATTTGGGGCTTCCCTGGTGGCGCAGTGGTTGAGAGTCCACCTGCCGATGCAGGGGACACGGGTTCATGTCCAGGTCTGGGAAGATCCCACATGCCGTGGAGCAGCTAGGCCTGTGAGCCATGGCCACTGAGCCTGCGCATCTGGAGCCTGTGCTTCCCAGCGGGAGAGGCCACAACAGTGGCCTGCGTACTGCAAAAAAAAAAAAAAAAGCTAATCAAGGAAATCACTAAAATTTTGTATTGGAAAAGTTATTTGTGTCTGCACTGATTTACTTCTAATTCTGCAGGCTGTGAACATTTGCAATAAAGTTCAAAATTGTTATCAAATATTAATATGTCAAATAAATACTTTTACAAAATAGCTAAGTGATTACAATCATGGTCCCCATAGCTAAACAACCTGGATTTGAATCTCAGCTTCACTGGTTACTTACTAGTCATGTGACGTGGACTAGTGTGACCTCTGTGCCTCAGTTTCCTCATCTGTAAAATAGAGATAATGATGGTAGCTAACTCATAGAGTTATGAGGATTACATTAATTACTATCTATAAGGTGCTTAGGACAGTGCCTGATACATGGTAAGCCCTAATATATATAAACATTAAATAATTATTTGAAGCATTATAATGTTTTATTGAAACTTTAAAAAAATGGCTGTAAGGCTAAACATTTAAATTGTATCTTTTTGGGGGAGTGTGTCCTGTTTAGTTTTAAATTTTGCTTTTCATTTTGATTTTGAGAAGCTTTTAAATGATTTTTGAGTAGCATGTAAGCTGTCTTTTTCTGTTACAGATTTGGGGTTTTTTAAGCAGTTGTTAGTATAATTATTTTGCTGCCACTTAATTTGTTTTTTTTAATCTTTTTTTTAATATTTATTTATTTGGTTGCGTGAGGTCTTAGTCGCAGCAGGTGGGCTCCTTAGTTGTGGCTCACAGGCTCCTCAGTTGCAGCATGTGGGCTCCTTAGTTGCGGCACATGGGCTCCTTAGTTGCGGCTTGCCAGCTCCTTAGTTGCGGCACATGGGCTCCTTAGTCGCACTGCCACTTAATTTGGAAGATAGAACAGCAGCCCAGACTGAGGATTTCTTTTTTATTCACCTTAAATCCATTTTTTCCTCCTACTGTGCCCTTTAAAACTAATGGTTTGTTACTAAAACCATTATGCACTAAATGTATGTTACATACTAAAGTATGTTATAGGAATGTTTTGTCTGTATTTCACTATACTTTCCCAAAAATAAAGATTAAAAATACACACACCAACACTTTAACAAAACACACAGGCCTTAAGAATTAAATTACACCTACTTTATGGAGTCAAATATTGTAATGTACCCCATAACTAAATTACATACCTTCATTTTCTTCACTTTTTTTTTTTTTTTTTGTCTTTTTTTGGCCACACCATACAGCTTGTGGGATCTTAGTTCCCTGACCAGGGATTGAACCCGTGCCCTTGGCAGTGAAAGCGCAGAGTCCTAACCACTGGACCACCAGTGAATTCCCTACATTTTCTGCACTCTTAATGAAAAATCTCTAACTTTTTATCCTCTATTATATTCCTTAATGATTACTCCAGTTTTTCGCTTTCAAAAAGCCACAAGTATAATTGAGATATGTTTTTGTAATTGTGTAAGATTCCTGAAATTCAAAGTCATAAATATGGAAGGGATTTTAAAGGATTATATAGTAAACCCCTATATTGAGGAATAGAGTACTTGTTCTGCCTTTGACATTTAAAAAAACAAACTTTTTTTTCCTTTAGTAACACATACTCATGGTTACAAGTCCTTACAGCCATAGTATTAGACATGTAATAAATGCTCAAATACTTATTTAAGAACAGTATATTCTTCCTAATGGCTAAACTAAATTATTCTTCTAACAATTCAGACTTTTTGCTTCATGTCCTTCAGAGGTTATGGAAACCCATAAAATGTAAGGTTATTTTTGGTTTTATTTTCTAAATGATTTCCTCTTGCACGTCATTATAGAGCCCAATTTCTAGGTACATAATTATTTTTATTACTTTTCTCTGGGATCTTTCCAAGTAATTTAATCTTCTTTATATGTGGGCCAAAACTATTAAATTCAATATTCCACTTAAAAAAACAACAGGGACTTCCCTGGTGGTCCAGTGAGTAAGACTCTGTGCTTCCAACGCAGGGGGCCTGGGTTTGATCCTCTGTTGGGGAGCTAGATCCCACATGCATGCCGCAACTAAGAGTTCGCATGCCGCAACTACGAAGTCTGCGTGCTGCAACTAAGAAGTCCGCCTGCTGCAAATAAAAGATCCCGCATGCCTCAACTAAAACATGTCACAAGGAAAATCCCGCATGCTGCAGCTGAGACCCAGCACAGCCAAAATTTAAAAAACAAAACAAAACAGAAAAAACAACAGATGATCATAAAGTTAAGGACAGACTTTTACAATTCAAGTAATTATTTTTTCTTGAAACTGGGCTACCACGTCTGACTTCGAAGATGGCCCTGAGTAACAACTCTTCCGATAAGTCAAAAAATGTTTTTTGTTTTTTAAGAGTTTTGAACTGAAAGTCCACCACTATTTCAACCAATTTCTAAAGACATAAAGTTCCAGAATATAAATTTTAAAATCCACATTTATGAGGTCAATTAATTAGATTTTTATATTTTTCTAATTATAAAGGTAACACATGTTTAATAAAGAAGTCATAGGAAAAATCAAAGGGAAATAGTACTTATAATGCCATCACCCTACAATAGCATTTACCTTTTGCTTTTTGATATTACAAAAAGATTTATTATATATTTTGTTTTGTAATTTTTAAAACTTACCAGTAACATGAACATCTTTCTGTATATATAATTATCTTGCAAATGCATGAGTCCTAATGGCTTCATAATATTGCAGTATTTGGATTTTCCATAATTTACTGAATCTATCACCTATTTTTTAATGTTTAGTTTATTTCCTTCCTTTGTAAATATAACAAGCAATGTTGCATTGAATGTCTTTGTGCATATAAATTTTTTTTTAATTGATTATTTTCTTAGGCTAAGTTCCTAGACGTGAAATTTCAGGGTATGTGTATTTTTAAAACTTTTGGCATACATTGCAAAATTGATTTTCAGAAAGGTTATATCGGTTTATTCTTCTATTAGCTTTGTATTTGAGTGCCTGTCTCCCACCATCCTTAGAAATTCTGAGAAAGATCCTTCTTAATCTTTGTCAGTCTCATTAGCAAGGTTTAATTTTCAGATCATCACTTGCTAGTGAGGTTGAACTTTTAAAAGTTTATTCATCATTTACATATCATTATTTCTGAATTGCCTGTTGATATCTATAATAGACATATTCTGTATCCTAGAAGTCTGGCTTCCATTCTGCCTTGTTTTGGTAATAGCGTACAAATGTTTTTTTGGTGGGGTGTTGGGTATGGCCTCTCTGTGCAGTTTTGGAAGGACAGAACATTGGAGGACCTTGACTGCCCCAGCCTAACTGTGGGCACATGACCAAATGTGCCAGTCTGGTTCTCCTAAGACTTTTGAATTTTGCGGGGTGTGGTGCAAAGTCAGAAAGTAAGTCCGGTTGCTGGGTCTGTTCGCTGCTCGTACTTCACTGCCTCCCTAACTAGAGAGCTGCCTTGCCTATGGGCAGCCGAAGGGTGGACTGGAGAAAGGGACAAAACAAAGGCCTTTGCCTCTCCTTGGGACTACTCTGACGAGCGCCCTGTGGGGTTGGCTAAGGCTTCAGCTGCATCTGCAGCGTTAGTTGGCTTCTCCCTCTGCCCAGTCTCGCCTCCTCATTTCCTTACAGGAGTATCTTCGGAAAGCAGTCACCAGCGAAACTTCATCTTCCACCTCAAACTGTTTCCATGGAACTGTCCTTTTATTTCAGTGATAGCACTCAGAAAAGTCTGTATAGTAGTCCCTCTGGAACTACTTCTCTTGTCCTTTTTGCATCCAGTTCTCTTTGCTTTTAGCTTTCCTATATTCTCCCAGTGATTCACTCTTAAGTTAACCAGAGTTGGCTCCCATGGCTTGCTTTTTGATATTACAAAAAGATTTATTATATATTTTGTTTTGTAATTTTTTAAACATACCAGTAACATGAACATCTTTCTGTATATATAGTTATCAATGTTCCTTGCCATTTTTCCAATGTCTTTTACTTACCAATTTTAGGAGTTTTTAGGTATCACAGACATAAACCTTAAACTAAATTGGTTCTCTTCAGTTTATCAGTTGCATTGTAGTTTTGTTCATCCTAGTGTTGACATGCAGTTATTTTTAAAACAGATTGCGATCCAGTATCTCAATCTTTTCCTCTGTGATTTTTACCTTTTATATAATGCTTAGAGAGAACCACGCCATTACAAGACCATGTGCATAAAATTAGTATGTATATATGTTTCAGTTTAACATTTTATGTTTAATCTCCTAATTCTTATAACATTTACTTTTGCTTTGGTATAAGGCAATGATTTAATAATTTTCTTCAAATAATTTGAGTATTTTGGCTTTTATATTAAAGTCTACTTTAACAGTATCCTCAAATTTCAGTGCAGGAATAAGATAAACATTTATCTTTTACTCAGACAGTAGTGCAGAACTGTGTCTCAAGCTGGCCAGGTAGCTCCGCCATTCTCATCAGGAGCTCTCATCTTTGGGTCAGAGGCAGTTGCTTCCTATCTTGCTTTTTTCTAGTCAGTGGGAAGGGGGAACTAGAGAGTAGAAAACAAGCAACTTCCTTAACAACACACACGTGCGTGCGCGCGCACACACACGCGCACACACACACACACAGACATACTAACACACACACATACTCGCATTCTTGCATCTTACTGGCCAAAATTTAGGCACTTGGCTATGCATAACAGGTTAGAAAATGTCATCTTTTACTGGGCAGTCATGTGGCCAGCCAAAACCCATGGAATTGGAATTCCCTTTGATGATGAGTCCTGCCAGTGGGTAGAAATCTGCATTTTGAAGGGTTATAAAACATTCTATTAAAATGGCAATTATGTTGAACATGGAACTGAAAATGTACCTAGAAATATTAAGTAAAAATTATACATAGCTAACATTTTGTGGGGGCTTCCCCATACAAAATGGTGTGTGTGTGTGTGTGTGTGTGTGTAGGTGTACCATAGCAATTCAAAGCTTCTCTTCCTCTTCCTTCACCATCACCACCAATATGTATTTGGATGTGGAGCTTAAGTTGAGAAGAGATTTTCTTTTAATTAGATGATTTTAAGCCTCTTGACATACCTCACGTACTTCTTTTGTTCAGCTCTCAGATTCCTTTTTTGCAGGGTGGGTAAATATAAGCAATGATGATAGGAAGAATACATTAGTATGAATATTTAAGAGGATTTGCAATTTATGTAGTAAATTCATCAAGAAATACTATATTCTTGAAAAGGAATGGCTTATATCTGATTTAGGAAGAACTATTAAAGATCTAATAATGAAGAATAATCTGAAGTTCTGTCTTCTCATCTATTCTAAATATACTCAGTAATGGGACTGATTTTTATTGTGATGGTTTGGGCACAGTTTTATATTCAGTTTCTCTGTACTTTATTTTGGGGTTATAAATGCCCAAACCTTAGAATTCATCCTGCAAGCCCAAAAGATGACTCCTTGGAAACTAACATAAAATATTCTTTGGTATCATAGACAGAATATTGGTTTTGTGTAAACTATGGTTTTGATGCAGAATGGTATTAGGTGCTTTGTTTTATTTTTATAGTTTTTAATCATGATATATAACAGATACAGGGAAGTGTTTAAACATATATGTACATTTTGATGAAAATTACAAAGCAAATATCTGTATAAATCATGATTTGGTAACCAAACATAACATTGCCAGGTCTCCAAAAGCCCCCAAGTGTGCCTTTTCCTCCTTACAGCCCTTTTGTCCCACTCCCAGCTAGTTTGTGATAGTCATTTCCTTGGTTTTCCTATCTGTATATACACCCCTAGACATAATATAAATGGATTCATACTGCATGTTTCTTTGTGTCTTGCTTCTTTTCAGCGTATGTTTGTACAGTTGGTCCACGCTGATGTGTCATAGTGCATTTATTTTCACAACATTATAGCTTTGCCTTGTATGGCTATATCACAATTTATGTAGCCATTCTACTGTTAATATTTTGGTGGTTTCCACGTTAGCTTTTGTTTTTGCTATTGGGAACATTTTTGTCGTGAACATTTTAGTACACGTGATGGTGAATATATGCGTGTTTTTGTAGGGTCTATATTTAGGAGGCTATTGCTGGTTTGTAGGGTATGTTCTTCACCTTCTATAGATGGTGACAAACCATCTATAGAAGGTGACAAACCATAGATGGCAAACTTTTCCAAGTGGTTGTACCAAGAATGGTATTATTTTTAAGATTCTTTACCATATCTTCAAATATTTACTAAACGTTTCTTGAGAGAGGAAAACAAACTGGTTATACTATGGCATTGTATTTTATTATAAAATAAATTTTGTTTTTATTTTTAAATTTTATTTTATAGAAACAACAGTACATTTTATTCACCACACATTTTCATCTCTTTTGCCTATCTGCTAAGAAAGATGGATGATTGTAGAATGAACAAACCATAAGCACCCAGAAGGAAATAATAATTAAAATAATCAGGAAAATGATATTATGTTAAAGCTATTTTGGATGATGTTCTTTTTTTAAATTAATTTTTATTGGAGTATAGTTGCTTTATGTTAGTTTCTATAAAATAAATTTTAAAACACCATCTAGAAAGGATGGAAACCCATTCTTTCCCAGTCATGATTTAAAAAGGTATCTCAATATGGATGATATATATTAATATATACTATATAAAATATTTATTATATTATAAATTATCCAGTATTCATATATAAAATATAGTATAATATATAATTTATCAATGATATATTCATATAATATAATCATATAATGTATATATATCAAATATACTATGTAATACAGCATAAATATATAATATAGATAAATATATATGGTAAAATAAAATTTTAAATCAAGCAAAAGTCATAAGATGCAAAGTAAAGTCTCTACTAATTCCTCTCCCTAAAGTTCTGCCTTAACTGACTGCCTAATTAACAGTTTCTTTTGTATGATTCCTGGAAAATTGTTTCTATATATTTCTCCATGTACATAAACAGATGAGAATACATATGGTATTGTTACTGAGTCTAAGCTCGCTCTGCTCGCTGCATGACAGGCCAAAAAATCGGGAGATGAGGTGTTGAGGCAAGGAATCCGACTTTATTCGGAAAGCCGGGAGTCCAAGAAGATGGCAGACTAATGTCCTAGAGTACCATCTTATTGGGGTCTTGATGCTAGTTTTATTTTTATAGAACAGAGAGGGGGAGGAGGTGTGAAAGTAAAGTAAAAAGGCCATAAGTCTTACAAAACATCTGCTGGTTTGGCCAGCCTCAGGTAGAGGATGTGTTAATTTCTTCTTTCTTGCAGCCATTCACAGGTGGGCAGGGTCAGAATGTTTCTCTGTGAGATCAGCAAAGGCACTTGTAGTTTAACATTTAGGCAGAGAGGCAGGCTTCCCCCAGGGAGGCCATTATGTATACCAGTAGCTATAGACAACATACAAAAAGCAACTGAGAGCAGAGGTTAAAGTAAAAGAAACAGATCCAACATGGAGTCAGATTTTGTTCTTTCCTGTTACAGTATTTTTTGTTTATATTCACTTTATGTAACAGCATGTATGATTCCATTCTTTTAACAGCATGTATAACTCTTAATTTGCAATACTAAATAATGTTGAATTGTTTGGGTACATAATAATTTATTCAACCAAGCACACTAACTGATGGATATTTAGGTCATGTCCAGGTTTTTGTTATTAATGATGATGGATCAGTAAATACATTGGAACATATGCCTGGTAACTGTTGAGAGTTTATTCACTGGATGAAATCCTAGCTGTAGACTTACAGTTCACAGTGTACAAGCATTTTAAATTCTGATAGATGTTGCAAAATTGCCCTCCAAAAAGTTGTATCAATTTACATTTCCATCACCTGCTTTTGCCAACATTGTGCATTAGCAGAATACTTTATGCTTGCTTTTCTGATCATTGAAAAATATTGGTGTGCATTTACTTAATTATGAGTGAAGTTAAGGATGATTCTATTTGTTGTTCTTTTTCTTTCAACTGCCTGTTAATATCCTTTACCTATTTTTGTATTGGGTAGTTGCACTTTTTTCTCTTAGTGTTGCTGAATGCAAGTTTATGTGCCCGATGCACAGTGAGGCCAAACAAATGGAAACGTTGGAGTTTGGAGCAGAGAAAAGTTTATTACAGGGCCGAGCAAGGAGAAAGTGTGGCTTGTGCTCAAAACCCCAAACTCCCAGATGGTTTTCTGGAAGAAGTTTTTATAGGCAAAATTAGGGGTGAGGGCTACAGGTGTGACTTTCTTCTGATTGGTTGGTGGTGAGGTAACAGGACAATGTTCTAGGACTTCGGTGCTCAGCCTGGAGTTACCATCCTCCACCTGGGTGGGGGCCTTATTTCCTACCAAAGAACTCAAAGATATATTTTTATGTGTATTCCTTGAAAAGGAGCTAGAACTCTGTTTTACTGCTGCACTATTGTTTGTTGATTGCTCCTCCTTTGTTTCTGCATTCCCTCACTTTTCTGATTAGCAGCTATTTGAATCTGCCCTTTGGTACCTTTGGAAGGTCCAGGAGGCTGAAGTCTTCTTCCTACAAACAAGAAACGGGACAAGGAAAGGCTTTTGTGTCCAGGAGGGCCCCGCAAGTTCATGCTCAATTTCATTAGTGATTTGTAAAACTCATTATAAATTAAAGAAATAAACTTTTGGCCTATTATGTGTTAACAAATATTTTCCTATTTTGTAGTTAATTTTTGTAACTTTTGTGGACTAAGTTTTAATCTTTTTTATGGTTTGGGGGTTGTACATAACTTGAAAATTGCTTAGAAGCCTATTTCACATGTTGTCATTTGTTTTGTAAATTTATAAAGACGGCTAAATTTCAGCTCCAGACCACCCCAATAAAGTGAATAGCACAATAAAGCAAGTCACACAATTTTTTCCATTTCCCAGAGCATATAAAAGTTATATTTAGGGCTTCCCTGGTGGCGCAGTGGTTGAGAGTCCGCCTGTCGATGCAGGGGACACGGGTTCGTGCCCCGGTTCGGGAAGATCCCACATGGCGCTGAGCGGCTGGGCCCGTGAGCCATGGCTGCTGAGCCTGCGCGTCCGGAGCCTGTGCTCCGCAACGGGAGAGGCCACAACGGTGAGAGGCCCGCGTACCGCAAAAAAACAAACATAAAAAGTTATATTTACACTATGCTGTAACCTATTAAGTGTGCACTAGCATTATGTCTAAAAAATGTACATGCCTTAATTAAAAGATTTTATTGCTAAAAAATGCTAACCATCATATGAACCTTCAGTGAGTTGTAATCTTCTTGCTGGTGGAGGGTCTTTTCTCAATGTTGGTAGCTGCTGACTGATCAGGATGGTGATTGCTGAAAGCTGGGGTGCTGTGACAATTCCTTAAAAATAACAATGTAGTTTGCCACATTGATGGAATCTTCCTTTTATGAATGAGTTCTCTGTAGCTTACAATGCTCTTTGACAGGATTTTATGCACAGTAAAACTTCTTTCAAAATTGGAGTCAATTTCAAACCCTGCCACTGTTTTATCTACTAAGTTTATGTAATATTCTAAATTCTGTGTTGTCATTTCAACAGTCTTCACAGTATCCTTACCAGGAGTAGATTCCATCTCAAGAAACCATTTTCTTTGCTCATCCATAAGAAGCAATTCCTCATGCATGCAAGTTTTATCATGAGATTGCAGCAATTCAGTCACATCTTCAGGCTCCACTTCTAATTCTAATTCTCTTGCTATTTCTACCACATCTACAGTGACTTCCTCCACTGAAGTCTTTAATCCCTCAATGTCATCCACGAGGGTTGGAATCAACTTCCTCCAAACTCCTGTTAACATTGATATTTTGATCTCTCCCATGAATCATAAATGTTCTAAATGACGTCTAGAAAGGTGACTCCTTTCCAGAGGTTTTTTAATTTACTCAGATCCATCAGATGAATCACTATCTATGGCAGCTATAGCCTTATGAAATGTATTTCTTAAAGAATAAGTCTTGAAAGTTGAAATAACTCCTTGATCCATGGACTGCAGCATGGATGTTGTGTTAGTAGACATGAAAACAACTTGAATCTCATTGTACATCTTCATCAAATCTCTTGGGTGACCAGGTGCATGGTCTATGAGCAGTAATATTGTAACCAAGCAGGATCCTATGAGGGCTTCCCGGGACAGACCTCTCCCCCATATCCTTTACTTTAGCTCCTCTCTGAAGTACCTAGATAGTAGTATCTAAAGCACATTTCCTGGGTTGTTTTACAGATTCTAAAACCCCCACCAAATGGAAGGTGTTAACTACTTCATGACCCCCAGGCCCTCAGGCTTACTGGAGCCTAAGGATTGATGCTGTTAACCCTTGTGACACCACCCTGTTACCTCACCATCAACCAATCAGAGAATTGTACATGAGCTGATCACTTACCCTGAGACTCCCCTCCCTCAACTTGCCTTTAAAAATGCTTTGTTGAAATCCATGGGGAGTTCAGGCTTTTTGAGCATTAGCTGTCCTGGACTCCTTGTACGGTGCCTTACAATAAATGCTGCACTTTCCTTCACCCCAATCTGGTGTCAGTAGATTGGCTTTGCTGCGTGCAGATGAGCAGACACAAATTTAGTTAGGTAACAATATTTTGAAAGAAATCTTTTTTTCTGAGTAGTAGTTCTCAAAAGTGGGCTTAAAATAGTCAGTAAACCATATTGTAAACAGATGTGTTGTCATCTAGGCTTTGTTGCTCCATTTATAGAGCACAGGCACAGTAGAGTTAGCATAATTCTTAAGGTCCCTAGGATTTTCAGAATGGTCGATGAGCACTGGCTTCCACTTAAAAGTCACAAGTGCATTAGCCCCTGACGGCAGTCAGCCTGTCCTTTGAAGCTTTGAAGCCAGGCATTGACTTCCCATCTCTGGCTATGAAAGTCCTGGATGGCATCTTCTTCCAGTATAAGGCTATTTCATCTACAATGAAAATCTGTTGTGTAGTGTAGCCAGGTCTTCTGGTTAACTTGCTGCAGCTTCTACATCAGCACTTACTGCTTCACCTTGCACTTTGATGTTATAGAGACAGCTTCTAAATTTAAACCTCATGAACCAACCTCTGCTAGCTTCAAACTTTTCTTCTGCAGCTTCCTCACCTCTCTCAGCCTTTATGGAATTGAAGAGAGTTAGGGCCTTGCTCTGGATTAGGCTTTGGTTTAAGGGAATGTTATTATGGCTTATCTGATCTTCTATCCAGACCACTAAAACTTTCTCCAACTGGCAATAAGGCTGTTCTATTTCACACACAGAAAGATTTTAAAACCATGATTGGAAGACAGGAGAGGGGAGTAAGCTATTCCATGACTTCAAAAAATGGTTCTGATGTTACAAAAATGTTAAACACGTATTATATTTTTTGGGACACTTTTGGTTGCAAGCGCTAGAAACCCAAATCAAACTGGCATGAAATAGCTTAAGCTAGTTCTATAGAACCATCTAATAGAAACTCTAATGATGGATCCAGGGGCTCATTATCAGTCATCTACCACTGTAACCGAAAGTGGGGGCCAGAAGGCTGGTGGAAAGGAAAGTTTGCTTTATTTTGGATGACAACAAATGGGGTAGGGGTGGGGGAGGGGACGCCTGAGGCCGACTCCCCCCACCCCCACCACTGACTACTGACTATCAGTGGGCAAGAGTTTTATAGACAGAGAGAGGGAGCTACATGCAGAGACAGCACAGTCAGCTCTGACAGTCATCTTGAAATTGGTCATTGGTAGTCTGACCAGTGACATCTTGATTGTTTTAAGTACAATTCATCTTTAGTTCCAGGGTCAGTTTGTTCCCATTTCCTTGAGGCCAGTTCTTAGAATTATGGCAGCTTATGTCATGGCTCTACTCTGGTCAATCATGTAGTTAACTTCTTCCATCTGGTGAGGGCTTCAGTATCTACAAGGCAGCTCACAGGGTATGGCTCAGAATATTACCTATAACAATTGAGAAGGAACTGAAGGTCCTTAACTATGCTTAATTACTAAATTATTAATTTTTAGTCTTGTTAGACTGTTTTCCTTTGTCTCTGCATTTTCTCACATCTCTGATTAAACTTACTCTTTGGCTGAAGTTTTTCCACAGACAAAAGGCAGGTGGAGGACGTAAGGGGCAAGGACCATAGGGTCCTGCTCTGTTTCACCACCAGCCAACACACATAGTAAATAAATATTTATTGAATGAAAATCAGAGCTCTTTCTCCAACTCTAGATTTTTTTTTCTCTTCGTACGTTAGCATTACTTCTCTTCCATTGGTGAAGGATTCCTCCATGCAGTAATAAAGATGCCATAAGCCATTCCTGACATTGTCCTTACAGCTTACAGTCACAGAAGAGGACTTCTGAAAGGGTTCAGAGTGTACCACCCTAAAATATGCCACTCTGGCCTATGGATTATTTTGAGCTGAAGGCAATTGAGAAAAAACAGAGACAAGAAAAACTCTCTGGCCTCCCCATCTGTACCACAAAGGGCAGAACAACCCTTAGTCATTGGAGATAACTCTAGACTCTTATCAGCCCTGGGATGGCACCAGAGGAATCTACATACTATACCTTACCAACTAGCCCTTATCTTCCATTAGTTTTCCCCATATATTTACCTTCCCACAGTTTGCTACCCTTAGAAGTCTAAAACCCTTTCCTTTGTCTTGTCACTTCTCTACAAATTTTTTTCTTTTGTTAAGAGCATATACAAGCCCCACTTCTAAATACACCTCTGAGTTACTTATTCATCACTGAACTCTCCCGTGTGTATGTGCAATGCATGTGTTAATAAACTTCTGTATGTTTTTCTCTTGTTAATCTCTCTTTTGTCAGTTTAAACCCCGGCCATTGAACCTAAGATGGGTAGAGGATAAACATCTTTTGTCATTCACACTTCCCATTAACTGACAGAAACTTCTCGGGGGAGGTCTCCCGTCATGCTCTGGACTACCTTGAACTGGGTTGTGTGCGTAAGACTAGGACTGGCTGTGGATGGGTAGGGGTAAAGTCAGTCTTGCCAAGACCTCATAGCAGAGGAGACAATGATTCCCCAAAGGAATGGATGCTGGCAAACAAACTAAACAACTGCGTCATGAAATCCTTTGCATTACAACTATCTTGGTCTTAACTGACCTAAAACAAATAAACTGCTAGTTATTTCTCCAGCGAGAATGGTTTTATTTGGGATCAACAAAAGAATTGCAATTTGGAGCCTACCACTTTCGTGTGCCCTGAGCAAGTCCCCAACCACAAGGAGAGGAGAATTCTTTTAAGAGGGGAAAGGAAGTTGGGAGAGTTATAGTGAACAAAGAGTCCTTTGGAAGAATTGAGAGTTGGAAGTATAGTGACTTTTCATTGGCTGAGTTGTGACAGTCTCTCACTGGCTGAGCTCTTGCCAAGCAGGAAGAAGGAGTCCTGTTGGTCTCTGCTATCCTCTTAGGGCATGAGAGCTCCCCCTTCTGGCCTCCTGACTCTATTTTAATTAAGGTTTCTGTTTATTAATTTTCACAGTCTATCTATAGCAGTGCTTTTCAACTCATGCTGCAGGTTAGAATCACTTGCTGAGCTTTTTAAAAATAGAGATGCAGAGACTCTACCCTAGACCAATTAAATCAGAATTTCTTGGGTGAGAGTTGGTGGTGGAGAGGGGTGAAGCAGTGATATTATTTTTTAAACTCTTCAGATGACTTTAATGTGCCTTTTCAGTGGGGAACCACTAGATTATTGTGTAAATCACGGAGATAATATTCAAGACAGAAAAATAACAAGAATATTTATAGATAATTAATCTGTTGTCTCATGTGAATACTATAGTTACTTGTTATGAAAATTACTTAAAAGTTCATAGGCCATCATAACCTGTGATCCCAATTAAAGATTTAAAGAAAGAGGAGAATTCAGTGTTGGTTTGCACTCCTTAAGCCAGAGGTAAATATAACACATTTATAAGCTCTTAATCAACTTGATGAAGTTAGATTAGCTACATTAACACATGAAAAACAGTCAACTTGTTCATGTGCTTTAAACCTACAGGAAATGGATTCATTAGCATCTCCTAGAGGAGAAATTGGCACATGCCATTTCCTCAGCAGTATAGGTGATAAATTGTGCTCTGCAAGGAATTCTTGAAAGATAGAAAAAGGTTCTATACTATCCTGTTTTCTCACTAGTTATAACTGCATTTTAGATGCTATCTCTTTCAAAAGCCAAAGCTACCCTTCCAGAAATACGAAGGATCAGACTTGTAATAATTCATTCAGGACTGTTATACGATAGCTTTATAAATTCAATTTGAAAAGGGCAGCAATCATTTCTGAGTTCTAATATCATATTGGTGGATAGAGTCTAATGTACTAATAGATGCTAATATTGTGCTAATCCAAAATGTCTTATGCTTACCCTTTGTAAATGGTATAACTGACCATTCTCTCTTTTAATGATGGAATAACTATACTTTTGTAAGCAGCAGCATGGCATAATGAAAAGTAGCTTTTAGGATCAGATATACCTGGAACTAAATTCTGCCTGCTATTTATCAACTGTGTCATCTTGGGCAGGTTAACTTCCTAGTGCCTTAGTATTCTCAAGAGTAAATAACAATAGGACCCATCTTGCAGTGTTGTAAAAATTAGAAATGGCAACTACTGTCTTTCTGCATTTTGCTTCAGAATTTTAAAAAATTGCACAGTTAAAAAATGAGTAAGTGTATTCTCCTTATAAGAAAGTAAAACATTACAGGTAAGGAATTTAGTCTTTGATGACCCATACCCCTTCCCACCTTGCTAATGGTAACTAGTAATATCAGTTTAGTGCATAACGAGGGACTGAATATACAAATGAACAAGAGCCAGACCATGTATTTCAATAGAACTCTGACACACACTCTCTCTAGCACCCAGACTGGTAAGTCAAACCACAAGTTCGGCAGCAATTGGTCCAGCAGTGTCTGAGCTTGGTCGATGACTGTCAGCTTCCAACTCAGGACCAACTAGAGAGAGCAAAGTACGTTCCCTAAACCAATCACATAAGATACCCCTGCTTCAAGTGAGCCAGCCTCTAGCTTTCCATGCCAACAATTTCTGATCACAGAATACCTGAAGACTTCCCTTTTCCCACTATAATACTTCTTTTTACCACTCCCCTGCCTGTCTTTCAGCCTCTGCCAAATATCAGTGTTGGTGGCTGACTCCCTTGCTATAGCAAGCCCTGTATAAATATCCTTCCATCATTCTCATTTGTTTATTTCCACAATAGCTTTCCAGTCTTTTTATTATGCATTTACAGATGGATATTCATATGTACCCTTGGGAAATATATACTGCTTTATAGATTTTTTTAAATTGAAGTATAGCTTATTTACAATGCTGTGCCAATCTCTGCTGTACAGCAAAGTGACTCAGCTATATATATATATATATATATATATATATATACACACACACATTGGTTTTTTTATATTCTTTTCCATTATGGTTTATCCCAGGAGACTGGATACAGTTCCCTGTGCTATACAGTAGGACCTTATTGTTTATCCATTCTAAGTGTAATAGTTTGCATCTACCAACCCAAACTCCCAGTCAGTCCATCCCTCTCCCTTTCCCCCTTCCCCTTAGGAACCATAAGTCTGATCTCTATGTCTGTGAGTCTGTTTCTGTCTTGTAGATAGGTTCATTTGTGCCATATTTTAGATTCCGCATGTCAGTATATCATGTGGCACTTGTCTTTCTCTTTCTGACTTACTTCACCTAGTATGATAATCTCTAGTTGCATCCATGTTGCTGCAAATGACATTATTTCATTCCTTTTTATGGCTGAGTAGTATTCCATTGTATATCTGTACCACATCTTCTTTATCCATTCATCTGTCAATGGACATTTAGGTTGTGTCCATGTTTTTGGCTTTTGTGAATAGTGTTGCTATGAACATAGGGGTGCATGTATCATTTCAAATTAGAGTTTTCTCTGCATATATGCCCAGGAGTGGGATTGCTGGAGCATATGATTATTCTATTTTTAGTTTTCTGAGGAACCTCCATACTGTTTTCCATAGTGGCTGCACCAACTTACATTCCCACCAACAGTGTAGGCGGGTTCCCCTTTCTCCACACTCTCTCCAGCATTTGTTATTTGTAGACTTTTTAATAATGGCCATTCTGACTGGTGTAAGGTGGTACCTCATTGTAGTTTTAATTTGCATTTATCTAATAATTAGTGATTTTGAGCATCTTTCATGTGCCTACTGGCCATCTGTATGTCTTCTTCGGATGCTTTATGGATTTTTAAAAACGAAAATAGTGTCATATTGTACATATTGTTTTGTTATTTGATTTTTTTCTCAAAAATATCCTGGAAATCTCTCCATGTTCATCCCAATTGTTTCCACTGGAGGAAGGTAGTAATATTTATTCCAGCTTCTTGTAACACAGTTAGCTCTGCGGTGCTACCTACTCCAGTGCTTTGCAGGCTACTTGTTTTTCTGTGTCTATCACAAGAAGTTTCTTTCTGCCATTGCACCTCTATCCTACTTCCCTTTGACCCCCATCTCCAGATTACTCCTCCTTTAATCTTCATCCTCTGAGCTGCAGTTAATTCTCTGTGACCTGGCTAGCTGCCTTCCTTTATGGCTGTTCTAGGGCAGTTTCTTCACCTTTGCAAAGTTGGGGCATGTCTAGGGCTTCAGAGACATTGATCTCTGACTGCTCTAGGTCCTGTGTATTGTCTGCTCAATTTCCTCATTGTAACATATGACCAATGCAGTCTTACTCATGCTAGATTCTTTCACCTTGAGTCAGTTTTCCAATTGTATGTAAAGAATTTCTTCCAGTGAATTAAACATACCAACCTTAGAAACCAGTTTGTGAAGGAAGTAAAATAAAGTTAAATGCTTTGTTTACTTTGTTTTTACCCCAAAATTTGGGTAAACCTTGCAGTCATCCGAATAATGTCCCTCCTGGTAAATACCAATACATTCAGAATGAAGACATCAATGGTAGGGTCTTAGAAGAATTGTGTTTAAGCACTTGGGATGGTAGAACCTTTAGACCCAATATGAATAATTAAATGAATTGATAACTAGCATATATACTCTGGAGCAATATAACCTTGTATTTAGATCTTGATTCCTCTGGTTCAGTGAACTCGGGCAAGTTTCCTAATTTCTATGAGTCTTAAGTTTCCTCATGTCTACAATGAAGATGAAATTACTTACATTGCAGGATTTGTCAGAGGAAAACCTTTCTTCTACCCTCTTGGGTTCAATAACTGAGGATGTGTGAATTAAGCTGACAAAGAGAAAAGATAAGAGAAAAGACAGCTTTTAATCAACTATTTACGTGGGAGCACAAGGTAAAATGAGACTCTCCAAACAGTTAATAGGAATGGGCAGGGGGAGAAAAGGCTTCTATGGGAGGAACAAATGGGTTTTTAGGGGAACAAATGGGAAGTAAGAAAGATTGTGATAATGTTTGTTGATGCAGGTGCCGGTGGTCTTCTCCATCTTCTTTCTGGCCAGTAAAGCTCCCCTAGAGAGGGAATTTATGACATCATTACTCCCAGAAAGTTCTCCCTTTATTTTGGTAAGAGAAGCTCTGAAAAGGCTTCTTTCTGCATCTGTTGTTAAATATCGACTGTCTTATACACTAATATGTATAAAATGGATAACTAATAAGAACCTGCTGTATAAAAAAATAAAATAAAATTCAAACATAAATCTCAACTGTCTTTAGTTTAAAATTATCTTCTTACCAACTCTGGGGGTCTGAGTAGGTCTCAACAGGATGCTGTGAGAATAACTGAGGTTAATCTGGTGAAGCTCTTAGCACAGCACTCCAAATATACTTGCGGTTACTATCGATATTTGAAAATTAGTCTTTCTGCCTTGACACCAGTAGCAGATGAGAAACTATGGGAAGATTGAACCGTTTAATAGATCTCAGCCAGTTTGCTTAATTCCTGAATCAGCATTTCTTATATAGTTATTCAATTACTGATTCATCCCTTTTTGCTCATATGCAATTAAACTCGCAACCTAACTTTTCCAAATCAATTTCTTCTTGAGTGTTAAACTTGCCTTAGAATTAATTGCAGTTGTCCTAAATAATTTGGGTGACTCAAGAAAATTAATATCTGCTAAGATCTGTTCCTACCTTTTGTACCTTCTACCTGGCTTCCCATGGATGTTCTGGGTTGTCACTCGAGGTGGGGTTTTTTGAGGGTTTTTTTTTTTTTTTTTTTTACCTATATCTTCTTCATTTTATTTGGCTTTTTCGCCCTCAAAGGAGAAACAGAAAAATGTTATCTTTGCTTTGGTAATCCTCTCATGTCATCGGTTGTTTTATAAATGCTTAGCATTTACAGCACCCTATGAGTTACTGGGAAAAATACACCTTATTAATAGACGTCATCTTTTTTGCCATTTGATAATGTTATAGACTTTCATAGAAGGTCTCAGGAGCTGGAGTAAGCAAAATCCTAGTAAGTTTAGGATAGGTCAGAAGATTTGGATATTAGGTTATATTACTTGCAGGAGGTATGTAACTTCTCTTCAAATTGGCTTGAACACATAAATTGCCAAAGTTCTCTTCTGCTGCCTCAACTCACCAGATAAATATTTGGTTTACTTTGCCTGGGAAAGCATTATCAATATAAAAATATGTTAGGTGCTCTCTACACAAATGCAATGGAGTATAAACAGGCTTATTAACTGACTACTTTAAATTGGTAATTGCTATTTTGTTTGTCAATAAAACTTTTATTTATTATTATGATATTAAACAATTGGTATAAATATATTAATAGGATTATTTACTAGTTTCTAAAAACATATACTGTATTTTGTTTATGAAAATGCATTTAAAAAAACTATAGTTGGTCATTTGACATGAAAGCATTATATCATTTTGCATTCAAAGTTGCCAAGATGAAAATATTGAATGCCATCCCCTGAAGGCTAGTAAGTTTACAGTTTGTTGGACCACCAGGGGGAGTGAATTCTAGAGCTAAGAACCCCTCAGTGATTCTACAGTAGACTTGAATAAAATAAAGTCAAGATCCATTTACAATAGCCTGACAAAATGCGTAAGAGAGAGCTAGTTTGGCAACCTTGGGAAATTTGATTAGAAACAAACAATTTTAATATTTTCAATTAAATAAATCATTAACTTCTTTTAAAACCAGTTATGTTTGCATTTGATTATGTCTTTTTACACTAGAAAATTAGAATTTCATCTATGAAATGTCAGCATAGACTCAACTTCAGACTCAGTCTCTGTGGTTGTGGAATTTATTCCTGGTTTACTAGCAACTATTACAAAGCAAGGTCTTCTAAAGGACCTCTTTCTTAAGTTTTCTGTCTCCTAAGAAAGAAGCTGACCCCTAAAACGTCACTTAAAAGATTGCCAACTCAAATCAGGACATTATTTACAATAAAAAGGCAATAGTTCAGGTCTATAACCGTAATTACTTGGGTAAATCAGGATAGGACACACTAATTTTTCTAAATTGCCAAGGTAATTGAGGGCTTTTTCAGTCAATTAGCCTGAATTTTCCTTTACTATACCATTCAGATGACTTGATAATTCAAACTCCATACTTCAGAATTTTAAGCCTTATTTTGAAAAAGTGGCATTTGTCACATTTTGAGATACATAACTTAAAACAGAGGTGCCTTATTGAAAACTGCTACAAACTAGTGATTGAAGCTATTTTGCATATATTTTTCCTTCTTGATGGGATCTTAAAGACATTGATTATTCTTAGTTTCTCATATTATGCTATTGACCATTCATCCCATAGCATATTATTTTCTCTAGCTAACAGATGGGTAGTCTGAAAACCTGTCCTCTTAACTGAACAACTTGGCCCTCTCAGGACTGACTGGGATAAAGCTGATTTTTCACAAGGTGGAGAGGTGAGGAAGAGGCCTGACTTCTCAATGACCGATGATCTGCGATCTTGGTACAGACGGTTTGATAAAAAAAACTGTTCAACATGGATTCTAGGTAAAACAGTTAGCTGGCCTTGGAAGACAAACCAGAAGTAACACCTGCATGGCCTGTCCCTAAATAATGGTCCTCCTTACTGACCTGCCGTTCAAGGGGAGAGGCTAATACCAAGCCCCAGTAAAGGAGCCTCACACAGGCTGGACAGGATTCTTATTACTCTTGCGATATTGGAGCAGAATGAGAACCAGGACCGAGGAAGAAATTCAGCTAAACAAACCAGTGCTAGGGACTTAGGACCAAGGTTGAATTCTGTTATCACAGGCATCAACTAGTCATACATAACTGATTCTAATGGTACCATCATCCATCGCCCCCAGGCCTCCTGTGTCAGACCTATTACTTTTTTTTTAATCTCTCAACTCAAAGGATCTACGCTTTCCTTTCATAAAAAGCTTGACTGCATAGTAAAACTATAGCAAAAGTTATTGTCAAAAAACAAAAGCTGGTTTCATTTCCTTAAGGGAAAAAAAGAACTTGGTTTTACAAACATGGGACTCATCTCCATTCTTTGAAGAAGATTGGAAATATTTGTTTTATGTCCTGAGGGTACAAAGATGGGTTCTCTTCTCCAAAGATGTATCAGAATCTTCCTTTGAATACTAGTGTAGAAGGGAAAATATTCCATATTAAAAAAGGCTAATTGTTCATATCCATAATACGAATAACTGCTGGAAAACAAATTTTTCTGAAGGAAAGTACTATGTAATTCCCAAACAAAAGGAAAATAATGGGCTTGATTTCAATCTTCTGGCACAAGTATTAAAATGATAATTTTACTAATATAATCACCTTTTTTAAACATCTTTATTGGAGTATAATTGCTTTAAAATGTTGTGGTAGTTTCTGCTGTATAACAAAGTGAATCAGCTATATGCAAATATATATCCCCATGTAAATTCCCTCTTGAGTCTCACTCCCACCCTCCCTATCCCACCCCTATAGGTGGTCACAAATCACTGAGCTGATCTTCCTGTGCTATGCAGCTGCTTCTCACTAGCTATCTGTTTTACATTTGGTAGTGTATATATGTCAATGCTATTCTGTCACTGCGTCCCAGCTTACCCTTTCCCCTCCCCGTGTCCACAAGTCCATTCTCTATGTCTGAGTCTTTATACCTATCCTGCTCCCAGGTTCATCAGAACCACTTCTTTTTTTTTTTTTTCTTAGATTCCATATATGTGTTAGCATATGGTATTTGTTTTTCTCCTTCTGACTTACTTCACTCTGTATGACAGACTCTATGTCCATCACCCTCACTACAAATAACTCAATTTCATTTCTTTTTATGGCTGAGTAATATTCCATGGTATATATGTGCCACATCTTCTTTATCCATTCATCTGTCGATGAACACTTAGGCTGCTTCCATGTCCTGGCTATTGTAAATAATGCTGCAATGAACATTGTGGTACATGACCCTTTTTGAATTATGGTTTTCTCATGGTATATGCCCAGTGGTGGGATTTCTGGGTCATATGGTAGTTCTATTTTTAGTTTTTTAAGGAACCTCCATACTGTTCTCCATAGTGGCTGTATCAATTTACATTCCCACAAACAGTGCAAGAGGGTTCCCTTTTCTCCACACCCTCTCCAGCATTTATTGTTTGTAGATATTTTGATGATGGCCATTCTGACTGGTGTGAGGTGATACCTCATTGTAGTTTTGAGCTGCATTTCTGTAATGATTAATGATGTTGAGCATCCTTTCATGTGTTTGTTGGCAATCTGTATATCTTCTTTGGAGAAATGTCTATTTAGGTCTTCTGCCCATTTTTGGATAAGGTTGTTTGTTTTCTTGATATTGAGCTACATGAGCTGCTTGTATATTTTGGAGATTAATCCTTTGCCTGTTGCTTCATTTGCAAATATTTTCTCCCATTCTGAGGGTTGTCTTTTCGTCTTGTTTATGGATTTCCTGTGCAAAAGCTTTGAGTTTCATTAGGTTTCATTAATTAATTAGGTTTCATTCATTAAGTTTCATTGTTTCATCTCATTTGTTTATTTTTGTTTTTATTTCCATTTTTCTTGGAGATGGGTCAAAAATGATCTTGCTGTGATTTATGTCATAGAGTGTTCTGCCTATGTTTTCCTCTAAGAGTTTTATATTGTTTGGCCATATATTTAGTTCTTTAATCCATTTTGAGTTATTTTTGTGTATGGTGTTAGGCAGTGTTCTAATTTCATTCTTTTACATTTGGCTGTCCAGTTTTCCCAGTACCACTTATTGAAGAGGCTGTCTTTTCTCCATTGTATACCCTTGCCTCCTTTATCAAACATAAGGTGACTATATTTGCGTGGGTTTATCTCTGGGCTTTCTATCCTGTTCCATTGATCTATATTTCTGTTTTTGTGCCAGTACCATACTGTCTTGATTCCTGTAGCTTTGTAGTATATTCTGAAGTCTGGGAGCCTGATTTTTCCAGATCCCTTTTTCTTTCTCAAGAGTTCTTCGGCTATTCATGGTCTTTTGTGTTTCCGTACAAATTGTGAAATTTTTAGTTCTAGTTCTGTGAAAAATGCCATTGGTAGTTTGATAGGGATTGCATTGAATCTGTAGATTGCTTTGGGTAGTATAGTCTTTTTCACCATGTTGATTCTTCCAATCCAAGAACATGGTATATCTCTCCATCTGTTTGTCTTGTCTTTAATTTCTTTCATCAGTGTCTTATAGTTTTGTGCATACAGGTCTTTTGTCACCTTAGGCAGGTTTATTCCTAGGTATTTTATTCTTTTTGTTGCAGTGGTAAGTGAGAGTGTTTCCTTAATTTCTCTTTCAGATTTTTCATCATTAGTGTATATAGCAAAGCAAGAGATTTCTGTGCATTAATTTTGTATCCTGCTACTTTACCAAATTCATTGATTAGCTCTAATAGTTTTCTGGTAGCATCTTTAGGATTCTGTATGTATTGTATCATGTCATCTGCAAACAGTGACAGCTTTACTTCTTCTTTTCCAATTTGGATTCCTTTTATTTCTTTTTCTTCTCTGATTGCTGTGGCTAAAACTTCCAAAACTATGTTGAATAACAGTGATGAGAGTCGGCAGCCTTGCTTTGTTCCTGATATTAGAGGAAATGGTTTCAGTTTTTCACCATTGAGGATGATGTTGGCTGTGGGTTTGTCATATATGGCCTTTATTATGTTGAGGTAGCTTCCCTCTATACCAACTTTCTGGAGAGTTTTTATCATAAATAGGTATTGAATTTTGTTGAAAGCTTTTTCTGCATCTATTGAGATGATCATATGGTTTTTCTCCTTCAAGTTGTTAATATGGTGTATCACATTGATTGATTTGCATATATTGAAGAATCCTTGCATTCCTGGGATAAAACCCACTTGATCATCGTGTATGATCCTTTTAATGTGCTATTGGATTCTGTTTGCTAGTATTTTGTTGAGGATTTTTGCATCTATGCTCATCAGTGATACTGGCCTGTAGTGTTCTTTTTTTGTGACATCTTTGTCTGGTTTTGGTATCAGGGTGATGGTGGCCTCATAGAATGAGTTGGGGAGTGTTCCTCCCTCTGCTATATTTTGGAAGAGTTTGAGAAGGATAGGCATTAGCTCTTCTCTAAATATTTGACAGAATTTGACTGTGAAGCCATCTGGTCCTGGGCTTTTGTTTATTGGAAAATTTTTAATCATGGTTTTAATTTCAGTGCTTGTGAGTGGTCTGTTCAATTTTCTATTTCTTCCTGGTTCAGTCTCAGAAAGTTGTGCTTCTCTAAGAATTTGTCCATTTCTTCCAAGTTATCCATTTTATTGGCATACAGTTGCTCGTAGTAATCTCTCATGAAACTTTGTATTTCTGCATTGTCAGTTGTTACTTCTCCTTTTTCATTTCTAATTCTATTGATTTGAGTCTTCTCCCTTTTTTTCCTGATCAGTCTGGCTAATGGTTTATCAACTTTGTTTATCTTCTCAAAGAACCAGCTTTTAGTTTTATTGATCTTTGCTATTGATTCCTTAATTTCTTTTTCATTTACTTCTGATCTGATCTTTATGATTTCTTTCCTTCTGCTAACTTTGGGGTTTTTTTGTTCTTCTTTCTCTGATTGCTTTAGGTGTAAGTTTAGGTTGTTTATTTGAGATGTTTCTTGTTTCTTGAGGTAGGATTGTATTGCTATAAACTTCCCTCTTAGAACTGCTTTTGCTGCATCCCATAGGTTTCGCTTCGTGTTTTCATTGTCATTTGTTTCTAGGAAGTTTTTAATTTCTTCTCTGATTTCTTCAGTGATCTCTTGGTTTATTTAGTAGCATATTGTTTACCCTTCATGTGTTCATTTTGTTTTACATTTTTTTCTTTTAACTGATATCTAGTCCCATAGCATTGTGCTCGGAAAAGATACATGATAAGATTTCAATTTTCTTAAATTTACCGAGGCTTGATTTGTGCCCCAAGATAAGATCTATCCTTGAGAATGTTCCATGAGCACTTGAGAAGAAAGTGTATTCTGTTGTTTTTGGATGGAAAGACCTATAAATATCAATTAAGCCCATTTGGTCTAAGTTGTCATTTAAAGCCTTTGTTTCCTTATTTATTTTCATTTTAGATGATCTGTCCATTGGTGAAAGTGGGTTGTTAAAGTCCCCTACTATTATTGTTCTACTGTCAATTTCCCCTTTATGGCTGTTAGTATTTGCCTTATGTAGTGAGGTGCTCCTGTGTTGGGTGCATAAGTATTTACAATTGTCATATCTCCTTCTTGGATTGATCCCTTGATCATTATGTAGTGTCCTTCTTTGTCTCTTGTAATAGTCTTTATTTTAAAGAGTACTTTGTCTGTCTTATCTGTTCTTCTGCCTCAGTTATTCTGCTATTGATTCCTTCTAGAGAATTTTAAATTTCATTTATTGTGCTGTTCATCATTGTTTGTTTGCTCTTTAGTTCTTCTAGGTCCTTGTTAAATGTTTCTTGTATTTTCTCCATTCTATGTCCAAGATTTTGGATCATCTTTACTATCATTACTCTGAATTCTTTTTCAGGTAGACTGCCTATTTCCTCTTCATTTGTTTGGTATGGTGGGATTTTACCTTGCTCCTTTATCTGCTCTGTATTTTTCTGTCTTCTCATTTTGTTTAACCTACTGTGTTTGGGGTCTCCTTTTTTTTTTTTTTTTTTTTGTGGTACACAGGCCTCTCACTGTTGTGGCCTCTCCGGTTGCAGAGCACAGGCTCCGGATGCACAGGCTCAGCTGCCATGGATCATGAGCCCAGCCACTCCACAGTATTTGGGATCCTCCTGGACAGGGGCACGAACCCGCATGCCCTGCATCGGCAGGCAGACTCTCAACCACTGCACCACCAGGGAAGCCCCTGGGGTCTCCATTTTGCAGGCTACAGGTTCGTAGTTCCCATTGTTTTTGGTATCTGCCCCCAATGGATAAAGTAGGTTCAGTGGGTTGTGTAGGTTTCCTGGTGGTGGGGACTGGTGCCTGTTTCTTGTGGGTGGAGCTGGATCTTGTCTTTCTGGTGGGCAGGGCCACGTCTGATGATGTGTTTTGGGGTATCTGTGAACTTAGTATGATTTTAGGCAGCCTCTCTGCTAATGGGTGTGGTTGTGTTCCTGTCTTGCTAGTTGTTTGGCATGGGGCATCCAGCACTGGAGCTTGTTGGCCGTTGGGTGGAGCTGGGTTGTAGCAATGAGATGGAGATCTCTGGGAGAGCTCTCGCCGATTGATATTACGTGGGGCTGGGAGGACTTTGGTTGTCCAATGTCCTGAGCTTGGCTCTCCCACCTCAGAGGCCCAGGCCTGACACCAGGCTGGAGCATCAAGACCCTGTCAGCCACAAGGCTCAGAAGAAAAGGGAGAAAAAAGAAAGAAAAAAGTAATTTTAAAATAAATAATTATTATTTAAAAAAGGAAGAGAGCAACCAAACCAATAAACAAAGCCACCAATGATAACAAGCGTTAAAAACAAAACTAAGATAAACATAAAAATCAGAAAGAAATCAGTTGCAGACAGCAAACGCCAAGTCTACAGTTGCTCCCAAAGTCCACTACCTCAATTTTGGGATGATTCATTGTCTATTCAGGTATTCCACAGATGCGGGATACATCAGTTTGATTATGGGGATTTAATCCACTGCTCCTGAGGCTGCATGAAGAAATTTCCCTTTCTCTTCTTTGTTCACATAGCTCCTGGGGTTCAGCTTTGGTTTTGGCCCCGCCTCTGTGTGTAGGTCTCCCTCAGGCATCTTTTAGGAGGTCTGAAGTCTGCCAGGGTTCAGTAGGTATTCTGTAGGAGTTATTCTACATGTAGATGTATTTTTGATGTATTTGTAGGGAGGAAGGTGATCTCCACGTCTTACTCCTCTGCCATCTTGAAGATCCCCCAATATAGTCACCTGTTATCATATGTGAAAATGAGTCACTGATACGATAAATCAGTCTTTGTCTTACTCCTCTGATTGAAGTGATATGAAGGAATGTTGAGAACTTGACACCATCACCGTATGTGCTTCAAATGATACCACACTCCTGATTTTCAACAACCAGGTAAGTATGGATTTTTCTTCCCTGTGCCACCAAATTCCATTCCTAATAAACACCCAAACTTATCATCTGTGGTGAACCTATGGAAACTCTGTTTACGGTTGGTGAATGTCCCTTTATGATCAGAAAGAGTTAATGTGACTAAACCTTCTAAATGTCTCACTTAACAGCGGACACTCTGGGGAACTGGACTTATTAATGTATTTTTTTTTTTTGGTTTAGTTTTTAATGAGACTCAGGAACTGCCCCCCCAAACATTTTTATTAACCCATAATATGTGTCAGCCCTTGGGGTAGATACCATGGAGAGTAAAACATAATCCTGATGACAGGAAAACATGGAGTCTACTGGAATAGAGATTCTTGAATTTTTTTAACCTTCTATTTGTTCCCACGAAAGCATTTTCTAGAGGACTCCACCACAGAAGCACTAGACATCCATAAGAGATTAATAGTGTTTCTCTTTGAGTGGTATGATTACAGGTGCTTTTATGTTTCTAAGTTTTTTGTTTGTTTATTTATTTTGCAGAGAGTATAGTTAATTTTTTATAAGTAGAACAATAAACACTAGGTTTTGAAGCCATTAAAACTAGGTTTTGAAGTGAAGTAGTCCCCCTTATCCATGGCAGGTATGGCCCATACGTCCCCAGTGGATGCCTGAAACCACAGGTAGTGCTGCACCCCACCTATACTACTAGGTTTTTTTCCTGTACATCCATACCTATGATAAAGTTTAATTTCTAAATTAGGCACAGTAAGAGAATATCTGAATTGTCAGCATTGTCTTGCTCTTTGGGGTCATTATTAAGTAAAATAAGGGTTACTAGGACACAATACTGCTACCCAGAGGGCTACTAAATGACTAATGGGTGGGATGTACAGAAAAAGGGTGGTTCACATCCCAGGCACAACGGAGAAGGATGGCACGAGATTTCATCATGCTACGCTGAACGGCGCACAATTTAAAATGTATACATTATATATTTCTGGAATTTTCCATTTAATATTTTTGGACCACGGTTGCCTGCAGGTAACTGAAACTGTGAGAAGCAAAAGTGGATAAGGGGGGACTACTGTAGTGCTTTTTCACAACAACCTCGATGAATATTTGTTAAGTGAATGAATACATTTTTCAAATTCTTGAATTTTTCTCCCTTAAAAACGTTAAGGACATTTATTTCAGGTCAGAAGAACTCCTCAGACTTCCTCTAGGAGAGGTATTCTGCTAACTTGTCTTCAACATTTGAAAACCACTGACAAGTAAGTAAAGGGCTTGATAAATTCTATGGATGTTATATTGTACCCAGAGGCTAAAAAGGTGAATTTGTCTTCTCACTTTTCATTTTTAGAACATTTTAGAAATAAACTCTATTTATGTAGGACATAAACATAGTTTGAGATCATTATAACAGCTAAAGTCTTCCAACCCATCTTGATGGACTAGATTAGAGAATGCAAAAAATATCTGTCTAAGCTGTAGGATGTAAAAATAAGAAAATGTGATGAAAACTAACCTTAAGTTACTAGGTTAGTTACTTAAGTTACTAGGCTAGTTGGCTGGAATGTGAAGGATAATGAGTCCAGCATTCCAACTTTAGACAGCCCACTCCCTTTGTATATTTCTTTAGCCAGAGGCTATGTTGCTAAATTAGCCAGACTTCCTACATAGATGTTCTATGGTCTTAAGGAAACCAGATAATAGGAGCACAGTGATATCATGAAAAAACCAATTCGAAATACAAACTTTAAAACTTTGTGTGTGTGTGTGTGTGTGTGTGTGTGTGTGTGTGTGTGGCAGGGGGTACTTTGGCATCAATATTGGTGGAAGAGCCTGGAAGTAGCAGTAGTATTTGTTGGTAAAATTCCCTACTGATCGGGTATATGCCACCGAGACATTTAGAGTCCTGTTGAAGAGACAAGAGACATACACATGGCAAATTAAATAATAAGATACATCATATGCCTTTTATAAGCCACTCATTTCCCTCTGTGCCACATCTTATAGGTCTTGGACAAAAGACCTATAACTGGACAAAACTCATGTAAGCTCCTGCCGGTTACCTACTACTTCCTGCCCAGAGCTTCTCGAAGGCCAGTAGAAATGCATAGTCTCATGCATGTACAATCAGGAAGTACAGGGGAGTTATTGCCAGCAGAGCCATCTTTAATCAATGGGGGACAGGATCTTATAAATAAATATTTCCTCCTTTCATCTCCCAGTGGATTTCCAGAGATGCATTTCATAAGGCTCACTAGAAGATCCTGGTGAGACCTGGCATCAGTTACTCACAGTGGGGGCCAATTCAATAAGGCATCTTTGGACTGGCTCTCCCTCCTTCTGTGTCCCACTCCCTCAGCCTCTTAATCATGCTTCTTGGGATCACTGCCCACATAAACTGCTACCATGCAAGCCTATCTTAGCTTTTCTTTTGAGAGACCCAATGTCAGACACCAGGCAGGGAGAAATCAATGTGATGATAAGGCCATGGCCTAAGAAAGGTAATTGTAAACTGAAATCGAGAGATGGATTTCAGAGACTCTATGAAAGAATTGTTAGAACTCAGTAATAAAATAATGAAGAATGAGAATAGTGACCTTAGCGAGCGAGATGATGAGTTCTATTCTAGATGAGGTCATAATTTAGTGGTAATACCCAGCTGGCAGTTGGGACTAGGATTTAGGAATCAAATTGAGAGTTGAAAACTTGAGAGTGAATAAATTCTCCAAAAGAAGACTTTTGAAGAGATAACCAATGGCTATAGACTGAATTTCAGATAATGATCAGATTTCAGGAGTCAAGAGGAAAAAGAAAAAACTAATAAAAAATAGAAACATAGGGGCTTCCCTGGTGGCACAGTGGTTGAGAGTCCGCCTGCCGATGCAGGGGACACGGGTTCGTGCCCCCATCCGGGAAGATCCCACATGCCGCGGAGCGGCTGGGCCCGTGAGCCATGGCCGCTGAGCCTGCGCATCCGGAGCCTGTGCTCCGCAACGGGAGAGGCCACAACAGTGAGAGGCCCGCGTATCGAAAAAAAAAAAAAAAAGAAAAGAAACATAGGAAAATAGGAGTTTAGGGCTATGTATAATGGTGGGAGGGGACATATAGTTCAATTCTACCATCAGATCAGGGATCAGACTGAAGAGGCTCAAGATGAAAATAGGTAATACACAGTGAAGAGATGGAGACAGTGATGGAGAGGGCTTACTGCACACATGATGTAGGTGGAGATAGTTCGTTCCTGACACACAAGCTTGCTATTGTGAACTGAAGGAGAGAGGCTAGAAGCTTGTAAATCTGAGCAATTTTTTTCAGAATTTAATAAATGGATAAAAGGTAGTGGAGAGAACTTACATATAAAATATATCCTGAGCTTATTTTATTTCTAAATAAACTTTATTGAAATTAGTCATCAGTTACTTAAAAATTGAGATTTATCTTGCTCTCACACTTTCTTGCCTTTTTATTCTTAAGAACACTCATTTAAAAAAAAAAAGCATACTCATAAGCACTTTCTCTAAGATGTTGGTCTACAGAATGGCATTATTGAAAAGTACCTCTCTTCCAGAAAATATTGGAAGAATTCCACTTGCATAAATATTGCATAACTCAGTGCCTACTTTTACATACCCATATTTGCCGTAAGCTAATCCTAGTTTCCAAAGAAAGGCTTTTGCACTGTTGAACAGCATTTCTGAAATACTGCCAACTGCATCTTGTGATTAAAGTTCTCTGGTATAAAACAGGTTAGAAAGGGTGAGATGCCATGCAGGTATTTAGAGAGAGAGTTTGACTTTGATGTTTTATATTTGAATGAATCATGGTTTAGTTAATCTGTTTCTGCAAAAATATTTTCAATATGCAATCTGATCATTTTCTACTTTTCCATTGAATGTTTTCTTTTCGTGATTTTCAACCATCTGCTTTAAATATAAATGACAGTATATCACTGTGTGCTTAGATTTTAGCATACTTCATCCCTCCAGGGTATGTTTATTATCTGTCGGAATTATACTTTGAATTAAATAGTTATTGAATGAGTGAGATTACAGACAGTGGCTAGTTGCCCACAGAGAATAAGTGAGCCTTACAAACCACATATTGTTTATCCAATTAGTTGTGATAAACCTCTTGCTTATCTATACAATATAACTATGACAATCAAACTGTAATGCACTTGCAGGAGGTTTTTTGTTTTTGTTTTTCTTGTTTCACATTCTTATGACAATGGTATTATTTCAATTGATATTAGACTACTGCTGAGCTCTCACTCTTTTCAAACTTTTACAGCTTTTAGTTTTGCTTAACTTGTGGACTGACAAACATTCCACATGTTATTTTAATTCTTCTTTTGGTGTAAAACTTTCTTCTCAATGCACAAGAAATGCAAATTCCTTTTTTTTGTTTTTGTTTTTGTTTCTTGTGGTACGCGGGCCTCTCACTGTTGTGGCCTACTCCCGTTGTGGAGCACAGGCTCTGGACGCGCAGGCTCAGTGGCCATGGCTCACGGGCTCAGCCGCTCCGCGGCATGTGGGATCTTCCCGGACTGGGGCACGAACCCGTGTCCCCTGCATCTGCAGGCAGACTCTCAACCGCTGCGCCACCAGGGAAGTCCGCAAATTCCTTTTTGATAATGAGATTTTTAAAAAGGAGGGGAAATAAAAATTTTGCAATTCTACCAGAGAGAACCACTACTGACATTTTAGTTTATACAATGTCATAATTTCTCGTATGTCTATAGAAACAAAAATGTGATTAAATATGATATAACCTTCCCAAACTTACTTTTTTCATTAGCATGTATCATAAACACATAATCTTATCCTAATATTACCCTACAACATGATTTATATTGGGTACATTATAGAGGTACTAATCTGTTTCTGTTAAATGTTTAGTGTTTTTTTAAAAAAATTTCTTCTAGTTTTATTGGGACATAATTGACATGTAGCACTGTATAAGTTTAAGGTGTACAGCATAATGATTTGACTTACATACACCATGAAATGATTATCACGGAAAGTTTAGTGAACATCCATCATCTCATATATATACAACATTAATGAAATAGGAAAATCTTTTTTTCCTTGTGATGAGAAGTCTTCAGATTTACTCTTTTAGCAACTTTCATATGTAACATACAGCAGCATTAATTATATTTACCATCTTGTACATTACATCCCTAGTACTTATTTATTTTATAACTGGAATATGACTACCTTCAACCAATTATCCCCCCACACCCTGCCTCTGATAACCACAAATCTGGTCTCTTTTTCTTTTTTTAAAACTTTTATTGGGGTATAGTTGATTACAATGTTGTGTTAGTTTCTGCTGTGTTTAGTGTTTTCAATGCTGTGATCAACAGCTGTGTAGTTAAATCTTTCCTGATTTCCTTAATTAATCCTTAGAATATATCGCATTATTTCTGTATTAGAACTTTTATTTTCAAGTAACAGAAACCCACCTGAGTTAACAAAAAAGAGGAATATATTAGACGAACACCAGGGGTATTTTGAGGAACCTAAGGATGAGGATGGAGCTGGAAATATTCTCTCGACTCCTATGTATACTCGTCTCTGTACTTCTGATTCATTACCTCTCTCTCAGCCAACAGTCTTCCGCTGCTTCATGTTACATGGCCACAGACAGCAGCCAAGTTTATATGTCACAGATTCAGCCATCCTGAGAAAAACTAAATCGATCCCAATCCTTTCTCATCTCCCCACCCCATTCACAATTCCAGATTTCCAGGATTAGCATATGTTCACGTTGGCACAATCAACTTGGGCCAAAGGGTGTTGTTTGGTGAACTTGGTTGCCAAGAGTCACCCAATAACCATATAAATGGTGGGGAGGAAAAGAGGGACTGGGGAGATGAGCTATAAATACCGTCACTCATCACACACATTTTTATTTTGAGATATTCATTGTAATAAATTGGCATTGTTAAACCAGCAAAAGAAAGTAAATTCTTTTTTCTTTCTTTAATAAGAATAGCTTTTTCCAAGACTGAATTCATTTTATCTGACAGTGGACAGCAACACCTTTACATATTTTTCAGCTTATACTTCTACAAAGGAGATACCATCCTCTACAATCTAGTTTGACTCAAATGAAAAATTATCTATTGTCAAAATCATAATAAGAATAAGAAAATTCTAGTTTGGAATTAACAAATACACACTACTATATATAAAAAAGATAAACATCAAGCACCTACTACATAGCACAGGGAACTATATTCAGTATCTTCTAATAACCTACATATATATGTGTAACTACATATATGTACATGTATAACTGAATCACTTTGCCGTATACCTGAAATTAACACAGCATTGTAAATCAACTATACTTCAATTTAAAAAAAATTAGAAAAAAAAAAGAAAATTCTGTGATGGAAAAACAATCTTAAAATTTGTCAACTCTTCTCTTTTAGACCTAAATATAAAATAATGTTTCTTACGTAATGAATTTTATGGTTATTATAAGAAAAGTACATCTAGTATTTAAGAATAGAACATTAATATTTATAAAGAAAAACCATGACCAACTTAAAGTAAATCTAAATTTTCTACAGACTTTCATTATGCAATTAGAAAAACATTTCCACAGGCGAGTGAAATCTTCCAGTCAAGCATGTTGAAATCTTTTGGAGAAGAAGGAAATAATAGGATAGAAGGCATGAGGTGAATAGAATTTCACCAGTTCTATGTTATCTAGAAAAGGCTATAATGTTATATAAGTCTGGGATTTCTACATGTTTCTCAGTTCTCTTATTCTCTACTTTATTTACCTATTGCTGAGTAATAAATTACCCCCAAATTTAGTTTATTTAAAACAACAAGCACTTATTATCCAACACAGTTTCTGACACTCAGGAATCCAGGAGGAACTTAGCCAGGCGGTTGTGGCTCAGGGTCCCTCGTGAAGTTGCAGTTAAGCTGTCAGCTGGGGCTGCAGTCATCTGAAGGCTTGCCTTAACTGGGGGATCTGCTTGTAAGCTCACTCATGTGGCCATTAGCAGGAGGCCTCCTTTCCTCACTACAAGGTCCTCTCTGTAGGGCTCATGACACAGCAGCTCATTTCCTCCAGAGCAAATTACCTGAGAGAGTTGGTAGGGAGGGGGACATAGAAGCTACACTGTCTTTTATGACTTAGCCTTGGATGTGACAAACCATCACTTCTGCCATATGCTACTGGTCATGTAGAACAACTCTTAACATTAAGGGGCTTGGGGGCGGGGGATTATGTGAATACCAGGAAGTGGGAATCACTGGGGATCATCTTGTAGGCTGGCTAACACATACACCATTCTCAGATCTTAAAAATTGCCCTCACAACTTGATTTATATTTACATCTCTAGATCTGATTCCCTTCTACTTTTTTCTTGGTACTCACTATAATGCTACAAATTAATTGTAATTTTACGGTTTGTATGTGGAGACTTTCTTCCAGTAGTCAAAAGTTTAGGGCTTGGGTTTCTTACATTTTTACCAATGATCTAAATTCTGAATTATACATATTATACTTAATTTAAAAAATAGGTTGGTTAAATGTTTCTCTCTTTTTAGGCTATTATTCATTTATTAATTTATTCAGCAATAATTATTGAGTTCAGTGTATTGTGTTTTTTGAAGTTTTCCGATACATCACCCTGTGTTCTAGCCTCCTCTTTTATTTATTTATTTTTATAAATTTATTTATTTTATTTATTCATTTTTGGCTGCGTTGGGTCTCTGTTGCTGTGTGCGGGCCCTCTCTAGCTGTGGCTAGCGAGGGCTACTCTTTGTTGTGGGCTTCTCATTGCAGTGGCTTCTCTGGTTGCGGAGCACGGGCTCTAGGTGCGTGGGCTTCAGTAGTTGTGGCACGTGGGCCCAGTAGTTGTGGCTCACAGGCTCTAGAGCACAGGCTCAGTAGTTGTGGTGAACAGGCTTAGTTGCTCCGCAGCATGTGGTATCTTCCCGGACCAGGGATCGAACCTGTGTCCCCTGCATTGGCAGGTGGATTCTTAACCACTGCGCCACCAGGGAAGCCCTAGCCTCCTCTTGTAAAACAGCTTATTGAGATATATTTCACATATCATCCCATTCACTCGTTTAAAGTATAAAGTCCCCTATTTTTTTTTGGCCACGTGGCTTGCAGGATCTTACTTCCCCAACCAGGGATTAAACCCATGCCCCCTGCAGTGGAAGCTCAGAGTCCTAACCACTGGACTGCCAGGGAATTCCGCAAAGACCCCTACTTTTAAACTGTATTTTTCAAGACAAATGGCCTGACAATATCTAAAATTGAGCAGTCAAAGATATTTGGCCACTCTATATGTACTTAAATAAGAAGGTCCTTCTGATCTTCTACCAGAGCAAACTTGAAGAACAGATGTCTTATTTATTCTTCCTGTGACTGCTCTGCAGAATTCTGGAGACTTAGAGGGGTGTTAAATATATAGCAAACAGGACCAAACAAGTAACCTCAGTGACCTGAAGACCTGTTTACCAGGATAAGTCCTCCAATCACAGCTCTATTATTTCCCCCAAAGAACAGATAAACAGACCAAGTCCCAAGTGACTGTAAAAGACTATGTTTACCAAATTATCAGCACACACCCAAATGCTGTTGCTCCAGATAATCTGGTCTTAATGAATGGAAATTGTCTTAACTAAGGATATTTCAAAAAGTAAAAGATGTTTTCACATGCTCTTCAAAAGTTGTCACACAAGCATAAAACAGAGTAGGTGTTGATCTTAACTGAAATGTAGCATATAGTCTTTTGTTTCCCTCCTCTGGAATAATTTTTAGTTATTTAGAAAAAATTATGCAACTCGTACACGTACTCTGCTGAAAATAGAAAATACTCAAAAGCAAAAGTACAAAAAAGAATTCATAAGCACCCTTAATCCTATTATCCAGAGATAGTCTGTGCTGGTTTGCTGTGTATTCTTTCAAAAAACAAATTTTGGGGGCTTCCCTGGTGGCGCAGTGGTTGGGGGTCCGCCTGCAAAGGCAGGGGACATGGGTTCGTGCCTGGTCCGGGAGGGTCCCACGTGCTGTGGAGCGGCTGGGCCCGTGGGCCATGGCCGCTGGGCCTGCGCGTCCGGAGCCTGTGTTCCGCAATGGGAGAGGCCACAACAGTGAGAGGCCCGATTACGGCAAAAAAAAAAAAAAAAAAAAAAAAAAACAAATTTTGGGGAGCATATATTTATATAAATTTTAACTGGTATATTGAAAGCTTTGACAGTCTGAAATTGAAAACTGGGCTTGCATTAATATCTAATACTCACATTGTTTCTAATTGTTGTGCGGTCAGTCTGTCATGATCTCCAGGAGGTATCCACCACCATCTTTCCTCCCTGCTCTGGCTCCCCTGAGTCCATGTCCACTGACTAAAACGGCCCTGAAGGAACCTCACCATCACCCTGCCCGTTTGAAGGGACCTTCCGTCTCACAGTGCTTAGAAGGCTGCCAACTAGCTCATGGACCTCAAAGCAGCATTGCCATGTCCATGGCTTGGGAGAAAACAGCTCTTTCAGCTTCTCAGGGCTCAGCTCTAAATTTCCTGTCAGCAAGACTACAAACAGATACACATATTTATCCTTATCTGTAAGAACAAGTGACATTTTTTAGGAGAGTGAGATCTCAAACCATATATATAAAACAAAACAGTTCTCTCAAACAATAGTACCTGTCATACAGTTAGCACTGTATGCATGTAAGCTAAGAACACTTAGCTTCCCCATGTAGGCAGCCTCCTATGTGAACCTCTAAAACATTCAAGGTTGGGGGGCTCACCAACTCAAACACCTTCTATTCGAATGAGGGATCAGCTTAATACTTACATAACTAAATGGCCTATTCAGGATTATCAGATCAAAGAAGCAATCTGCCCTAAAAGTAGATTCAATACTGCAAAACAAACAAACCATAAAAAGCAGCTCACTGTATTGACAGTTTTGTAAGGTTTTCATCTCCATCCAGGTTTCAGTTGGCCAGGTTTCAGTACAGATATGAGTTCAAGGTCCTTGTTCCTTGATTAGTAATCTCAGCTCGTACGCCAGTTCCTCTGAGGAGGGTCTTAACTATGGGTGTGAGTGGCAAAGGGGGTTTCATATTCACGCTTCAGGCATATGTATACTTTCAAATGGTTGCAATGAGAATATAGTCATATATTAGTTATATAATTTAGAAAAAATACTGCCAATATCACAACCAACAAAATAAAAGTAGAAACCTGGCCACAAATACATTGAAGCCTTCACCGTGGATATCATGGTACATCTATTTCTAGCTCACTGTTGTGTAATGGTGGCAGCAGCATGATCCGGTGGAAAGATTAGCTCAGGAGTCAGTGCGCCTTGCCCTGTAACAACTGTGCGATCCTTGAGCATGTCATTCAGTTTCCTTATCCATCCTGTTATGGAATGCTGATGTCTCTTGGAACTCCACCATTCTAGAGGGTGTATGACTCTGGCTTGAATGCTCTGGTTGTAAGAAATGTCACATTCTTTTCTTTCCCAAATAAAATTGAATCTTGATTTCTCTTTTACCGTGTTGAGGGAAAATTCAATGTCGATCGTTTTTTCAGACTTCTTTTCCCCTGCTATAGGATTCTGCCAGAGTCCCAGGTACATTGTGCAGCCCACCCATCTAGGAGTAAACCCCTGGTCTTCGACACTAAGCAGTGTGAACATGTTGCTTGTCCAGTTCTCCAAGGCCTTGTGTGGCAGTACCTCAGCTTCTTTTACCCTTAGTGTGACCATGAGGATCCTTAACAACCCTCCAAGATAATCCTCTTAAAATGTATTGCTACCTCTCCTATACCAGTCATTTGTCTGTTTGCTTTCTGCTCTGTTCCTGCTGGTATTCTTTGCTCTTTTAATACTCTAGAGAGCTGAAAGTCTGCAAGTTACATTTCCCAGGGTCCCTTGCCAGCAGGGTTCTGATTGGGGCTGCTAATGGGAGGCACTAGCAGGGTACTGGAAGTCAGGAAGTAAGGAAAAGATAATCATTCTGTGGCTTCCAGTTTCTGACAGTATCTCAGGCAGCAATGATGGTAGTGACTACAGTGACAGGGTTGCCAAAGTTCCATCCCCAATTGGGATGGCACCTTACAAACACATCCAGAACTCACTATCAGCAGAGTGGCAGGTATAGGCTTGTGAACCGCAGCCTAGGAACACTGGCAGTTTCTAGTCTTTGGGTATCATCCTTCTTGCTTGTCATCCTCCACCTCCCTCCTTCCCTGTTTTCTCTCTTTTAGTGCTTTTATAAGCAATTGGATTAAATTTCCTCTAACTGGAATATCTAACTTGGGTTTTGGTTTCTTGACTAGATACTGATTAACAAACCCTGTATCTCCCCTACCTAGTATCCTTGAGGCATCCTATCACAAGATCTGGTTACCTCTCGTGGGACCCTGGGTAAGAGTAAGATGTCGTCCCTGCTAGTCTCAGATCCCATCAAACCCTAGTTAGTTAAAATTCTTTGAGTTGTAAATGACAGAAACTCAAGTGAGGAAACAAGACAAATTGGAAAATTTATTATAAGTGTGAGCCATAGAACCTCAGTGCTGGGAAGTGTCTAGGCCTCCAAAACCATGGGTGGAAGCACTGTAGGTAACTATCAGTTAGCTAATGCTGTACAGCAAACAAAGACTCAGTGGTGTATAATAACAGTAAAAAACTTAGTGGTTTATAATAATAATCATTTATTATTTTTCATGAGTCTGTGGGTTGGTTGGGTAGACTGGGTTTGCATGATCTCATCTGGGTTTCTTCATGTCTCTTTGGTCAGCTTGTGTATCCTTTAGGGACTGGCTTCTTAAAATGACCTTGGTTAGGGCACTATAGTCATGCTCCTTATCCTTCCAGCAAGTGAGCCAAGCGTGTTCTCAGGGAGTGGATGGATCAAAGAGAAAAAGGGTAAACATGCAAGGCTTTTTGTAATCTATGCTTGAAACTGGCACTCTCTGACTTTCACCAAGTCACAAGGCCAGCCCAGATTCAAGAGATGAGATACTAAGCTCTGCCTGTTGATGGGAAGAGCTGTAAAGTCATATTGTGAAGGGAGGGACATATAGGAAGGGGAGTGAAGAATTGGAATCAGGTTTGCAATCTACCCACTACAGTAAAACCAGGAAGTCAGCTCTGCTTTTCTGTGAAGGTTTGCTTTATTTTTCATTCGCACACCAGTTTTTTTCCTTTACCTGGTCCATGTGGTAGAAAATGACCGTTGCTACCAGCTTTCTCATTTATGTGTTCACTATTCAAGAAGACAACCAGGCTACAACTGGAACCTCAACCAACGCTATATATCCTGGAAAAGATCTCAGGGGCTCATCTTGAGTCAGGTGTTCACCCATGGATCAGTAAATTTTGGTCTAGAAGACAGAGTCAATTGGTGTTCCCATTATAGCCATATGGATGGAAGGAGAATAGACAGTAGTTATCAGATCAGGAAGCAACAACCCAAATGTTATCTAAATGAGCCACAAAACATAAATTGTTCCAAGACATCTTCAATTTTGTTTTTAAGAGAAATGTCTTTTTGAAAGTATGACTTATGTCATGAACAAAGGAGGAAGACGGGTTAGTGTGGAGATCAAGAGGATGGGTTCTAGAGTTAGACTGCCTGGGTAGGTATCTCCCATCTGCCACATCATAACTGTGTGACCTTGGGCAAATTCTTGACCTCTTTGTGGTCCAGTTACCTTAAAAGTTAGACTGGAAAGAAAATGATTCCTACCTTCTAAATTATTAGAAGAAGAATTTAATTAGAGAATGCATACTATATATACAACACTGTCCATACCTAGTATATGCTTGATAAACACTAGCTATTGATACTGTTATTACCACTAAAGAAAAAGTGTTGAATGCTGAGGATAAAAATTCATTAGCATAGCACTTGTGATTTCTATAACCCTCATTGTCAGGTATATCTGCTAGGTGCTGCTAGAGTTCCCTAGTTTGAAATTAAATTAAACTCATCACAGGGCATCCTCACTGGAAATTCCAGATTTGTGTTTACCATTCTGACGATTAGTCATCTTTTCAAGGCCTTCCTTCAAGTTTCTGTGCATGTTTATTAAAGACACAAAGAGTTAAGCCAAAAGTATACAAAGTCCAGGAAGGTCAAAATGGCAGTGATGAAACTGTGAACCCATCAGAAAGATGGGGATCAGAGAGTGACTCTGCTTGAGGCTATAGTAAGTCAGAAAATCATATAGTTTTGAAGAAAATACATTCTTTCTTATCCAGTTTTCCCCCAACTCCTACATAAAGCCCAGAAACCTAGAACTGTTAGTGATTGTATATCCAATAGTTCTGGCCAAAAAGGAAAAAGAAAAACATTTAAATATTGAAAGATTTAATACAGATAATGTTAATAATACTATGTAGAATGCAAGTAGGTAGGAATTCGGAGGACACCAAATCCGAACCTTATTTTAGCAAAGATAGGAAGAGCTATCTGCTTTTTTCTTTTAATTTTTATTTTTCTTTTAATTTTTAATGTAATATAATTTTTTGAAGATTAGATAGCATTCAATGAACTCAGTTTAAAAGTATGTGCAAGATGTTATGAAAATAGCTTCTTCTGTTTTATATGCCACACCTACATTCTTCGTGCATATTCACATAGGAAGCAGCTAAGACTGAAAGCAGGCAATTCTTTTATAATCTTATCAAAAATAGAAGCCAATAGTTGTAATGACTCACTTGTTTCCTTCTGTTTTCAATCCTTATCTTGGGACCACAGATTGCATTACAGTTCATAAGTAATTGTACATCTTTTGTGAAGCACCTTGAAATGTTCTGGCATGACAATAAACTGGCCGTGTTTTAGAATTCCCAAACAAAGCTAAGTTTTGTGGCTGAGTCCTGTCCCTTTAATGTAACACTTAATATTATTTTAAGAACTGCAGCAAGTCACTAGAAAAAAAGATCAGAGCCAAGCCCTTAATACATAAAATAAATCAATTTTTATAAGAGATTTCCCCAGAGCGAAATCTATGTAATTATTTTCTTCACTTCTAAAATATGCAATAAGCTTATCTCATTGTAAATTCTAGGTAACATGATGATTAGAGAGTTTGTTCTTCTGTATTGTCCTTGATTCCAATTTATATTTTCTCTGCAGAAGTACATTTGAGTATCTTGAAAACTATGAATAATGTTAGTTTGGTTGAGGGTCCAACCGATATTAAAGAAATTCCTATGGCAGAAACTAGGCACAACTCATTTGATTATTAATACAAAGTTAAAATGTGTGGTGTGGAGTGTGGAAGAGACTGTTAGTTGTTCCCTCAAATCCATTTTCCACTTATTCTCTATTAATAAAGCCCCTGGTATTTATCTGCGTACATGGCTGCCCCAAATCAAGGCTGCATTTCTTACCCTCCCTTGCAGCTGGTTATGGCCAGGTAATTCAGTTCTGGACAATGGGATCTAAGAGGCAGTTATGTATGACTGCCTATAGACATTCATGTGAGCGAGAAATACACCACTATTACCCTCATCCCACCACCCACCTGCTCTCATTGGATAAAGGGATAGTGAGAGGTGACAAGAAAGAGAGTTCTTTGTCATTAGGTACAAATGACCCTGAGAAGGAACTATACCTCAGGCTGTAATCAGAATAACAGACCAGAGCCTTCACCAGCATACAGTTTCAATAGAAACAACATATTTATAAGCCATCCTTAACAATACAAAACATTTGTTTGTGAGCTGGTAATTACTTTTCTATTGGAGGTTATCACATATTATAGTCCCCACCAATAGTTCTACCTCTGTTGAAGGTGGAAAATGAGAATTGGGCTCAAATCATGGGAAGAGAGATTTGCACCATAAAAAAAAAATTTAGAGAAGAATTTAAAGATACTAAAGGTAATGAAAAGTGAAAAAAACCTAAGTAGAAGATCTTAATTCTGTTTATATTTGAAATAGGATAAAGAGCTGCATTTTGTTTTCTAGTTTTTCCAAGTCTCTTTTTGCTATAGACTTATATGATTCCCCTAAGTATTGCATCTCTTTTTTTTTTTTTTTTTTTTTTTTTTTTTTGCCACGTAGTGTGGCATGTGGATTCTTAGTTCCCTGACCAGGGATCGAACCCATGCCCCCTACAGTGGCAGTGTGGAGTCTTAACCACTGGACCGCCAGGTAAGTCCTATTGCATCTATTTAAAATTATAGAAGCCCTTTTCAGAAAAAGGTATAGTTTATCCTTTATTCTTTTTTTCTGTCTAATAGGCATTACTTGGAAAAATCTACATTTGACTGCAGATGTGAATAATTCTTAGGGAAACTAAAACAAACAAACAAAACCCCATTAGCTTACATTTTTATTTTTGTCATGGATACCTTAGGTAGTCAGGTAAATATATATTTAATCATATCAAAGCATTCAGTTAAACTATAATTTCTAAGCCATTTTACATGTCATAAATAGGACAAAGATATCCTCATTGCATATTGTAACTATTTTGTTTAGAGCATCAGGTAAGATTGGCTGTAATTATAGTTTTCTTTATCAAATTTAGAAGGCTATCAACCATAACACACATTTATTCTACCAGTCATTTTAATCAAGTCTGAAACCCACAGGGCAACCATCACTGTATTAGTGGTCATATATGCCCTGGGGACAAAAATGCCTAAACAATTCTTCATTCTCTGGGACATGAGAAAAGAAACAAATGTGAGACAATCTGTGCTTCCTTTTGGTGGTCTATGCAAATTCTTGGCCCTTGGTCATCTCTTTTCCCTAAAAGAAAAAAAGAGTAATTGATGAATTTATGCTACTTCTACTACTCCTACAATAACAGCAAAACTGATCCTAATTTTTCTCTTTTTGCCTGAAAAATCTCCCAGAATAGCCATATTTCTTTAAATACAACTTATATCTAGAGTTTTTCCCTAAGTTTTACAAATACATTGTCAAGATACGGTAACTATACCAGTATATGTTTCCTCTTTTCTATCTTCTCTTTAATTTTGACTATAGTCTACTTATACTGAACATTGACCAGGATGAAACATAACATTATCAATGGAACATTCTGCCCATATCTTAGCATTATGGTATCTATTTATTTTTTAAAATTATTTTTTTCTGGTAAAGTGTGATACAATGGAAAGTAAGGTAGACCAGGAATTAAGAGAACTAGATTCACTTTTTGCGTTGGATCTTGATGTGCAGTGTGAACTTGGGTACCCAGGGTGTTAGTGGGCATCATTACTTCACCTCTACCATGAAGGGAATTAGACTAAAAGGTCCCTAAATTTTTTCTCTAAATTACAATATGCTAAAGTCATGATTTGAACAAAAGTTTAAAAATACCTATTTATTTACCTGGTATACTCAACTTAAGTAAATTTTCCTGGTTTTTGCTTTAAAAACTATAAACTTTAGCCATAATAGCACTTATGGGGCAATTTTAATGGGAATTTGAAGTAGATCCTTTATTGATATTTTAAAAAAAATACTAACTATCCATGTTTTCTCTCTGAAATGAGTGGATTATATATGATTATTTTATACTTCATGAGCATTTAAATATAGGACCTCCAACTGCAAGTTATACTTGGAGTAAATGAAATAATGAGCAAGTCTGCAAATTTATTATTAAAATCATATTTTTTGTTTTGTTTTTTGTTTTTTCAAACTCTAAGTGTATATTTTCTAAATTAACTGATGCTTAAACTTTTGGAGAAGAAATTTGGAATTGTTGGAATCTTTATTCAGACTATCAGAAACTATAGAAATAAAAGCATTCCAAGGATGAACCGGATTTCATCGTAATTCAGTTTGTGCATTAGCCATTCCCATAGCCCAGAGTGTTACTTTTCTCATCCCGAACCCATTAATTTATATTCTTAGAACGCCCTCCTCTTCTTATTCCCACTATTAAATCTCTTCTTCCCCTCCCCTTCTCGGCCACCTACTCTGCCTCCATACTATTGATTACTGGTGCAGCTCACTTTGACCTTTCCTCCCCCAGCTGTGGACCAGGCACTGAGACATCTCAAGGGAATGCAAAATCCCGGGGCTCATGGGATCAGTGCAGTCTGTCTATCTTCCACACCTTTTCTTTCTTGGTTGCTTTTAGCCACAGAGCATTCATCCTTTGTCTTTGGAAGGTGTTGCTGTTTGTTTATGTTGTATAATAAATTTAGTTAGCATCTGCAGTTTCAAATTATTACAGATTTCACATGAATGAAATCATCGGTTCACATGGATTCCCCCTTGACCTTCAAATAAGAGCTAACCTAAATCAGAATTATGCATGGGAAAGCTTATAATTCACTGAATTTACCTCAGGACTTTTATTGCCACTTTTAAAAATTCTCAGCTGGTTTATAGTGACTTTACAATGCTGCGGAGAAATGCCAAATAATTTGGAAGATATAGTAGTTTCATCAGCTGCTGAATGAATACAGATAAGGAAAAAAAGAACTGAAATATAAGAAGCACCTGGTTTATATTCAAACTACAAGTGCTTCAGACTGAATACCTAACAGTTGTCTTCACTTTTCTGAGGAAAATCATTAAAATGTAGGATTCGTTTCCTGACGTTAGCGGACTGATAAGGACATCGGAAAGAGGTAACCTTTAGGTAACCAAAGGCTGTGGAAGGTTAAAAATCAAGGGCATTCTGAGTCATGCTTAGCTTGAAATTATAAGCTGGGCAACGATGAGTACTCTAGAATAAACTAAAAATCTTTGTAATGTTGAGAAAGGAAGACAAGAAAGGAAAGTTAGGTGAGCAGAAAAGCCAAGAAAAGCCAAAAGTGCAGACAAAACGTTATTCAAAAGCATGCCCTCTGAATCAACACTGACTGGCTGTGTTTTGTTTATATAATTCCCGGATGTATTTGAAAAGTATATACTTTCCATTGGTAAATATCATGTTTTGTGTGTGGCATTCATTCATAGTTAGAAACAGTGTCATGTTACATTCATCTGTTCTTGGCAAGGAAGCTGGAGAGAAGTCAAATTTTGAGGGCTTTTCTTAAAAACGGTGCTGAATCCATCCATAAAGAAGAGAATGTAGATGTTGAAAAGATATGGTGTTAACCTGCTAATTTCTAGACTTGCTTGTAAATTACATTCTCTTTGTTAGCAAATACATCAATTTTAAGTCAGATAGATTTTTGCCATAGTGCAGCTGTGTTCTGCTAGTGAATAAAAATTATTTAATAACCTGCCACCAAATTCTTTAACCAATTCATCATCTGGGATTAAAGTTCTCAATGTTCATTCTATTGCTGAGTGGGTTTTCTCCAATTTAACTGAGAAATTTTACAGACAACAGACAAGGTTTTCCTAGCTTTAGAAGTGCATCAATGCATCCGTACTAAAATTCCTTGCTTCTATTGAATTATTCATACTACTGTCATCCAATTAAGAATTCTGTCTTCATTTTGTTAAGGCAGTTCGTTTTTATGTCACATGAAAATGGGTAAAAAGGCATTTGCTTAATAAATGAATGATAATGGATTATTTTATCTTTAAGGTCCTTTGTAACAAATTCTATGATAGAATGTTAATATTTTCTAAAAAATAGAAATTTAAGAATTTTATTATTCACATATTAAATGACATTATTCACACCCACATAGAAATCTTTTCTTTAAAACATCATTTAAAGTTGTGAGTTTCTGGTATATGTTTAACAGAATGCAAGTCTTCCTAGGAAATAAAATTTTGAACTATTTTCTGCTTTCAGAACTTAAATATTAGTTGGAATACCCCTCTTTTTTGAATTTTATTTTGTGACTTAAAAATAATATATGTCACCATAGCCACATGGGTAGATTCCAAAGCAAAAAAGTGGGGTATTTTGACAACGCTTGGGAACTCTGTAAATTAGTGGAGAAGGTGTGATCATCAGTGGGAGACAGCATGCAAATCCGCATCCAGATATCAAGAGAAAATTCTTTTATGTTTTCACTGAGTTCCATACACTGAGACCATCCCTGTGAACTGCCTAATCTCGAATTCTATACGTGTTTTAAGTGGAAAGAGTCAAGCCTTATGTGTTAAATTTGTATTATAGCTGCCTTAACAAATTACCACAAATGTAGTAGTTTAAAACAATATAAATTTATGTTTATTTATTAAGCCAGACACCGGTCTCACTGCGCTAAAATAAAGGTGTTGACAGTGCTGAGTTTCTCTCTGGCAACTCTAAGGAAGAATCCATTTCCTTGCTATTTCTAGCTTCTCAGGACTACATGCATTCCTTGGCTCCTGGCCCCTTCCACCATCTTCAAAGCCAGCAACTGTGTTGAGTCCTTCTCATGCTGCCATCTCTCTGGTTCTGTGCAGCAAGGAAAGGTTCTCTAGTTTTAAAGACTCATGTGATTAGTTTGTGTCCACCTAATAATCCAGGAAAATTTCCCCATTTCAAGATCCTTAAATTTAATCCCATCTGCAGAGTCCCTTTTGCCAAGTAAGGAAATATATTCACCGATTCTGGGGACTAGGGCATGGACATATTTGGGGGAGGGAGTTCATTATTCTGCCTACCATACCTTGGTAGACATTCATTTGCTAATGCTTTTATTCCTCTCCTCTCCCTGTCTGTACTGATAATCATGAACATTCTGTCTTCTCTTCATGCCCTTCTTTCAGGAATTTCATTTACTCTCAAGCATTTGACACCTTACGTTTAATGGGGATGATTTTTTATTACTGACACATAATGAATTCAGTATTTTGTGCTTTAATTTCAATTAATCTGAAGTCAGTAATCTACTGTTACTTATTTTCATTTATATGACATGTAAATCAGTTATTAAACAGGCAAAATTTGGGAATTCCCTGGCGGTGCAGTGGTTAGGACTCTGTGCTTTCACTGCTGAGGGCCAGGGTTCAATCCCTGGTCTGGGAAACTAAGATCCCATAAGCTGCACGGTGTGGCCAAACCAAACCAAACCAAACAAAACTAAAAAAATGAAAAAACAACAGGCAAAGTTTTAGCTGATTTAGTAGGTTGTAACAACTATGTATAAACTATTGTTATTTTATAAGCTAAAATATTGATGTAAATAAATGAGGAATTTTCATCTAGAATGCCTTCTCTGACTGGTTAAAGGATTGATTTTCTGTTAGAGACAAGCTGCTTTTCAGAGTTACTACTCACTTGAGTCTCTGATTGGCTGTATAAAAATATGGATTAAATTTAAACTATATTACAGGGATGGGACTTCCTTGGTGGTCCAGTGGTTAAGAATCTGCCTTCCAATGCAGGGGACGTGGGTTCCATCCCTGGCTGGGGAACTAAGATCCCGCATGCCACAACTACTGAGCCTGCATGCCACAGCTAGAGAGAAGCCCATGAGCCAAAACAAAAATCCTGAGGGCCACAACTAAGACCGGATGCAGCCAGATAAATAAATAACAAATAAATAAATATTTTTAAAAACCTGTATTACAGGGATAGGAGTGAAGGGTAGAGAAGGGAAGGAGATTAGTAGCTTGGATTAGGTTATTACCTTTATTAGTGGTATTTGTCAAATACTCCTGTTTCATGGCCCATTGATTTCAAGTCGCTAAACCACTCACTTTAGAACTAGTGTTGCCAGGTAAAATTCAGCACACCCAATTAAATTTGAATTTTAAATAAACAATGGATGACTTTTTAGTATAACTATGTCCCATGGAATGTTTGTGACATGAGACCAAAAGAACAGTTGTTTATCTGTGTTTCAAATTTAACTAAGTATTTCATAGTTGTACTTGCTAAATATGGAAACTCTATTTGGAACTAAAATTTGCACCAAAAATATAGTTGATTTTTCGACAAAGGTCAGGTTAAGTTTGTCTTTGCTCGTTCCTGATAAATTTCTAACAAATATACTCGAATTAAGGATGGGGTGATAATGCCATATAACGATTAGGGAAACAAGTTGAGTGTCAATAGTTGTTCCTCTTCTTTTCTGCTAGGAATTCTATGGAAAATGAGAAGCTTCCTAACCTCTGCATTTTAGTTTTTCATTTTGAAACACAGGCCACCTAATTCAGAAGCATTTGTAAGTTTATAAAAGACAGGGCAGACCAATTTTGGAATATAAATTTAAATATGGATGAGATTAGTAAATGCAGAAAAGAACAGGGATATCATTTTATAACATTCCCATAATTTTATTTTCAACAAAACCAGTTTTAAACTTGCCATAGATCAAATACCCACATCACCACCAGCTCTAAAGTAGCTGTACTTTCTCAGTTTTTGTTATAGTTGGGATTTTTGATGTTTCAGATATCACTTGAAACAAAGGGATAACTGACTGGTTGCTTAGATCCTTGGATTGTACAGAATGTTAGTTAACTTGGGACTTTTTGCCATGGGGCTCTCGCTGCTCCATTGCTGGACCTCTGGGATCAAGTTTCTTTCTTCACTTTACCTTTGCCATCAACCCTAATGCTTTTTACATCTTCATTAGTAAACCTTAGGCTCATTCTAAATCTCTGAGTCTCTGTAACCTTGTACATCTTCATCTTCACCGCATAGTTTCCACAAGTGGGCATGGCGTTACCCTAGATTTTCTGTCATGAATTTTCCAGAGACTTTGAATAGAGTCATTTCTCCTTTAGGACCACATTCTCATAGCTCTGCATCCTCTGTAGGCAGCTATTATCATTTCTCTCAGTGAAGTCTTCCTTGGCCCCCTTGACCTTGCTCTCTGCCTGACTTCTATTCTGACTGTTCCAACACTGTAGATTACCTTCCACCTTGAGCTTTCCATGACCTGGACCTCAATTTCATGACCTTACAGACCTTCTTCTCCTTTTTTAAAAAAAATTGAAGTATAGTTGATTTACAATGTTTCAGGTGTACAGCAAAGTGATTCAGTTATATATATATATATATATATATATATATATATATATATATATTCTTTTTCAGATTCTTTTATATTATAGGTTATTACAAGATATTGAATATAGTTCCCTGTGCTATACAGTAAGTCCTTGTTATTTATCTCTTTTATACATAGTAGTGTATATCTGTTAACCCCAAATTCCTAATTTATCCCTTCCCCCTTTCCCCTTTGGTAACTATATGTTTGTTTTCTGTGTCTGTGAGTCTATTTCTGTTTTGTAAATAAGTTCATTTGTATCATATTTAGTTTTATTAATTAATTAATTTATTTTTTATATTTTGGGCCGCACCCATGCGGGATCTTAGTTCCCTGATCAGGGATTGAACCTGTGCACCCTGCAGTGGAAGGGCGGAGTCTTAACCATGGAACCTCCAGGGAAGTCCCTGTATCATATTTTAGATTCTACATATAAATGATATCATATGATATTTGTCTTTCTCTGTCTGACTTACTTCACTTAGTATGATAATCTCTAGGTCCATCCATGTTGTTGCAAATGGCATTATTTCATTCATTTTTATGGCTGAGTAATATTCCATTGTATATGTGTGTGTGTGTATATATATATATATACACACCACATCTTCTTTATCCATTCATCCATTCTTTATCCATTCATTGTATATATATATATATATGTGTGTATATATATGTACCACATCTTCTTTATCCATTCACCTTTCAGTGGACACTTAGGTTGTTTCCATGTCTTGGCTATTGTAAATACTGCTGCTATGAACATTGGGGTGCATTTATCTTTTCGAATTAGAGTTTTCATCTTTTCTGGATATATGCCCAGGAGTGGGATTGCTGGATCATATGGTAGCTCTATTTTTAGTTTTTTAAGGAACTTCCATGTTGTTTTCCACAGTGGCTATACCAATTTACATTCCCACCAACAGTGTAGGAGGGTTCCCTTTTCCCTACAACCTCTCCAGCATTTATTATTTGTAAACTTTTTGATGATGGCCATTCTGACCTGTGTGAGGTAATATGTCATTGTAGTTTTGACTTGCATTTCTCTAATAATTAGCAATGTTGAGCATCTTTTCATGTGCCTGTTGGCCATCTATATCAGACCTTCTTTAGCACCTCTTCCTTGGTAAGAGATTTCTGGTAAAAGACATAGGACACTGTGGGCCAGATCCTCTGCAAAGCCAGTTGTGTCATTAAAAAGATTATAGGTCATGTCTAGAGCCAGAACAAAGTATGAGAGGCAGGCAAGATCCAATCAGGACTAAATGAATAGAAAAGTTTGCAGCATCTCATGATGCAGTAAAGCGATTAATAGAATCAAAGCATGAAGGAAGTTAATTGCAACCAGGATGAGGGTACAGAATTTGAGATATCCCAGTTCGGGGATTAAAATTGACTTCATGAATGGCATGGGCTCGTTAACACAGTTTATATAAAAATGGTAAGTCCACTTGTGGTTTCAGCAAAATAATGGATATGTAGATCTCAAGTCCCACTTTCTAGGCTTAAATTTCTGAGCTATGAGTAACTGTATCAAAGTCCTAGAACTTTGAATTAATCACTTCATTCTACCTAAGGTGATAAATCGCCATTAATTAAATGTCTTGATATTCAGGAAGATTTTAAAGTTAAATATGAATACAATGAAATAAATCAAGCCCATGGTAATTTACCTTTATATAAGAACATTTTACACAATCATTAGGAAAATGTGTGTATTTGTTACCTAATCTGAGAGATTACACATGTGACTTCCATTTGAAATATGTATTTGGTTTAGACATGTGACTTAAGTGGAAAATATAATAAAATTGGAATAATTTAAAACATCAGTTTTGTACTATTTAAGGACACTAGGACAATTGTGATTCATATTTTTTGTAGATATAATTTATTATATTTGTAAGAGTTACGTAGGAGCTGAGGGAGATCTTTCTTGTTGGGCTGTAAATGTGTCTGTTCAGGCATTTGAAATGCTTACCAAAACTCAGATTTATTAAATGTATAATTTAAAATGTGAGACAAAATGTAATTAACTAAGTATTTAAACAGAACTTCTTACGTGATTTTAATCTGTTCAACAGAAGTTAGTTGAACATTAATAAAGGAATATATGAAAATGGTTTTTCCTGTTTTATATAACAATTAGAATTTTAAGTGGAAGATTTGGATGTTGATCTCAAAGGCTTAAGAAAACATTGTTAAAATTTTTTTGAATATTACTTTGAAACCTAAATAACTGTAAATAGCCCGTTTTGAACACAAACTAAAACACCGGACGTAACATTTAACATTGTATGTTTTCCCTTCCCTAATTTGTTTTTCTGCTGCCAGAGTATGGTAAACAGCTTCCTGTTCTGCCCCAGATACTTCTTTTTCTTCCAAGCCTGGTTGAAGTTCTGCATCTTCAGAGTATCTTCCTTAAAATCCAGCTGTCAATGATTATTTCTTGCTTTGAACTTTTAGTACTCTTTTATCTGCTTCATTCACTTTGGGCTGAACTGTTATAATTTTTCAGCCACATCAATGTCTCTTAACCCACTGGAAGGCAACATCTTTGCACCTTCATGCCTTCTGCACTACTGGGTACTTTATGCACTACTAAGTAAACAGTTGCCTGCATCAAATCCTTGACTGAGTGATTTTATGTATTTCAATAACAATAAAATTTTTTATTTATTTCAATAATGCAACACATTTTTATTTTTAACAGCTTTGTTGGGGTATAATTTACACACCATAAATTTTTCCCATTGAAAGTATACAATTCAATGATTTTTAGTAAATTTATAGAGTTGTGTAACCCTTCCCACAATCCAGTTCTAAAACATTTCGATCACCTACCCCTCCAAAAAGAATTCCTTTGTGCTTATTTGCAGTCAACCCCTATTCCTACTTCCAGCCCCAGGTAATCACTGATCAATTTTGACTTTATAAATTTGCCTATTCTGGACATTTTATGCAAATTGAATCACACAATATAGAGTCCTTTGTGCCTGATTTCTTTCACTAAGAAAATGTTTTTGAGGTTCATCTATACTGTAACATTTATCAGTATTTTATTCCTTTTTATCGCTGAATACTCTTCCATATATGGATATACCGTTTTGTTTAATCATTCGCCAGCTGAAGAACATTTGTGTTGTTTCCAGTTGGGGGCTATTGTGAATAACACTGCTATGAACATCTGTGTACAAATCTTTGTGTGAATATATGTTTTCACTTTCTTGGGTAGATTCTTAGGAGTGAAAATCCTGGATCACATGGTAAGCTTATGCTTAACTTTATAAGAAACTACCAGAACTATTTTCCAAAGTGGCTGTGCCATTTGTAATCCCATGACAGCAAACATTCTGAGACCTATTTTTTTTCCTAGACTCTGCTGGTTTCTGTGGTTTCAAAGAAAAGTCACAGTCCCTGCTTTCTAAGGGTTCACAGTCAAGTACAAATAAATCAATTACCTAGACTTGGTTTTTATGGCCCTGTAGAAGACAGGACTGCATTTGATTGTAAGTCGCACAATACTTGTTTATCAGCTTATCAATATTTCAATATTAAGGACATTTAATGATGTCAGATAATAAGAAGTCTAAAGGTAAGTACCCCTACTTGGGTGCAGCAGTTCAACAATGCTATTGGTAGCCACCGTTCTTTGCATCTTTCCTTTCAACCTCAATGGGTTGACTTTTCATTCTAATGCTTGTCATAGAAGGTTTCAGTATGGCTATTGTAGCTCCAGGAATTGCATCTTGAAACTATTGCATTCACAGCCAGAAGAAAATGTAGTCCTCATCATTGTTTTTCTTCTTATTACAGATAAATCTCTTCCAGAAACCATCCCCCATAGAAAATTTCCCTTATATTTGTTTGACTGATGCTGGGCTACATACCTACTTGTAACCCAGTCTCCATCAAATGAGGATGGATTACCATGCTCACTTACCCTGGGACTGGGTGAGAAATACAAGTCACATTATGGTTTTTTTATATTGAAATATAGTTAATTTACAATGTTGTGTTAGATTCGAGTGTACAGCACAGTAATTTGGTATATATATATATATATATACCAAATATATATATATATATATATATATATAGATGGATAGATATATATTGGTATATATATAATTTGGTATATATATATATTGGTATATATATATATTGATATATATATAGGTATATATATATAATTTGGTATATATATATAGGTATATATATATATTGGTATATATATAATTTGGTATATATATATACCAAATATATATATATATATTCTTTTTCAGATTCTTTTCCATTATAGATTATTACGTGATATTGAGTATATTTCCCTGTTTTATAGAGGAGGTCCTTGCTGTTTACCTATTTTATATATAGTATTACAAGTCATGTTGAATCTCATTTTTACCATGATTCTTTGGACAGTCTTTAGAATCCACATTGGGACCGTCACATTAACATTCTGAGCCCCAGTTTCCTGTTCTGTAAAACAAGGGTATTGAAGTTAGACTAGATCTCTGAAGATTCTTTTCAGCCTAAAAGACACCTTGGCATATTAGAGTTATTAAAAATTTCCCTTCTCCATTGTAATGTGAATTTTATGGGACCCAAGTTCATTCTTACTTGATTCTAGGTACTAAAACCAAGGTATAGAAGTGGAGAGGTGGGGAAGAAATTTTTATTTTCATTTGATTTCAGGCAAATCCACCTTTTTATCCATCTGACTTTGCTTGGATCATATCTTAGAGCTTAAAATACTTTTATTAAGATAGCATTGAAAGAATTCAAATCATGATCTTCAATACTAAAACTCCCTTGTTTAAAATATGTCTTTGTGGTTGGCTTGTCTGCTATTTTAAAAGCACTATGATGCTTAACTATTCCAGCTGCTAAATAGGACAGGTGTCTAATGATCCTCAGAGCAGTTGTCTAAAAATAGAGCCTGAGCCTGGACTATATTATCCGGCACAGCCGTAAGCAATCACCACTATAATTAATGTAAATAAACACCATTTTATTGATGAATTTTAATACAGTACAAAAAGATTTTCACTGTTTACAAAAATTGGTTTAACTCTTCCAGATTAGAACCTAGAGTTTTATGATTTAGGGGAAATTTTTAGCCTACTGCAAAAAGGGTATGGCACAAAATATTGTATGCCAGAGGATGTCCATTTGGTATTTTTCCTATGAACTTCTTAATGTAAGTGGCATGATGAGATTAATTTTCTTGGACTTCATAAGGATATTCTACATATTGCTTTTTTCACTTAATACTGTACTCTGGAGATAATTTTATAACAGTCTATGTAAACATACTTCACTATTATAACAGTTTGAAAGTATCCATTTATTTAACCAGTCCCTTCTTTTTTTTTTTTTTTTGCGGTATGCGGGCCTCTCACTGTTGTGGTCTCTCCCGTTGCGGAGCACAGGCTCCGGACGCACAAGCTCAGCGGCTATGGGTCACAGGCCCAGCCGCTCCGCGGCATGTGGGATCTTCCCGGACCGGGGCACGAACCCGTGTCCCCTGCATCGGCAGGCGGACTCTCAACCACTGCGCCACCAGGGAAGCCCAAACCAGTCCCTTCTTGATGGACACTTAGGTTGCATCCAGTCCTTAGTTTTATCAACCACTGTGCGTTTTAACAAACATTGCAATTTAACAAACACTAAATACTTACTCTGTATAAAGCCCTATTTCAAACATTATTAGATAAATTAGAAGTGTTCTTTTGCCATCAAGGAACTCACAACCTAGTAAGTGTAGTTGGCTGACAGTTCATGGCCTGTACATAAGAATCCAACATCACCCAGAAATACTTTTTCCTGTCTTGATATTGCCACTTTGTTTAAAAATCCCCAGTCTGCCTTTCTCTTTACATAGATACAGGAACCATCCCCCACCTTTTTTTTTCCCTTTTTGTCTCTTGACTCTTCATCTTTGGTACTTTAGGAGAGGCAAAACTTTACCTCTACCCGTCTTAGATTTTCAGCTGGGATTCTTTAACAAAAAGACGGATTACCAAGAGAAAAACAGTTTATTGATGTGTACAGCCCACATCGTAGGAGCGAGACCTAAACCAAAAGTAACTCAAAATGGTGGCCTAGAATTCCAGCTTATATAGCATCTTCAACCAGGAACAAGAGATTTGTAAAGTAACGACAGGATAGAGGAAAGTAGTTGCAGGCTGCCAAGGACACAGACTGGGGGAAGGTAAATATGTGGATACAGTAAGGTTTGTTTGCAGATTCCTCTGGTGCCATCTCTGGGCTGATAAAAATGTCTTCTTTCCTCCTGGTGCAGGGAGGGCACCTTTATCTCCTGTTTTTAGGAAGGAAAAGGAGAGCCAGAGTATCTTTCTTACACCTGCTATTTCTTAAGTGCCAACAGTCAATATTGACTATTGACAATAGTCAATATGCCGAAGTGGCATACTTTGGGGTGATATATTCTGGTTTACTTCAGGACCAAGGAGCCTGCACACTAGTGAAAGGATTGTGGAGGATCTGTGAGCTTCACCATCCTTGGTATTATAGATCAATTAGAGAAAAAAATTGGAGGTACAAATACCATTGCAATATTCAATTAGCATATGAATTGCAGATATAGCTATGATTAAAAACACTGTGGGGCTTCCCTGGTGGCACAGTGGTTGAGAGTCTGCCTGCTGATGCAGGGGACACAGGTTCGTGCCCCGGTCCGGGAAGATCCCACATGCCGCAGAGCGGCTGGGCCCGTGAGCCATGGCCACTGAGCCTGCGCGTCCGGAGCCGGTGCTCCGCAACGGGAGAGACCACAACAGTGAGAGGCCTGCGTACCGCAAAAAAAACCCAAAACACTGTGGATATAGACCAAATGCAGGTAAATATTATAAAATATTTAATAATAAAATAAATAATATTTAATAAAAATAAAATACTTAATTCTTGATAGGCTGTTAATAATATTTCAAATTTGCACAATAATTTATTTTTAAAAGTATTTTAATACATATAATCCCATTCACCCAGATTATTGGACAGATAGACTCTTGGAAATGCTTTGGAGGCAAAACTTTATCACTGTAATTTTGTTTGTTTTTGCTGCACTGAGGGGCATGCGGGGTCTTAGTTCCCTCAACGAGGGATCAAACCCACACCCCCTGCAGTGGAACTGCAGAGTCCTAACCACTGGACCACCAGGGAATTCCCTATCGCTGTAATTTTAATGAACTAAAGTTAAAATGAACTTTAAGGATTTAGAATTATAGAATTTTAGCACTAGAAGGAGATTGACAGTTTGATCAACTGGTTCAAATAGTTCTGTGAGTCTAGGATCACTTAATAGTCTGATAAAAGCTACATTTCTTCTCCTTAGAAAGATAAAATTCATGATATAATTTTGGTGTCCTGAAGCAAATCCATGTACCTCTAGAGCAGTGTTCTGTTTTATTTTTGAATAACTTTATTTAGATATAATTTAAATACTAACATTCACCCATTTTCAGCATGTAATTTAATTTAATGTATTCACAGAGTTCTACAACCACCACCACAACTTAACTTTAGAACATTTCCATCGCCTTAAAAAGAAGTCTTCAGTCCCTTTACAGTCACCCCCCATTCCTACCCTCAGCCCTAGGCAACCACTAATCTAATTTCTGTCTGTATCTGTAGGGCAGAGATTAAAAAATTTTTTCACTCTTATCCACAAGAAGAAATATGTTCGACATCCAACTCATAGATGCACACAAAGACACAACAAAAGTTGCATAAACAATACTCTTATTCTGTTCAATGGACTCTGATATATTCCATTCTATCACAAAAATGAATTTTATGACCCACTAGTAAATTCTGACCCCCAGCTTGAAAGACTCAGTCCTAGAGGGTCTACCCTAAGTAAAAATAAAACCAAACTGAACCTTGAAGCATATGGCCTCCTGATTTAACAGCTGAAGAAACAGGTCCAGAACTGTGACTTGCTCAAGGCAAAATTAAGATTAGAACTCAGTTCTCTTTTGTCCTAGGGCATTTCATTACTTGTTCTAATTCCAATTTCCATGACCTAAGAGCAAAAAGTTGCTAAATGGTCAGGAGAAAAAGTGTTTAATATGTTATAGTTTGGTGCAGGAGAAAAGAAACTAGATTCTTCCTGGAGGATGGAGGATCACGGAGGGTGGAATGAGTGTGAGGTTGTTCTGGACCACTAGAGGAAAGCACGCCTGTTGCAAGGTGACCAAAAGCTTGCCCTGGAGGGCACAGCCTGGGACTAATGGCCCTGCATCTTGTTCAGGTTATTAGAGTTGAAGCCAAGCAGCCTTTCCCACTGAGATGTCTCCTGTGGCTCTTGCCCAGGAAGTTCTGGTATGAGCAAGGGAGTTTATAATCTTTAGCAGTGACTCTGTAGCCCAAGCAGAAGGTCCTTCATTTGCTTTCTGCAGTGCCTGTGGCCTGTCACCCATCTGCGTTCAGAGCACATGCCTACAAGTGCATCGTCCTTCTTGTTCGCTTTGCTGCAAGTTGAAATGTTAGCTCTCCATAAACTGCTGAATACTCAGTGTGATGATTGTGAAACCATTGCCTGTGATTCATATTTTGGGTAACAAGTAGCAAATTGGATGGTAATAGTAGGTGTCAATGTTAAGAATTCAGATATTAAGCAATTAATCACTGAACTAACTGATGATAACTGTGAAGAAAGGTACAGAACCCCCTGAGATCTTATAACAGGGGTTACCTCTCTAGGCCTGCTGAATGATGGACTCCAAGTTTTATCATTCTATTTTCAAGATGGGAGTGCTTTACATTTCCAAAGGGGCCCAAGACACCCTCTCCTGAGCTTTAAATGTGGCTAAGTAGTTGAATGAAGTACATGGGTAATTTCCAGAGCAATTATCAGCTCCTTTGGTAGGGAGATACATGATTAAACATTTTGTCAACCAAATCAGTTGTGGAGAGGAGTCACAAAGAATGAGGATTCCATTTCAGATTCCAACCCTGGAACTTCTTAGAGCTCCTTAGCTCCTAGGAATGGAGCTCAGGGTAAACTAGAGAATGTGTTTATGTTCTTGTCAGAGGGAAGAACCAGATATACAGGAACTAAATGCAATCTGGCTTGAGCAGAGTGTGACAGAAATTTGCGAATGAAAAAAATATTGGCTGCAAAGTTTTTGGAGAGAATTGAGAAAAACAGACAACATATGATTCTAGTAAGATGGAAGAGAATTGAAACCTGAGTAAGGAGAATAAAAAGTAGAGAAATATAAGAAGAGGAAGAAGATATAAAAATCTACCTGAAGGAGAGGTAAGGATGATACGTGTGAGCCTCTTCATATCAAAAACTGTATAACAATCTGGACCATTTAGAAAAGAAGGAGTATGCATACTGCTGAGAATAATGGTGAACCAATACCTGGCTCTTGAGAAAGAAGAGTAGAAGAATGTGACTTGGACGAGAGGAAAAAAAAAAGGAAAGAATATGGGACAAAGAATGGCATACTAACCTGGGAAGAATTGTGATTCATCCAGGAGGGCCTTAACTATTAGGTGAAAATCAACCTTTTGAGTGAAAAATGGACATTGTGATTTCTTGTATGTATCAAATTTTGTATTGTATCAAATCTGCAGATTTGATGTGGCTTGTCTTTCCCCAGTACAACAGTTGGTATGGAAAGTCTAAAAAGAGTTATTGAGCCCATTTATTGGAAAATGAATGGGTTTGGAAGCTTATTTTGTCAAGAAGTTTCTAGAAAATAAATTGATGGACTTTAGACATAGGAAAATTGTCATTCCCTTTTTCCAATTAAGTTCTGTGACTTTAGATGACTGATGAGAATTTAAAAGGTAAGGACTAGTCACCAAGATGGGATCTGAGGATGGGATTTAAATCTCTAAATCATAGCTACAAATAATAGGAAGGTAGACTTTTGGCTACGGCTGGGGCACATCTTGTTAGAACAGAGAAGCAGGCGTTTGCCTGGTCTAGAGCTCTTAGAGCTAAATATGAAGGAGATGGGGAGAAGATGAAGAGAAACACCCAGCCCTCTAGGGAAACACCGGTTGACATGGAAAGAAGATTGTGGGAGCTTCTCAGGTTTTGACAAGTGACAATTGGCAGGGCACCAGAAATAACCCTTGGAGCCTTAGACATCCATCCCTTGTGTCATATGGGTATAGATAGCAAACAAGGTGAACAAAGTGAGCCTAAGATCATAATCAACAAGTGTGAAATTAGATGCCTCACTCAGTGTACTATGCCATAGCCCACAGTGGAAAAGGGCAGTGGCAGCAGGAAAGAGGGTAGAGATGATGTGTTAAGAAGTTGGTGGTGCAGTGGTTGAGAGTCCGCCTGCTGATGCAGGGGACGCGGGTTCGTGCCCCAGTCCGGGAGGACCCCACATGCCGCGGAGCGGCTGGGCCCGTGAGCCATGGCCGCTGAGCCTGTGCGTCCGGAGCCTGTGCTCCGCGGCGGGAGAGGCCACAACAGTGAGAGGCCTGCGTACTGCAAAAAAAAAAAAAAGGAGCTACATATCTGGGAGGGGATCCTTTTACCTGCTCCTGCAAGCAAACTGCAGAATAGGAGAGAGGATGAAGGAAGAGAAAAGCGTTTCCTTGCTCTACAAGTAAAGTCCATCTGGTGAGATAGGTATAATGAACAATGCACTCCTGCTGCAGATCCTAAAATTGTCACAGAGAAAACATATGGTGGTGATGGAGGGTTTCAGCTAGCCAGTCATCTGCCTGGATGTTTCACTAGGCTGAAGGTAACCAAGTTTTGTCCGGCCTTAGTGACTATTACATTCACCAGAAAGTCATTTCTGTAAGTCAGCTGTACTATTTCTCATCCAACGTGGATAAAAATCTAATGGCCTCAGCCCATTCAAACAGTATTTTCAATCCCAGAGAGCCACAAGATTAACACCAGGCTGCAGCTCTTCCAGAATCTAAATAAAATTTATGTCTGATAGTCAGTTGACTAAAACAATAAAAATAATCTAAAATGTTATTTTCTCAATTTAGTACATTTTCTCCTGTTTGTCATTCAGATACCTTTTGGAGTCTGTGTCCACCTCCCCGCTACTTTTCCCTTTCAATGGAGGAGGAATTTTGATTTTCCATTCAATATTACATGAAATGCAGAGAAGAGAGTAAGGGCACTGCAAGAAGGGAAAATGTGTGTACTAGGCAGGTTTTTTCAAAATAGTGTGTTAAGAAGAAGATGAAGTGAAGAGGCCAGTTTGGCTGTAGTTGGCTGGAGTATTGATTCAATGAGGGAAGTAGTGGGAAATAACCTTGGGTAGATAGTTGGCAGTCAGACTGTGAAAGCCTTGAGTGCCAACTTAAGTTGTTTGAATTTTTTTTGGTTGCATTGGGTCTTTGTTGCTGTGTGCGGGCTTTCTCTAGTTGCGGCGAGCAGGGGCTACTCTTTGTTGAGGTGCGCAGGCTTCTCATTGCGGTGGCTTCTCTTGTTATGGAGCACGGGCTCTAGGTGCATAGGCTTCAGTAGTTGTGGCGCACAGGCTTAGTTGCTCTGTGGCATGTGAGATCTTCCTGGACCAGGCCTCGAACCCGTGTCCCCTGCATTTGCAGGCGGATTCTTAACCACTGTGCCACCAGGGAAGTCCCTGAATTTTATATTAAAAGTATTGGAAGTCTGGAAATGTTTGAATGGGAAGTATCAAGATGAGAATGATTTTTAGTAGTATTAATTGGGTTGCCATGGCTAGGGTAAATTTGAGGGCTAAGGGGGTTGGGGGGATACTGACAGTAGGGAAACCAGATAGAATAATATAATAGGGCAAGCATGAGCTGAAGAAGGCCTGAACTAGACTGATGATAGTGAAAGAGGTGGAAAAGAGAGATTATGCGGAAGAATTTTCAGGGTTTGGTGAGGGAGAAAGGGGGAAGTCAGATTATGCTGGAATTTGGAGTTCAGGTGGCCGGGATAATGAAAGAGAAGATGAAAAATGAAATTATTGACATAGGACTTCCTGGTGCTGACAGGAAATCCAAGAGTGGAAGTCCAGGAAGCAATCTGAGATAAGAGAATGCAGACAGGGTCAGAAGCTGGAGTTAGAAATACAGATTTTGAATTCATTTTCACAGAGCTATTAGCTGATGCTATAGAAATATGAGCTTTAACTAAAACATTCATGCTGTTAGAATTATTTTTGCTAAATATATTTCCTCCAGAAAATATGGTTTAAGGTAGGTTTTTTCGTGCCTTTATCAGTCAGAGTTCAGTTGTAGGCAACAGAATCTAGCCTGTTTAAGCAGAAAGATATTTGGCTATTAAGAAGTTTGTGAAATCATTGTGGAGGAGGGAGCTGAAGAAACAGCTTCCAGGTTGAACTTCCAGTAATGACTCTTCAAATCTCATTCCAGACCTGGGCATTGGTGTGAGATGCTTCAGTCTCCCTCCACCAGGGAGGGAGAAGGCTCTGGGTCAGGACGCCCATCACTTCTGCTAACCACAGGACAATGCTGCATCTGTCACAGACCTGCCTTTCTCTTTATGAGTGTTTCTGAATCAAAATCGGAAACCGTAAATTTAAAGGGACCAGATGTCATTTCTTAGCTTTGCAGCTTCTAGATGCTAGAAGGGAGTTGGCCTTAATGCTGAGTAAGTCAATCCACAATTATCCAACACAGTGTTTCAGCCCCATTTACAGTAAATATCTAGAGCTGAACTTTGGGTTTGCATGACTCTCTTAATCAGATGAATGAGACTGCAACCCTGATCTTTCTGTAGGCACTATGTCATGTTTTTCATGGTCGTTTGTTTTTAGCATGTTCTCCACAGAGCTACTAGTTCAGGCATGACAATAAGAGCCAAGATTCTGAGGTTGTGTCTAGGCTCAATGAGAAAGCATGCCAAGATTGATAAATAATGTCTGCCCAGGGCTGGGGAGGGGAAAATGGTACCTTCTATCTGCCGTCTCCATACTAGGTCATTGCTTCATTAGTGATAAATTACTAGTTTGTGACTGTACATTACTGTTCTTACGTGTTAGAAGAAATAGCCACTCCAGTATTTTGGGACTGGAAATGTTTTCTACTAACAGAACGCTTACTAAGTCCTACATACCCTGAGTGTACTGTGTACTTGAATTATTTTTTTTAACTCTAGGTTTATCCAGTAGTTCCTCCCTGCTTCCTCTATGATCCATCTACTGATTGGATCCATCTACCCTAGCCTTTTCCCAAACTGCTGCCTTGGGAGAGTCAGGCCCCTCAGTTTGTGCTTGTGGGAGTGAGAAGAAATGGCATCAGGGCCATGCAGTGTGGTGTGAAGTTGGAAAAGGCCAACACCTTAGCAACTTCCAGCTTCTAAGAACAGGAGCATCGCAAGCCTTAGGGGTAAACCCGTCTGCTGCTACCTGGAGGGGTTTCTCACTTTCCAGGGACCTGGGGAATTCAATTTTAACTTTTCTGAATGTCTCTCCCTCCCGTGCTATACTCATACTTCAGGGTCACCTGCTCTTTGACACTTCATTGATGACATCCCCCGTCCCCACTCTAGAAAGAATTGGCCACTCCTTTCTCTGTATTCTCAGATTACTTGGTACGTACACCTTCTGTTGTAGCAAATATCAAATTACATTTTAGTTGTTTATGTACATGTCATACTTTCAGACTGAGCTACTCAAAGGCAGAGGCTGTATTTTTAAAACCACTATTTATTAAGCTTTACATATATTATCTCTTTCATTTCTTACAATAAACCTATGAGGAAACAGAGGCTCAGAGGGGTTAAATATCATGACCCACTGTAAATACCTGGCAGAAACAGGGCTTGAAACTAGGTCATGTTTTATACGTACACCTAGCACAGTGCTTGGCATATGTGTGGGGGATGTCAGTGAATGCCCATCAAATGAGTAAGTAGTTAAATAAATAAACTGTATGCCACAAACCACAAGGAAGCCTTCTTGGGCCACCAGTTAAAAATAAGTCCTTTCAGTTACTCTTACAGCTCTGAGCAGTTCTGGGGTTGCTGAGTGTACAGTTAATTCAAACCAGACCTTAATACCTAGGAGAAGGATATATCACGAAACCAGATTACTGGAAACAAAGCAGCTGATCGTCTTACTTAAGGTCATCTACTGAGCCTGGCCTTCCCAATAAGGGAAGCTTCTCATCATAGTGCTTATTTATAGATTCAATTTAAAATGTTAATACCGCAGTGTCAGAAACATACAAACACGAAGAAAAGATGGAAAAATAGAAGCCTTCCTTCCATTCTCCACATTGAGCTTTGTCATGCCCTGTGTTCAGCTGAGAGGTTTTCTAAATAAGACCTACCTAAGGAACATGGACAGAACAACTTACTCCACTATGTTTGTAGAGCCTTCATTGATTACTAGTTTTTGGTACCGCTATCTTCCAATGTCCCAAAGGAGATCCTTGCTCTGATTTTAATAAACAGAGATATTGTCCAACTAGATTAGTTTTAGATCTAATGATTTTGTCTGCTGGCATAACTAGTAAATAGCAACCAGGTGTCTGAATTATCTTTTGGCTTTCCTCTTCTGCTGTGAAGTGAGTTTTTCCATCGCTAGGTCTTCCACCACCATCTATAGGGGTGGAGGTTAGGAGTGGCCATGTGCTTCCAGGGTGCTGCTCTGGGAATGCTGGACTCTCTGTTCCCCTGGGTTCATGAGCTCACCCTGTTTCCATGTGTCACTGCACATGTGTTGGATCCTGATGGAAAAATAGTTGGGATTGAGTGGAAATAGCAGGGAGTGGGACAGCTGCATTTCAAAGCTTTTCATTTCCTTTTCCTCTGTATCCAGCATATGGCTTTAATGGGGTTGCTGAGTGTATAGTTCTGTGTAGTTTCCTCCTTCACATAGTTTTCTCTTTCACCTCTGTGCTAACACCAGCCCTAATCTTAAAAGCAAAATAGCATTCTCACCTGTCTCTTGGGAAGATGAGTTTTACTTTGATTAAAAACAATTTAAGAAATTAAGCTCTCTTAGAAATTCTGCTCATGTAACCTAGGACTATTATTTTTTTTAATGTGATCATCCACTGTAAATTTTTTTTTTCTATATCTTTTTCTGGAGGTGAGTAAGGTAGAGGTTTGGGATATATCATGGTCCTGTGGTAGTAGGAATGGAGACTTGTTTTCTGGTCCTAACTTTGCCTCTAACTAAATGACTATTTCAGACATGTCATTTAAACTTTTGGGTCTGTAGAACATGAACATTGAAGGCTAACTGGATGATCTATAAAATCCCTTCCTGATTAAAAAAAAATTCTAGGATTACATCCATCTAATTTTCAATATTTTTTGTTTGCTTCTCTTTTGGTTTCCCAGAATTTGAGTGAAATAGAATTTGGAGGAAGTACAAAGTGTGAACAGGACTATTTTCATCCAATAAGGATTTTCTACCATAAACACTTTCTTCATTGATTTGTTGTTCTGTGGATTTTCTGTGAATCAAATTTTTCAAAATTACCTGTGGTTCACATGTTTAGAAAGATTGGAATATAATTAGATCCTTTGAATGACTCTCAGAGTGACCATTAAATCCTCTCTGGAATTTTATTAGTTTATTGAAAACAGGGCCTTAGTGTCTTCTTAAGAAGAAACAGAATATGTATTTTAGGAAGAAACTTCCTGGAATGGATTAGTCCAGGAATTTGTGCTCAGGATTTTAGCTTCCAGTCCCCTCCTCCCCATCTTTATTTTTGCACTTGATTTACTACTTAACCTTCAACAATCACTTCATCTCTCTAGGCCACAGATTGCCCAGCTAATGAACAGCTAATGTATTATTTCAGAATTATCTAGAACTTAAGGGTTACCAAGTTAATTTCTGTAATGTGTTTTGAGATATTCCGATAAAGAGTGATAAGGACAATGTCTTATTTTAGTCTCATTTTCCCCTTCATGCTATTAAAAACATTCAATATGAGAAATCCTATTTTTGCTTTCCAAGCAGAACTTTTGAAAATGTTCATGGTAATAACAATGCTGTAAAAAAAAAAAATCAGATATTTATTAACCTTGAGCATTCACATTATTTATTAAGCTTCAAATCATCAGCATTAAGTTCTCCCTTTTTTTTTTCCTGGGTGCTATCTAATTTCTTTGCGTATCTTGGTGATTAAAAGTATCCTATATCCACTAACAAGAGGGTGGCTTCACTTTGTGCCAGATAGAAACTCTAATTCTCCCTAGAGACTTTAAATTGTGTAGAGTGGATTAGAAGGACGTCTTTCTTAGTTCTATGAAGGCCACTTTTATCCAAGGACCTTTATTTCCTGGCCTAATTTAGCCACAGGCGTCCTTTAAAGTTGAATAGTACCGATGATTGATAAATATAATCTGCATGGAGATATAACAAGTAACAATTTAGAGACTGTTCTTTATCTTTGGCAGTGGAATTTCAAATCCACATGTCTTTACAGATTAAATACTTATCTCCTGGGTTGAATAATTTAAAACATCAAAAACTTACTTGCTTTGAAATGGCTGGCATGTAGACTAACCACTTTATTGTCATCTAGATCCTTTATTATTTTATTTTTTCATGTTTTTCAAATGTTACAACAGTTGATGGTCTGCTGGGTCAGTAATATGGACATTTTACCTGCTAATGTATGCCAGTGTGAGGGTGGATCCAGGTTTTTTGGGGGGCTTGTCTGAGTTTGTTTGGGCTGCTGCAGCAGAATACCATAGACTAGGTGGCTTATAAACAACAGAAATTTATTTCTCACAGTTCTGGAGGCTGGGAATTGCAAGATCAAGGTGTCAGCAGAGGGCTGGCTTCCTGGTTCATAGATAACTGTCTTGTCATTGTGTCCTCACATGGTGGGAGGGGCAAGGGAGCTCTCTGAGGTCTCTTTATGAGGGGCTAATTCCATTCATGAGGGCTCCACCCTCATGACCTAATCACCTCCCGAAGACCCAACTGCCTAATACCATCAAATTGGGGATTAGGTTTCAACATACGAATTGGGTGGGGGAGGGGTAAGACACGTTCAGTCTATAGAAGGGCCTAAAGCTTATATAATTGGAGAAGTCTCTAAGAAAAAGAACACAAAGTAGGTATGATGGTAAATTTATACATAGAAAAAGAAATTACACACAAAAATAAATTTAAAAGAGCTGATAAATATCACAAATTAAATATCTGAAACTAAACTGCCCTTTCCCCAATATTTTTGGGTATATGCACTTTGATTACCTCTTCATATACCAACAATTTGAAATTGTATATCATTTTCTGTAGATGAAATAGCATAAATTAATCTTTTCACTAGCATGGTTGGTTGAAAATTTTTTTATTATTATTGATAGTTTATAAATGTTTCTTTTATTTCCACAACCCATTATTGGTCATGAAAATTATTGATTGTTGTCAAATTTGGGAAACCTCTAAAAGTTTCACTCACATATGCACTGTCTGTAGTATTCCTCCAAACACAGAAATGTAATAAATATATTTTATTTCATGCAATTGCCATCAAAAGAAAAAATATGGTGTGTTTATAATTGTATATGCTGCATTATTGAGTATATTCATGACAGAAAGAGAACTTTTACTTTGACTAGATATTTACGGGAACTACAGCCTCTATTCACAATTTTACAAGTCTGATGATTGGAGGAATTTTCCAAAGACTCAGGTTTCCTTTTTCACCCATATACGTTTGTTCCTGGGGGCCATAGAGGACGTTCAAGTCACAATACTACCTCTAGCTCCGCACATTTGTGTTGTGATGTCTGGTGAGTCAGCATAGTAGGCATTAGGGATATTCCTGGAAGCCATTCCTTACACCAGGATGGTTGGCAATAACTTATTTATAATGGAGTAATTGTGAATCATAGGAATATATCTCATTCAAGCCAAAGTAAATGTATACCCTATTCAATTTCTATTTAACTGGATCTTAAACATGCCTACAGGCAGGTCACCACTAACATGAGAACTTAAGTGACAGTCAGGCCATAGGAGTAGAAAGAGACCTTGGTCTTAACTAATTGTTGTTACAAGACCTTTTCCATATTTTATACAAATGTAATATTCTCTGAGTACATTGCTGGGGTCCCTCCCAGGGCCTTGGAAGGTGCCTATGAAAGTGAGGATTCTGAACCATAAATGCTATTAACTTCACAGAAAACCTGACTCTGACCACGTGCTGGGATTTTTGCCTTTGGAAATAATGTTCTTTATATCTCTGGTCCAGGGGTGAACACCCCATTGCGGCGCCAGGCATGGTGCTGATGGCAGTTCTGCTGTCAGGGAATAGCAGTGGACCTCTTTCTTTCCCTTCCCCACCTTTCCTTTTGTTTCTGGTATTCCCAGAGCCTAGCATTATACTTGGCACATACCATGTGGAGAAGCAAGAAGATGAACCTATTCTAAAGTTCAAATCCCACTTCTGCCATTTGGCTTTTGAAAGATTTGTTTATGAGTCTCAATCGTAAAATGGAGTTAATAATATCTTCAAATGTTTTTGCTAGCATCTGAGATAATACATGAAAATTAATTTTTGTGAGCCTTGGTTTACTCATCTATAAATTGAAATTAATAGCACATATCCTAAAAGGTTGTTTTGAGCATCTGAGATAATGCATGTAAGTTAACCAGCACAGTACTTGGAATACAGATGGCATTGATCAATAAATTATCACTACTTGTAGGAAAGACTCACCAAATATTCTCGTGCTCTTCTTCCCAGCCTCCCTTGCAGTTAGGTTGTGACTAGCTCTGGCCAATAAAATGTGAGAGGAAAGTGGCATTTATGGGCCAAGACAGTTAAAAGCCAGTGTATTTCCTGCATCTCCTTGTACCTCTGCAGCAGCAACCTTGGTGATGGTGTAGCTACACTATGCATGGATCCTGGATCCCTGAGTCACTATCAAAGGAGAAGTCACAGGAGAGCTTCTGGACTGTATTTGGACGTTGTGTGAACATGAAATAAGAGTTGATTGTGTTAATCCACTGTGATTTGGGTTTTTTTGTTACTATGGTTTAGCCTAGCATTATATTGTCATTATTATTATTATTGTTATTATTATTACTGAACTGAACTACTCATGAACTTTGGCATTTTAGTGATACATAAAGCTACCTAGTGCATTGGCTCCTGTGCTCAGTAATGGGGACATAAAAATATTGCTGTTGCACATAAAACCACTAGTTCTTCCACAAACACTGGATCTAAGGAGGTCAAACTAAAATAAAATAGGAAAGAGAAAGAAGTGCATTAAAATTTCCATTTGGCTCACCATATCTAATCCTTTCTATTTAGGCTACATTATTTTCATGAAACGCCGACTCTAAGAGTCATGCATATTTTTATGACATTAAAAAATAATATCCTTTTCTATCAAAGTTTTAGAAATTATGTTTCCTCCCTTTTAAGTTTCATTGGCTCAGCAATCCTTCATTCCTTAATAAAAGTTCTAATTAGAGTGCTGTGCACTGCCTTCAGCATTAGGAATAAATTCCATAATCGCAGATTCACAGATGGGTAGCTGGTAGGTTACATTCAGAATTTAGCCAGCAACAGGCACCAGCATAGAATGAATATCTGTGTTTTCATTTTTGGAGGAATTATCACTTAAACTACATGGAAGGGACTTCCCTGGTGGTCCAGTGGTTAAGACTCTGCGCTCCCATAGCAGGGGGCCCAGGTTTGATCCCTGGTCAGGGAACTAGATCCCGCATGCCCCAACTAAAAGATCCCGCATGCCCCAACTAAAAGATCCCACATGCCGCAACTAAGACCTGGGATAGCCAAAAAAAAAAAAAAAAATTTGTGGAAAACTTCCATTTACCACCTTTTTTTTTTTTAAATAGTGAAACTCTAAAAATGGTTCCAGGTGTCCAGCTCTCTTTGGGAAGACTGGTAGAAATGGGCTGTTTCCTAGGTCCTGTGCGATTGTTATCAAAAACCTCCAGAAATAGACCAGGGCCAGTGCAAATCATGGCAAGAGGTTAGTACCTGAAGGGCTTCAGGACATGCCACCCCAAAATATGCTGTTTTGGCATATTGACTATTTTGAGCTGAAGGCACTTGAGAAGCAGCAGATGGAGGAAGGGCTCTCTGACCTACCTTTTTCTACCTAAAAACAGGCCATAAAGTGAGAAAGATGCCTTCCTGTACAAGCAAGAGAAGTCTCTGATCCTTAATACCAGAGACTGGAAACAGTGCTGAAATGGGTCTGTAGAAACTTACTAAAATAACCTTATCTTCCTAGTTTTGCCCCTCCAGGTATCTCCTCCTCACTTCCCACCATGTGCTGCCTCTATTTCAAACCTCTTTGTCTTATTTCTTATAATTTATCATTTCTTTGTCTAAAAGGTATAAAAGCTTTCTGCTCTGGTCACTTCTTCAGGTCTTCATTCTCTTGTGAAGGTCGCCATTTACCTGTAAAATTCTAATAAAACCTGCATGTTTTTCTCCTGTTAATTTATCTTTTGTCAGTTTAATTCTTAGGCCTAGCCAGAGACCCTGAGAGAGTAGAAGAGACTTTTTCCTCCCCTACATACCAAAGAAGTAATACCAATATTGGTAATACCAATACCATCACACTAATCATTATTGTGATGCTCTAGAGAAGTGACCAGACCACAGGTCAGAAGGTTGGAAAGTCAGGTCGGACACAGATGGTTTGGGAAGCTGGCCTTGAACCAAGACAGAGTACTGGATCTTTTTTTTTCTGAGTGCTGCCTAGACACCTGGGATGGGGGCAGGCAGGCAGCAAGAGTGATGAACAGGTCACAGCCTTAAGGATGTGGAATTAAGTTGGACCCTCAGGACAGTTTGAGAAAAATGAGAATGCTTTTGACACAAAGGAAATATGCTAATATTTATTAAACTTGAAGATGATATAAAAGGAATATACATAGGTTAAGGAGGTTTCATAACCTTAGTCTAATATGGACAGAGGGGTTTACTATTAGCTTTATATGGTCCTTGTGTCCAGATATTCCATGACAGAAAAAAAGAGCAAAGATAACAAAAAAAAACAACCCACATCTAATGAGCCTCCTTAAATCACCAACTGAACTACTATGTTGCAGAAATACTTGGATAGGGACTTCCCTGGTGGTCCAGTAGGTAAGACTCTGCGCTCCCAATGCAGCGGGCCCAGCCAGGTTCGATCCCTGGTTGGGGAACTAGATCCCACATGCATGCCATAACTAAAAGATCCCTGCATGCTGCAATGAAGATCCCGTGTGCCATCTTAAGACCAGGCGCAGCATAGGACAGGGAGATCATCTCGGTGCTTCGTGACCTAGAGGAGTGGGATAGGGAGGGTGGGAGGGAGACGCAAGAGGGAGGAAATATGGGGATATATGTATAGCTGATTCACTTTGTTACACAGCAGAAACTAACACACCATTGTAAAGCAGTTATACTCCAATAAAGATGTTAAAAAAAAACAAAACCACTGTACACTTTAAATGGGTGAATTGTATAGTACGCGAATTAAGTCTCAATAAAGCTGTTTTGTTAAAGTGAAAAGAAAACAAGCCCAGGCACAGCCTAAATAAATAAATACATCTTAAAAAAAAAAAGGAAATATTTGGATAGTCATAACAGATGGGCCTCACTTAAAAAGCTTCTTGGCAATGTTGGGATATGACTACACATTCTGAAATATTTGAAGAAATCTACATAATAAATTGCAGCTACATCCCCAATAAGGAGACATGCAGAGGAAAAGGAGAGCGTTCCTGCAGGTATTCTGAAAGCAGGAAGAGTCCTTGTGCTGTCTCACTAGCAGAAGCAGAATCATTGCTCAGATTTCTCTCTGATTTACTACCACTAGCGACAGACAAGCTGTTGTGAGTTCACTCCGAAAATCCTCCCATGGGGTCTTCAGTGCTTTTTTTCCCATTTTCCAGAGCAGCGGCCTCCAGCAAGAGGCTTGCCGGTGGCTCTCCCTCTGGCCAATTTAGCCTCATTAACCACCTGCAGGCCTCTATTCCCATTCCTCCATGAGGTGCTGGCTCTCACACTTGAGCATCAGCATCACCTGGAGCGCGTGTTAAAACACGGCTTGTTGGCCGAGCTCCCCCTGTTTCTGATGCAGTCGGTCTGCTCTGGAGCCCAGAAACTGGCCTTCCCAACAACTCCCCTGGAGATGCTGTTGCTGCTGGTCTGGCGGCCACCGTTGAAGAACTGCTGTTTAATATACACCCCAGAGGTACTTTTATAGTAAATGATTTATTAACAAAGTGAATCCTTTTCTGTAATCCTGGAGCTTGCTTACCAATCATTTTTTACTACTCGATGCTGAATGTTTATAATGTTTCTAAAGATCTTCTCTGAATCACCAAATCACTGGATCTCGGGTGTTCGACAAACCTTATGGGGCCGGATTTTCTAATTTCTTATTTTTCCCCCTTTCTTTATTGGGCTTAAGTATAATTTTACCCTTTGTGCTCCAACCCAGTATCCCTGGATTTTCTGATAAAGCGTCTGTCTTCCTCTCTAGCCAGTTGTTTATCAGTGACAGGCTCTTTCTTCCTGTTCTTCCTTGTCACAAGTAAGGATGGTAGTTTAAGGAACACATTGACTTTAATAAAAGTGTTGTAAATAGACAAGATATCGGTATAATCAGTACTACTTTGGGTCACCTCCCCTCTCGGAAATGGTGCTACTCAGTCTTACCCGATTTTCTGTCCTATTATTTGATCGCCTATGACTTTTTCCTCTCTGAAAAGCGTGATATAATTCTTGCAGATGAGAATCCAGCTTAATTCCTTCTTTTTTTCTAGTTCTGAAAGTTCTTTTTTCTTTTCTCCAGGCTCATGATATTTTTGTATAAGTTACTTTCTGTGTCGTGTCTCCCTGCTTGCTCTTCTTGGTTGCTTGTTTGTTTTCATCATATATATATTTTTTACTGTGCTAAAATAGACACAACAAGGTCAACCCTTTTAACGAGTTTAAGGTGTACAATTAAGTGGCCTTACGTACATTTATAATATTGTGCTACCATGACCACTGTCCATTCTCAGAACTTTTTCATCATCCCGAACAAACTCTATGCCCATTAAACAATAACTTTTCATTCTCCTCTCCTCCCAGGCCCTGGTAACATGTATCTACTTTCTGTCTTTACGAATATGCCAGTTTTAGGTCCCTCGTACTGAAATCCTACAATATTTGTGGCTGGCTTGTTTCACTTCTTATAATGTTTCCAAGATTCATCCCTGCTGGCTTTTATAATCTGTATTTCTTCTTAGTTCTCTGCAACAAAGCTTGCACTTCTCTAGTACTCTTTTCCAAAATAAAACTCTTCTTTTTATTTTTATGACCACACCTGCTCCTCCCCCCTCCACTTTTCTTTTGAAAACTGACTCTCCCTATCATGAAAGTAAGGATTCTAGAATCATTTCTTTTGTTTGGCTTTTACTAGCAGGTGAATAGAGTTTTGTGTGCTGATTATTCATCCCGTGACTCATGTGTAGTGCGTCACTGAAATCTCTGCTATCATCTTGTTCCATAACCAGCCACAGCAAGTAGAATTTTCCCAAAACCTTTTAGGTGTCTCTCAGAATTTTGCCAAGATCTCTTTCTAGATCCTTCTAGAAGTCATCTTTAAACTGAGGGAAACAGGGAAGAATGAAAGTACCTGTTGGAAGTTGTATTGCTTGGACTTTATCTGCCAGGCAACTTTAGCATCCTGTCATTCACATGACTATTGTTTTTTTCTCAAATAATGAATGAAGAAAGTAGACAGTAGGGGTTGTGAAAAAGTTTAAAGGACAGGAGAGTCTTTTAATCACATTTACCTGTATTTTGTTGCACAGGCTGGTGCTTTACATCCGACAGAGCGGCAGCACATGAGTCACTGCCAAAGCGGGGAAAACCCCAATTATCTGATAGATATGGTTGGCACAGGGTGATATCTTGGCTTTTGATTACATATGAGTTCAGGTTGTGTATCACTTTGTTAAAGTTGTGGAGAAAGTAAGGGTGCCTTCAAGGAAAGTAAATAGTACGGCCAAAGTACTAGATCAAAAGAAATTGTTTCCACCAATAACATGGATTCCTTTTCCATCGTTTGAAAGTCACATTAACTTATAAACTGCTTGAACATTAGGCTTGTGCTCAACTACGGCCCAGCTATCGGTTGGATATCAAGCCTGCAATCAATCCAAAAATGATTTTGTTCATTTTTGTTCATAGTGATCTCATTAATATATATACATTATATATATAATTTATATATATTATATACAACTGTACACATGATTTGGAAAAGCTTGGGTAACTACTAGTTCCTCCTTTCTTCCTTTAAAAAACTGCTTATTGGTACTAATTAGTGAATGATGTTTTAATAAATAGTACTCTTTCTTTACTTTTGTATATGACAAACTCCATGTGCTCAGAAAGAATAGAGATTATGTGTTTTTACTGGACTTGCAATTCAATAAGCTAAGCTTGGTTTCATTTCCAAGTTCAAAGTTACTTAAGGAAAATGGGAAACATAAATAACATTGTATGTACATTTTGTGGGCAGATAAAATAGAAAGTACTTGCACAGAAACATTAGCCTTGCACATTCATTTTGCCTCAACCCTGATATTATATTCCCCCACCCATCATCACGCATTTAGAAAATTATGTTTTAAAAAAAATGGCTCACACTACAGAAGCAAGGAATGAAGAGATCATTGTAAGGATGGAACTTTAACCCCTCTATCCTGAAACTCTGTTTCTAATTAAGAACTTGAAACATTCAATCCATGTTGTGGCTATATTTTCCAGCATGGAACTTCTTAATAGATATTGAAAAGAAAGTGTTCCCTGTATTTCTAGTTCTTTATTCAATCTCTTAGACTTTGAGTACTAAGATAATTTGATTTAATGTAGTCAAACCAATATTTGAAAGAAAAGTTTTTAAGCCCCGCTTCCTATTTGATGATTAGTAAGCAAAGTTCCTTCTTGCAAAAAGTTCATAATTTGGCAAGGGTAAATGCGGGACAGGGGTGTGAAATAAGGTGAATAGACATGTATGGTTTAAGACAATGCAAAGAAAATGAAGGCTAAGGAATAGTACCAAGGCCTCTGGCTCTGAGGGTTTGAATGGGGAAAGAGATCGGGTACCCGAGAAGAGATAAGGAAAAAACAGGTGGTAGCATTTGAGATGGATCTTGATTCGTAGAGTTGAAAGTGCATCAGGATCACCTGGAGGGCTTGTTAAACACAAATTGCTGGGCCCACACTCAACATTTTTGATTCAGTAGGTCGGGGGTGGGGCGTGAAAATTTGTATTTCTAAGTTCTCCAGTGATTCCCATACTGCTTATTCAGATATAGCACTTGAAGAACCATTGCTCTAGAGAGACTGAAAAAGAACAGAGGGTGTTTAACCCACAGAAAGAGAATTGGCAAACTTGAGAGGCAAGAAACTGAAGGGCACTTTGAATAATAATGATGATTGATACCTAGCTTTTTAAAGTTATCTCATTTTTGCCAATGAGGACATGAAGTTTCACAGAGGTTAAAGAGCTTGCTTAAAGTCACAGACCTAATAAGCAGCGAGTCAGGATTTGAACCCATGGAGTCAGCAACCCAGAACTTTATGTCTAACTGCTGTGATTAATAGTTAAAAGCAGTACATCTTGACTGACACAGGCCTTTTTTTTTTTTTTTTTTTAGGCAGTAGTGAGAGTTAAGGCTTAGCATGCAGGTTGCAGTTATATTTCAGAGGGGTTAAGTACAAAATTCCTTACCCTGGCACTTAGGATGTTAATAGAGATGTATTAAAAATTTTTGATCAGGATTAATTGAGCGGTAATGTATATAATCAAGAGAGGCAAAAGGATGGAAGCCTAGTTAGAAGCTTTTATAATAGCCCAAGGAGGGAATTTCCTGGCGGTCCAGTGGTTAGGACTCCACGCTTTCACTGCCAAAGGCATGGGTTCAATCCCTAGTCCGGGAACTAAGATCCCGCAAGCTGTGTGGTATGGCAAAAAAAAAAAAAGCCCAAGTAAACTAGGGCAATTGCAGTTGGAATGGGGTGGGGGGATGGGGATAAGAGCTCCTTTGCAGATTGGCTATACTGGTGATCCCCAGTCCTTCTACCAACTGTGATTCCATGATTTGAAAGATTCGGTTTATGATGCAAACTTAACAAAGAGAAATGTGTTCTATCTGAGATCATTATTTTTCCCACCGTAACACATCCAGATTGTAACTGACAGTCCATAATCATCAAGGGCTCAAAATTCCAGTACTGTCCCAGTTGTGAATAAGCACGAAGCCTGAACGAGTGAGCAGACATTTAAAAATATTTTACTGCTTTCAGTTGCAGGTCTTTGTCATGGTACCCATATCCAAGGTCAGTCACATAACGAACATTTAAAATTTAAGTCTGATCTACATTCATGTTTCAGAAATTCTTCTGATGGCATCAAAAGCCAGTGGAATGTTTTCATAATCCTGAGATAATAACTAACCATACTGACGTAAAATAATTCCAGCCAAAACAAAGAAATCCATGTGGTTTTATGACTAAATATGTAATGTACACTAGCCATTTGAAAAATTGAATATATCTTTCCTCTCTTTATGCTTCTAATAATACAGGATTTTGCTGCCTGATAATGTATGTGGGTGCCTATGAATAAGAGTCAAGAAACATTCTCTAGGTTGAGGTCTGGCGTTTTGGAGGCAGCTGGAGAGTACCGATCAAGACAGAAAGTTTGGAGAAGGGCCCCATTTGGAGGAGCTGGTGCTAAGTTGATGTGGATCAGGACAGGCATGTTGGGATGTCTTTTTAACTCAGGATCCTGAGGCAGGATATCACTGCCAATCAGTGCTTATAAAAACAAATATTGAGGGCTTCCCTGGTGGCGCAGTGGTTGACAGTCCGCCTGCCGATGCAGGGGACATGGGTTAATGCCCCGGTCCGGGAAGATCCCACGTGCTGCGGAGCGGCTGGGCCCGTGAGCCATGGCCGCTGAGCCTGCGCGTCCGGAACCTGTGCTCCGCAACGGGAGAGGCCACAACAGCGAGAGGCCCACGTACCACAAAAAAAAAAAAAAAAAAAAGGAAACTTCGGGAGTCCAGAAAAACCGAATTTGTCTCTATCCAAAGTGAAATATTTTAACCTGATAAACTTTTCGAATGCCATTTTCAGTTAAAATAAAACTTTTCTAATGTTGATCTAAAAGTTCCACTTAAAGTTTGTCACTGCTCATACCCCCAAGCCCCATGGAAAAAAAATTTTTAAAGTTTCTTTTAGGCGTAATAGTGATAGCCCACATGTATGTGGTCAGGAAATAGTTATGCACCAGGCCTCCAGTAGCTGTAGCTGGAGAAAGCACTCAATAAGGGGATCCACTTCTGCACAATAGAATCTGGTTTCTCCCTCACGGTAGCATCCAGCTGAAAGTCAGTCCTTCTCACACTGTCGAAAGCCAGAGCACCTGAGAGCGGTGTCATTCGTGGAAGCAGGTACTCTTGTAGAGCGCCTGGGAAAGGAGTTCTAGTATCTAATCCATAGAAATTAGGAAGAGCGATAGCTAGAGCTATAAATACAATTCATTACATGTATTTGGAAATTGAATTTTGAGCAATTACCATCAAAGATACTGAATATCCACTGCAAATTAGCAAGTCAACCTTGCTAACGGAAACAGCAACTCTGACACATACCAAGGTAGGAAGTGAAACAGCACAAAAACAGGGAAATATCAGCAGATAACGTCACCAAGACGATGAAACAAAAGGGGACACGAGGAAGACCATAACTGCTGTATTATCCTTAGCTACACACAGCTAAATGCAGCAGGTATATTTAGCCACACATAAATAAATGAGTCACCATTCTCTGATGAGGAAAAATAAGAATAAATGCTAAAAGGGAGTAATTCCAAGCTATAAATCACTTACAGTGAATATATGTATGTATGCCTCTATTTGCTTAAGTTAGATGTTAAGGAAGTTCTATGTAGTTTATTCCTCAGTGGGGGGTCAGTCATCAGCAATTATATTTTTCCTTTCCTTATAGAGATTCATAGGAATTTCCGGGTGTCGCTAACCAAAACCTGGTGGATCCAAGGAGCGGCCAAGCCCTTGGTACTAGCGCAGAGAGATGAAGGGGCATCCCTGTGCACCCTAAGCTGCAGGACCACCCGACCAGGGTCAGTGCAGCCCTGGCAGCTGGCAGAGCACAACCTGGGACAAAAGGTAGATTTAGGAATGAACCTTTAGTTCAAGGTTAACCAGAGAGACTGCAGCTGGGCAGTGCAAGCTGTTGCATCTTGTAATTAAAAGGGTTTCCTGTGTGGTTACCTGACATAGTTACTGAATGGCTTGCATGAAACAACATGCAGCATTCCGCAGATACTTCACAGTTAACCTTATATCATCACCATGCAGTCAAAAGACAAAGAGAAAATGCAGGGAGAAGGTTTTAACAGCAATTTGTAGCAAAAATGTTTAGAATAAGAACATGTAGTTCTTATTGCTTGTTACCACTGGTTCTTATGTTAATTGCAAATTGGCTTTCATTAATGTCTGGATACAACTGAAATAACATAACACTTTCTCTGCTCTGATATCCTGCTACTTACGTACATAGAGCATGCCTGTACATAAAGATTTTTTTTCTTCCCACAAGCATTTGATGGCTCCATTTTTTCCTTTCTGTTTGGTGGCAGAGAAATAAGGCTAGTGAACCATGTGGCTGTATTCTGAACCCATATCTCATAGAGGGACTATAATATAAAAATGGAAGTGTTCTGAAAAGCAATATATGGATCTGTATTTACAAAACAGCCCACCATCAAGTCCAAAGTTCTGGAGAAGATATTTGCTGCCTTTGAATATTGCTCTCCTCTTACCATGGCCCGTCCTGGCATGGTGGCCCTCTCTCCTTAAAGAGAGGCAGGCTTAAAGCCACACTTACTCAGTGCATTCTAAAGGTGACCATCAGCTTCCGTTAATGAAAAAGGACACTAACCAACCATTGCTTGTGGCACTTGTTTACAAAACCAAGAGAACCGCCTGCATGGTCATTCCTGGCCTCTAGGTGTGTACCATTCCAGATGCTCCCATGGCACATAGAGTATCAACACCTGAATACGTAGTGTTTAAGTGAACCAGTTTGGAGTAAGCCAGTTACTGCAGCATTCTACCAAAGGAAAGGTAGAATTGCCAAGTGGCAAACATAGCATTTCCTCCTCCTCCTTCTTAAACTTCCCTCTAATGCAAACTCTGTTCATTATAGAGGATTATGTAGTGATAAAAATGTACAGAAGAAAACAAAAATCACCCTTTCCCCATGCAGGAATAATCGATGTAAGTACTTTGCAATTTTTTTATCCATTCTTTTTCAAGATTTATTATTTCTATTTTTTGATACTTCTGGATATATTTATTTCATTATCTATAATGAATATATATGTTCATCACTCAGAAAATGTTCCAAGTCTATAAGGACTAGTTTGTTTGTTTGTTTTCCTCCAAAAGGAGGACTAGTTTTCAAGAAGCCAAATTTTAAGTCAGTATAGCATTCAGGTTACAGATGGTCCTTTGATGAGCTACTGGAAAGGAAAATGCAGAACTGTCTATTCCATTGGTGGTATGTCATAGTACCACTCTATATCTCCGATTTTTCTGTTTGTTTGTTTTTTATTAGGCAAGTTGAAGTACATGTTCATCTTCATTTTGAATGTATTCCCAGAATTTTCTTTTTCATAGCTCTGGGTTATACACTTTAACTAATTGTCTTAATGAACTCATCTTATCTTCAAGAATATCTAATTCAAAAGTTACTGTTTATGAAAAACAAATTTTTCTTATAAAATATAACCTTAAGGAAATAAATAGAACACACCAAAATAATGAATAAGCAGGATAAAAGAAAAAACTATGAATGCAGCTTAAGGTCTAAATCTTAACTCCTTGGGTAAAAACCCTCTTTACTCTCTCAATTATAGAAAAGGGCCTGTTTTTTGTTGTTTTAAAATCAAGCTAAACATAACACCAACTAGTTTCATGCCTTGAAACTAAAAAAGTCTAGTTTCTCTAAACCAAAGTTTTCCTCTTTCCTCTTTATAATGGGCTGAACTTGTCATCATGTATATCAAAAGCTTAATAAAAATTAAACTACTGAAAAAAGTGACAAACCTCTTTGGTTCTGATTGGAAATTTACTGACTGAGATGAAAGCACTGAAGACAGGAAATAACTTTTTGTGGATAAATTCAAATGGGATGAATGAATGAATTCAATTTTTGGTCTGTATAATTTTTCCGACTTTGGCTTCCCAGGCTTTCTGGTGACTTTCACAAATAACTGCTGTTTTGGAAGTACACAGATTAATTTGGCTGCCAAACGAGTTTTCCTAGGACACTCTTCAATCAGGGCCCTTAAGCCAAGTTCACCCAGCATTCAGGCACGTGTGAAAGTGTCTGAAAAATTTGCAAAGAGGAGGTAGAGATGTGCTGTGTTAGCTAGTCTCCTGAGCAGTTTCATTGCCAGAAAGAAAGGGTGACCTATTTAGTAGAGAAAAGGGGTGACACTGTGGCGGCCCTCTCAAATTAATCCCTAATACTCAAATTAATCCCTAATACCCAGATTAATCCCTGGTTCCTATGTAACAGTTTTAGCAACTTTGCCAGAAGGGGCCCTAGCAGCTTCAGGACACGGAGGCCTTGCCTCAGAGTTTGCACGCTCAGTAGGGAGAATTGTACCCTTAGTGGGCACTGGTGATGGCCGCTGCTTTTGGGGGTGAATGTCAGCCTATATCTAGTACAGGAGAAGTGGAGCACCAGCCAGAGGCCACCATGAAGACTGGCTTGTGCAACACAGAGGAAGCATTTCTTTTTTTTTTTTTGTCTGCGGTACGCGGGCCTCTCACTGTTGTGGCCTCTCCCGTTGCGGAGTATAGCCTCAGCGGCCATGACCCACGGGCCCAGCCGCTCTGCGGCACATGGGATCCTCCCGGACCAGGGCACGAACCCGGGCCCCCTGCATCGGCAGGCGGACTCTCAACCACTGCGCCACCAGGGAAGCCCGAGGAAGCATTTATTGAGAATTTTCATATTTTGTGGGAGGAACTGAGGCTGACGGGGGCAGAGTCAGAAAATACTGTTTTGTGATAATTGTTTTGACAACATATTTATTTTTCTGGCTGCAGTGACCTAGGAGATATGAATTTTCCTCCAACTCTGAGTCTGTGCTAGAATAAAGATGAGCCAAAGTGGGTGGAAAAAGCATCTGAGGCTTGGAAATATGATGAAGTATGCATTTTAGTTACTATTTACTATCCAAGTTTTATTTATGTGAACTGGTTGTATCCTACTAATGTGCATGGCCCAGTTCCAGTTGGATGTTAAGCAGGAAATGTCATATCAGAATGTCTAGCAGTTGATAAAATATGATTTATTAAAACTCTGTGGTATGGGGAACACTGTTTAACGCCATGGAACATACACATTAGAGGGATGGAAGAAGGCTATGTGTGGCAAATTCCTATCTCCATTGAATGTGTCCATAACTCTGCTTTATGCTGTTGTCTTAATTATGGGCTAAATGACTACCAGTAATTGTTAAGAGCTGTTAAAAGTGTTGCCTCTTATAGAAGAAGTATGACTTTTAGGCTTCCATTGTAAAAGCTGTCTAGTGCCGGGTCCTTAAAAACAAGAGCTTAGTGTGGGGATTCACAACCCAGGAAGCTAGTAGAAAAGGTCAAGACAGTTCTGTAGTTTGGCAAATAGAGCCTGTCAGGAGCATATGCTGATGTAAACTTCTAAGGCCAGGACCTTATTTGTTTTGTTCACTGCTGTAGCTCCAGCACCTAGAATGGTGATGCTCATTAATATGTGTTGAATGAATGAATAAAGGGACATGCAGTGAGGACATCTCATGCAACTTGGGCAGGAGGAGAACCAGTATAAAGCAAACTAGATGAGCACAGCTCAGCTTCAACTGAAATTAGTTGTCAGCCTAGAAAAGAGTCATGTAGTCTTCCCCAGGAGGCAAGGAAGATGATTTTGATCCATGGGTAGCAGAAGAGAAATGTTTAAATCAGGGCCACTGAGAAAAATTTGTAACTTAATTGGACTCTTCATCAGCTGTTTATGTCCCCTGTTGTCTCCCCCATGCCTGTATTGAGAGAGTTTTGTAGACCATCTATTATGAGAAGGGGTATAGGCTCTGTGGTTGTCGTAGTTATCTGTTGCTGAGTTACAAAGTTACCGTGAAATGTAGCAATTTATTTTGGAATCCAGACACAGCTTAAATGGGTGGTTCTGACTCAGAGGCTTTTATAAGGATGCTGCCAAGCTGTTGGCTGATACTACAGTCATGTCAAGGCCCGACTGGGGTTAGTGAGTCTGCTTCCAAGCCCACTCACGTGGTGGCTGGTGGACCTCAGGTCCTCACTGGCTGTTGGTAGATTGACCACAAGGTCATGGGAACGTCTCTTTAAGGCTGCTCAAACACAGGATACCGTTTTCCCCCAGGATGAGTGATGAGACAGAGAGAGAGGGGAAAAGAAATGAGACAAACTTCTATAACCTAATCTCAGAAGTGACATTCTATTACTCCTGCCATATTCTGTTGTTCACACAAACCAACTTGAGAAGTGTGCGAGAGAACAGTTCCAGTGTATGAATACCAGCAGGCGGGGATCCCTGGGGGCCACCTGAGAGGCTGGCTACAGTACTAGCTATGGGCACGGTTCCATAAAGTGTGTCGCTCCATAGGGGAAAGAGTGGCCTAAGCCCCAAGGAGTTTATAGTCTATTCTGGACTATAGAAATACTTGAATAATTTAAAAAAAACGAAAGCTATCTACAAGTTCGAAGTAAAATCCAAAGATCCTCCATAGGTTTCTGCCATAGTATTTGGAATGGAATGCTTCCAAAGCCAACTAGTTTGGGGCCCAAGAGCAGAAACTGATTCCAGTCTAGCATCTCTGGATCAGTCCTATCTGTGCAAACTGTCAGAAGGGGCGGAAAGGAGTCACCTTTTCAATTCAGCTTCTATTAGTTGGTTCTCTGGGCAGGAGTGAGGGGAAATCCTTTTAATCACTCCACACCCCCATTTTCTGGCTCGCACAACCTCTTTTTGACATAAGGATTATCTTCACAATAAGGGGCTTCCTCAAACCTCCAGTCCAGCCTCTAAAAAAAGCTGTATTTCCGTCTAGAGAGTGTTACATCCATAACAGTCTCACAACTTATGCAATAATTTAAAAGTTGTCTGACAAGTGAGGACATGCACCTGTGTCCTGGTGCGATGGGAGAGAGAGACATGTGGGCTCACGGAGACAGGGCTTTTCTGCGGGCTGAGCTCTGCAAACTGTCCTCTGTGTAGAGTGTTCCTGTCTTCTCAGTGCTTGGTGAGGTTGCTTCTGTGGCTATGTTTCCACACGGGGGAAGGATCAGCAAAATAAGAGTCCCAGAATGTCCTGTTTGAGATCCACAGCTGACCTGGCTACACCACAAGGAGTTAAAGCTGTCCCTCTGCACCAGCAAAGCAACACAGAGCAAGGGAGGCTCTAATTGCTATTTTAGAACCGGCAGGGGGATCGGTAGACGCAGTGATCTAATAGTTTTTTCCATAGCTATTGTTCTGAGACATGAGAGCTATCGGTAGTCCTTATAATCCAAATTTTCCAAACCTTAGCAGTTGTCATGATTTGAGTTTGAATTAACCTTTAAGCCATTTTATTCCTTAGATCTCTGAAGCCATTAGACAATAAAAGCGCAAGCTGCTAGACTCTGGCTGTTTTGTAAAACCACATAGTAGATAATAATTACAATGGTCTTTTCCATTTCTTAGATAAGCTCTGCTGGCAGGAGTAATAAACTTGATTTCAACATTTCAATGAGGGAGTGGATATATTAAACTACTGAGGTTGATTCTAGCAACATAATCTTTACAGTAAATATTAATAGAGGAAAATCTGATTCTTGGCAAAAGAGATAGTGAGGTTATTCATCAAAATTTTACTTTGATCTAAATTCCAATTTACTTAATACACATTCTTTAATAAATCTTATTATAAACACATTGTTCAAATTATAGACTCTAGTTACAGAGGTCATTCCGGCCAACTCTCTGGCTGCTAAGAAAGCCATGATTTAAAGGTCTGTTTTTAGGTAGGTACCTGATGAGAGAGGAAATAGTGTCTTCATTTAACAAATGGGAAAGAAAACAAATGAAGATTTTGGGTGACTATCTTCTTCTCTGCTCTTCTTTGTCTGCAGCAGTTTATTTCCTATGATTTTTACCCATTGGCATGAGGAATAGGACTACTTGTCAAAAGTCGGTCTGCTGAGTAGAATTCAGTTTCTAAGGCAATTATGCAAAGATTGTCCTACTTTTTTTTTTTTTTTTTTTTTTGCCGGGGTGTACGCGGGCCTCTCACTCTTCCGTTGCGGAGCACAGGCTCCGGACGCGCAGGCTCAGCGGCCGTGGCTCACGGGCCTAGCCGCTCCGCGGCACGTGGGATCTTCCCAGATCGGGGCACGAACCTGTGTCCCCTGCATCGGCAGACGGACTCTCAACCACTGCACCACCAGGGAAGCCCTGTCCTACTTTTAACAAAACTTACTTGGCCCTTGCACATAATGCTCCAGGAATTCTAGGCAAAGCATGATGGAAAGGAGTGTGCTTTTAGGCGTATGGCTGCAAAATGTCCCCAAGAAATGTTGTCTTGTCCCCTGGATAGGTACCTCCAAGACCGCCTCCATGACTTTGAAAAAATGTATCACTTGGTTGTTATCAGGGCCTTCACAAAGGTCGCTTTATTCATCTGCTAACATTTAATAAGCACTTACTGAATTCTACTTGGTGCCAGGTAGAGAAGTAGGTGCACTGAACAACAGATGTGTAGCATAGTTGGTAAGAGCTTGGATTTTGAACGCTAATTGCATGAGTTAGGTTCCTATTTTGGACTTGCTAATTGTGTAGCTTTGGCCAAGTTACTTGACTTCTTTGTGCCTTGGCTTTTTCAGCTGTAAAATGCGGATAAGAAGAGTATCTATCTCATAGAGTTGATGTGAGGATTAAATGATTTAATGTGCGTAATGCCTTTAGAACAGTGCTTGTCATATAGTAATGCTGCACGTTTTAGTTATTGTTATCATAAATATGATTACTGAAAACAAACATTGTCTCAATCAGTTATTTGCATCTAAATCTCCCCCCATCCACCCTTCACATGTCATTTCTCATAGTTACTTTTATTTTTGTTAAGTATAAAGTAAATTTTCGTGGACCTTCAATAATTACAGCACTTTGCAATGTGAGACCCTTATTTTATAAATGAAAACCAGCCCTGGAAAGGCTGTTTGAATGGCCCAAAGTAAAAAATTTGGTAGGTGGCAGTGCCAGGATTAATATCCTGTTTATGCCTCTAATACCTTAACTGTGGCTTAAAGGTCAGGGTGGCATAGCTTTGGGGGCCTGAGCTCAGACCTAGGGCAGAGGACCCCTGGCTCGTTCCCCTCTTGCCACCACTACCCAGTGAACAAATAAGCATTCATCCTTTCTCCACCAAAGTCAGAGACTGTGGCTTTGAATCTCCTTTAGGAAAGAGTTCTGGCCACTTTCCCAGCCCCAAGCGTTTGTATAGCTAGCATTGATACAGGGAGTGAAGAAAATGTGAGTGAGTGTCTCTGCCATTGCATTGTTGATGGAAACCAATCCAAATTAGCTTACACAAAAATGGAATGTATTCATACTGAAGGAAGACATGAGAAACAAGCCTTGAGAAGTCTTCAGAACTATTTCACATTCCATCAGAATTCTCTGTCTCTCATCTCTGCTAGAGAAGCAGAGTGTTGGCTTCATTCTCCCAGATCAGCTTTCCCCACATATAGGGATCTGGCTACCACAGCTCCAGACTCAGAATCTTATGTGATACAACAGGCCTGGCTTGCACTGTGAGCCCATCACTGTCAGGGACAGGGGAGGTATTACAAGTGTCCCTGTTTGGGGCAGCAGAGCAGAGGGGAGGATGGATTTACCAACCATCTCTTTCTATAACAAAACTTTCTCTGACATCTGTTATTCTGGGATTTAAGAGCCCAAACTCCTCTCTGGATGAAGGAAGTAGCAACTTGCCTAATATTTAGCATTTTATAATTTTATAAGGGCTTATATTTGGCCACACATGGAGCAGTTGTTTAAAAGCCATTTTTTACAAATGAGAAAACCAGGAATCTAGCTTGTTGTAGTCATGTATTTAGTAAGTAATCAAACATAAGTTAGAACTGGGTCATTTTGTCTCATTAAGCATTCTTTCTACCCATTTTGCTAAATCAAGGTATTTATTGCTCTTCAGTTTATATAAAGGCAAAAAAGGCATTGAATACAGTGTGCTAGGGACCTGGTACAGTGTGTGCATTAATACGTATATGGTGAATGAACGTCTTGCCCATGTCACAGAGTGAAGCCTTAAAAAGGTGAGAGATAGAAATGAAGATTTGCGCACCAGTGAGGCCCCCCCAGCTTTCTTTGGCATGCATCCATCAGGGCTGGAGCTCTTCTTGAGTACTGGCTGATGGAAGTTTTCCTTGTTTTCTTTCCTGATTCAGATTGCCAGATCCTTGTGTTTGATTTTAAATATATTATGTCAGTATGTCCTGTTTACTTGGATTAGTTCACAATTATTCTTTTCGTCTTCTGTTCTATGGAACAAGGGTTACTTTTTCATACCTGACCAGATGCTTAGCATGTCTTATGGGCTTAATTTTGTTTAGTTCTGGCAAATACATTTCACAACTGTATTTAACAACCCAATCAGTTCATAGGCTTGGGGGTTGGTGATGAGTAGAGTGAAATTCTACAAGCTCTTTTGCCTGGCTATTAATGAAATGATTCATTCTATATTAAATGTTACTCAAAACAATTCTTAAAGGGATCCATTTCACTCACTAGATCAATCATGATGTCCTCACTGAGTTTTTGATCTCCAAAATCAGAACTTGATACAGTGAATAAGGACTTGAGAATATGGCTTTGCAAAGAACCTACTTCTGTTTCAAATCTGGGAAACTGCTGACCAAATCTCAGAGAAGTTAGAATACAAACCTTAGGCTCCATAATTATCAGTGAAACCAGTTTTTAAAAATGACACCTAACCACCAAATAGCCAACAATAGAAGTGTTTCATAATTGGCAGCAACTAACCCTTTTCAACTTTCATTGAGATGAGAGATGAGATTCAGTCTGTAGTTTTCCCTTTGAAGCCTCAAGCTCTTTGTAAAGAAATGAATTTACTTCTCATGGAAATAAAGGGCTGGGCCCGTCTATAAGCAGTGGAAAATTCCCACGTGCCATCTTGTGGAGCTGTTGAATTAGGGATCAGAGAATTCATTATGTGTACTGACCAGATCTCTGACTGCTTATATGGGTGATCAGATGTGCCACCTCACACTTCATACATCTATAAATGTAAACATCGGGCTATATAAACACTGGCTTTGTACTTAAAAGGAAAAAGGAAAATTAGCTCTACATTTAGGGTCTTATTCTTAGAGTCTCACTCGTTATTTTCTTCTAGTGTAAACACATTTCCATTTCTTGGCCATCCTTTTGTTTTGAGTAGTATTCCCCTTAAATCATAGTTTAATATCAGTAGTCTTTTCAAAGCGTGTGCCATGTTTGGGGTACCTTTTAGGTTCTTCGCATGTTCCTTGTCCTTCTATGTAATTTTATCTTGCATTTCTTTCTTGGTCCTTATCAATTTTCTTTACAGGTGTCTTTTCCATAGATTTTCCAGTGCTCTTGGTTTTTATCCATTCTCAGTACTCAGCTTCATTGACTTTAATGGTGTCTCTAAAGAGGTCTCGTTGGAATGAAAACTGGTGAAAAAGAGAGGTACTTCTTCTCAATGGCACTGTTAGTTTTGGCTTTCAGCTTTCAGAGTCTTAGTTTTTCTGGAAGCCATTCTGATAATACCTCTGTGTAGAAAAAGCTGCTCAGTGTCAGACAGTGCCGAAAACAGTTCTAACCTCTATTAACCATGTCCTGAAAATGCAAAGCTTCAATAGTTTTTCATCAGCTTGGGTTTCTTTCTGGACAAAGAGAAGAACACGCTGTGTTCTTGTTATCAAGCCCAGAGTTGACATATAGTGAGCTGTTTAGAACTGGAAGATCCTAGTCTTTGCCCGGCTTTGGGACCCAAGTAGATCATGAGCCCATTTGACTGCAAGGCGCTCTGGGTCTTGAACAACTCCAGGTACAAACATTCTGTGGACCTTCAAGACATTCTTCTCAATGTTAGCTAAAATTGCTTGTTGTCCTTTTGGCCTTATTCCTTTTGTCTGTCTTGGGTGAGTTCCCTGCAAACTTGGTGTTAAATTAAGGCCACCTTTCTTTCTTTCCCTTTGAACAATCTCTTGTCCTCCCATCTGCTTTATATGCCTCTTTTGGGTCTCCAGGAACACTGGGGATCAGGGAGAGGTAAGAGCCTGGCTCTCCTATCCAAGCAAGGAGAGGAAATGAGTCTGATCGGCTCCCATTTCCTCTGGCTGTCACATGATGTCACTACTGGAGTTGGCTCCCAAGAGAGGTGGTGTTTGTCACACCTGTGATGACTCTGTGGTTCTAGGTCACAGGTGTCCTTGGAGGGAGTCCAGTATCACCCTTTTAACACTAAACCTGGCTCACACACAGGCACCTCTCAGGACATCAGTAGGCCTCAGGTTTGCGGAGTTGGTCTGGTCTGGTCCATTTACAGACCCAAAACTATCTCTCCTCTCTCTCAGTTGGGCTCAAAGAGTTTGATTTCCCTCATTCTAAGAAAATTTGCTCAACCCCTGTTCTGACAGAGGATACCTTGGAAACTCAAAGGTGTTTTATCCTAAAGGTTTCAGAGTGATCTCAAGGCGTTCACAGCTACTCCTCTTTTAGTTGGGAAGAGGATCATTGTCTGCAAGGCACAATCTCCAGTGATATAAAGGCGATTTTATGGCATTTTTCTAGATTACTATATAGTTTAACTCGTTTCCTAAACTGGGACATTTTTGAAAGGTCACTGTTAATTACACCAAGACTCTGGTCATAAACAAGGGAAACTAGGGTGTTTGACCACTATAAACTTCTTTCACTAGAGAAGAAAAGGAAACATAAATTTAGTCTGTGGTGGGCATTCTAACACAATGGACAACAGTGTTCGAACATTTAAACCTTGACAGAAAAGTCAAAATTTGTCTTCAGACAAAAGTGGATATTATACTAATTTCACAAAGTCCCATAGCTAAGTCTTCTATATTTATATATGAATATGAATAGATGTAGTTCCTGTCTGCTTTTTTGAAGAAAAAAGCCAGCTTTCTAAATCTGCTGTTCCTTCTGTGAAATTACACTTGATCCTTAAATTAGATGATAACATTAAAATTGAAATTATGTTTGATACCGTGGTGAATTCCTTTTCATTATTATTTAAAATGTCCTTTTATACAAATAGCAGTTGGAAGAATGGTTTGGCTTGGGGATACGCCAATATTTCATTCTCTTTAAAACTGGATAATGTGATAACTCAGAAAAATGTGCATCCTGGCTTAGCCTAAGCACCAGTCATTGGTTATCATGGCTGAATTCTGAGGAAATCTTGCCTAACCTTGTAGCTCAGAAGACAAAGTGCTCCCTGTTATATTTGATAGGCCCTGGAAGATAGTGCTGTACCTCAGGTTACTTCTGAGTAACTTGTGGGCAGATACCCTGTTCAAGTGGCATAAGTAGATTCAACAGAGTATAAAAATGTCTGGATTTATAATAATAACTCTTGTGAACATTAATAAATGGTGGAGGCCATTTTGTTTGCATTCCACAAAGGATGATCTTTTTGTAAGCTTGCTACGTGGGGGAGATTTTGGGGCTCCTTTCCAAGATAACTTGGCTCTCGCTTGGCTGTTCTGTGAATTGATTACTTGGAAAATAATGTAAATTACAATTACAGTGGTAAGTCACAAGTAGGGACAACTAGGAGGCAGGTTGTCTAGTATGCAGAAAAGCCCTACCTATTAAGGGAGACATTTAGGTCGATTGGTGGATTTATGGGATCATTTTAGCGTGCCTGTGTGTAAGGGTATTGTGCTCATTGGTGCTGGATACACCTCATGATGCCTTGATTTTACGATGCAACCCTAGCTCAGCCAGCTCTGGAGAGGGTGAAACGAGAGGGGTATAAATTTATCATCATTCCTGGAAAAATAACTCAAAGCTCCCCAAATTCTAGAATATACCATGCAGTTGAATAGCTAATACCGTGCTGCCTCGTATTTTCCTGAAATTGTTTCACATATGAGGGGTAGTCTTAGCTCTCCAAATAGATTTTTTTTTTTTTTTTTTTCGGTATGCGGGCCTCTCACCGTTGTGGCCTCTCCCGTTGCGGAGCACAGGCTCCGGACGCGCAGGCTCAGCGGCCATGGCTCACGGGCCCAGCCGCTCCGTGGCATGTGGGATCTTCCCGGACCGGGGCACGAACCCGGTCCCCTGCATCGGCAGGCGGACTCTCAACCACTGCTCCACCAGGGAAAACCCCCCATGAGACTTCATTTTAAGGATACAAAAGTGTTCTGTTCAAGAAAAAAGGTTTTCAAAGCTGCTTCACTTTATAGGGATTACAGATCACTACCTTGCTCCTTCCATTCCACCAAGTTCTTGGGCTCCTCTTGGAGCACTTCTTTAATGCCATTTGACCAGGCTCCATGTTGGACTGTACTGATGTGTACAGTACTTACTGTGCAGTAAAGATTTATTAAATTTAAATTCCTCCCAAAGTGTCACAACTGTTTAGCATTAAAGCCCCTTCTATGAGTGTTGACATAATCCTTTCCAAGACACTGATGATCGCCAAGATTGTTTCACTACCCAACATATTTAGACTTCAAAAAGTGAACAAATCTTTAAAAATATTTGAAGAGAATTACTCAAGTAACGCATAATATAGGCTACTAAACATTCAAAAAATGTAGAAATGTAGGGAGTAAAAAGGAAAAGTGCTCTTTCACCCATCAGCTTTCCCCTAATCGAGACTAATTCCCTACCCTGCTGTTGAACCACTGTTAAACATTAACTTATAGCTTACCAGAGAGTATTCTATGTATTTACGTACATTCACATGTAGTTTTAGTTTTCTTCGTATAAATAAAACCAGACTTATATTGTTACATTACTTCATTTTTTTCCTCCTAACACAGCATAGAGATGTTTCCAAGTAAATACACGTGTTGATGTCACTCTTGTAAATACCTTCAGAGTACTTCCATTATATTTCATGATGTGTCACTAAAAATGAACAAAGAGATGGTTTCCTTTTTTTTCTGTTACAGATATTCCCGCAATGAATTTTTTTTTTTATGTGCTTTCATGTACACACTTGAAAGTGTACCTCTAGAAGAAATACCTGGAAAATTCCATAGTCAGTTGAAAAACTTGATCAATGGAGAACATACGACCCTCTAAATTTCTATATTCATTCGTATTCCCACTAGTAGAGTATGAGAGTATTTATTTCCTCATCATCTCAACCAATACATAACATTTGAACTGGTATATTTTTCTCTTTTATTATATTTCCCATTTTATATATTAATTTTTCCAATCAGACTAAAGTGATATTTTATGTGTCTTTGTTGGGGTTGAATATTTTTGCACATGTTATTTCCCTTTGTAGTTTTTCTATAAGTTATCTTTTTTAACATTGCCCATGTTTCCACTGGGTTGCTTGTCTTTTTCTTACTGATTTTTAGCTTTGTTTGTATATTTTGACTATTAATCCTTTTTTATATATGCCTTTTTTCTAAGATAAATATATTTTATCTTAATTCTTTGTTATGTATGTTCAAATATTTTCTCTTTTTTAAAAACAATTTTTATTTTATACTGGAGCATAGTTGATTTACAATGTTGTGTTAGTTTCCGGTATACAGCAAAGTGATTCACTTATACATATATCCATTCTTTTTCAGATTCTTTTCTATATGCCTTATTACAGAATATTGAATAGAGTTCCTTGTTCTATACAGTAGGTCCTTCTTGAGTATCTATTTTACATATAGTAGTGTGTATACGTTAATCCCAAGCTCCTAATTTAACCCTCCCCACTACTTTTCCCCTTTGGTAGCCATAGTTTGTTTTCAATATTTGTAAGTCTGTTTCTGTTTTGTAAATAAGTTCATTTCTATCATTTATTTTTAGATTCCACAGGTAAGTGATGCCATATGATATTTGTCTTTCTCTGTTTTACTTCACTTAGTATGACAATCTCTAGGTCCATCCATGTTGCTGAAAATGGCATTATTTCATTCGTTTTTAGGCTGAGTTATATTCCATTGTATATATGTACCTCATCTTCTTTATCTATTCCTCTGTCGATGGACATTTATGTTGCTTCCATGTCCTAGCTATTGTAAATAGTGCTGCAATGGACATTGGGATGCATGCATCTTTTTGAATTATGGTTTTCTCCAGATATATGCCCAGGAGTGGGATTGCTGGGTCGTATGGTAATACTATATTTAGTTTTTTAAGGAACCTCTATACTGTTCTCCATAGCGCCTGTACCAATTTACATTCCCACCAACAGTGTAGGAGGGTTCCCTTTTCTCCACCCCCTCTCCAGTATTTATTGTTTGTAGATTTTTTGATGATGGCCATTCTGACCATTGTGACGTGATACCTCATTGTAGTTTTGATTTGCATTTCTCTAACAATTAGCGATGTTGAGCATCTTTTCATGTGCTTTTTGGCCCTCTGTATGTCTTCTTTAGAGAAATGTCTATTTAGATCTTCTGCCCATTTTTTGATTGGTTTTTAAAAAATTTTTATTGGAGTTGATTTACAATGCTGTGTTAGTTTCAGGTGTACAGTGAAGTGAATCAGTTATACATATACATATATCCACTCTTTTTTAGATTCTTTTCCCATATAGGCCATTACAGGGTATTCAGTAGAGTTCCTTGTGCTATACAATAGGTCCTTATTAGTTATCTATTTTATATATAGTAGTGTGTATATGTCAATCCCAGTCTCCCAATTTATCCCTCCCCCTGCTTACTACCTGGTAACCATGAGCTTGTTTTCTACATCTGTAACTCTATTTCTGTTTCGTAGATAAGTTCATTTGTACCCTGTTTTTTTAGATTCCACATATAAGCAATATCATATGATATTTATCTTTCTCTGTCTGACTTACTTCACTCAGTATGACAATCTCTAGGTCCATCCATGTTGCTGCAAATGGCATTATTTTGTTCTTTTCCATGGCTGAGTAATATTCCATTGTATATATGTACCACATCTTCTTTATCCATTCTTCTGATGATGGAAATTAGGTTGCTTGCATGTCCTGGCTATCGTAAATAGTGTGGCAATAAACATTGTGATGTATGTATCTTTTCGAATTATGGTTTCACTGGATATATGCCCAGGAGTGGGATTGCTGGATCATATGATAGCTCTGTTTTTAGCTTTAAAAGAACCTCCATACTGTTCTCCATAGTGGCTGTACCAATTTACATTCCCACCAACAGTGTAGGAGGGCTCCTTTTTCTCCACACCCTCTCCAGCATTTATTGTTTGTAGACTTTTTGATGATGGCCACTCTGACTGGTGTGAGGTGATACCTCATTGTAGTTTTAATTTGCATTTCTCTAATCATTAGCAATGTTGAACATCTTTTCATGTGCTTTTAGGCCATCTGTATGTCTTCTTTGGAGAAATGTCTGTTTAGATTTTCTGCCCATTTTTTGATTGGGTTGTTTGGGTTTTTTTTGATATTGAGTGGCATGAGCTGTTTGTATATTTTGGAGACTAATATTTTCTCCCATTCTGTGTGTTGTCTTTTTGTTTATGGTTTCCTTTGCTATGCAAAAGCTTTTAAGTTTACTTAGGTCCCTTTTGTTCATTTTTGTTTTTATTTTCACTACTCTAGGAGGTGGATTCAAAAAGACATTGATGTGGTTTATGTCAAAGAGTGTTCTCCCTATGTTTTTTTTTTTTTTTTGTGGTACGCGGGCCTCTCACTGTTGTGGCCTCTCCCATTGTGGAGCACAGGCTCCGGATACGCAGGCTCAGCGGCCATCGCTCCCGGGCCCAGCCGCTCCGCAGCATGTGGGATCTTCCCAGACTGGGGCACAAACCCACATCCCCTGCATCGGCAGGCAGACCCTCAAACACTGCGCCAACAGGGAAGCCCTTCCTGTGTTTTCTTCTAAGAGTTTTATAATGTCCAGTCTTATATTTACGTCTTTAATCCATTTTGAGTTTATTTTTGTGTATGGTGTTAGGGAATGTGCTAATTTAATTCTTTTACATGTAGCTGTCCAGCTTTCCCAGCACAACTTATCAAAGAGACTGTCTTTTCTCCATTGTATATTCTTGCCTCCTTTGTCATAGATTAGTTGATCATAGGTGTGCGGATTTATTTCTGGGCTTTTTATCCTCTTCCATTGATCTATATGTCTGTTTATATGCCAGTACCATACTGTCTTGATTACTGTAGCTTTGTAGTGTAGTCTGAAGTCAGGGAGCCTGATTCCTCCAGCTGTTTTTCTTTCTCAGGATTGCTTTTTCTACTAGGGGTCTTTTATATTTTTATACAAATTAAAAAAATTTTTGTTCTAGTTCTGTGAAAAATGCCATTGGTAGTTTGATAGAGATTGCATTGCATCTGTAGATTGCCTTTGGTAGTATAGTCATTTTGATGATATTGATTCTTCCAGTCAAAGAACATGGACTATCTTTCCATCTGTTTGTGTCATCTTCAATTTCTTTCATTTGCATCTTATAGTTTTCAGAGTAACAAACTGAATTTTCTCTTAATTTGTTGTTTAATTTTTAATTATGTTTATGGCCCTTTTGATATACAGGATTTATATTTCCATACAGCCATCTCCATTGATCTTTTGCAAGTTCTGTCAACTCTTCCTCCCTAATCCAAACAATTATTTCCACCTTTCTTTCTAATATTCTTGTCTAAGACACTGCCTCCTCTTGCCAGGACCACTGCAATAGTCTTCTCCCTCCTAGTTCTCCACAATTCATTTTCCACACCTTCTCCACTTGAAAATATCTATCAGATATTACTTGTCTTCTTACAATTCTTTAATTTCCTCAAATTACATTTAGGATAAAATCCAAATTTCTTACTCTGGCTTACAAAGTTCTAAATGATCTGGCCTACCTCTCAGATTTCATCTCTTATGGTTACAATGCTTCAGCTACCTAAACATTTAAGTCTCTCAAAAAAGCTAAGTTTAGTCTTCATTTATGGCATTTGCAGTGGTTATTGTCCCTGAATAGAAAGCACCCCTTCCAGCTCTTTGAACGACTTGCTCCTTGACATTCAAATCACAATTTACATTTAATATCTTCAGAGGATATTTCCCTCCAAAAATAGTCACTGTAATTTTGATCATCACACCCAGCTTTAATTCTCACCATAACACACATATAACTATTGATCCTCTTTTTATTCATTCATTGTTTGTTGAATGATCAGTCTACTTATTACCTATATAACCACTCAACTACCTATCCATCCATCCACTTACCTATCTATTCACCTATAAATGTACCTATCCAGTCATTCATCCATCTCTTCTCTTTGACCTTGTGACCAGTACTTAAAAAATGTATTTACTGCCATTTCTGAAGTGTTTGGGGAGGAAGTAGAGATAAATACATATGATTAATTTATAGGGTGGCCATATAATTCATAATCCAAACCAGGACACTTTTGAGAGTAAAAGGAATTATAATTACACTGAGACAAGAGGTATAAACTGGGACTGTCTCAAGCATATGATTATCCAATTAACTATCAGAAGTCTTTTATTTAAATTATTGAAACTTGATACTATTTTAATATTTGGTATGCTTTTTATTCCTTTGTTCTTTACTTAATAAGGTCATTGACTATTCTAATATTTAATACTATCAAATTCACATAACTCTATGTTAGACTTTTTCTTGGGATTAAGTTACATTTGTAGCAGAAATAATATTGTTGAGGAATTGATATATTGCCTTTGGTCAGAAATGACATTATTAAGAAACATAATGTATCTCTTCATTTATTTCAGCTTTTAAATATATTTCAGAATATTTAATATTTTCTTCATATGAATCCTGTATAATTTTTGGTTAACTGCTTTTGAAATTCTTTTATATTTTGTTGAGCTGATGTAAAGGAGATATGGTTTTTTTCACTTTATTTCCTTACCTATTATTGTTAGTATGTAGGATAACTCAATATTTGTTTCATAACCATTTAGAGCCCTATTTCAGATTTTTTTCTTTCATCTCATGTTATTTGTGTAGGAAATATATTTATGCTTACTGTGGAAGACTGTATTTTTTAAAGATGGGCTACACTAGCATCTCCTATCCCATGTGCTCTTCTGAATATGACATTGTCACTCCTCTACCAAGAGTCCCCATCCACCGAATGTGGGCTTAGTGACTTACTTAGAACCAATAGAATGCAGCAGAAGGGTTGCTGTGTGACATCTGAGCCATTCAGTTTCTGCCTATTCTCTTGAAACCCTTCCCTCTGGATGCTCCCTGTTGGGAAGCTCCTGAGTACACAGATGCCATGATTTGAGGAGTCCAAGCCACATGGAGAAGCCATGGTGTGCCAGTATTCTGGTTTACAACCTCAGATGAGCATTTTAATTATACTTGCCCAGGCACCAGCCGTGTGAACATTTCCACATGATTCCAACCCCAGTCATCTTAGTCACCCCTAGCCATTCTTCCTAGCTAAGGTCCCAGACATTGAGGAGCAGAGACAGGCCATACCCACTGTGCCCTACCAAATGCCTCATGCTCTGAATCTATGAGATCTAAGTTCATAGTGTTACATAGCAATAGGTAGTGGAAGATTCACGAATCAGTGAATAGAATACGAAGTCATAATAACTTTGCCATTTGTTAGTCTTGAGACTTTCATCATATCAATTCAGCTTTCTTAGACTCAAGTTTCCTTATCTATAAAATGGGGACAGTGTTATCTGCCTTTCCAAAACCACAGAGAATTGGTGAGAATCAAGTGAGAAAATTATGTGAAAGCACTTCGTGAAAATTGATGTGGAAGTGTAAACAACTCTCCATAAATATGAAGAGATGCATAAATATGATGATTAAGTTTTGATTCAATATACAGATATTTCTTTCTAACGTCAAATAGGCTTAATGATTTCCCTGGGTAAAGCTGGCTGGACCATCTCCTGGGAAAGGAGATCCTGGTCCCATGGAACTGCATGCTAAATCTGTGAAACATGAAAAGAACTCTCTGCTCTTTAACGATAAATGACTGAAATTTCTTCTGGGAGAGGCAAGATTTGTGCGGTTCTATTCAGGATTGAAGAAATCCAGATATCTCAAACGTGACCTGAGGTAAAAGTGAAACTGCTACACAGTGTCTTATCTTTGTTGAGGTTTTTCTTTACAAACTAAGGTCACCACATTAGAAACAATCGAAACCACTAGTTGGGAGAGCTGCTTACTCTGTTACTCCAAGGCAAACTGAGGCATCAGCCACAATGGCTTACATCTCCAGCATGAAGTGCCAGACCATTCATGATGAAGCCAAGCTCACCAATTTCTATGCAACCCAAGAAAATCAGAGTTCGATAAAAAAGTGTTTGTCCTTTTAGAAGAGCAGCGAGAGAGGGATCTCACTCTCAGTGTTTCCACTCTGTTTTCTCGTGAATCTAAAAAAGGAAGGTGTTTATACAGAAAGTATAAAGATGTGAACTTCCTGATTTTTATGCCTGGGTTGTTCTCAAACCCAGTTGCTGCTCACCCTCTTTTTGACTCTTAATTCTGCTGTATCTAAAACAATTGAGCATCACTTTAAATTGTCTGTTTTAAGAATTTTACGGCTGTGAATAGGCAAATGAACAGGATTTAAGGCTTAAGGGTAGCGTGATCTATTGGAAGGGACATTTACTTTTTAGTAAGACCTTGATTCAAATCTTATTACACACGTGTTAACAGCATTGACTTCAGCTATCTGCCTACACGCTTTGAAACTCAGAAATGGGGTTAACAGGGATAGTACTATTTACCTCTTTATGCTATTATGAGGATTAAATGGCCTCTTATGTTTGGGGAAACAAAGTCATGTTGACATTTTTACCCCAACTTCCCTGGATCAGATCTTCTGCAAACATTACTGCTGAACGTACCAACAATTTCCTTCCTCTTTGTCAATTTTCTCCAGGTATTTCTGGAACTTCCCAGGTGTTTCTACAAATGTTCATGCATGGGTCTCAGCCCTCATAAAGTTTAGAATAAAACAGTTCATCAGCCTCTAACTCCTCACCCTGTAGACTTCAGGGTGGAGATTAGACATAAATCCCTCTCGATAATCTTATTTTCCTTCTCCCTCCTGACTTACCTTCCTGTTCAAGTTTATAACCGAACTACTTCTTACTTGAATGCAAATCAACTCATGAAATAGACTTGGGAATCACCAGACCTCCCAGTTTCTAGGCACAGCAGATGCCGAGTTCTAATTTGGGCTTACTGGGACATCTGGCACACACAGTCTCACAGACACGATCAAATTTAGCCCAGGAATGGCTAAGTGACAATCCAAGATCACACAGTCAGAACTCAAACTCAGGTCTTGGGCCACCACAGAGCCTCTTCTACATGCCACAGGATCAGCCCCTTTCCCCTGGGTGGCTTTGGAAGAATCCACTCTGCAACAGTAGACTCAAAGGCTATTTTGTGGCTTAGCCTGGTAGCTGCCTTCCATGATATTGACCTACAAAGGTCACCCTGAAAAGCCTGTGAGGCTTTCTCACTCAGTAGGAAAAAAAAAATCACATCTTTATTTTTCACCCTTGGCAAATATGGGAGTGTACTTTTCTTGAGTAAATACTCATTCTTTGTGTTTAATTTCTATTGTGTATTCACAGTTTCCGTTTATGGGAAGAGTCATGGCTTAAATTAAGCCGACCTTATAACATTTCATATTTAATTCCTTCCCTTTCCTTTTACATGTTGTTAAAGTTCTGGGATATTTCTTGGGAGTATTAGCAGAAAAGCTAAGTAGTGCAGTCACACACATACGTAGAGAACAATCCAGTGAATTTTTGATCCCCTGTCAAAGAAGCAAACCAGCCAGCAACTAGATTCAGGTGCAAGTGACATGCAGTTAGTGCTCATGGGAATCAGCTTAGATAGCCCATCCAGCTCCCTGCAATGAACAGCCCCTGAAACTCAGAAAACTCAGAGGTTGAAAATAAATATAGCATTGGTTTCCAGTAAAAAAAAAAACCACTAATACCTGAACTGATGTAGTAAAAAGAGATGCATAGTCAGTTAAAATAAGCCTTCAGAGTCCCTTTTAAGAGGGAGGTGTGCAGGCCTCTCCAAGTCCCAGCCGAATATTTTCTACTTTTTTGGAGGGTTTGGACTACAGACCTCAGAAAAATATATGATGCTCTTGGCTCTACCTTGAGACTCCTGAGGAGATAGGAAAGTCATAGTTGCATTATTTTGTGTAAGGAGAGAGGGGCTTCCTGTAAATGGAAATGTCATAAAACTATTATGCTATAACCAGGACTTTTATCATTAGGATTGTTTGGAAAAAAATGTCTCCTGAATAATTCCTTTATGTCCTTCCTCATTGTCCTTATTCAGATCTCACTTCATTTCAGTATCTTTTTAGACGTTTGGGGCTGGAATTTAAACCAAATTGAAACTGGTATCAAAAACCATAACCACCAGTCTGACTTTCTAACCCTGAATCAAAGACAGATCAATCAGTCAATATTTATTTAAGACAAAGGGTAAATAAAATGATTTGCTTTAATTTTTTTCTTTCATTTTAAAATTCCAGTGAATAGGTTTAAAGTAAAACAGACATTTTTTCCTTCTTTTGATCAAGAACATCAAAATATTCTCAAAAATGAACTGAACAAAATGTCTGGATTTTTAATTCTAGGGTCTGCAATCAAAGGGAGAGATTGAGATCACTGTTTGCGTCATTAGGAAGGTACATCTTATTACTGAGATGCTGGGAAGATTAATAAGCTTTTTGTAACCATTGGTCATTTCTTGTTGATGTCCCCCTTGACTTTAGGAAGTTGATTATCTGAGACTTGGCTTGATTCCTATACTCTCTTAGTGCTGTGTTGGCTAGGAAGTCCTTGGAATGGCTGGGAAACTGTTAACCAATCAAATCATTGTTCTGTGCACTCCCATTAGCTCCTGAAGCTTATAGAAGATTAGGTACAGTTCCATCTTTCTGGAAGAAAAAAAAAAAGGGCAAAAACCTAATTTTCAAAAGGTATTGTAGGAAAGCTCTCCCTCTTATGCCTGCGTTATTTAAAATAATTACCGTAACACCTGCACTTTGCTTTCTCTGAGGAGACCTCAAGTTTTTGTACTAGGTAAAAATAAACCCCAGGACCACTTTGTACACTGAAATTTGCAGAGGAACAAGACTCTCAATGCAGTCTGACATTTCCATTAGTGTTCAAATGAATGATGGTCACGCAGCTCCCACTGGAGCCCTCCAGTCTTCAACTAAATGTAACAGGAAATTACTCCTGACACTTCAGGGGACAATTGTTCTCCACCCTCCACGCCATCTCTGTATACCCAAAGTCTCACTGTTGTCACTTATCTTGATTTTAGATCAATTTGTGCCAAAGATAAGAATTTCCATTTTAAAATAACAACTGACACTTACTGGTTGCTTACTATGTACCTGTAGAAAGCACTGTATATATTGACTTAATCTTTAACACAACTGCATGGGGGAGGTATTATGATTCCCACTTCACACAGGAAGAAAGTAAAGGCATAATGTACATTCCCTGACTATGTAGGCTCTTTAAGAGCCTGACTTGTTTTGCTCGCTGCTGTATTCTCAGCATCTAGAAGAATGCCTGGCACATAGCAGATGTTCAGTAAGTACTTGCAGAATGAATGAATGAATACACAAACAGCCCCCAAGGTCACATAGTCAACTGGGACCCAGACTCAGCTGTCTGACCAATGCCTGTGCCCTTTGCAGCCTCAGTGCATGTTTTCAGGCAGTGTCACCGCCCTGTGATCTCGCTCAGCTCAGAAGAGGAAAATATGGCTAACTTCTCATTGTCATAGCCTTTATGAAATCACCAGCCAAAGCAGGATCAGATTTAAGTCCTTACGGCTGCTGTTGTTTGGGTTTGCTACAAATAGTCTGATGAACTGAAGAAGTAACATGGTGTAGTGGAACCTGAAAGAACACTTAACCTCTCAATGTTCCAGTCCCATCCTCTGTAAAATAGGAATAAGTATACTTACCTCATATAGGTATTGTGAGGGTTAAATGGAAGCAATGTAGATGAAACACCGAGCACCAACGTCTCACACAGAGCAAGCATTCATTATTAGTTTACTTTGTCTTTCTCCTGTTGAATCTGAGGCTGTGTCATGCATTTTTGGACAGGGAACAAAATTCTCTGCTCTTTTCCTTTCGAGCAAAAGATGGAGGGGGAGGACTTCCCTGGTGGTGCAGTGGTTAAGAATCCACCTGCCAGTGCAGGGGACACGGGTTCGAGCCCTGGTCCGGGAAGAGCCCACATGCCGCGGAGCAACTATGCCCATGCGCCACAACTACTGAGCCTGCGCTCTAGAGCCCGCAAATCACAACTACTGAAGCCCGCGCGCCTAGAGCCCATGCTCCACAACAAGAGAAGCCGCCGCAATGAGAAGCCCGCGCACGGCAATGAAGAGTAGCCCCCACTCACTGCAACCAGACAAAGCCCGTGCACAGCAACGAAGACCCAACACAGCCAAAACTAAATAAATTAATTAATTTTTAAAAACTAATAAAAAAAATATGTAGGGAGAAAGCCTGAACAAGGACATTCGCCCCTAGGGTATGAAAGACACAAATGTACTCAATTTGTACTGACTGTTCACCTGCAGGTAAAAATGCTTCCCTGCAGATATTTCAGTGCGTGTGTAAAATACTCTGAGATAATCCTGGCATTAGTGGACATGGAAAAAATGCCAAACAGACTGAGGGGTTGTGGATGCTGCAACAGAGCCTAATTAAATAGGTTATGAAATGCTGTAGGAAATGTCTAAGGCCCTAGCTTTTCGGAGGTTAAGGAGGGAAACCTTTTCAAGATTGTTATTGAGAGAAGGAGGGATGATAACTAAACATTACAAAGGATTAAAAATTTAAGAAAACCCATATTTAAAAAAATGTACATATGGAGCTAAAAAATCTGAAAATATCCCTTACAGAAAAAAAAAGGAGTGGCTTCCTAAATTTGATTGAAATGCCTTTGAACTTTTTCCTTGAATATAGCGTGGGATCCTGTGTGGGACTGAGGAGGGAGGGAGAGCCTTGGGGGAAAACCGAGAAGTGGGGAGCTGAACTGAAGAGTGGGGTCACCTGTGTTGCTGGCCCTGGGTCTGCTGCTCATCTCAGCTGAGCCCTGCAGCAGGAGCTAGCTTTGGAAATGAGCTTTAATTTCGAAAAGGGAAAGGAAAATGAAGGATGGTAAGCCCTCGTGGTAGAGGCCTCCTATAGACAGGAGTCCTGGGAGCCCCTGCTCAAGAGCTGCTGGCATGTTCCCCATGTGCTGCTCTGAGCTTGCGGGGTGTTGCAGTTTAAATTCAGAAGAAAATGCTTCATCCCAAACAGGACACTCAGCCAGAACCCACGCAAAGTCCCCAGACAGGGAAATGAGCTCTCCCCTATTTTCTTGTTTCCTGATTTACATTTACCCAGAGGCTTAGCACTGTTGCTTGATCTCTATAAACTGTCTTGGAGATTTGAACAACTGAAAGAAGGTCTTTAGTGGAATGTTTTCCCCTTGAGATGATAGGTAGTAAAGCCAGAATTAGGAACGGGAAAGATAAAGCAAATATGAAGTCCCATTTGTCTTTTCTCTTTCTGCCTCCTGCACGGCTACTTTAAGTAGCAGTGTGAGGAGGGATGTCGCTGTTTATATCTCATTGCCATGACTATTTCATATGCCTTCCTTTTGCCTGCCATCTTCTTTTATTCTTGTCTTTATTTATCACTGCAATCCTCCCTCCCAGCTATTTAAATTTCCAGTCTCTCTCTTCTTCCTTTCTAGTACATTCACACAAGACTTTCCGAACTTGATAGGTTTAGAGATGCCCCTTTTCACCTCTCCTAAAGGGTTAAATGCAAGAGATTTTTATTTTTAGAGTTAATTTAAAAGAATATTTCTCTGAAAACTTTTTTAATAACTTGGAATACCTTTTGAGATAATTTGATACAGGTTAGGGTGTACCAGAAGAAGGGCCGTGCATTCCAGCACTGGAGATCATGGTAGATCCCAAGCAAAGTAAAATAAATTTGTCTTCGGTAACATGATAGCCCCAGAGGAGACTGAAATATAATTTAGAGGCGAGCTAACATGTTTTCTATGAGGATGATAACTGACTAAATTATCAACACTGTACCTTGATAATATGATTATCAAGTTTGATAAGAACGCTAAAGATCTTATCCGTGTCTCACTTCTAAATGCCTAAAATCAACTTTACATTATTCATGCATCGCTAAACCAAAGCATTTGGCATTCTCCTCTTATCTAGCACTCTTCTCCTTCTGTAACATGTTTAGGAAAGTGACGATGATTCAAAATCCATACTATATTCTATATAATATAACTATATGTCTAATACTAGTTATTTTGTTGGCTGTATAACTCCTTTGGGGATTACACCTTTATTTCTTTCCCAGTAATGCTCTTTACTTATTTTTTCTGTCCATCCTGGCTTGTTCATTTATTCCATAGCTGGTGAATTCCTACAAGCACATAATGATGCATGCTGGGCATTAGAAACTCAGTGGTGAATGGACAGACATGGCTAGATCATCCTGGAGCTTAACATCTACTGGTTTCTTTAAGTGCTTTGTTTAAAAAAATAAGTAAAAAAGCTTATTCCTTCCTTTGGATATCAGTACTTTCAAACAGCAAATACAATGTATCCTACTTAAAGGCTGAAATAATTTGACTTATAAAACTATACCTTGATGGGGGGTGGGTGGCAGTGGTGGTGTGATGAATTGGAAGATTGGGATTGACATATATACACTAATATGTATAAACTAGATAACTAATAAGAGCGTGCTGTATTAAAAAAAGAATTAAAAAAAAAAGACTATACCTTGAAATCAATCATTTATCTGTAAAGTACCCGCGGGGTGTGAGTCATTTGATATGATAAGATATACCACAAATAGAACTCAGATGCAATCTTTGAGGAATATATACCATATACACACATACATTTTTTTTTCACTATTTTCTACTTTTGAGTTAGCTTTATTTTTAAAGTTTATTTTATAGAGGTATAATTTACATGAAATAAAATTGATAGATCTTAAGTTTTCAGTTTAATTTTGATAAATGCATATGGTTATATAATACACATCTCTAATAGTTAAAGAACATTTCCATTACCCCAGAAAGTTTCTTTCCCCCATCCAGTCAATTCTCACCTTTCCCCAGTCCCGGAGTCCACTACTGTTCCAAATTCTCTCACCATAGATTAGGTTTGTCTGTTCTTGGACTTCACATAAATGGAATCAGATAGTATGTATTTTTTGGTTTCTGGGTTTTTTTTCCCTTCATATTATGTTTTTCAGCTTCATCCATATTACTGAGTATAACAATAATTGGTTCCATTTTAACTCTCAGTAGCATTCCATTGCATAGATATATCAGAATTTATCCATTCAGTTATTGATGGACATTTGGGCTGTTTTTAGTTATTATAGTTATGCTTCTTATACAGGTCTCTATGTGGACTTTTTTTTTTTCCATTTCTCTTGGGTAAAGACATAGAATGGGATTTCTGAGTCATAAAATAAGTTTATGTTTAACTTTATAAGAAACTTCCAAACAATTCTTCAAAATAGTTGTACTATTTTACACTTCCATCAATGATATATGAGAAGTTTAATGCTCCACATTTTCACCAGTGATTTGTATGCCAGTCTTTTACTGTTGATTTTTATGATTACTTTACATATTATATATATAGTCCTAAGTTAGAAATATTTATATGAATATTTTTTCCCAGTATATGGATTTTTCTCATTAGTGTTCTCCCAAATGTATTGCTACATCCTATTTATTTCTGTGTTTCATCCCCAATTAAATTAGACTTTTGAAATAGAAAAACTAAGAATTCAAATTTGAAAAAAATTATTGTAGCATCTCTTCCCTGAAGAAATAAACACAGAATGCCTTTGCTAATTAAATGCAAGAAAGACCAGAGGGTATAAAGAAGTCAGAAGATAAAGCTAAAAATATTTTCCTATCACCCAGGCTTGAAAAAAATTTTAAGGCCACATCATGCAGCATGCGGGATCTTGGTTCCCTGACCAAAGTTCGAACCCGGGCCCCCTGCATTGGGAGCACAGAGTCTTAACCACTGGACCGCCAGGGAAGTCCCTAGTTTTTTAAAAATGAGAATAGAAATACATACACACAACTGTAGGCAGAGAACAAGGAGAAAGACCTCAAGAGACAGGTGCAAGATAGGGGAATGTTAGGAAATTCCCTGGAGGTCCAGTGGTTAGGACTCTGTGCTTTCATGCTGAGGGCCAGGGGTTCAACAACTGGTCTGGGAACTAAGATCCCACAAGCTGAGCTGCATGGTCAAAGAAAAAAGAAAAAGAAAAAAAAGACAGGTGCAAGAAAGGGGAATGATTAATGGAGCCAGGCTGGTGAAGAGATGGGAGGAGGTAAATTAAGGAGACAAGAGATGGGGTTCAGCTTGGAAAGATAGCTAGCACTTTGCCTGAGACAGAGGTGGGGAAGGGAGGGATGAAAATGCAGAAATATGTTGGCAGAGAGAAGGGAATTTGTAGAATGTCCTGTCAAATGGCTTTGATCTAAGTAAAGTACAGGATAAGTCACTCCAGAGACTGAGAAAGGCGTAAGTTGGGCTGGGGACTTGAAGATCATGCGTTGCAGTGAGAAGTCTGGAGGAGATGAAGGAAAGGACTGTCAGTCAGAAATTACAGGCCATGATTTATAAGGTGACCCCTTGGTTCACTGGCCAGGCCATCTGCAACACCTTCTTTCAGAGCAGGAAGTAAAAGGGGTTAGTGTAGAGTTGGGCATTTAAAAGGTAGACAAAGTAATAGGACAAGGTGGTGTAGAATATCAGATGTTGAAAAGTCCATTACTGAACCAGTAGACAAAAGTCTGCCTCTATCATGAAGAGGGAGAAGTTCAAGGTCAGAGGAAGGCTGGTGGCGCAGAAGAATATGAAGCTCCTGAGAGCAAATGTGTTGTGATGTTAGAGTTAGTCTGATTGCTTCCAAGCTTTTGCAATTATGACTAAAGCTGCTATAAACATCCATGTTCAGGTTATGTGTGGGCATATGTTTTCAGCTCTTTTGGGTAAATACCAAGGAGTGTGATTGCTGAATTGTATGTTAAGAGTAGGTTTAGTCTTTTAAGAAACCATCAAACCGCCTTCTAAAGTGGCTGTATTTTTGCATTCCCACCAGCAATGTCTGGGAGTTCCTGTTGCTGCACATCCTCACCAGCATTTGGAGTTGTCAGTGTTCTGGATTTTGGCTCTTCTAATAGGTACGTAGTTGTACCTTATTGTTTTGATTTGCATTTTCCTGATGGCATGTGATGTGGAGAATCTTTTCATATGTTTATTTGCCATCTGTATATCGTTTTTGCTGAGGAATCTGTTAAGGTCTTTGGCTCATTTTTAAATCAGGTTGGTTGTTTTCTTCTTGTTGAGCTTTAACTGTTCTTTGTATATTCTGGAGAATAGTCATTTACCAGATGTATCTTTTACAAATATTTTATCCCAGTCTGTGGCTTATCTTCTAATTCTCTGATATTGTCTTTTGCAAAGCAGTTTTTAATTTTAATGAATTCCAGCTTATCAATTATTTCTTTCATGGATATTGTCATTGGCACTATATCTAAAAATGTATCACCATACCCAAGGTCATCTAAGTTTTTTCCTATGTTATCTCCCAGGAATTTTATAGTTTTGTGTTTTACACTTAGGTCTATGATCCACTTTGAGTTAATTTTGGGGAAAGGTGTAAGGTCTATGTCTAGATTCATTTCTTTGCATGTGGTTTCCATTTATTCCAGCATCATTTGTTGAAAAGACTATCGCCTTTGTTCCTTTGTCAAAGATCAGTTGATTATATTTATAGCAGTCTATTTCTGGGCTCTTCATTTTATTCCACAGATCTATTTGTCTAATCTTTCACCAATACCACATTGTCTTGATTACTGTAGCTTTGTAGTAAGTCTTGAAGTCAGGTAAGCATCAGTCCTCCAGTTTCAATATTGTGTTGGCTATTCTGGTCTTTTGCCTCTCCATATAAGCTTTAGAATCAGTTTGTTGATATATTTATCAGTAGGTGAAGGGATAAATAAACTCTGATACATCCAGACAATGGCATATTATTCAGCACTAAAAGGAAACGATCTAGCAAGCCATGAAAAGATGTGGAGGAACCTTAAGTGCTTATTACTAGTGGAAGAAGCCAATCTGAAAGGGCTACGTACTGTGTGATTCCAACTATATGACATTCGGGAAAGAGCAAAACTATGGCGACAGTAAAAGATCATTGGTTGCTGGTGGGAGGATGGTGCAGGGAGAGATGAACAGGTGGAGCACAGAAGATTTTTAGGGCAGTAAAAAGACACTCTATATGATAGTATAATGGTGGATACATGTCATTATACATATGTCCGAACCCATAGAATATGCAACACTGAGAGGGAACCCTAAAGTAAACTATGGACTCTGGGTGATTATCATATGTCAATGTAGGTTAATCCTTAGCAAAGGAAAATGTACCATTTTGATGAATGATGTTGACAATGGGAGAGGCTATGCATGTGTTGGGGCAGGGGTTATATGGGACATCTCTGTACCTCCCTATTATTTTGTTGTAAATCTAAAACTGCTCTATAAATATCAAATCTTTAAAAAATTTTGACCAAGTGTGCCTTCTTGAAAGTGATTCCTTTTTGCTGGTCACCTAGTTCCTTTCTGTTGGAAAAATTCTCTCTCACCAGTAATTCTGTTTTACATTTGGAGCTGCTGAGCTTGCATATTAAATTTACTTTTGCTTTGCCGCACAGCTCTATATGTTTTGTAGAAAATGAGATACTAAAAATAGAGGGAGAAAAAGAGAGAAGAAAAGCAAGACACATGGAATCTTTATGGGGCTGTACATAAAACAGCATATCTCATAATGAGCCCCTACCAGAATGTTGAGAAGGTTCATTTATAAACTTTTTGGTCTCTTTTACATTCCTCATGTCTTCCTGTCTTAACTAAAATTTGCTAATAGTCATTGAGCACATTTCATCATCTGCTTGCAGATTCTAATTTTCCCTCAATCTTGCAATAAATACACTGAAGTATTCTGCCAAAAACACAGTCTCCTGAGAAGATCCATTTAATAAGAAAAGTGAAAGGAGGAAACTGAACTTACTCTAGCTTTGGCTTGGGTTACAGTAGAGCCTTCAATCTGATTTGCCTTTAATAGTAGTTGACTATGCCAATTCATTAAAAAATTAACAGTAGCTCTGAATCAGTGTTTGACATAATAACTACAACCCAATATATTCCTTGGCTAAATATTTCCAGCCTTCAGTCAATGGTTATTGTCATATAAACCCAGATTTTCCATCCTATTTTCTGTTTGGCCTAGGATAAATGGCTCGTCAGTTGTATCGAAGTTTAGAATTTTAGAATCCTTCTGAAATCTAGTCTTATTATCTATTTGTTATCTATTATTGTCTTTCTGGAGTCTATTATTGTCCCTCCAGCTTCAATTATTCTTCCTTTAAATTGTTTCAGACCAATGGGCAAGTCTCCTAATCTCCAGGGAAGGACATGTTCTTGTGACCTAATCCAGAACTCAGTAAATTGTGCTGTTTTAATTTAATAATAGCGAGGGGAAATGCAAGGTATAAAACTCAGTGCGCTCAAGGATGTGAGCATCTAGGTGGGGAGGCAAGACACATGCATGTGAAAAGAAAGCTGCAAGCTAGGTTATTAACTGCCTAGTTTAGGGTGTTGAACATGTGCTGTAGGAATTCAGAAGCAGGAGAAATCACTGTGGGCTGGAGAATTCAGGAAAGATTTTATGAAGAGATGGAGACTGAAGGATAAATAGGATGCCAAGAGGAAGACGGAAGTGGGTGGGGTTATCCAGGTGGAAGCCATTGCAGGTGAGGCACAGAGATGGAAAGGCAAATGAGAACTTGGGAAATGATGATTGGAACAAAACAGAAAGCAAGGTTTGAGCTCAGAAAGGGGAGATGTGATTGGAAATCCAGGCTGGAATAAACAGTGGTGGATCTTGAATGTTACCAGTTCAGGGAATTTGGAGTTTGTTGTGTGGGATGTAGGAAGCTATGTTGAAGCTGGAGAGAAACATGATAAATTTAGATCCACTCTCTTTATGGTTCTCAGTAGACAAAAGATTGCTGTTAGCTTTTGTCTTCCATGCACTAACATTTTAATTTATCAGATGCTAATTATTAAATTATGTCCAGCTCTTCCTGGAACTAGATGCATCTCTGAATCCATCTCCCATTCTTTCAGAGCCTTGAAAAGACACTGTAGTCTTTGTTTTGCTGCTGGGGATGTTCAGCTAAGAATATCTGACTCAACTGTCAGCAATTAAGCTGACTCAACCAGTCACTGGCTATGAGGCATAAACCATAGAATTCTAATGCTCAGTATTTAGTTTTCCTTTTCCTTTCTTCCCTCCTATTGAAAACGTTTTTAGATGCTGAACTCTTTGTTGGAAAGGAACAGGTCAGTTTTCTTTTGGGCTTTAAAATGCCTCCCAGAGAGGTGACACTAGTAAAACTCAGATGTCCCCACTGAGAACCTGTGTCTCAGAAGAATGAAATTGTCTGAAGGTAGTTTTTCATGGGAAGGGACAGCGGGGAGGGGGGCAAGAAAACAACAGCATACACTTTTGGACCTGCTATCCTTCTGAGTGACTCAGTACTGAGAGTCATGGAGATAAGCAAACTCTTGGTCTCAGCTAGAGAAAACGTCCCTTCTATTTTGACCAGCCCTCTACTAATCAGGTCACTGTATCCTGTATTCACGTCTTCACAAAGCCTTGCTTTCATTCTCATTGGAGGCTGATCTCTATTCAGGACCTTTGTTGTTGGTGACCACCAAATAAAAGAAAGGGGATCTGATGTTAGCTGGGCCAGGATGGACAGAACTGTGAAGTGGAAGCTTCTTGGTCTCAAAATGGGGCACTCTCCTGGGCCAAGCATTTCCCCTTGCTTCTGCATCTCCTCATTTCTTCTAGTTTCAGATCTTTGAAAAATGTTAATCCTGCTCTCTTTGTTAGGTTGTGACCCATCTATATAATCTTGTTGAATTGAATTTGGGGGATTTAAATAACTGTTTTATATGGCATAAGCAGTATATTTGAATACATTGGCCTGTTGGTGCAGGGAAAATTTTATCATGCAAGTTGCTACCTTTTTTGCATATAGAATTTATCTGTCTTTAGAATTTTAAAGCTAACTGAGATATAACAGGTCATGCATTCTAGTCATCCCATTTTACAAATGAGGAAATTAAGATTCAGAGATAGCAATCAGTATGGTGACCAACAAACTGACCAACAAACTTGCTGCAGGTTTCCTGGGCTACCTTGCTTTCAGTGCTAAAACTGGGAAAGTCCAAGCTGATCATCCAAACAACCAATTAACTAACTAAAAGTTTCGTAGTAGTTACTGATACATTATAAACTAAAACCCATGCTTGCTGACTTCCAGCATAATGCAATAAAAATATTTCCCCGTTCATGAACAACATATTAAGTTTCTACAGTACTGTAATGATCAGTTTGACTTTATGTTCTAGAATGTTTACGAAAGTTTTCTTCCACTTCTGATTTAGGCCGTCTTATCCCTGAGAACTCAGCATTAGTACACAAATTTTAACCTAATTCAAATTTAATAAGGATAGTGGGCTATTTCTGTCTTTATCAGATTGAAAAAAAAAATCAATGAACTGTATTGAGGATAGCCAAAGAAAGCATTTGTTTTGGAAATTTATTTAGGACCAGAGTACAGGATCTAAAATATATGAAGCTTAGATAAAAGGTATAAGGCAATGGATAGGAGTTCTATATTAATAAAAATTGGGACCATTAACCCAAGCACTATTGGTAACAATTCTTCCACCTCAACTCCTTGTGGATGTAGCTATGCATAAAGCAGTGAAGTCAATTGATACATGTAGCTTTCAAACTGTCTCACTAATTTATAGGTACAACTCCTGCAACTTTTTGTGGCTCCTTGTGATAAGGGTGAAGTGCTTAAAAACCCAGGCTGATAAAACATGCTGAACCTGTGTGAAGACAGACCTTCTTTTTTATCCACTTCTTAAATATTGGTGATCCATTGGATTCATCTTAATCACTATTTTCTTTTCATGCTACGTGCTATTGGGAGGCAAACTCATCCTCACCCATGACTTCAGTTACTATTTATAACAGGGTGAGTGAATGGACTGCATGCCTGCACGTATGCCATGGCGCACATCGCTGACTTGTTCTTGTACTCATTACTGCTCAACGTTGACTTGGCCTCACAGTCTTTCCAAACACGTGTCTTCAATCTAACTATGGACTGATCAGATTTGGCACCAAATCTATTCTTGGATGCACAATTAATTATCAGTCTTGGATCCAGATTAAACCCAAATTTATCTATCAAAGCCAGACCTCTTCCAACCTGTATAGCTGAAGGTCTGACAGCCCATCTCTACCTGAGTAACTTAAGGGTACTTCAATTTCAACACGTCCAAACATGAAGTACTCATTTTTACCCCAAAACCTGTTTCTCCTGTGTCTTCTTTGCACCTACCATTCAGTTAGTACCAAAGCCTGTACTTTATTCACTCTTGAGTCATTCTTCACTGAAAGATAAGAAAAAGGTAAATATTTGGGGAGCATGCACTTACATCTTTACTCAAAAAAATTACCATTGAAAAAACTCTAAAAGAATTCTGAATATCACAGTGAATATGTATCTCTTAATAAACATGGAGAAAACAGTGTACTTAACAGTAAGAGAATATACATTCTTTTCAAGCTCCATGGAATACTTATAAAAATTGGCCATGTATTAGTTGACACACAAACACATATACACAAATGCTCAATAAATTTCAAAATGGAGAATTTATTTCAGCCACATTTTTCTAACTTGAGTACATAATAAATTATCAACAAAATAAGAGCAAAAATAACCCATTCACTTGAAAATTGTTAAGCTTCTTTCTATAATAAAACCTGAGTAAAGGGCTTCTCTGGTGGCGCAGTGGTTGAGAATCCACCTGCCGATGCAGGGGACACGGGTTTGTGCCCCAGTCCGGGAAGATCCCACATGGCGCTGAGCAGCTGGGCCCGTGAGCCATGGCCGTTGAGCCTGCGCGTCCGGAGCCTGTGCTCCGCAACGGGAGAGGCCGCAACAGTGAGAGGCCCGCGTACCGCCAAAAAAAAAAAAAAAAAAAACCTGAGTAAAATCAAAAGAAAAAGCCAAAAGTATAAGCAAGTTAGAGCTGAATCACAAGGAGAAAATCACAAGGAGACAATCACAAGGAGAAAATGACCTATAGAATGTTGCCAAAGCAATATGCAGGAGAAAATTCAGAGCCTTAAAAACACTTATAAGAGAATATTAAAATTGAAAAATGATCCAAACCTAGAATTCTAGCTTCAGAATGTTAATCTGATTCTGTTTCTTTACTGATAAACTCTTTGTCTCTGGGACGTGTTTTAGGATAGTTTCTTTAGTGTTTGGGTTCTGAAATTTCACCAGGGTGAGCCTAGTGTTTTGTTTTGTTTTAATTTGGAGTTTTGCATTTGAAGATCTGATAAGAACACTCTACTATTATTATCTATATTTAATGTCTACTAATTATATATATTATAATATCTACTAATCTTATCTATTATTATTTCTCCCTCTTTCTCTTTCTTCTGCAATTTTGAATTCCTACTAAATGGATAATTATTCTCTCAGACCTCTTCCTCATGTTCCTTATGTTTTCTCCCACGTTTTTCACCTCTTTCTTTATGCATTACATGGTAGGAGAATCACTTGTCTCCATCTTCCAGCTGATTATATGACTGTTTCGCTAGGTGCATTTTGCTATTTGGACCATCATATTTTGATCATAGTTTTAACTTCTGAGATCTCCCTTGTTACTTTTTCACTGTAATCTATTCTTTTGTTTGAACACAATATCCCTTCCAACCAATTTGAGGAAATTAATTATGTTTATTTTACAGTTTTATTTAATTTCCTATGTTTATATTGTTTTGTAGTTTTATTTGCTGTGATTCCATAATTTCCCCAGAGGTTCATTCTTCTACTTGTTGAGTTTAGAACTTGTTATTATTATTTTTTTAAGTTGTATTTGATGTCTTTTCTCTAGTTTTCCTCAAACATTTAGACATTCTGATTGTTCCCAGCTGTAGATATGTGTCTTACCCGAAATGAAAATCACTGAAAAATCACAGTGTTCATATAACACTGAAACAGGTTCTGATTACAGGAGCCCCACTCCAGTAGTTTGTGTGGGGAGGTGGGGAAGTGTGTGTGGGACCAGAGCACCAGGAGTCCAGTCCCTCCAGCTGTCCATAGGACTGCTTCTCCAGCCTCAACCTTTCTGGAATTTCCTATGCCTCAAACCCCACTTTAGAGAGCCACATTGTGACTTGAATCTGCCGACCAATCAAGAGTCTGTAGCTGTAAGTAACCACTCCCTTCATGATGAGAGGGATGTGGGTGGATACTGATAAATGTTTTGTCATCCTTAATTAATCACCTCACCAACTGTCTTTGTCCTGCTCTTTCCCCTGGTTCCCACTGTTCCTGCTCGTTGGATTATTTTGGGGCACAGTTGGGAAAACACATTCTGTCTGACCTTCTATTTCTTCTGTATGAGATTGTGACTTTCTTAGTTCTTTCAGGTTTTACTTGGAATCTGGTCTGAACTGCTATATCTCCTCCAGAAACCCAGTTGGTGTATCTCTTTCAAATTTACTACTCTGCTAAGATTTATTTTTTAATATGTATATTAATGACTTTTCTGTCACTTTAATGGGATTTTTTTTTTTAGAGTAAATCTTGTGTGCAGTTAGCCAACTTGAACTGGAAGCCAACTTGTTGTTTAGGCCTTCTATATATAACCAGTACTTTTCCATTTTATTGTTCCCTCTATTGAAGAATTTAGAACCAATGCCTCAAGGCCAGGTCAGAAGTATTCTGTTATGCCCCCAAAGACTCTGCCCTGCTCACGGTCAATCAGAATTCCTTGCTGAGACATATTTCAGATGTCGTCTTCCTCAGAGTGAGAATTTAAAGACCACCTTTTCTCACCTTGCAGGGAATATAATCACAAAGGCTCAAACTTTGTACATGTGTCTCAAAATCTACTTCACATTTATCTCAGGAAGTTTCAAGAACTTTATACAGTAAGGACTCCTGGTTGTTTATCTTTTCACCCCGGAGTTTTCAAGGAGGTTATACAGATTAGGCCACTTTGAATTCAGTTATGTTTGTAGAACACTTTTAACTTTACCTAGTCTTTCGTGTTGATATTTCATTTGAACCTCCTGACAAATTTTCTCAGTGGATACGTAGTATTACCCTCATTTACCACATGAGGAGGTTGATTTAGACAGGAGCCCAGTCCTCAAACCCTGAAATTCCTTCTCTTGAGTACACCTCATGTGGATTTCTTTAATGACTGAGGTAAGATCAGTATCCTTAGACAAAACTGATTTTTAAGTCTAGGTATGTATCCTTGAGGCTAGACAGGAATTAAACTAGACTGTAGGGGTTGGACCCAATATTTACTAAGAAAAACGTGCTTGATTATGACAGATTAGGTTTTTATATTATTTTTAAGTCATAGAGCCAATTACTCCTTTAAAAATCTCCCCTGAGAAAAACAATTTCAAGCATAATTATGGAAATTACTGCTTTAAGTTGCTTGATCCCCTGCATTAACTCCATAATTCTGCTCAGTTTCCCTTTATTGGCCGTATCAGTTATCTACTATTTTTTTTTTTTTTCCCTGTACGCGGGCCTCTCACTGTTGTGGCCTCTCCCGTTGTGGAGCACAGGCTCCAGACGCGCAGGCTCAGCGGCCATGGCTCACGGGCCCAGCCGCTCCGCGGCACGTGGGATCTTCCTGGACTGGGGCACGAACCCGTGTCCCCTGCATCGGCAGGTGGACTCTCAACCACTGCGCCACCAGGGAAGCCCTACTATTGTTTTAAAAAGACCCTCCCCCAAGCTCATTGACTTAAAACAACCACCATTTATTACTGCTCCCAAGTCTACCAGTCGGCTGGGTAGCTCTGCTGATCTGCCCAGGCTCAGTTGATCTCACCTGGGCTGAGTCAAGTGTCTTTGTTCAGCCTGAGTGTTGATTGGGAGCTGGCTACTCACGTGTCTCGTGGTTGGCTGGCTGGCTGTTGGCTGGAGCAATGTCTTTCATCATCCAATAGGCGGACCCAGGCTTGTTTGTGTGGTGGCATCACAGTTCCAAGAAAGCAAGTGAAAGCTCACCAGGTCTCTTGAGCCCTACAATTAGAATTGGCATAATGTCACTTTGACTATACTTTGTTAGTCATAATAAGTCATAAAGAGAAAAATGAACCCTGGTACACTGTTGGTAGGAATGTAAATTGGTACAGCCACTATAGAAAACAGTTTGGAGTTTCCTCAAAAAACTAAAAATAGAGCTACCTGGCAATTCCACTCCTGGATATACCACCAAAGAAAATAAAAACAAGAATTCAAAAAGATACACGCACCCCAATGTTCACAGCAGCATTATTTACAATAGCCAAGATATAGAAGCAACCTAAGTGTCCATCAACAGATGAATGGATAAAGAAGATGTGGTACATATGTACAATGGAATACTACTCAGCCATAAAAAAGAATGAAATTTTGCCATTTGCAACAGCATGGATAGACCTAGAGGGTCTTAATAAAATAAATCAGAGAAAGACAAATACTGTATGTTATCACTTATGCATGAAATCTAAAAAATAAAACATGGATAAATATAACAAAACTGAAACAGACTCACAGAAATAGAGAACAAACTAGTGGTTACCAGTGGGGGGCGGGGAGGAGGGGGAAGATAGAGGTAGGGGATTAAGAGGTACAAACTATTATGTATAAAATACATAAACTACAAGGGTAGATTGTACTGCACAGGGAATATAGCCCATATTTTATAATAACTTTAATTTTTTTTTTTTTTTTTTTTTTTTTTTTTTTTTGCGGTACGCGGGCCTCTCATTACTGTGGCCTCTCCGGCTGCGGAGCACAGGCTCCGGACGCACAGGCCCAGCGGCCATGGCCCACGGGCCCAGCCGCTCCGCGGCATGTGGAATCCTCCCGGACCGGGGCATGAACCCGTGTCCCCCGCATCGGCAGGCGGACCCCCAACCGCTGCGCCACCAGGGAAGCCCTATAATAACTTTAAATGGAATATAATCTGTAAAAATTTTGAATCACTATATTGTACATCTGAAACTAATATAATATTGTAAATCAACTATATAAAAAGGTATTTATTTTAAGATAAATCATAAAGCCAATCCAGATACAAAAGGTATGGGGCTACAAAGTCACATTGGAAGGGACATGGACACAGAAAGGAGAAAAATTGGCCGAATTTTTGCAAACAATCGACCACATGTGTTTGTACCCATGCCTCAGCTACTGTAACTGGTAGCTGCTACAGGCTTTCCTTTCTGGAGAATTGCCCTCAGCTAAAGGGGGCCTCCTTGTCCTATTGATTATGCCCTATCGGGTTTCATGTGAGAGGAAAGGAGGTGCAGCCCACAGCGAATTACTGATGAATGTGTAAATTCCAGACCAGCCTCCTTGCCTTGAAGGGCGACAACCCTGCGGTGTGGTTTAAGTTCCAGAGCCTCCCTGCAGTTCAACGCAAGCCTAGACTTTATCTGAGACCACATCCTTGCTCTGCTTTTTCTCCTCCCCTCTCTTACTTTCCTCATCACCTTTACAGGTTTTTCCTGAAGAGAACTTCCTCAATAATTCACAGGCATCCTTTTCCCTCCCTTAGGCCCTACATGTAGGAATCCCTACCAAGATGGATGTTTTATGATGACATGATATTAAAAGACAGCAGACACTTGTTATTAGTACATGTTTATAAACAGTTTCGTATTTTTAGCTTAGCTGCAGTCTCTGTGAAATTTCAAAATGCTATTTTATACTTTGGTAAAAATAACAATGGCTTATGTTTGCTGAGTGCTTACCATGTACTAAGCTCTGTGCTCAGTAACTTATGTAACTTATGTGATCTCATCTAATCCTCGCTATAACCATTTGAAATAGCTATTATTATAAGTTTTCATACTTTTAGTGTTTTCTAACTAATTTCACATCTGGAATTTTGTTCTACTATTCTTTACTGTAGCAACAAAAGACGTCTGCATCTGCATAAAAGTAGCCTTTGACACAAGGTATGAGGAAACACATGATGAGTGTCACAGACAAGGTAACTTGACCTTCCTTCAACCAGGAAAATGAGGCCTGTCTGGGTTCATCATTGAACAGTGTTGATAGGGAAACCTAATGGACATGGGAACATTCCTGTTCAAAACACGGAATCTTTTCAGTGAAGTCAGTTGGTCACCGTGAGCAATTTTGGTATTGGGTGTTGTAAAGTGTTTTGTTAAATAATACATCTGTGGGTCCAGACATGTCTGTCTTAGTTATTAAAAAGTTGTATCCTCTCAGGTTTTCATTAAGGAGTGTTAATTCATTCATACAACAAGCATTTATTAAGTTTTCATCACCACATGTAAGGTACTTCTCCCTCTCTCTCTCTCCATACATATATAGTAAGTATTGTGGACGTCATAGGAAGATGAGACATGAGTCAATAGCAACTGTTCAAGTCAGCGAATCCCTAATTTCAGCAGCTGCAGGAGGAAATAGGAAATCTTATAAAGGGAGGGTCAAGGAACAGGCTTCAATTCTTTGTTAGTTGCATGGCAGTGCTTTGTCTTTTTCAGTTTAGGGGGAAATGGCCTCTGACTCCAAAGGAAAATCCAGAAAGGAAGACCAGATAAGACTGTTTGGCATGGTGCTAAGCCAGAAACCGAGGCTTGGAGAAGTAAAGAGAGCGATCCCCAAGGGTACACAGCTAGGAACTGGTGCAATCCACATTTGAACGTGAGTGTTGTGCTGCTTGCTGAACTAGCAGGAAATGAATGAGTGAGCAACATGGTGATGGGTAGAGGCTGCTTCCTGGAGAGGAGTTCATGCAGTACAGATTTCTCCTACAGTAAAAGCAAGGCAAACTCCAACAAGTAGCATTCCATGAAGCTGCCATGATTCCACTCACCCGAGCTAAACCCCTGCAAATTTATTTTTAGGGAGTTTAACTGAATTTATAAAATTAAATACATTTAATGAGCCAGAAGAAGGACAGACATTTGAAGAAAAGGGGAAATTGAGAGACAGACGGAGTAATGAATGTGTTTTGAGTTTAGCCGGTTTGGGTTTGAAACCTCTGCTAAAACTGACCAGAAACTGCCAAGAGGCTTAAACTTGGGAGCTTTTATAAAAAAAGTTTCTCCAAAAAGTGAATAAGACATAAATCTTTCCCTGAAAGAAAGGGAGCCCATTTTACCAGGAGATCGGGTCCCTTATTCTGTAAGAGACTAAAAGCTGCCAATGGGCACTCTTTGAATTCCCCTGGCTTGGGGGACGTTTATTGGCATTGAGCCCACAAGTGACCCACCTATTTGCATACCCCACAGGAAGGATCCACAGGAATAATTCAAGTTCCCAAAAACCGTTTGTTTCATCTAGAGAAACAAAATCACCCCAGAGCTCCATGAATGCTCAGCCTCGTCTCAACTTTTAGTGGATTTTTTTTTTGTTTTTAACATCTTTATTGGAGTATAATTGCTTTACAATGGTGTGTTAGTTTCTGCTTTAAAACCGAGTGAATCAGCTATACATATACATATATCCCCACATCTCCTCCCTGTTGCCTCTCCCTCCCACCCTCCCTCTCCCACCCCTCTAGGTGGTTAGAGAGCACTGAGCTGATCTCCCTGTGCTATGTGGCTGCTTCCCACTAGCTATCTGTTTTACATTTGGTAGTGTATATATGTCCATGCCACTCTCTCACTTCGTCCCAGCTTACCCTTCCCCCTCCCCATGTCCTCAAGTCCATTCTCTACTTCTGCGTCTTTACTCCTGTCCTGCCCCTAGGTTCTTCAGAACCATTTTTTTTTTTTAGATTCCATATATATGTGTTAGCATGCAGTATTTGTTTTTCTTTCTGACTTACTTCATTCTGTATGACAGACTCTAGGTCTATCACCCTCACTACAAATAACTCAATTTTGTTTCTTTTAATGGCTGAGTAATATTCCATTGTATATATGTGCCACATCTTCTTTATCCATTCATCTGTCGATGGACACTTAGGTTGCTTCCATGTCCTGGCTATTGTAAATAATGCCGCAGTGAACATTGTGGTACATGACCCTTTTTGAATTATGGTTTTCTCAGGGTATATGCCCAGTAGTGGGATTGCAGGGTCGTATGGTAGTTCTATTTTTAATTTTTAAAGGAATCTCCATAGTGATCTCCATAGTGGCTGTATCAATTTACATTCCCATCAACAGGGCAGGAGGGTTCCCTTTATCCACACCCTCTCCAGCATTTATTGTTTGTAGATTTTTTGATGATGGCCATTCTGACCAGTGTGAGATGATACCTCATTGCAGTTTTGATTTGCATTCCTCTAATGATTAGTGATGTTGAGCATTCATTCATACGTTTGTTGGCGATCTGTATATCTTCTTTGGAGAAATGTATATTTAGGTCTTCTGCCCATTTTTGGACTGGTTTGTTTTATTAATATTGAGCTGCTTGTAAATTTTGGAGATTAATCCTTTGTCAGTTGCTTCATTTGCAAATATTTTCTCCCATTCTGAGGGTTGTCTTTTCGTCTTGTTTATGGTTTCCTTTGCTGTGCAAAAGTTTTGAAGTTTCATTAGGTCCCATTTGTTTATTTTTGTTTTTATTTCTATTTCTCTAGGAGGTGGGTCAAAAAGGATCTTGCTGTGATTTATGTCATGGAGTGTTCTGCCTATGTTTTCCTCTAAGAGTCTGATAGTGTCTGGCCTTAACATTTAGGTCTTTAATCCATTTTGAGTTTATGTTTGTGTATGGTGTTATGGAGTGTTCTAATTTCATTCTTTTACATGAGGCTGTCCAGTTTTCCCAACAACACTTACTGAAGAGGCTGTCTTTTCTCCATTGTATATTCTTGCCTCTTTATCAAAAATAAGGTGACCATATGTGCATGGGCTTATCTCTGGGCTTTCTATCCTGTTCCATTGACCTATATTTATATTTTTGTGCCAGTACCATACTGTCTTGATTACTGTAGTTTTGTAGTATATTCTGAAGTCTGGGAGCCTGATTCCTCCAGCTCTGTTTTTCTTTCTCAAGATTGCATGGCTATTTGGTGTCTTTTGTGCTTCCATACAATTGTGAAATTTTTTGTTCTAGTTCTGTGAAAAACACCATTGATAGTTTGGTAGGGATTGCATTGAATCTGTAGATTGCTTTGGGTAGTACAGTCATTTTCACAGTGTTGATTCTTGCAATCCAAGAACATGGTATATCTCTCCATCTGTTTGTATCATCTTTAATTTCTTTCACCAGTGTCTTACAATTTTGCATGCAGGTCTTTTGTCTCCTTAGGTAGGTTTATTCCTAGGTATTTTATTCCTTTTGTTGCAATGGTAAATGGGAGTGTTTCCTTAATTTCTCTTTCAGATTTTTCATCATTAGTGTATAGGAGTACAAGAGATTTCTGTGCATTAATTTTGTGTCCTGCTACTTTACCAAATTCATTGATTAGCTCCAGTAGTTTTCTGGTAGCATCTTTAGGATTCTCTATGTATAGTATCATGTCATCTGCAAACAATGACAGCTTTACTTCTTTTCTGATTTGGATTCCTTTTATTTCTTTTTCTTCTCTGATTGCTGTGGCTAAAGCTTCCAAAACTTTGTTGCATTATAGTGGTGAGAGTGGGCAACCTTGTGTTGTTCCTGATCTTAGTGGAAATGGTTTGAGTTCACCACTGAGAATGATGTTGGCTGTGGCTTTGTCATATATGACCTTTATTATGTTGAGGTAAGTTCCGTCTATGTCTACTTTCTACATTTCATAAATGGGTGTGGAATTTTGTCAAAAGCTTTTTCTACTTCTATTAAGATGATCATATGGTTTTTCTCTTTCAATTTGTTAATGTGGTATATCACATTGATTGATTTTTGTATATTGAAGAATCCTTGCATTCCTGGGATAAACCCCACTTGATCATGGTGTATGGTCCTTTGTTCATCAGTGATATTGGCCTGTAGTTTTCTTTCTTTGTGACATCCTTGTCTGGTTTTGATATCAGGGAGATGGTGGCCTCATGGAATGAGTTTGGGAGTTTTCCTCCCTCTGCTATATCTTGGAAGAGTTTGAGAAGGATAGGTGTTAGCTCTTCTCTAAATATTTGGTAGAATTTGCCTGTGAACCATCTGGTCCAGGGCTTTTGTCTGTTGGAAGATTTTTAATCACAGTCTCAATTTCAGTGCTTGTGATTGGTCTGTTTATATTTTCTATTTCTTCCTGGTTCAGTCTTGGAACATTGTGCTTCTCTAAGAATTTGTCCATTTCTTCCAGGTTTTTCATTTTTTTGGCATATGATTGCTTGTAGTAATCTCTCGTGGTCTTTTGTATTTCTGCAGTGTCAGTTGTTACTTCTCCTTTTTCACTTCTAATTCTATTGATTTGAGTCTTCTCCCTTTTCATCTTGATGAGTCTTGCTAATAGTTTATCAATCTTTTTTATCTTCTCAAAGAACCAGCTTTTAGTTTTATTGATCTTTGCTATTGCTTTCTTCATTTCTTTTTCATTTATTTCTGATCTGATCTTTGATTTCTTTCCTTCTGCTTTGTGGTTCTTTTTTCTTCTTTCTCTAATTGCTTTAGGTGTAAGGTTATGTTGTTAATTTGAGATGTTTCTTGTTTCTTAAGGTAGGAATGTATTGCTATAAACTTTCCTCTTACAACTGCTTTTGCTGCATCCCATAGGTTTTGGGCCATGGTGTTTTCATTGTCATTTGTTTCTAGGTATTTTTTGATTTCCTCTTTGATTTCTTCAGTGATCTCTTGGTTATTAAGTGGTGTATTATTTAGCCTCCATGTGTTTGTAGTTTTTAGATTTTATCCTGTGACTGATATGTAGTCTCATAGCGTTGTGGTCGGAAAAGATACTGGATATGATTTCAATTTTATTAAATTTACCAAGGCTTGATTTGTGATCCAAGATATAATCTATCTGGAGAGTGTTCCATGAGCACTCAAGAAGAAAGTGTATTCTGTTGTTTTTGGATGGAATGTCCTATAAATATCAATTAAGTCCCTCTTGTTTAATGTATCATTTAAAGTTTGTGTTTTCTTATTTATTTTCATTTTGGATGATCTGTCCATTGGTGAAAGTGGGGTGTTAAAGTCCCCTAGTATGATCGTGTTACTGTCAAGTTCCCCTTTTATGGCTGTTAGCATTTGCCTTATGTATTGAGGTGCTCCTATGTTGGGTGCACAAATATTTACAATTGTTATATCTTCCTCTTGGATTGATCCCTTGATCATTATGTATGTCCTTCTTTGTCTCTTGTAATAGTCTTTATTTTAAAGACTACTTTGTCTGATGTGAGAATTGCTGCTCCAGCTTTCTTGTGATTTCCGTTTGCATAGAATATCTTTTTCCATCCCCTCACTTTCAGTCTGTATGTGTCCCTACGTCTGAAGTGGGTCTCTTGTAGACAGTATGTATACGGGTCTTGTTTTTGTATCCATTCAGCCAATCTGTGTCTTTTGGTTGGAGCATTTAATCCATTTACATTTAAGGTAATTATCGGTATGTATGTTCCTATTACCATTTTCTTAATTGTTTTGGGTTTGTTTTTGTGGGTCTTTTCCTTCTCTTGTGTTTCCTGCCTAAAGAAGTTCCTTTATCATTTGTTGTAAAGCTTGTTTGGTGGTGCTGAATTCTCTTAGCTTTTGCTTGTCTGTAAAGTTTTTAATTTTTCCATCAAATCTGAATGAGATCCTTGCTGGGTAGAGTAATCTTGGTTGTAGGTTTTTCCCTTTCATCACTTTAACTGTGTCCTGCCATTTCACTTTGGCTTGCAGAGTTTCTGCTGAAAGATCAGCTGTTAACCTTATGGGGATTCCCTTGTTTGTTATTTGTTGCTTTTCCCTTGCTGCTTTTAATATTTTTTCTTTGTATTTAATTTTTGATAGTTTGATTAATATGTGTCTTGGTGTGTTTCTCCTTGGATTTATCGTGTATGGGACTCTCTTCACTTTCTGGACTTGATTGACTATTTCCTTTCCCATGTTAGGGAAGTTTTCAATTATAATGTCTTCAAATATTTTCTCAGTCCTTTTCTTTTTGTCTTCTTCCTCTGGGACCCCTGTAATTTGAATGTTGTTTCGTTTAATGTTGTCCCAGAGGTCTCTAGGACTGTTGTCAATTCTTTTATTCTTTTACCTTTATTCTGCTCTGCAGTAGTTATGTCCACTATTTTGTCTTCCAGATCACTTATCCGTTCTTCTGGCTCAGTTATTCTGCTATTGATTCCTTCTAGAGAACTTTTAATTTCATTTATTGTGTTGTTCATCATTGTTTGTTTGCTCTTTAGTTCTTCTAGGTCCTTGTTAAACGTTTCTTGTATTTTCTCTATTCTTTTTCCAAGATTTTGATTCATCTTTACTATCATTACTCTGAATTCTTTTTCAGGGAGACTGCCTTTTTCCTCTTCATTTGTTTGGTCTGGTGGGTTTTTACCTTGCTCCTTCATCTGCTGTGTGTTTCTCTGTCTTCTCATTTTGCCTAACTTACTGTGTTTGGTGTCCCCTTTTCTCAGGCTGCAGGTTCGTAGTTCCTATCGTTTTTGGTGTGTGCCCCCAGTGGCTAAAGTTGGTTCAGTGGGTTGTGTAGGCTTCCTGGTGGAGGGGACTAGTGTCTGTGTTCTGGTGGATGAGGCTGGATCTTGTCTTTCTGGTGGGCAGGTCTGCGTCAGATGGTGTGTTTTTGGATGTCTGTGACCTTGTTATGATTTTAAGCAGCCTGTGTGCTAATGGGTGGGGTTGTGTTCCTGTCTTGCTAGTTGTTTGGCATAGGATGTCCAGGACTGTAGCTTGCTGGTCGTTGAGTGGAGCTGGGTCTTGCCATTGAGATGGAAATCTCTGGGAGAGCTTTCGCCATTTTATATCATGTGAAGCTGAGAGGTCTCTGGTAGACCAATATCCTGAACTTGGCTCTCCCACCTTAGAGGCATAGGCATGACAGCCAGTCAGAACCCCAAGACCCTGTCAGCCACATGGCTCAGAACAAAAGGGAAAAGAAAGAAAGAAAGGAAGAACAAAAGAAAATAAAATAAAGTTATTAAATTAAAAAATAATTATTAAAAGTAAAAAAATTTAAAAGTCATTAAAAAAAGAAAAGAAAAAAAAAGAAGAGCACAACCAAAGCAAAAAACAAATCCACCAATGATAACAAGTGCTAAAAACTATGCTAAAAAAAAAAAATACAGACAGAACCCAGGACAAATGGCAAAAGCAAAGCTATACAGACAAAATCACACAAAGAAGCATTCACATACACACTCACAAAAAGAGAAATAGGAAAAAAAAAATATATCATTGCTCCCAAAGTCCACTGCCTCAATTTTGGGATGATTCATTGTCTATTCAGGTATTCTGGAGATGCAGGGTACATCAAGTTGGTTGTGGAGATTTAATCCGCTGCTCCTGAGACTGCTGGGAGAGGTTTACCTTTCTCTTCTTTGTTCACACAGCTCTTGGGGTTCAGCTTTGGATTTGGCCCTGCCTTTGTGTGTAGGTCACCTGAGGGCGTCTGTTCTTCGCTCAGACAGAACGGGGTTAAAGTAGCAGCTGATTAGGGGGCTCTGGCTCATCCAGGCCCGGGGGAGGGAGGGGTACGGAATGCAAGGCAAGCCTGCCGTGGCAGAGGCCGGCATGACGTTGCACCAGACTGAGGCGCACTATGCGTTCTCCCGGGGAAGTTGTCCATGGGTCACAGGACCCTGGCAGTCGCGGGCTGCACAGGCTCCCGGGAGGGGAAGTGTGGATAGTGACCTCTGCTTGCACACAGGCTTCTCGGTGGCTGCAGCAGCAGCCTTAACATCTCCTGCCCCTCTGCTGTCCATGCTGATAGCCGTGGCTCGTGCCCATCTCTGGAGGTCATTTATGCGGTGCTCTGAATCCCCTTTCCTAGCGCACCCTGAAACAATGGTCTCTTGCCTCTTCGGCAGTTCCAGACTTTTTCCCGGACTCCCTCCCGGCTAGCTGTGGCACACTAGCCCCCTTCAGGCTGTGTTCATGCAGCCAACCACAGTCCTCTCCCTGGGATCTGACCTCCGAAGCCTAAGCCTCAGCTCTCAGTCCCCACCTGTCCCGGCGGGTGAGCAGACAAGCCCCTCTGGCTGGTGAGTGCCGGTCGGCACTAATCCTCTGTGCGGGAATCTCTCTGCTTTGCCCTCCGCACCCCTGTTGCTGTGCTCTCCTCCGCGGCTCTGAAGCTTTCTCCCTCCGCCACCCGCAGTCTCCGCCCGCGAAGGGGCTTCCTAGTGTGTGGAAACCTTTCCTCCTTCACAGCTCCCTCCCACTGGTGCAGGTCCCGTCCCTATTCTTTTGTCTCTGTTTATTCTTTTTTCTTTTGCCCTACCCAGGTACGTGGGGAGTTTCTTGCCTTTTGGGAGGTCTGAGGTCTTCTGCCAGCATTCGGTAGGTGTTCTGTAGGAGTTGTTCCACGTGTAGATGTATTTCTGTTGTATTTGTGGGGAGAAAGATGATCACCACATCTTACTCTTCCACCATCTTGAAGGTCTCCTTTTAGTGGATTTTTATGTCTCTGTGTCTTGAAGACAAAGCCAACAACTGATTTTTCACATTGGCCCAAGGCGATCTTCCCTGCTCTAAGCAGGCAGCCAGGGAGTGCAGGTCACTTCTATCACCTAACATTAAAGAGAAAAGAAGTGAGAGCATAAGGCAGAAGGATTGGATGAGATCAAAAACACGATAGGTGCCTGGCGAGCAATCCTTGGCAGGGGCCCCAGAGCAGCTTCAGGACACCGACAGAGCCCAAGAGGATCATTTCCTTCTTCAGGTTAAAAAAGAAAAGCCAGCTATCCTCTAGGAGGTGGTCTATTCATACTGTGCATCATTAGGTCATTTATTTGAAAATTGTAGGTAGTACTAAAAACAATAGTCATTTTCTTAACACCTAGATGAATGGGCTTCTCCCTGCATCACCCTCTGCACCCCTGGGTCATATTAATATTAGCTTGCGTGTGGGTAGTTTTCCAGGAAGTTTCAGTCTTGGTGAAAGCTTGAACAACCCATAGCCTTTCTAAAATTTCTTACATGTTTCCCATCTACTTTTGTTCTCTCGGTCCATACTTATCTTTAACGGAAAATAAAGGGTAATCACCATATAGGCCAGGAAGCAGCATTCTTCCTCATAACCATAATTATTCTGGAATTAGCGAAACCCTTCTGTCATAGAATCCAAAAGTGGCTTCATGTTTTCCCTGCCCTTTAGAACTCAGCAGTCCTTCGCGTCAACGATACTGTGCAAGTTTCCAAAGCACTCCACGCCATCAGTCTAGCTAGCTTTCCTTGAGGAAGCTGATACATCTAGCCTTCTCTTTTCAATCTGCCAGCCCAGGAAACCTTGGACTTGGGCAGGATTTGCCTAAGATGTCCAGGTTTGTTACTATGAACCCTTTTCTGTGTAAAATTTTCTAGACGCTTATACAACATGTAATAAGACCATGGTTCTTTGAACTCTTGAGCAGGTGTATGATTTTATAGCTCAATATTTTAAGATAGAATTTGCTTTAATCTTCCAGTTAAGCCTCTTTATGCAAACAGAGCTGCCAAGAGAACAAATGCAATTCACTTGCAAGTTTTTTGTCTAGTTAACAGTAAGTACGCAAATCAGTTTCCTGTTCACACAAAGGATTTTCTTGTGTTTAAAATCTTTGACCAAGGGGACGTTGGCTTGGGTAATTATAAGGAATTCACAGCGTTTATTATCTATAGTGCTCTGTGCACCAGGATGTGAAGAGACTTAGCAAGCAGCTGGTAAGTACCAAACAAGTATACTGCCAGCACAGAGCTTTTAAAAAGGACCTTTGTATTGTGCAGCAAGAAGACATCACAAGGGTCTGCGTGGAAACAGGGCTTCAGTGCAGTGAAAGGTATCAGGAAGTTGGAGGCAGCACAGAGGAAAGGCAGCACAGCTTCATTGTCAAGATAAAATTAAGACAAGGGTTTGCAAAAGGTCCATTTCCTTCAGGTTTTCTGTTCAAGGTTTTCCTGAACTTTTCTTTTTTTTCTGTCATGTATTTCTTCCTTTTTCTTTAAGAAACATGAAAGCATTCACATAAATAAGTATTTCCAAAGAGGCTCCTGAGTCTTAAGGTCATGGCAGGTTTGAATTATCTTTGGAAACAAATTGTCTGCAGTGTTCACAGCAGCAGCCCGGTAGCTGAGGCCCTGCATGCTGTGGGAGGGATGGTACGTTGGGAGCATTGCTGATGTACCCTTCGCACAACACAGTGATACTTTACTGTAGTGATGTAACCCCTCACCCCAACGTATTTTTTGGGGGGGTGGACTCCCCAATATATTAATTGATGTGCTTTGTCCTTTTTGTCAGGCTGTTTAAATCTCTTCTCTTCACTTGGTTGCCCAAAGATTTTTCCCTTCAGCCCAAATAAGTTAGACATAAGTTGCACATTGCTTTAGGGAAGGGAAGACGTTATGAAACCTGAATAACAAAGGTGGCATATTCTTGGTTCTTAGGTTCAAAATCGCTGGTTTAGATAGAAGACAGAAAAATTTACAAGCATCCTTGAAGAACCAGTTTCTCTTGTGGTCAAGTCTGTGAGAATGTGGACGTGAGGAAACCCCCTGTTAAGTGTGCAGTTTGGAAAATAGAAACGTACGACCAGGATTTGGACCATGGGTCAGCAGTTCTCAGGGAAATGACCCCTCCCTCCCATGCCATTCTGATGTGGCAGGTGGCAGGTATTGATGAAAGCTGGTGGCACAATGTACTTAGGGAGGAGGGGCCACAGACAGTTTCTCAATTTATGTGCACTTGAAGTTACGAGCAAAGGCATTTCAAAACTCTCCCAAGAGCAGGTCACTGATGTAAGCTGAGGAGAGCCACTGGGTAGGTCCTGTGGCAGGACTAAGGGGTTACATCACGACCAGGGGACTGAGGCCACATGTTAGCAGATGGACAACAGATGCTATGTGGGAGCCAGGTCAAGGTAGCAGCCCCTCCAAACACCATGGGAATAAGATAGGATGAGTCACACCTGGAGCAGGAAGCCAGCCTGGGCCTGACACATAAATAGACACCTACTGCCCACTGCTGCAGGGGTGCCATCTGCTTACATCCTCTCAGAGCTTATTAGCATCAACCCCAGGATAAGGATAAAGAAGAAACAATCCTAAACAGACTGAGTTTTGTTTCCTATTAAATTTTTTATTCGAGATCATTATAGATTCACACGCTGTTATAAAAAATAATACAGAGATTCTGTACATTCTTTACCCAATCTCCCCAATGGTGATGCCTTGCAAAATTTAAGTATAATATCACGACCAGGATATTGACATTGATTCAGTCAAGATACAGAACATTTCCATCACCATAAGGATCTTCGTGTTGCCCTATCATAACCACATGCACTTTCCTCCCTGACCCTTAACATCTGACAACCACTAATCTGTTCTCCATCTCTATAATTTTGCTGTTCTGAGAAAGTCTTTATTTCTCCTTTAATCTTTGAAGAATTATGTCACTGATATAAAATTCTAGGTTGATGGCTTTTTTCTTTCAACACTTTAAATATTTAACTTTCTTTGTACTTGCATGGTTTCTGACAAGAAGTCCACTATAATTCTTATCCTTATTTCTTTATAGGTAAGGTGATTTTTTCCCTCTGGCTTTATTAAAGATTTTCTCTGTATCTGCTTTGTGAAGTTCGAATATGATATGCATAAGTGTGCATGGTATATACCTGCTTGGTATATTCTGAGCTTCCTGGATCTGTTGTCTATCATTAACTTTGAAAGTTCTCAGTCATTATTACCTCAAATATTTCCAAATTGTTTAGCTATTCTTGTTCCTTTGCTTTTACATACAAATTTTAGAATAATCTTTTCTATATATACAAAAATATCTCTCAGATTTTATAGGAATTATGTTAAAACTTTATATTATTTTACGGAGAGTTGATGTCTTTACTATGTTGAGTCTTCCAATCTGTGAACACAATATGCCTCTCCATTTATTTAGCTCTTTGATTTCTTTTATTATCATTTTACAATATTCAGCATACAAGCCCTATACATGTTTTATTAGATTTACACTAGCATTTTTTTAATTAAAGAAATAAGGTGATTGTAAATGGTAATGCATTTATTATTGCAGTGTTTTAATTACATATTCATTGCTACTACATAGAAATACAATAATTTTTGTATTTTTATCTTGTATCCTGAGACCTTGCTGAACTCACTTATTATTCCTATAAGTATTTTTTCTAGATCCTTGGGATTTTCTACAAATTTGTAATTTGGGACAGTTTTATTTTTTCCTTTCCAATCTGTATGCATTTTATTTCCTTTTCTTGCCTTATTGCACTGGCTATGACTTCCAGCACTGTGCTGAGCAAGAGTGGTGAGACTGGACATCCCTGCTTTGTTCTCAATATTAAGGGGAAAATATTCAGTCTTTTCTCATTAACTGTAATGTTACCTGTAAGTTTTTTGTAGGTGCTCTATATCAAGACAATAAGTTCATGAGGGAATAAGTTGAACAAATTTTTCTCTATCACTATTTCTCTGAGAATTTCAAAATTATGAAAGGATATTGAATTTTGTCAAATGCTTTTTGTACATCTGTTGATGTGTTATGTGATTTTTCTTCTTTAGCTTGTTAATATGGTAGATTACATTGATTTAGTTTTGAGTATTGCACTAGTCTTGTATCTCTGGAATAAACCTCTCTAGGTCATGATGTATAATTATTTCTCATTATTGCTGAATACTGTATTGCTAAAATCTTGTTAAAATGTTTTGAGTCTATATTTATGAGGGATATTGGTCTTAGTTTTCTTTATCTGGTTTTGACATCAAGGTAATACTAACTTTATAAAATAAGTTGGAAAGTATTCTTGTGATAATTAATTTTGTGTGTCAACTTGGCTAGGCCATGGTACCCAGATGTTTGGTTAAACATTATTCTAGATATTTCTGTGAAAATATTTTTTAAATGAAATTAACATTTAAATCAGCTGACTTTGAAAGCAGATTACCCTCTATGGTATAGGTGGGTCCCATCTAAGCAGTTGAAGACCTTAATAGAAAAAGACTGACTTCCCTTGAAGGAAGGGGAATTCTGTCAACACACTGCCTTTGAACTTAAACTACAACATTGATTCTTCTGTGGGTCTCCAGCCTACTGTGCAGAGTTTGGACTTACCAGTCCCTATACTCACATGTGCCAATTCCTTAAAATAAATCTCTCTCCCTTGCTTGCTCTCTCTGTCTCCATGAATGCATGCACACACACACACACATCTATCTATCTATCTATCTATACACACACACACACACACACACACACACTATTGGTTCTGTTTCTCTGGAGAACCCTGTCTAATACATTTCTCTTCTATATTCTGGAAGAGATTACATACAATTAGTATTAATACTTTTAAATATTTAGAATTCACTGGTAAAATTGTTGGGCCTGGGGATTTATTTTTTGTTTTAAAATTATTAATTCACTTTCCTTAATATTTGTAGCACTATTCAAATTATCTGTTTTATATAGACTGAGTTGTAGTGGTCTGAGCTTTTTTAAGGAATTGGTTCATTTCTTCTAAATCGTCAAATTTCAGTGTGCAGATTCTCTTATTATACTTCCCAGGAACTGTTTTGTTCCTGATATAACATGCTGTGTCTCCTTTCTTTTTTCTTTGTCAGACTTGTGGAAGTTGTCAATTATATTGATCTATTCAAAAAACCATCTCTTTTATTGATTTTTTTAGAATTTTTATTCTTCTCTTGTTAAATGGAATGTTCTGTGAGTGTTGATTAGATACTGTTGGTTAATGGTGTTGTTGAGTTCTTCTATATCATTGCTGATTTTCTTTCTTGTTGTTCTATCAATTGTGGAGAGAGGGGTTTTAAACTATTTAACTACAATTGTGAATTTGTCTGTTTCCCTTTCAGTTCCATCATGTTTTATTTCACATATTTTGCAGCTCTGTTGTATATGCCAATATATATAGCATTGCTATATCTTCTTGGTGGACTCTTTTATTACAATATAATGTCCCTCTCTATCTCTGGTAATTTTCCTTGCTCCGAAGTCTACTTTATCTGATATTAATATAGCCACTGCTTCTTTCCTTTGAGCAGTGTTTGTATAATATATCTTTTTACATTTTTAAGTTTTCAACCTGCCTATATTATTATATTTGAAATGGTTTTCTCAAAGGCAGCATATAGTTCAGTCATATTCTAAATCTGCTCTTCCATTTCCTGTGTTTTAATGGTATATTTATATCATTTATATTTATATGGAACTGTTACTATGTTAGGGTTTAACACTATTTTATTTTTAAATTTTGTTTGTTTACTTATTTCTCTATTTTCTGTTTTCTTTTGGGTTATTTGGGCATTTTTAAAAAATCTATTTTGATTCATCTGTCTCTCTTTGTATAGCATTTTTAGTGGTTACTCTAGATATTACATTATATATATATTACTTATTAAAGTCTCTTATTGGCTATGGGAAAGAATTGCACATTTTCAAATGCATTTGAAATGATAGTTATCTCGATCATGTGTGTATTGCTTTCAAGGTGAAAAGTATGTCAGTGCCATTTCATTATCCAACTGACTATAATTCTGTAAAATTCTTTAAAAAAAATGTAACAGAATGAAGAGTCTCATAATGAGCTCTCAAACTGGGAGCAAAATTAAATTGTTTATTTTATAAAGCTGCCATAATATTCCCTTTGTTCCAACACTACTTAGATCATCAGGAAGAATTAGGAATCATCCATGAGCATCTAATATATATAAGACATGTGCTTTACCAAGTTATCTAACTTTAGGGCAAATTCTAATCAACTTCATTTTGGGGAAAATTCCACCAAACTCATCTTAAAACAAACCTTTTAGTATAACTAGTACTAGCTGGCAATAAACAAAACATTTAACTCTCTCATTTCCTTGATCTGGGAAAGTGATGAGCAGTTCAGATTGGAAGTTCCCTGTTCTGTGTTTAATGATTATAATTAATTGTACCTACAGTTAGGGGTGAGAACAGCAGATTGAGGTGCTGAGTCACCAGCAAGGTGGGATTTCCATAAGTTTCTTGGGGAGCAGAACCCAATGGAAGTTTGGTCCCAGCAAGAATTTTTGGGTGGAGGTGTGGAGTCTTTGTGATTTGCATTTTTAATGGAGACTTTAAACAGTAGGGCTCATGTGAATCTCAATCTGCAAACTCAAGTCTGCACAAATTCCTTTCTTTATTTTCTATAAATTATTTGAATAGTGACTCTGAGTCCCTATCCCACGAAGGAGGCAGGAAGTTTGACTCATTTTGAGTCTTCCCTTCCCCTGGCTTCATGCCAGGATTCTTGGTTCTGAGACACTTCTCTGTCATTTGCTGATGCTGAGTCCCCTGTCTTCCCAGTCAACTTGGTCCCCTCAAGTCTGCTGCTTCTTCACATTGAAGACACACATGGGTATGAAACTCGTGGCAGGGCTTGAAATCCTGGTCCTCAGAATCCAACCTGCCTGGTGTTCCATGTGGCTGATCCCTTTGAGATCCTGCTGCATCCCTAAAGCAAGGGCAGGGAGAAGGGACAGGTTCTTGCTGTCCCATGCCTCTCTTGATCTCCCCTCAGGGGTGGAGGGAATCCCTCCCTGTCTCCTCACACTCCCCTCAGAGACTCTTTCTCAACCCTTCTTTCTGCAATGGACTTAAGCTTTGGAAACAAAAGCATAGAAAGAAAGTCTCTCATGGTTAGCTTCTCCGTTTGCTTTTATACAAAACTCTTGGGTTCTAGACAAGAGAGCAGAGAGCAAGCTACATTTTTAATGTGGGAATAGAATGAGATAAATACAGGGAGAAAAATGCGTTAATAATCTGAAAAAGCATTCTGTTACAGAGTAATAAAAGACATATGAGCTTATTTTTTAACCATAACCTGGTGAGATTTGGCGATCCCTGGGTAACATATTTTCCTTGTGATGCCAATTTGAGAATGAATCTGTGTAAACGTGTCTGTATCATAAGGAGTCAAACTGGAGTAAGAACATCACACTCAAGCCTAGTTCTGAAACTTACTAGCTGTATGACTTAAGGCAATTCATTTAATTTGCTCTAGACAAGGGGTCAGCAATTTTTTTCCATGAAGGCCTCGATATTTCGGCTTGCTGGCTATAGGTCTCTGTTACAACTATTCAACCTTGCCACCATAGCAGGAAGACAGCCCAGAGACAATACCTACACAATGAGCATGGCTGTATTCGGATAAAACTTACCTTATAGACAGTGAAATGTGAATTTCATATAATTTTTGTGTTATGAATATGATTTTTTTTGTTCAACCTTTTAAAAACGTAAAAACCACCCTAAGCTCACCAGCCACACAAAAACAGGTGGCAATCCTGATTTGGCCTGTAGCTGTAGTTTGCTGACCCCTGTTCTGGACTCTACAAGTCTAGCTCCAACGTTTGGAGCTCAGTTTTCCCATCTGTAAATAAGAAACACAGAGTTGTCAGTCAAGCAGAGGCATAATTTTTATTTATTTATTTATTTATTTTTGCGGTACGCGGGCCTCTCACTGTTGTGGCCTCTCCGGTTGCGGAGCACAGGCTCCGGACGCACAGGCTCAGCAGCCATGGCTCATGGGCCCAGACGCTCTGTGGCATGTGGGATCTTCTCGGACCTGGGCATGAACCCGTGTCCCCTGCATAGGCAGGCGGACTCTCAACCGCTGTGCCACCAGGGAAGCCCCAGAGGCATAATTTTTAATTCTACTTTATAAATTTAAGGCATTACTACTAAATATGCTAAATGTGCTAAGGAAAACTAATGCCTAAGTTTTCATCTAAATAGGAGAAAAAAGTAACTAGAAATAGAACAAACAATCTTTACAGATGTCCCTTAATTGTCTTTGCTTCTCCATCTGCATGAAATAGAACTGATGCCACTGGATGCAAAGGGGAGTTTTGTAGATGAAATAAGTAGAACGTCTCTGTGTTGGATTTCTTCCTTTAGAAAATACCAGTTCTGTTAGTCATCATTTACCTACTTACTTGAGCTTTGTGGTGTGGGTCAAATGACATTTTTCTGTCAGAATTCCCTTCTGCACAGCACACACATTAAAAAAGAAATAGAGAACAAATGTATGGATAGCAAGGGGGGAAGAGGGGGGTGGGATGAATTGGGAGATTGGGGTTGACATATATACACTGCTATGTATAAGATAGATAACTAATGAGAACCTACTGCATAGCACAGGGAACTCTACTCAATGCTCTGTGGTGACCTAAATAGGAAGGAAATCCACAAAAAAGGGATATAGTATAATGTATAGCTGATTCACTGCTGTAGAGCAGAAACTAACACAGCATTGTAAAGCAACTACACTCCAAAAAAATTGATTAAAAACCCCCAGAGATTTAGAAACTGTCCTGAACTGATGAGGAAGCTACAGTGAACTCTTGGTTACTTTCTTTAGGTCTTTGTGCTGCCTCTGTCATGCATACGGGAATATGCATTACCACTGAATGTAAAATGAAATAAAATAATCTATTTGAAAATGTTTTAATTAACAATTGAATGTAGGATGTAATGTACTCATTTTGTCTAAAATTTTTTATCGAAAAATTTCTTATTTTGAAAATATATATATATATATATGACTGTAAATCAAAAACTCAAGACATTTAAATTTATGGTAACAACATACCAAACTGGACCTGGCGTACGCATTGTATTCCAGGCAGGGATTCCAAACCATTTATCTATAGGGCAAGGCAGTTAAGATAAATGTCTTAAGCAGCCTGGTATAAGACAATAGGAAATGGTGGGACCCAGGGCACACTGTAGAGTGCGGCCCCACTCTTCTTAAAAGCAATTACTTTAAAATAAAACACAATGAGCAAACCAAAGCCAAAACACAGTTTTGACCAAACCAATTAATATGATCAGTTGAATCTGGACAGCTTTTTGACTCCTTTTGTGGAATAAACTTGAGAAAGAAGGTACCCATGGAAAATTGTTTTTCCTTTAAATGGCAATGCGGGCTGACCTGAGAAAGATGTGTAGACAATGAATGTCTTTGTTATATAACTGCATAGGGGTGGTGAGTGTTGTGAAAGTTATACTGGCCTGGGGCCCGCGGGCCCTTGTTCTGGCATTTCCTAGTTATAAGCTTGGGATTAATTACCCAGCTAAAGCCTATCTCATGAAAATTAAATAAAATAATCTATTTGAAAATGTTTAGATAACTATAAATTGCTATGTAAATATTAGTTATACTCCTATATACATAACTGTTGGCTAGCAAATGCAGGTCCCTAGCAAGATAATAGGGCATCCACTATAGCTGTTTATTGTTTCTTTCACTGTTACCATACCAACATCATTCAAATAGGAGCTACACAATAAGGCACACCTTGGTTTCCCTGGTAGCGCAGTGGTTGGGAATCTGCCGGCCAATGCAGGGGACGCAAGTTTGGGTCTTGGTCCGGGAGGATCCCACATGCCGCGGAGCAACTAAGCCTATGCGCCACAACTACTGAGCCTGCACTCTAGAGCCCATAAGCCACAACTACTGAGCCTGTGTGCCACAACTACTAAAGCTCGCACGCCTAGAGCCCGTGCTCCGCAACAAGAGAAGCCAACGCCATGAGAAGCCTATGCACCGCAACGAAGAGTAGCCCCTGCTCGCCACAACCAGAGAAAGCCTGCACACAGCAACGAAGACTCAATGCAGCCAAAATTAAAATAAAATAAATTTATATTAAAAAATAAGGCACATCTTTTTAGTACAGGGCCAAAGATTATATTATCAGCTTTTTTCTTTTAACTAGAACTCACTGTTATTATTGTTTGGACCCCATATGACAAAGAGCTGGTGCTAGGCTAGCTCCTTCTCTCCCCTTCAGCTGTCATCTTTTGCCTGTGGTAACATCATTCTTTGAAAAATGTGACATCAGACAATAAACTTTTGTTTAAGCTTATTTGTGACTTTTAAGAAAATGGATTCAAGAGTTATTAGACAATACATCATGTGAGTTTTTTCACCCAAGAACAAGAGATTGGGTATTATTGGATTTGAGCACTAAGGGTCATTCTTGTTAAATAAAAAGCAAACTTAAACCTTTGGGATGGAAATGGTCAGACAATTCATTAAATGTCCTCTTGCCACAGGTTCATGTTTTTGGGAATGTACTGAGTATCTAACTCAGATGCTCAATTGCTCTGGGAACCTGATAAGAACTGTTTTTAGTGGTTTTTTTGTTTGTTTGTGTTACCGTAAAAGACCTAATTTCATTAGGTATGGGAAATCTCACGGCCAGCCCTATCTTTTGCTGTGAACTTTGTCCCAGTGTACTAGTACTTTATTTTAAAAAGGTTATTTCCTACTTGAACTCGTGTATGGGAAATCTTAACAAAAGATTTTGTTGTAATAGCAGGGGAGAAATTATAGTAATAATTTAGCCTTTAAAAATTACTTTTTTCTTTTTTTTTGTCTAATTTTTTCAAATTATGAGAGTCGAATTTTTGAATCTCAAGCTGATTTTCCAAGTCCTTTAAATATGTTTCTTTTCTTATGTCTTTTGGAATAGTTTTGTCTCTGCAGTCCCCATACTTGATAATTGCCAAATATATATTATTTTGACTTAGGCCGGCAACGTTCATCAGCACTTCTCTATTTATTGCATTAAAGCAAATAAATACTTCAGTGTAATACTTCTTTACTTCAGTGTAACGTAGAAGCAAATGATTGGGTTTGGGGATAAGCAGAGAGTGTAAGAGATAACTAAAACTTGACTGAATTCATTCTTTCCCAGAAATGCATTTAGGCAAAAATATTATAGTTTTGCTGAACTTCATTGAAACCTAAGGCACCCCCTTCACATTTCCGGGTCAGTTTCTCCAGTGACTTACTTTTCTGCTAGTCTTTAACAGGTCTATTACTATGATTTCAGCTTGTCATGCACATAATAATGAAATTAAATTGTTAAAAAATCCAACATTTATTTAAATTGATTAGCCATACCACACGTTCAACTTAACTTCCTCCCTGAGAAAAGTTAATGACTGGTGAAAAAGGAGAATTAAAACTCTGCATATATTTCTGTAAATGTTTTTAGACTATTAGAGAATGGCTTTTGTTACTTGTTAAATAGTTTAAATTTTTAATTTCCAATTATTTTGAACCAGGTGTATTACCTGATGATTGCCTAAATTTTCTTTAAGAATAAGGGCATCAGCATGCTGTCTTGTGATATTTACAACAGATATATTAAAGATCAGTAAACTGTTTCAGCAATCCAACTGGCTCTTAAAAGATGAGACTTTGGCTTTACAGTGTGGGCTATAATCTGATTTGTAGTTTGTCTGAACCAGGTATTTGGCACAATCTGAAGTTTACTACCCAGTTCTCTGGAGGAATGGCAGAAAATGGAAATGAAATTTGGGGGGCACACAATGGCATAAATGTTCAGCAGGGAATGTGAAATTTTGTACTTATAAATGTCTCAGAGGCCAGAGGCCAGTAACAACTCTTCTCACCTCCCACCTCCTCATAAAACCTGGATATCTAAAGAATTCTTCTTGCTTAGGTGTCAGTAACAGAGATTAGTCTGTTCACCTTTGGACCAAATCTCCCCCCCCCCCCCCCCCACCGATTCTGATCTGAGGATAACCTAGACCTGAGTCAAGATCAGTTTCTTGTAAAGATGGGTTTGCAGGGTAATATGACTCTCGATGCTTTCTTCTTCAGTGGCTGGTCCTTAGATATGTAGAGGTGACAGGCTCTATTAATTATTAACAGCAGCTCCAGCTCTGTCATTTTATCTCCGCTGTAAGGCTACTTTCATGCTGAGGGTTGGCCAAGACATTAGCCAGGGGAAATTGATCTAGAAGTGAACACTCTCCTATTTGGGGTGTGATGAGGTGTTCCCCCCCCCCCCTGCTTTTCATCTTTCTCAGCCTCAGTATCCCATGGGATTAAGATAATCTTTGGTAAAATAAAGAAATGGAGACTTGATGATCAAAATAACACAAGAAAATTGCAGGGAATAGTTTGTCTTGGAGATAGTCCACTCTTACCAAACTGAAAGATTTAAAGCTTTCTCACAGTAATATGCAGTGAAAACATGGCAACTTTCATTCTTACCATGGTGTCAGATGCAATGGGCAGAACTTCAAGACTGGAACAGGGTACCCTCATCAGTACCAGAGAAACAGGAAAGACAAAGGGGATCATAAGGTTTGAAGAGGTGAGAAGGAGGGACAGGAGAGAAGGGATTTCTGAAGTGAGGGACTGATGTAGACTCCATGGAAAAGCTTCTTTTGGAACCGTGGAAAAGTGCTTCAAGTCACTTTCTGGGGTAGGTGTGTATTCATGATCATAGAGTTGTAAGTTGGTTTCATTTCTGATAATGGACTGCACCTGTACATACTTGCAGACATTTCAGGTGAAATTCTGAGGTTATGTACAGATATGGGAAGATTCTAGCTTTATAGGAACATAGAACCTACTGAAAACCATGGTTTTATTTTGTGGTGAACCTGTAGAGTCAATATTGCAAAGCTATTATGAGTCCAAAACTCAATACTTCCTTAAAAAAAAAAAAAGTCAGGTTTAAAAACTTTGTTTTAAGGAGACTCTTTAACTGTTCTTGTGAATTCCTGAATGATAAAAGTTGTGATTTTCATGTTTTCTAGGATATTGCTAACATCTACTATTGTGCCTGGTAGATAGAAGAGTTCTGATGAGTAGTTGTTGAACTGATTGAATTAAATCGAGAAGTAGCAATACAGTCAGACTCATGGGATAGCTATAGCTGTTTGCCTGAGTCCTGCAGTACAGAGAGAGTAAGAATTAAGCACCAAGGTCTTAAAGTTAGTAACTAGCTGGTCTTTTTGGATGAGAAATAGTTCATTTGAAGGGGATGAGTGGGATATGATATGAGGTCTTCTACTCCATTAATTACAGGGCAGCTTTCCTTTGCCCATCCTCTATTTTTCCTGATGTTATTTTGTGCCATCCACAGCTCCTCGGTACAATTGTAATGGTGTATTTTGCTTTGGTCTTAATGTTGCTCGTAAGGGAAAAATCAGTGTTATGTGTTTTCCCAAGGAGATGTTGTCCCAGGACACTTCTCCCAAAGGACTGCGGCTCTGATTCATCCATTCTTTATTTCTTTTGATTGGTTTGGTTTTACTTCATTTCTACCCTTGCTAAATGCTAATAAAATACATGCCATTGAGAAATATATTCTAGAGGATACGAAAAGACAGACCTCATGGCTATTTAATCTGTTGGCAATGATTCTGCTCTCAGTACCCCAACATTCCCCAGTTTGAAGCTCACCCTCCATGACTGCTTTCTGTTCACAGTTGAGCTGCATAATAAAATGGGATTCATGCCACTCTTCCCTTGCAGTGTGACAAACCTCTGGTAAGAGGATAATGCTAAGTTCTTTGACCATCTCTCTAGCTTTGTGTTTTTTCCTCTCCCTCTGTTATCAGGAATGTCTGAAAACAAAGTATTCTACAGCTGTGTGGATTATGTGACAAATGTCTAAAGGGGAAACATTCAGTGTTTGCGTCTGAGGACTTCCCTTTGTTTTGTTTCCTTCCGATATGAACCTTATAGAATAGGTCAAACCCGTGAACTTGAACTTGAGTTTGCCAGTGAGTCTGCTTGGGCTCTGGACTTTACCTTGATGACACTTAATAAACTTTTATTGTTTTTTTTTTACTGAGAATCTTTGAATATCCTCGTCATAGACCACAGGAGTGATGCTATTATTAAAGAAAATTAAAGAAAATTGGCCTCTTGTAAACATTCTGGAGAGTCTTTGACCTCTGGGAAAGGATGAGCCTCCCGCTCGGCTTCCAGCTGCTGAATCTTCCTTTCCTTTTCTTCTAAAATTTCTTCCAGCTGAGCGATCTTCTCGGTCTGGTGGGAAACCTGGGTCGACAACTCCACAATCAGGTTGATTTTTCGGTCACCTTCTTCCACAGGCAGGAGACCACCACAGCCCTCTTCCAGTAAGCTGTCTTCTAAAGCAAACAAGAAAAGGAAAATCTGAACAGTTTTAATTGGATTTCCCAGAACTCAAAGAAAGGGAAGATGAAAAAGTTTCATTTCTCACGTTCTTAAAAGAGAACACAGATGTTGCGTCATCTGGCCAGATATACTGAGAACGGAATCTGCACCAGTGTGGGGAAGGACCCTGGGTGCTCGTGAAAAGAAATCTTAGAAGCCTCTGGAGAGGGAGGAGAATCAATCTTTGCCAACTCTTGTTTATACGCATTTAACTTTCAATTAACCATGGGAATGAGCTGTCCTTGAAAATCCAATCTACAAACAGTAGCCATCCCAGACTTCGTGTTATCGTTTCTTCATAATTCTTCACAAGAGCTACAATCAAGTAGAAATACACTTCAATGTGAATTTTAATTTGACTGGGAAAAAAAAAGTTGCCATTGTCCCTTTTGGGAAAAGTGATAATGAGAAAGGACTAGTTTCTTAACCCAAGTCAGCTTTAGAGTTGGCAGGGGTGTAATTTGAGGTGATCAGGAAAACTCTGTAGCAGGGTATAGAGATTAATTTCTTTTAGGTCTGAATACTTTTCAGCATGTCAATAAAATCACAAATGCCTCCTGAATATAAAAACTTATCTTTATCAATTTCTATAAGGTAACCCCTCAGATAAGGATAAAGGTCTGAGTAAGGAAGGAGACAGAGGCTGTGTCAAAGAGATAAAAGATTAGTGACTGGAAGCAGGAAATCCTTGAAAACAAATATCACTAGATGGTCAAAAAAATTTAACTACTGAAAGGAAACCTCATTCTACTAGATTTTAGCAGTACCACCCTCCACATCACTCATCCTGAAATTTCTACCATTAAAATAATTTCTCTACGTTGTATAAAAGGCAGACTTCAGCTATAAAAAGTAAGGGACATCAAGGGCTTGGGTACCATGGTAGGATTAATTGAGCTAATAGCATATGAATGAACTTGACACATGGTGTCTACAGCTAATTGCTGTAATTGAAGGTCCAGCCTCTACTCAAACCGCAGTGAAAGCAAACCCACAGCTGCACTTGAAAGAAACATAACAGTAAGTCCAGGGTACAAAGGGCTGCTACTATTGTGTACCTATACACCTGTTAAAGCTGGGGCAGCTTTGTTGTGATAGCCAGTGCAGGCAGGGAATCACCCATTTCTCAGCAAATAAAACTAATTTGTGGCCATAATTTTCTCGAGAAGTCACGGGGTGAGAGCTTGAGCACCACATTGCACACTGGACACAATGCTTTGGCTTCACAAAAGTGATGAGAGGAGAGATCAGGCTGGTCTCTGCTTTTAGAAATTACTGTCAGCAATGTACTACGTTTCAAGAATCTATGGAGAAATCTTTGTTCTGAACATATGAGATTCTAATGATAATATTTAAGGAGATGGTAGTTTGGGTATCTTTCTTAAAAAGCAATGAAAAAAATCTCAAATCGCAAAGAAGCATTTGATTTGTGCCCTCTTCAAGAGGCCTGTGCTTTCAAGCCCAGAAGAAGGAGTCCATAGGATGGGGTGGGGGGCTTCCTCATTTGCTGATATGCTGGGCCTCACCTTTCCTTTTTTCTGACTACAGCTGTGCTGCCCAATACGGTAGCCACTTACCACATGCTGCCATTAACCAACTGAATGTGGCTGGTTTGAATTGAGATGTGCTGCAGGTATAAAATACACATTTGATTTGGAAGACAGACTTGAAAAGAACGTGAAATATCTTATTAGGCTTAAAAAATTGATTATGTATTAAAATGATATATTTTAGATTACATTGCACTAAAATATATTTTTTAAATCAATTTTACTCATTTGTTTTTACTTCTTAAAAATGTGGCTACTAGAAAATTTCAAGTATCATTTGTGGCTCTCATTATAGTTCTATTGGATAGTGCTGAGCTGGAGTTTCCTTTTGGATGAGAACTCTTTTTTTTTTTAACATCTTTATTGGAGTATAGTTGCTTTACAGTGGTGTGTTAGTTTCTGCTGTATAACAAAGTGAATCAGCCATATGCATACATATATCCCCATATCTCCTCCCTCTTGCATTTGCCTCCCACCCTCCCTATCCCACCCCTCTAGGTGGTCACAAAACACCGAGATGATCTCCCTGTGCTGTGCAGCTGCTTCCCACTAGCTATATGTTTTACATTTGGTAGTATACATAAGTCCATGCCACTCTCTCACTTCGTCCCAGCTTACCCTTCCCCCTCCTTGTGTCCTCAAGTCCATTCTCTACGTCTGTGTCTTTATTCCTTTCCTGCCCCAGGTTCGTCAGAACAAAATTTTTTTTTTAGATTCCATATATATGTTTCAGCATATGGTATTTATTTTTCTCTTTCTGACATACTTCACTCTGTATGACAGTCTCTAGGTCCATCCACCTCACTACAAACAACTCAATTTCATTTCTTTTTATGGCTGAGTAATATTCCATTGTATATGTGTGCCAGTCTTCTTTATCCATTCATCTATCGATGGACACTTAGGTTTGGATGAGCAGTCTTTGAAACAAAGGTGGATGTGTTCCCTGCCGATGGCTCTTGTTAACATGTACAGTTGTTATTCGGGAGGGAGGATTGCTGGTCCTCAACTATTAGCACAGAGATCATGTCTTCTGTTACTCTAGAAGGTAGAGGCATGGAAATCTGGGCTTGGGAGAATGGGTTCTTAGGGGTTGAAGGGAGTTTCAACAGGAGAGGAAAGAATAGAAGGGAAATGGCAGCAAGCGGCAGTGGGAAGATGTTAAGGAAAGGAATGGCAGGCAGGATAGAGAGGGCTGGGCACCATGAGGCTCAGGGACAAAGGGGGCATCAGAAGCATCTCTCCTTGTCTATGTCTGTCAGATTCTCCTTTCTCGTTGACCTCTCCTTCAATACTTTCTTTCCCCAGTTTTCCCTCTCTTTTTAGGAGAAGTTATTTTCTACCAATTGCACAGGGAAGAAAGGAGTTTAGCATCATTCCCAAAGGCAAACTGGTCAAAAATATTTTTTAATTTGTTTTTTAAAAAAATAACGCAATATAGGTAAGACACTTCTTTCACTGAATTCTAATGATAAAGGGGTAAAAATGCAGCAAGGTGGCCTTACATAGGCAATCACAGTCACCAGGTCTATACCCTCTGTCTCTGCCCTCTCGGAAGAGTGTAGTAGAGGGAGAAAGTAGAATGACAGTGAGAGAAAGAGAGTCAGGGTGTCTTGGTTAGCTCAGGCTACCACAACAAAATACTGTAGACTGGGTATCTTAAAGAACAGAAATTTATTGTCATAGATCTAGAGCTTGGAAGCCCTAGATCAGGGTGCCAGTGTGGTTGGGTTCTGGTGAGGACTCTCAGCCTGATTTGCAGACAGCTGCCTTCTTGCTGTGTCTGCACATGGTAGAGAAAGAGATCACAGGTTCTTCTTATGAGGGCACTAACCTCATTCAGAGGGCCCTGCCCTCATGACCTCATCTAACCTAATTACCTCCCAAAGGCACCATCTCTAAATACTAGTACATTGGGGGGTTAGGGCTTCAACATATGGATTTTTGTGGGGGACACAATTCTGCCCATAGCACAGGGAGAAGATAATTGGAAAAAGTGTAGAGAAGAAACATGAGGCTGAAAAAAGGAGAGATGGCATGAGACCTTTAATTCTACTGTAATGTTTTCATGTATTACATGAAAATGCCAATAAGGAGACAAGCTAAAGAATTGGTGTGCCAAAAAGGAGTTTTCTCATACAAGTATATTTTACCATTAAATGATCTCTTTACACATATAAGAAAAATATTTTTGTTCCGTTTCTAAACACGTATGAATAATAAAAGTGTTTTAAACTTTTCAATAAAGTGAGGGACTCCAGGATTCACATCCTATTTGTATTGGAAACAGCCCAAGGCCACTCCAATAAATTTTTCAGACTCTACCACTAAACTTCACATAATCTTGTCTGCACTGCTCTTCCCTACTCCAAACTCCCTCATCTGTAATAGGAAGGGATGTGTGTCCCTAAGGTCCTGACAGCTCTACATGCCCCCAGATCTCAAACACCTGTTGTCTTCCATGGCCTTTTGCTAGAAGCTCAGATAGTCTTGCCAAGGCCATGGCTGCCTGAGATGTGGAGGATTCTGTCTGCTGACCAGATAATCTCAGGTTTAACCTTATACCCAGAGGCAGTAGGAGACCCAGAGACAAGAGAGAATCTTCTCTCTGTCAGACAGAGGGGACAAACCTGACTAGCGACAGTCAGGGTATGACGTCATCACAATTGCTACTATTGTAGAGGTTTTTACAAGCGTACATTATTTTTCAGGATTTCCCCTCTTTCTGCCTTACAATGGTGGGAAGCAGGAATGAGACTGCGGGTTTAGGGTCACGGCAAAGAGGAGGCAGGAGAAGGGGTGGTGATAGTTGTGCAGGTTTAGAAAGAGGACAGACAATAGGAGCCTTCTTCCAGCTGGGCCAGGCTACGTTCAGGTTTCTAAGTCACCCTTGAAGGACAAAATGCCTTTGGCCATTTGCAGCTTCCCATTCTTTATACCCTCAAAACCTTCATGCTCTTAGCACAGGGTCACATGAGAGTCATGTCAAAAATGACTAAATTGACAACAGCAGAGGTAATTGTACTTTGAGAAACTTAGGGACTTAGAGTTGGAATGTGTGCTTTGCGGGTGCTCTGATCTCACCTGTACAGGAATTATTTCTGCAGCATCCCTAAATGATGATTTTCTAAGTGGCTTGCAGACATTGGTGTCCCTCAAGCTCTTCCTGGGTCAGCTGCCAATTGTAATCAAAGAATGAAATTTGCATTTTGCCACAAGTGCAGCTGCCTTTTGTTATAGAGCTATCTGACAGGTGGAAGGCTGTCATGGACAGACCGGAGGAGAGCAGAGTACAACTTACAGCTAATCAGAGGAAAGAGGTGTAGTGTGAAAAGTGGCCAACAAATGGCTGGAAAGCTTTTTAAAATTTTTATAAATATTTCTTTCTAAAAAGGGGTGTTCCCCTTTTGATCCCTTTACTGATATCACCACCCAAAAATGTTCATTGAGCAGAGAAACGCTAAGAACCACTGATCGAGCATCTGATTCCAATACCTCTAACAGTGGGAAACACACTTCTTCCCAGTTAGATCTCAAGCATCCTTCATGGTCATCTTTTTCATTCATTCATTCATTCATTCAATAATTAGTTCGGTAACTGGGACCCTGCACATAGAGAATAAATCAGATGCCTGCTGGCTCCAGTCACAGTTCCACAGTTGGGTAGGAGAGGCAACACTGAGTTAGGCCCTAGAGGACACACAGGATTTAGCTTAAACAAGCATCTCCACTGGGTACTCACCTGTGGACATTTACTTTTCTCTCTGCCTTTCAAGCTGACTGCTGAGGCTGCCAGGTATTTAAGAAAGACGCCCACTGGTGAGGTGATTAAATACCTCGCTCCCCTCAGAGGCACCCAGGATTACTGTTTGGCCTAAAAGACTATGTCAGCTTCCTCCTCTGCTCAAATGCCCATCACTCTGACTCACCTTCATGCTGGTCTTGAAAGCTGTGTATATTTCACAGTAACCACCGAGGGAGCACAATTTCATCTGTTGCCATACTTGGACTTGAAAATGGGCACATCCTTGTAAATATATCCCTCTCGTTACTCGGATAAAATCCAAAATGACAAAAACCTTCCTAATTTTCTCTCCTTCTCTAGACGGTTGCAATGAACATTTGAGAATGGTAATTCTCTGCAATAAAATGATTCACTTACATTTTGCATTCTTGTAGCACAAATGTTTTACCTCTTGAAAATCAGGTTTGTCTTACATCCTGCAGACTTGTGTATCCTCCTCCATCAATGTTTTTATTTGAACGCTTAGAATACATTTGAAGTTGGCAAATTTGTTGACTTGGGAAAAAACCAAGTAGCATTATAAGAACAGATTGACCTGGCAAATAAGTTTAGTCAGCTAAAATAATTAAAAAACAGTCTGATATTTGCTAGGAAGTTTTGATATGTATCACAAAACTCCCCATATCATAATGATGACCTGTCTTATAACAGGATTGTGTTTTAGAGGAAAAGTTTGAGGTGCAATTGTAGACTGGAGCAAATAGACATTTTCACCCAGCAACAGCCCAACAGTCCCATACCTAAGAGCTTAAAAATATCTGTCTGTTTTAATAAGTGCTTTGGAAGGACAACATACTTAGTTGAAACCTTGATGGAAAGGCTGTAGCCCTGATGACATGGGGAAGTGCTCCGGAGAGCAAAGGGAACAGAGAGCCTATAGAACACTTGATGGAAAAAAAAAAAAACACTTAGGAAAAGCAAGGAGTGAGAGAGACTGTGTAGGAAGTACTTGTTGCTTCAAGCTCCCTGGCCTCAAGCAGACGCTGTTCCTGCGCCAGTCCCCAGAGCCAGCATGTGGGGTCTGCTGATACGGATGCTTTGAGGACTTGTTTAGTGTTTGGGTACCAGGTGGAATGAAAAGCACTAGTCACTAACCACTAGTGTCACTCCTGTGCTGGCAGGATGCTCTCACCGTGAGACGTGTGTGGGAGCCAAGCAGGCCGAGGGAACTGCAGATTCCCAGTGTCCTTCCTTTGTCACTCTGAAGCATGAACACACTGTGATATCCATGCTTAGCATTTATGGAGATGGTTAATGCTCTCTCACCCAGAACATGTAGTTGAAGTACTGCAATAGCTTCATATCTGGCCACACTGCTTCTGCTACTGCCCTTTCAGTCTGCCTTCAACTCTGCCCGGAGAGGTTCCATTAAAACATAGGTTGGGTATAAACACTCTCTTGTCCAAAATTCTTCAATAGTTTTTCATTTCACGTAGACTAAAAACCCAAGTGCTTACACCGACCCGTGTGATCTGGCCCCACTGTGCCTCGCTGACACACCTCCTATGCACCCTCCTCTCTTCATTCACCCTGCTACATTCCCACCAACATCTTTGCTATTCCTACCAGACCCAGCATATTCCCACCCCAGGGCCTTTGCATTTGCTCTTTCCTCTGCCTGATAATTGTACCCCTGATCTACACATGGCCAATTCCCTCAATTCCTTCAGGTCTTTTCTCTCCAAAGTCACCTTCATATAATGAAGCCTTCCCTGGCCATCGTGTCTGAAATGTCAACCCAACCCCCATTGCTGAACACTTCAAATCCCTGTTCCCCACTTTAGTTTTACTGACAGGCTACATCTGACTACTCTATATTTTATTTTTATCTTGTCGCTAGTCTCTCTTCTCCACTAGAATAAAAGCTCGGTGAGGGCAGAGTAGCTTCACTACTGCATCCTCTTCTCCTAAAACAGCCTTGGCCCATAGTAGATACTCATTTGTTAAGTGAATAAATGAATGAAAGTTAAGTGCATAAATGATACAAAATCACCATGGCCGTGATCAGTCCAGAGGTTTCAATTGGTATATCACTAGGCTGGTCCCTCAGTTTTTTCGCCAGGCACATTTTTTCTTCAAACAAAATTTTTCACTACTGCAATTTTTAAATAAAATAAGCTGTTATGATTGTACAACATTGCAATTAACTTTTCCGAGTTTAATTTTTTTTAAATAGAAAAGTGGAGAAGTTAGAGTAGATCTCTTCCAGATCTGTGGCTTAGATTCTATAAGCTATAAAAATGGTTTTCCGAGTTGTCCACTCATCTTTTTAGAATCTGGATACCTCTTCCCAAGATGGATTTGACCAGCACTGCAAGTGACATACTATTACAAAAAGAAACCTGGCAAGGCAAGATTATTTACAACTAGGGTCAAAAGAATATCCTGCAAGCGTGGCTTGAACATGACCCTTACCCTGAAAAAGCAAACAGGAAACAAATGGCCAAGGAAATTGGCATTCCAGAATTTAAAATTCAGATTTGGCTTAAAAACCACAGAGCAAGACAGAGACGATTGGGGATCAGCTCCTCCCTAGGAGAAGACCAAATCCATGGACAGAACCAGCCTCAGCCTTATACTCAAGAATACTTACCAAAAGGAGCCACACGAGACCAGACATCCGTCCCAAGATCTCAATCAAACATTCTAGTTCAAGCCTTCAAGAGGAGCCAATTCCTTGATACTGCAAACAGGAAAACACTAGGCAAACAGGCATTCCAGAATCGAGAATTCAAATGTGGTTTCAGGACCCAAGATCTCTGTACCCTGGGCAGAACAGAAGTGAGCCTGTGAATTCCTCGGTGGATGGCCCAAATGGGAGACCTGGTCTGACAGCTCTGCAGCACGAAATTGACCTGTGCACTCTCCCAGGCAGATCTCATCATTTTCCTTCCTCCAGTTCTTTCAGCAGGAACCAACCATTTCTACCTTTCTCCCATCCCATGTATCCTCTGTCCCTTGTATGATCCAAGGACAAAGTGTCATGATGCAGCCCATGCAGGCTGTGCAGGGAGGAGAGAACTCTCCTCTACTCTAACACTTGGGAATTATGTGCCAGGACTGCTGACTATAGGAGGATACCCAGATACTCAGTATCCTTTCTGGCCCCAATACCAAGAAGAACGCCAGGATCACCAAGAACAGACTGACTACTGCAGTTGGAAGACTATTCTCAGCCTCAAGCTGAACACAAAAAACAACCACCACAGGATCTGGGCCAGGTGGACATATCTTACTTTCTGCAGTGGTGGGATGAGTGCTGCCAGGCTCTGATTGCAGAGTGGGATCCTCAAAAAGGGACCCACTGATGCAGACTGTTGGCCACAGCACACAGAGTCATGCCCTCAGCCAACAGCACCAGCAATATATAGAAACCTCAAGAAGCCTTTAGGTCAACTCCTGCCATCCACAGATTGTCAGTAAAAGGTACAAACTTTTTTGAATCCTGATCCCCAGGAAGAGGACCCTCCAGGATTTTCAGGCTCTTCTGAACACTCTGCAAAGCTCACCAGGGCTTGGGCTTCAGAAGGAAGAAAATAGCATTCTGAACCTGATCCAGGCCTCCTTTTTTTTTGATGCAGATCAGAGCAACTTAAAGAACAATGAATTAGGAAATCATCCTGTCAGGGGCAAAACTAAAGCCGGGGAAAGGAAAAACCACTCGGAAACCAACATGGAGGTTGTTTTTCTTGTGGGCAGTGGTTATCTTCCGTACTCCACTAAGTGAAGGACTGTTTCCAAGCTCCCCACTGCCTCTGGAAGTACCATGGGCACTAGGTGGTGGACATGTCTGCTGAATTCTTGCAGAGAAAAAGTATCTTACTGACGAATATGACCTTCTCTCTGTAGTCACCACATCCTCCACAGTCTGGAAAATCCACAAACTGTAACCTAACTCAGGCAAGAACAGATCTCTGAGGGACATATTAGAACTTCTTTCCCTCCTGGCATCATGAGAGGGCAAACTTGAAATTAGTTCACTGTGTAGAAAATGAAGGGATGCTGTACTTCCTGATGATGTGAGCTCATAAAAGTGAGCTTTTCCCCAAAGCTCTGGGGGTTTAAATTGCGAACTAGATACTACCTCAGCATCCATCATTACGGGAATGATTAAATGGATTAGGACAAATCCATAATACTGAGTAACCTTCACTTGGAAGTGTATTTTTACTTTGACTATTTAAAACATACAAAAGATTACAAGGAAATTATAATAGCAATACCATATCATCACTGAACATAGTCTAATGACGCTAATATTTCCACATTTTTAGTTTTTTGTATATATTTGATATATTTATATATATGTCCATAAGATTTCTCCTCTTACTATAAATACATTATATATTAATCTAAAACCTGGGATAATCATTCTCAGTCTTCTCCCTTTTGAAAAGGTAAATTCTGAAAACAGATTTTGGTATATGTGGGTTTACCTTGGCAATAAAAATGTTTAAAAAAAAAAATGGTTTTCCAAGTTGGCACCTGGCAAGCCCTGTCAATATGGAGAATCCAGGGCCTCACTGCTGAAATTCTGCTCAGGTGAATCTAGGAGGATGTCTGGGAATCTATATTTTTATGAAGCTCCCTGGGTAATTCTGATGATCAGCTGGTTCTCGCACTTGAATTTCTGCTGACCTACGGTAGACGTGGCGAACAAAGCTTTTGGTGAAATCCTAAGAGGCAGGCCCAGGAGTCCCCTAGGCAAGCCCCTTCTTGACAAGGCTGCTGTGCACACAGCTAGAGGAGAGAGGTCACATCTGATGTGCTCTTTGTGTCGCTCCCTGTTTACCCGAAAGGGCTCTGCCTGCAAATGTAACTAGCTGACCCAATGCATCCGTGGTCCTCACAGCCCTGCTCCTCCTCTAATTGTCTTAAATCTCATCTTGCCAGTTCTAACGTGGCTAAATTATCTCCAGAATACCCAGAGAAAATGGTGAGTGTTTGGGAGTTTTTGTTTTTGCTTCTGTTTCCCAGGGCGTGGATGGATCCATTTCCTCAAAAGCTGATGTGGAGAGGAGTCTCTCTTTTCCTTCCCATGAGGAGTGACTCAGAGGAAGGGAAGGGAAGGGAAGGGAAGGGAAGGGAAGGGAAGGGAGAGATCAAACCTTGGAGTGGAAGCATGGCGACCCCCAGCTTCCATAAGTGTTTAACAGCCACCATGGCCATATAGGGAGCAAGTGAATCCCCTCTGCAGATATGAATCCAGGGTTTTCTTCTTGGAGCTTGCTGGAGTCGTGACATGTCCAAGAAAACTGATAAGAACATTGTCGCAGAAAGACATGTGAATACCTTGGCTCTAGCTTGGGAGGTGAAGGAGAGTTATTTGTATGGGAAAGCAAGTGAGGACGTCTCAAAGATGGTGCCACAAAATGAATATAGGCTGGGACAGGATGGAGGGGGAACACCCAGGGGCCAGAAATTGCTGGGTGGGCAGAATGTAATGCTGTGTTCCACCTCCTACCTACACCAGTAGGGCAAAGGTTTTACTAGGGTGAGGGTAGGACAGCATAAGTTAACTTACTCCATCACTCCCTTTTGGTGCATGGTTCCTTCCCACCCACTTCAGGGTCTCAGATCACAGCAGACTGTTCTACAGAGGGGTTCTTTGATAAGACACATGAGCATTGTCAGCATAACAGTGCACCTGAGTTATGCCAAGAGGAAATCAACCTAAGCAGAAGAAAGGTGTTTTGGAATCTCTCTCACCTCTTCCTATGAGCAGACCTGAAGTCCCCTCCCATAGGTCTGGCTCCTCAGAAGATAATAATGGATGAACACAATGACAGACAGCCTGGCCAGAGGCTGAAAGGTAAATATGGCTCCTGGTAGGGAAACAGAAAATTCAAGGGAACGGGAGACCCAGGAGTTTGGGAGAAAGGAAGAAAAGGAAGAGACAATAGATGAAGGACAATTTCTATGCTTATCTGAAGTGGAATCCATATGGATTCTTCTGAAGTGAATCCATATGGACTGAAAGTCACTTGGAGGAATAAAATAAGGAAGATTTCCATCATTTGAACCACGTGTTGCACTAGAGTGACCAGCAGTGAGACTTTCCTGCTTTTCTTCTTGGGTGCACAGGGGTTATATGAGCCTAAGTTCTTATCAAATGAGGAATGCCAATTTACTTTGTTTGTGTTAATTTTCAAAAGATAATATAGTTTCTGGTGTTGTATGGCATTGAGAAATAAAATGATGCTGTAGTAATAATAGTATTGGCAAGGTTATTTTTTGCTAATGAAAATTAGCTGTGGAGAAAGATGGGCTAAAGGAGTCGTCATTTTTGTTGACCAGGACTTTGCTTGTGTAAACTATGTAGGGGAACGGGGTTTGTGGAGAGGAGGCAGAAGTCATTTTAGCGTCACTGACTTGACACTGCCATTACATGTCTGTGACGACAGGACCCTTGGGTGCAATCATTTTCCTATGCAAAATTTTGAGCGACTTGTTCAGCTCTGCTTCACAACACACAGCTCTCTTTCTTCCCTCTCACCTTGCCCCTCATTTTCTTCCTTTAGATTGATTAGCCCTGGGATGACTGTGATGCCACCATTGAATTTTTCCAGTCCCCTAGATACAGTGCTAGGTCTGGACTCAGTACTTCTTGAGTGGAGTTAAGGAATCTATGCATAAGGTGTAACAAATTGCAAAAAAAATACTACAGTGGCAAAGACTCTCTCCTTGACCAAACTTTAGTCAGGCTCCTCTGGGCCGTTTTCTTGACTAGACGTCATCCTTGAGCCTTGTCCTCAAGAGTCCAGTTGTAGTAAGACTCCTGCTAAGTTACTTTAGCAAGAATCTCCCATCCTTTGTATCTGATCACCCTCAATTTCTGATCCAATTCCTTATCCTCCTCCACCCCAGGTGATATCTGGTGAGTAATGAGAAAAATCTATGCATTATCAGAGGCCCAGAAGCTGCTTAGCCAGGGGACTTGGATTTCAACTAAGGGAAGCTCAAAGTTCCCAAATGGATAGAGGTCTGGATTCCAGGCCCTCCCGTATCCTATGGAATTGTATGCCATTGTTAGTCCCCCTTCCTTGTCAATGTTAACTTTTTACTGGCTCCAAGCAATTAGCATTTAAATGTAACTCAGTTGCTACCATCTTAGAAAGGAAATAAAATCTTTTTACTACTTGAAGCCTCTTCAGCTGTTGCTCTACGACTGTATTACCCCCTTCACAGATACATCTCTTGGAAAGGTTGTCTATACTGTGACTCCCTTTCCGCATACCTGCCTCACGTTAACGCATTAAAAGCACTCTAGCTTTTGCTTTTAATGACATTACTAAGCTAGGATTTGCTGAAGTTACTAGTGTCACTGAATCCAGTGGACTTGCTTCAGTGTTCATCTTGAATGACCTCTGAACACTTGCCACTGTTGACAGCCCCCCTTAAAGCACTCTTCACTTGACTTCTATAATATGATGCTCTGTTTTCCTCCAAACTTTCTGAATACTCCTTTGGTCTCATTTTGTGGGCTTCTCCTCAGAGCAATTACTGCAGGGAGATCCTTACATTCCTGGTCTTAAACTTTCTTCTTTCTCTCTATAGATAATTTCATTTACTCCTGTGGCCATGGTTGTAATCTGTTTGTGTGAACGATGCCCAAATGACCAACGCTAGGTGACCCATGAGCTCTGGACCTTAGACTCCTCTCTTGAGATATCTCATAAACATCTCAGATAAAATATGTCCCCAGCTGAACTCAGTATCTAACGTACAAAACTGATCTCCTTCCTAGCTGAGTAAAATGGCATCACCATGCATCTACTTGCTAAGGACAGAAACCTGAGAGTTACTTTAGATTTCTCCTTTACTCCCATCCTCTTCCATCCATCTTGTCACAAAGTCCTGTAGATTCAAACCTCTAAAGATTGCTTAACTCTGTCTAATTGTCTCCATACCCATGAGGTCAGGCAAGATGCTCCTGCAACATCTTTCACCTCTGTGGCCTTGTAATTCTTATTCAAAAATTATTTTTTATATCTCTGTGAGGTACTATTTTATCAAGGACTTTTCCAAACTCCACTATTTGCCCCTCAGGTTTAGTCCTTTTTGGCCAAAAGGAACTAACAAGCTGCTGGGGACAGCTTATCAGGTGATACATAGGGGCTTTAGAGTGGTACACCTGAGCACTTGGACATTTATTGCTGGAATCTACGGGGTCCAATTAAGAAGAGACCAAGTGAAAAGTGCGTTTTAGGGAACGAACCATAAAAGTGGTTTAAGTGCATGAGAAGCAATAGTAGAATTGAAATGGGTAAGAAAATATCAAAGGAGGGAGGCCCTTGTACACTTGAGAGGAATAACAGAAACAAATACTGCTTATCAGTCTTACCTCCTATACAAGTAATTGTACCTACCTTTATTTTTATTAACTTTTTCTTTCACTTTTATTTTGTGCAATTGGTGTTAGTTTAAATTTCACAGAAATTAGACAATAGTAAGTTATTAACAGTTAACGGTACCTGAATCAGGGATGGGTGGGGACCAGACGTGCCTCTGTTAAGTTAAACTGGCAGCATAAAAATGCCCTGTTCCTGAGGACAGCCTGTGGAGCATGATTCTTTCAATTCCACCTCCCGGTGGAATGCCATTCCAATTTTATCAGCTTGATTTTATTTTTTTGAAATTTCAAGATGTAATTTCATCTTGAAATTACAAAAGATAATTCAAAAGCGTTGGAGAAATTCCCTAAGAGGGAACTCAAACAAGCTGTTCTTTATTTAGGAAATCTTCTGATATTTCGTGCAAATTCATAGATGTTTTCTCATTAGTCACCTATGCTGTCATGTAAATTATATGCCTTGAGAACATGATCAAAGCTAATGGTAAAGGAGTTATTTTCAGGTTGGGCTTAAGTCCAAGGCACTTTAGAGAAGCACAAAAAATTGTCTAGGAGACTAGTGAAACACTTAGCAAAATGCTTCCATCCTGATACTAGGAAATTTTGTATCTATTTTGGATGTATTGTACATAAACTTTGGAAAAATAATATTTATAATTTTTAGAGATGTCAAAGAACTTCCATAGCTATGGTTTCACTTTTTTCTTTTTTCCATAGCCCCCTCCTCCATACTTGTAAGAGAAGGAAAAGGGGCGGGGGGAAGGGAAGTGGGGAAAGAATGAACATTTATAGAGCACTTACTTTATGTCATTTTACTAAGCACTTGTTTAGCAATCATAACAAAGCAGAGTAAATCTTTATGTTTTGTTTCTGTTATTATGACTGATGCCACTAGAATCCTTATATAGGACCAGATCTGAAATATGCAGGCCACTTTCCAACTTCATCACTCCACTCCCCCTCTGCTGTCAGGTATTCATGTAAATCCAGGCAAGCCTTGGCCCATTAGCATATCCTCCTGATCTGGGGTCACACCATATCCATAGGGGTCATTTTCTGAGCACTTCTCAATTGATTATGGAATATTCCTGGCTTTACAAGAATAAAATAACAAGCCAGGTGTCTCATTCTTTTTTGTTTTCATCTATTATTAATTTCTGATCAGAAAAATGCTAAGATAACAGGAATCCTAGGAATTGGCAGCAGGATTACCATTAAGACTTGTGGGCATTTGTTCTGGCCACTTTCCAAGATGACCCTCCCAGTGTCTCTAGGTTCTAACCACCTGGATAAACAAATGCTTAGTGACACGTTCGTTTTCAGCAGGCCAAGTTCTCATTTTGTCTCTGGTTTAAGATATAGAAATTATTTAAATTTAATCTGTATTATGTATTATTTGGTAACTTCTATTCTTTAAACCACTTGAAGTGAACCTTCAAATGAGAAAGTGTGCCTAAAATTGTAAACGTTTCTGTTTTTCTAAAGACTCAGATTGGATTTAGTCAATCGTGTAAGGTGATTTTTACTTGAGATTAGCTTCAAAGAATCAATATCGTCTATGAATGTATCAGTCAGGGTGATTTCAGCTTGGAATAACAGGACATGTGACTCGCAGCAACTTAGACAATGGGGAGTTTATTATTGCAGTGAAGTCTGGGGAATTCCAAAGTTAGCTCATTCTGTGGCTCACAGAAGCCAGGTTGGCTTCTCCTAGATTCTCTTGTTTCTCCCTCCTATTTGCAAGGTGGCTGTTCTTTACAGGGCATTGTCTAAAAGTTGGAAGACAAAGGAAAGTCTTGTCTTTTTAAGAGTTCGGAAATCTTCCATGATGCCCGCTGCAGATTTACCTTACGTGTCTTTGTCTATGATCATATCACATTCCTAAAGCAGCCCTTGATGCAGAAATAGAATCCCCATTATTGGTTAAGACTAATAAACCTTAACATTTTAGGGTGTGTGGGGAGGACCTTTGAAACACATTACCTACCTAATTATTAATAAAACTGGGATTCCGTTAAGAAGGAAGAATAGCGTTTTTGTTTTTTTTTTTGGTGTGTGTAGGTGACTAACAGTGTCTGCCATAGTGAATTAAATTGTTATACAAAATGCCAATAGTAGTGTGGCATTCAGTACTATTTTTGTTGCAAAAAACCTGAAAGCCCAACTCTAACTGGCTTACGTAATAGAAGGAATGTATTGAGATAGGACTAGTTTCAGGCAAGACTTAAACTAGTAGTCCCAGGAATGTAACTGGAGATCTTTTGGCCTCTCTGCTTTTTCTTTATAATGTCATCTTCTTCCTAAGCCTGGTAGTATCCTGGTAGCCAGATGATTGCCACTGTCTTCCAGGGATAAATCTCCTTCTGTCTAATGTCAAAGAGAGTGTCTACCTGTATCAACACAGAAAAGTAGGAGGATTTTCTTTCCCATAAGCCTCAGCAAATATCCCTCACTGGCTCATATTTAATTACAAAAATCTCATCTCTGAACCAGTGGGTGGGCTATACAATTGACTTTTAAGCTTATAACATTGTAATGCATTTAAAGCAACACAATTTATGACAGTGATTTTCTGACAGAAGTGAAAGGAAGTGAGGCAGACCAGCAAATGAATGAATGAATAATGAAGAAATAAAGACCTTTCCCAATTATTATGAGTTTCATATTGCAGCTATTTCCCTAGCAAGAGTTCCAATAAATTAAATAATCATTGTCTGGAAGACAGCTTAAAATAAAGCAAATCATAAAAATCAGATTTATAGGAAACATCTAGTAATAGCCACACCGGTATTAAAATTCTAGCAGAATAAGAAACTGGTTGTTTTGGATGGAATTTATTGGTTTTGAAAAAGATGAAAAAGTTATGCACGGTGACATTTTGATATTGGGGAAATTGAGTTAATTATTTTTTGGCTAAAGAACTCATGCAGAATTAGTTTAGGTTCGCATTTGGCTTGGACAGAAATAGTCACAGAAGTAGAGAACAAGGTTACCAAGGTTGGGGGGGGGCAGTGGGAGGAACTGGGAGACTGGGGTTGACATGTATACTCTACTATGTATCAACTAGAGAACTAATGAGAGCCTGCTGTACAGCACAGGGAACTCAGTGCTCTGTGGTGACCTAAATGGGAAGGCAATCTAAAAAAGAGGGGATATGTGTATACGTATAACTGATTCACTTTGCTGTACAGCAGAAACTAACACGACATTGTAAAGCAACTGTACTCCAATAGTATAAATAAATAAACAAACAAGTAATAAATAAAAATACCCCTCCCCCCAAAAAACCCCATATTTGGCTTTGATATTTGTTTATCATTTGAAGGGACTTTTAAAATCTAAATAAATAAGAAGAAATCTTTTTAGTGGCATGTACTTTTTAGCACACAGTGATGTTTAATGCCAGGAATGTCAGCATTTCTGAAATGTCTACTATATACATCACAGACTAGAAAAAATATATATTCGTACATTCTAAAATATACCCTTGGATAAATTAATAGTGTGTAAGAGCCAAAAAGTGAATTTTATGATTCAGCATGGAAAGAGAGGGCAGCTCCCAAAAGATGCACAGGGAGGGAGGGAGGGCTCAGGGCCTACACTACTTGGGTGGCCACTGCAATAATTTCCTAAAATCTTGGACAAATCAGCCTCTCTGTGTGTCAGCCTCTTCATTTATAAAACAAAAATGTCAGCCTATGTAATCAATGAAAAACTTTCCTGACTCTAGGATTCTATGATTGTATTAGGGACTTTGGACTTCTGGGCATATATTCTAAACTATTTTGGGACTTAATGTGTTGTTAGTTTACAAGTTGGTGTTTAAGTTTCTTAAACCTGGTATAATAGCCCATTCTACATCTATATTCCTCGGTAGTGGGTACATGGTAAGTGTCAGATCTTGTTACATGAAATTGGAGGCGACGATGGTGATTATGACTCAATCTTCTTTGGCAGATGAATGGTAGGAGTGAATGGCTTATTTAGTATCTCCCTCCTTAATTAGTAGCCCCCCAAACTACTTGTCAATCTTTTCTTATAGGGAAACAGCCAAAGGGTGAGCAGAAATAACTTGGGTAATACTTCTTTAGTTTTTTTCAACTTCCTGGAATTTATGAACCCTATTGATGATAAACCACAAAGTTACATATTTACGTTTGTAACATTTGTAATATGTAACATTACATTTCCCATATGGGGGAAATAAGAAAGTTACCAAGGAAGAATTTCAATTAAAATTGAAAAATAAGCTCTTAAAAATGATTCTGTGTTAATGGCTGGTTTAATAAATGTTTGTAAAGCCAATAGGACAGCTTAAATCTTCAAATTATCATCTCGCGGCAGGGATGGTATAGGAGTGCTGGCGTGTGTATCTCTGCATGTGTACGCACATGTCTGTGTGGTCCAAGAATATCCAGAGAAGAAGTAGATAATGTGAAACAGAAAGAAATAGGGTAAATGACTACTATTCAATGGGGAGTCCTTTGTCTGGACTTACCCCACCTGAAAGCTGCACTCTCTGTCAAAATAGCCCATCTGGCCCCTGCAGTACAGAATAGATAGAAGTACAGAGGGACAAAGGGAGGGAAGGAAGGAGAGAGGGAGATCTAGCACGGCACCATAGCAGAGGAAAAGCTATAAGAATGAGGAGTTATGGGTAATTTTGCAGAGGATGCTTTGGAAAAAAGTGACTCTCTAAAGTCCCAGCACTGTCCTATACAGTAGCAGAGTAGAATCTGCTATAGAACCTCAATGAAATAAACTTTGTGCTTTGAGAGAGAACTTTGAGCAACTGCAGATAGACAGACTGAGAATTCTCTGTGTGAGTACAGAAGCCCTGAAAAAAGTGATTCTACCATTTAAGTCTGAAGCTAGAACAGTGCAAGACATAGGAGAATCCTGTGGAGCCATGGCAATGGTGCAAAATATGGCCAGGGCCAGGAAGGAATTGTTTTTTCGTCCACAAATTCCTTAATGAATAGGATTGAAAATTAATAGGAGAAACTGAACAGTTTGCTCAAGGTAAATTTAGAAAACTGTATATAGTATGGCTTATAGGATGGTTTCTGGCACTCCCAATCTTTTCATCTTTACAAAGTTCTGAGTCAAGGAACTCTTCAGATATTGTCAGAGACAGGCATGGAAACCAGGTGGAAGCACCTGACTGTAGCAATCCAGTATTTGGAGTGGTGAAACTGGATAGGCAGCACCATTTCCCAAGTGCTGCTTGTGTGAGGCCTGATGCTATCTGGATGTGTCACACATTCCATGTGCATATGTACACTGTAAATACGTATACGTATCAGCGTGGCCAGGAGTCAGTGGAGCCCAGCTAAAATAATATCTACATTCGACCAAATGCAAAGTGGTTTACCTCCCATCCATTAATGCTATACTTTTATATAAAAACCAATCAACATAAAGTTTTGATCACATTAAAAATTATAATGAATTAACATCAATGAAGAGAAAATGTAAATAAATGGAATAACACAAGTTATCATTTTTGAGTGGGATTCATCTGGTTTGGGGGGGTTTGGAGATTTGAACTCATTGATTCATCTAACAAAGTACCTATTAGACACAAACCTCTAAGACAGGCCTTAGGGATAAAACAGTGACTAGAAATCCGTCTCTACCTTCAAGGAAAAATGTAATTGCTCAATTCCTCTTACATTGCTCACAGTAAACTTGTTTGTGTCAGTAATCTGTTAATTGACTCAGTTTCAAGATAAAGAATTACAAATGCCCTAATACAAAAGACATTTCAGGATGAAAGCAAGCATCTTGAGAAATATTATAGTAACTTTAAAAGTAAAATACACCCCTTAGTTTCCTACAGGTGAGAGGAATGTGAATAGAATGATATATAAGAACTGTCTTCTTTGTGTAGAATATAAAACTGTAGTACAAATATTCAGGGACGGGAGCAATCTGTGTTCAAATTAGGGCGCCTCTGATCATTTGCTCTGTGTGCTGTGCAGGGTTACTTAAACTTTCTGTGCTTCAGTTTCTTCATTTGTAACTAGGCCTGTCAGTACATCAACACAGTATCTCATAGAATTATAAGAGACTTATGTGGGTTAATTCATGTTGAAATCTTAGAATAATGCCTGGCACATGTGCAAGAAATGTTAACTATCATTATTAATGTCTACCTACTGTTTCTAACCACATTCCCCAAATCAAAGTTCACCATCTTCCTGTAAATCACTTGATGTTTCTATTGAGCAGAATGGTCAAGTAGAAGTTTTCATTTGTACAGTTTCACAATCCCATAGCTCTATTTCCAAAATCCTAAAAGCTCTGGAAAATGAAAGTTTTTCCTAGCTCACCTGGTGGCAAAATCTCATCTGACCTGATCTGAATTCACCTGGCATCAAAATCTGATCTGAACTGATAGGAAGCTATTTATAGTATTTATACATCCCATTCAGTGTAAATATTAATATATTTGAGTACGAATATTATCCCCACCCCTGTTGGAATTACCTTTCAGATTTGAAAAATTCTGCATTCTGATACATATTTGGCCCCCAAGTTTCAGATAAGAAATTATAGAGCTGTACTAGTGAGGACAGAGAGGGTAGAAGAAATTTCCATCTCTGGCTCTGTAAGGCAAGATTTATTAAGTGAGGATGTGAGTTTCTCCAATTATAAACATCTTGGACCAATCAGCTCTCCAGATCTGAAAAAATGTGAAACTCGTTTCCTCCATGATATTCATTATCACCAGATCAATCTTCCCTCCTACTTATTATATCTGCTATAATTTCCAAGGAGCAGTTATTTTGGTTTGGGAACATTTATCAAGATACGTAATTCTATCCCTCCTCCAATTATTTTAATTTCTTACCCCTCTTTCCCATTCTCTATCCACATTCATACATATACACCATCAGATAGAGGTCAAAACAAACTCAAATTTTGGGGTGTGGGTATATGTCCCCTCAGCCCCTTTCCCGGTTGCCTTTTCCATTTTCCTCCACCTGGGATTAAGTCAAGCAGTCATGAAGGATGTGTCCTGCCAAGCCTCTTAACTCCATTTTGCCCTCCAGCACATGTACTATTATGAGTGAGCCACTGGTTTGAAGAACTGTCTAGTCTTTAGGCAATTTTGTCTGGTTTTGTCCCAGAAAGTTAAGAGCAGATCCCAATCTAAAAGGCCTATCCTTGTTAACAGCTCTTAAGATCTCCAGAGTTGTCCAGGAGAAAATTCTTCTAAGGCTCCTTCCTCTCTTTCTCCAGGGAGTCTGAAGTCATGTGTTTTAAAATTCTCCAAAATAGACTTAATCTCCACATCAGATTTAACCACAATAACTACAGCTGGGTTTAAAAATCTGCACCACCACCCCCCCTCACGTTACTAACAGAAAGCAGCAGTCTAGCTAGAAGTGAACCTGAAAACCTCTTTTCCAGTGCACTCACGATGTTTTCTTTCCCTTTTGCGGTCAAGGAGGCCTCAAGATGTAGAACTACTTCGTTACTAAGGAGGCCAACAGTAAAGAGGCAAATGCAGGTTTATAAAGATATTAATCCAAACAAGTGGAACATTCATGCCCCAATGAGGCAGAGACCCAAAGGAAATATGGTAAAGAGGCATCTGCATTTGAATTCTCCCTGGGCCATTTACTCATTGTGTGTCCTACTTTAACTTCTTTGGGCTTCATTTTCTTGATCAGTAGCATAGGCACCATAATATCTGCTTTTGCAGAACTACCCCAGGTCACAGAAGAAAATTACTGAATGGGATTCAAGTTTATATCTGTTTGACTCTAAAAACACTGATCTTGTCCTTGCATCATGTGGTCCTTAGAAAGTTCATGTGTAAAACAGAACACTCCCTCTGCTGCTAAACAACCATGGCTAGCTGTCAATACAGCGTGAGAAAGCATTTGGACTGTTTAACTTTTGATGATGGAACCTGGTATTGATCAGGGCTACAAGCAGAGCATAGTGTTAACTCAGTGTTAAATCTAAAAGACTACCTTGACCTAAGTAACAGGGTGTCAACAGGTGGGGCAATCTGCAGCTGGCTGTGGTTCTTCTGTGGTAGAAGGTAAACCTGGTTACAGGGTAGCACGTAGCAAACCTTAGGAAGTCCCACTGAAAGCATCTGGAGCTCATTGAGAGCTGAACAGAAGAGGAAAAACTATAGCAGAAATTTCAGTTGCATACAAAAATCTAAACAGAGAGTGGAGAGTCCCTCTTCCGGAGCAACCCTGGGTGTCTCAGATATGATGGCTCCAAGGAATACTTCCTTATCACCAAAAGGAATCCATTTAAGACAAGAGACTGACTGCCCGCATCCCTTTCAAGAAGATTTTCATTACCTAGGAGCTAGTTTTCTCCCCTGGTTTCTGTAAAGGCAGAAGCCCTTGGCTTCCTGAGATACTTAAGTTTCAAAAGCCCTTTGGTATAACCCTTAACCACCACACTTAAAAAGTTAACAACAGGGGCCTACTGTACAGCACAGGGAACTATATTCAATATCCTGTGATAAACCATAATGGAAAAGAATTTTAAAAAGAATGTATATATATGTATAACTGAATCACTTTGCTATAGAGCAGAAATTAACACAACATTGTAAATCAACTATACTTCAATTAAGAAAAAGAAAACAGTAAAATATCACTTCTCTTTTTCCTAAACCCAGGAACATGTTCACGCTGGAGATAACAGGAAAACAGCTTTATAAGCCATTGTTGTATGCTGTTAATGAGGGTGTGCAATTTATGCTTTGAAAGGGGGCACCTGGAAGAACAGCCTGAAGACACCATCTCAGGTCAGTGACATTTCCTGCTGGATATTGTTTGCTGACAAAAACCTTTTTTTGGTGAGAGGTTGAGGTGGTGGGTGTGTAACTAAGTGGGTATAGGTCTTAAACTAACGGGTGAAGGGCTTGAAATAAGGTAAAAATAGGGAACTGTGGTATTCATTCCCTCCCTCTTTCTCAGTTTTACTGTATGTTGTCACATCCCTTCTGTGGACCATGAAGAAAAATATGCTCCCTCTATATCTCTATTTCTATCAATAAATACATATAAATTATGGAGCACACCAACTGACTGAGAGGAATACATTATGTTCTGTTTTAGTTCCCCGTGATCAAGTTATAGGAGAGGGTATAGTTTTAGGGTCCATTTCGACTATAAGTAAGAGTAACACGTCCAGAATCACGAGGACCTCCCGAATTTATACAGTAGCAGCAGGTTTTCGACAGCCATCAGCGCACTGTGGATTATTGTTAGTATTTGCCCGTCTAAATCTCTGACCCCTCCTCTGGCCTGTGAACTCCTTGGGGACTGAGACAGGGTGTCACCTGGTTTCTGATCTCCAGGGTTTGCACCATTACGTGGCCCACAGTGGTGCCCCACAATGTTGGGACTCTTAGCAGTGCTGTCGGTCTCAGGGTATGCCTTGTGAAATTTAAGAAAGTGATCTCTGCTCTTGGATCTGATGATTGGACTGACTGTGGAGGGACATTGTTGGGAGCTATTTTGTGTTCTTAGTGGATGATGCGCCATATACAGCTTAAAGGTCACATTTTACATAAAAATAAATATTCCAGTTGACTAATAAGTCACTGAGAGCAAGTTTGTTTGTGTCTAATAAAATTGCATAATGCAGGAAGCTACAGGAAACTCACATTCTGCCTGTCTCCATTTTCCAGCTAAATTAGACTCCGAGAAAAGAAATAGGCTTCTCTCTCACAGCCTGCCACTTTTAAACAACCTCAAAGGTCTATTCCCTATGGGTCAAACTTTGGCAGAATACTGCTATTAGCCTGTGCATGGGGTCATGTGAAATACTCTGATCTGGACAGTCAGTGGTCCACCGTTTACTATTGGATACCACCTTTCTTATGGCTCCTGCATGGGAAAAGAACCCCCCAGGTTTAATGCAAATGCGAAAACAATGGGAATGGTTGGAGGTCCTGCATACAACTATTTAAACGGCATATTTATTCAGTTCTGAACAATGACTAGCACAACTCTGGGGGTTTATTATTGTCTGGATTTCCCTATCACACACCCAACCATTCAGAAGCACAGCTGGAAGTTTCCTTTTATATTACCTCATTCTACATCGATCACTCTCTAATAAAGATGGATACACTAAACATCAAACCTGAGAAGTGCAGAGCATTGGTTTCATTTGAACATGAGTTCTTTGTGATTATTTAGGAAGTCTGTATAAAGTGCTGCCACCCATTCTTGCCTGTTGAACTTTTGCATTTTCTATTTAGTGAGCATGCCAAGGGTTTCTGGGGATCCACTACACAGTGACCCAGTTTAAAGGCAGTTAGAGGATTTTGTAATACATCACCTGAAAAGCCATAAAGGCACATATCATTTTGCAGATGTACAAACAAGACAGGAAGGGTCTATCTAGCCCGTAACCTCAGGCAGAAGATGCAGACCTGAGATCACTGTGAAGCTTTGGAGACTCAGGAAGATCAACTTTTCTTTGTAACACATTCTGATTATTTTCATCTTCTTATAGGCACTCCCTCTGGTTTGTCTAAGTTTGACATGTCTCTTTCATGCAGGCGCTTGACTTGGCAGACACAGAGGAAATGAGGAAACTGTGCCAAATGAAAATGAACACATTTTGAAAATACTGCAATTGGATCCTAATATTGATGCTTTTTCATAGGAGAGGCAATAAAAAACATCTTAGAGCTGAATTGCGATTCTGGTCTTCTCTGAGAAGTAAAAAAGTACATATAAACCATTCTATCAGGTTTTGAACTTTTCTATTTCTCTATCTTGACCAGAAAACTTAAAAAAATAAAAGATGTCATTTACCAGTTCAGTAAATTTCAGTGCATCACTGTCTTAGGTACTTTACAACTAAAACTTAAACAAAAACCTTCTCTTTATTAGAAAGAGACCAGGTGTCAGAAAATAGGAGTGCTGCTTCTAATTCTTTCATTAACTAGCCAGCAGCAATGGACAAATTGTTTAACATTACAGTTTTATAGCTGTTGAGATTGGGACCATCATATACTAAGGGCACAAAAGACTGCAAATTAGGTAGCAAATTTAAAAGTTGCAAATGTTAAAAATAGAAAAAAAATGTTTCCTAAATGCAATCCATTTCAAAGAACATGTTTATCCAAATCTAGTGTGGCATAACTCAAAATTTAACTGACTTCTTTTTATTGGTCTCCTTTTTTCTCTTGGTAGCAGGGGGGAAAGGTGAACTTGAACTTGCCCACATAGGGTGACTACATCCTTGCAGTTTAAAACAGTAACTTCTCAATCCCAACCGGATTTAGGTTAGTCAGCTCTGGGGTCTTTTCACCCACCTTCTCCTATAATTTTCCATGATAAGTTCATTAAGAAGTTCATACACCATACTGCTAGGGTTTGGCAGAAAGATGCCTGGAACTTGTGTGGTCCCCTGTGGTCAGTACTGTCCCAAGGTTTGCCTGTGTTCTTTGCTGATTGGTGTCTGTTGAGCTCTGGCTGTTTTCACCTGCTTTTTGGATGTTGCTCTGGAACTGCACACGGAAGGCCCTGGTTTCTGACATAGCCCATCTTCTCTAGGTTTTCATGCCATCTCCTTGTCCCAACCCTAGACCTCTTCAGGTCTCAGCTTTTGCCCCTACCCTCTACCCTAGGACACACACTGACTTGCATATCTCCTTGATGGTACGTATGTGTGACACCTGGGAACCAGAAGTGTTCCTACTTCTGGCCAGCCAGCATGGGCTATTTTGAAGGGCAAACTCCTCAGGCTCTATGTGGTAAAGTGGTGAATTAGCCCACAATTTAACTGGGTGTTTATACCACTGCCCATTGCTTCCTCCCAGAGGTTTGACCTTGTCTCTGTCTTGACAGACCTTTTCTCTCTTTTTCTTCTTTGTCTCCTCCTCCCAGCAATATTAAGGAATTAGGTTTTGTTTTTGTTTTTGTTTTGCATCAAATTGCATGATCTCCCTTCCTTCTCTATAACGCAATCTAGGGCCACTTCTCCAAGGTTGGGTTTTTGATATATACTATAGGTTGAATAATAATAAATTTCCACTTTTGTAGGTAAAAAATGGTTAAATATTAGAAATTTCATGTGATTCAACCTATAAAAAATATGATTTTGAGAGTCTGAAAAAATTATTATTCTTCCTTATCAAAGCCTGATTTTCAGAACTATTATCTCCCTATAGAACTTAGAAATCTCAGTTTGAATGCCAAAGTTAAACAATTATTCTTTGTACTATATAATTGCTACTCTGCCCTATCCTGAGGAGTAACCCTCAGTCTCAAAGCCTATACTTAATGGCAAAAGGAAATTCATGGGAGAAATAAAAATAAAACTAAATTGCTGAGGTTAGAAATTATATCAGAGGGTGTTTCAAAACATTATTTTTCTACCACTACAAAAATTCAGATCAGAAACTGATGTGATAGTTCTAAGTTTTCATTGAGAAAGTGATATGATAGCACTAATGCACCTATATTTTATCAGGAAGAAGTGATGCTGAAATTTATTTCTGACCTAATTTAGTTGAAGTTTGTATTGTGTTTTGGGAAAGTGAAAGATGGGACAAGAATGACTGGTAATGTAGTTTTAAGAATAATATTCCATTATACTTCTATAAATATTAAGATTAAGAAAACTCTTCATTATAAACTTTATTTCATTTAGTTCATGGTAAAAACATCTCTTAAGTTTTTAATGGAGAAACTGGTTTGGCCCAAGTTAAAGCGCTGTTAAGTTACATGACCAGGGGAAATGACTAGGCTTAGACTGTTAGTATGTTTTGAGTATTTCCCTCCTCAAAATAATCATCCATCCTGGGAAAGAACCATAAAGTCGTGTGTCCCAGAGCTGAATAAGCTGTGAGATATGGACAGTCAGCGTCTATATAAGATGAGGCATCCTGTGGTGTGACTCTTCTAAAGGAGAGCAAAATTAGGGCATTAAACCACTCTGAGTTGTGATTCTCTTCTGAGAAAGCACCAACCTTGAGTAGACAATAATCTGCACTCCTTCACAACTATACTTCCTATTTATTACAACCCGATTACCCGGTCTGCAGAGTTTTACACCGTTCCTATTGTGTCTAGAAAGGCAGAATGCTGAGGGTTACTGAATCAAATATCAGGCTTGTCACTTTATATTAATTCAACTGATTATGAAAGGGCTAAGAATTCTTAAAAATTTTCTTGGTTGTGCCATTTAGAGAAGTGTCACCACCATACCAAAGATTCTTGGTGATTTCATTGTTCATGTTGTGTCTACTAGTTTCAGCTGCTGGCGGTATACTTAATGGAAACTTAAAACCTCTTGAAATAAAATTGAGGTAAAATTTTTAATTACTTGAAATAGCTGATTAAGATAAAGTCAGTTTAAGGTAAAAAAGTGAAATAGTTGTCAGACTTTAACATCTATCTGTATCAGTCTCTTAAGAAAGTAAATAGTTAAAAGGTTTTGTCATATACCTAAAAATACTGTGATACAATGAATTATAATGGCTAAAAAATTATAATATGCAAAAATTTTTTTCAATGTAAATTTCTTGGGATAAATTAATAATCTAAATCTGAGGTCTCAAGTTAGGTAAAATACTTCAATTTGTTCTAAAGGAGAAAATTTGAAAAAAATTTGCCCTTAAATGAATTATTTTTATTTATTTTTTTGTGTTGCTTTAAAAGGATTAAAATGACTGCAAACTTGTGGGCTACTTGGACTTTGTTCTTAGTATGATTCCTCTTGTAAGACGTAGTTCAGACATTTCCAAATTCAAAAGGGATGGCACATTAAAATAAAAAGGCAGTGGTAGGGCTTCTCAGTAGTAAAACGATATGATTTTTTCCAAAACTACTACATCCCTTAGGATGGCTATTATGAAATCAAAGAAGAAACACCCCTAAAATCTGAGAAACTATTACACCGAATGTTGGCAAGGGTATGGAGGGAGAAATTGGAACCTTTGCACATTGCCTAGTGAGAATGGAAGATGGTGCAGTTTCTGTGCAAAACACTATGGCAATTCCTCAAAAAGTGAAACATTAAATTACCAAATAGCCAAAATGAGGAAACAACCCTAATGTCTATGGACAGATGAATGGCTAAACAAAATGTGGTGTATACATACAATGGAATATTACTCAGTTTTAAAAATGAAGGAAATTGATAACATGCTATGATATGGATGAATCTTGAAGATACAGTATTATGCTTAGTGAAATAAGCCAGGCACAAAAGAACAAATATTGTGTGATTGCATTGTAGGAGGTACTTAAATTAGTCAAATTTGTAGGGACAGAAAATAGAATAGTTGTTACTGAGGGCTAGAGGAGAGGAGTTATTGTTTAGTGGGTACAGAGTTTCAGTTTGGGATGAGGGGAAAGTTCTGGAGATAGACAGTGGTGATGATGGTTGCATAACAGTGTGAAAGTACGTAATGCCACCAAACTGTACATATGAAAATGGTTAAAATGGTGAATTTTGTGTTTTGTATATTTTGCCACAATAAATAGATGGTATTTTTGATCATGTAAATCTAGCTCGCCCCTAGCAAAATAGCTGCTTTCTACCTACACTTATATTTGCTCTCACATATTATCTCTCCCATTGGCTAGTGAAATAAATTATTTAATTTTTGTGGTCCTCAGTTTTCTCTTCCATCAAATGGAGAAGAGAAATTGGGCAATCTGTAGCTCTACTCGAGCTGTTATTATCACCTTGGATGATTAGATGGAAAATATTATGTCATTACTCTATTTAAAATAGACTATGGTTTGGTTTACTTTTTTGCATTCCAGTTCTCTAAGGAAAGGTTTACAGACTGTGAGTTTACTTTTCCTTGTCTCTTGTACCTTTTGATGGCCATAAGAAGACTGTTTTACTAAGGTTCATTAATATCTTGGCAAATGTCTTAAATGTGAAATATTGATAGAAAAGTACAATTTTCATCATAGAACTACATTTCTATCATATAAGCTTGACATGAAAGCATAATATCTGCATTATCATTACCTGTTCATGGCAGAAAACTGAAAAATTATTTATTAATAAAATGCAAAACTTGTTTTTATTTTCTAAATTAAAATTCATCACTGTATGATATAAACAGCAGAAATGAAAGGAATAGTCATTTATATAATATTGACTCTTTCCTCAAGTGCTATATAAAATTACATATCTCTCAATTGCATGTACAGGGAAATTGAGGCATAGAAGATATAATTTAATAGGTTAATAAGAGAGGGTTAGAAAGTAGTTTCTTTGTTAAACTTGATAGCTTGGATTCTTTGCCTCTTGGGATAGTCTTATCCTAAGCAAGTGCACTAGTCAGGATAGACTTTGTTAGGCTACAGAAACAATTAAACCTGGAAATTTCAGTAGTCTAAAACATAAAAATTTATCTTTCACTCATACAAAATCTGTTGTTAAGTCCAGTGGTTCTGCAGGCAGCTCCTCCCCAGCAGAGTCTCAGGGATCCAGGATGTTTGCGTCTTGTGACACCACCATCGCAGCACGAGCCTTGCAGTTCTCCCAGGCAGAGAACAAAAGAGCTGGGGGGAAGGTGTGCAGGGGCATTTTGTTGTATCTGTCTGGGACTTTACATATGTTACTTAAGCTCATAATCCATTGACAAGAGAAAATGATATTGACCCTACCTAACTGCACAGAGGCCAGGAGTGATACATCTGTATTCAGTGAGCATTAAATGTCTCTGCCAAAATGAGGTTCTTTGGTCTGAGCTGTTCCAAATGGTCTGAACTGATCATGTCCTGAGAATTGAGACCACACGATGTAAGATAGTGCCAAAATAGCTGCTACATTAGTTTTCTATTGCTGCTCTAATGAATTACCACAAATGCAGCTTAAACAACACGCACTTACTCTCTTACAATTCTGTAGGTCAGAAGTCCACCATAAATCTCACCAGGCTAAAATCAAGATGATGGCAGGGCTACATTCCTTCTGGATGCTTTAGATCCATTTCTTGCCTTTTCCATTTTCCACAGTCTGCCCACATTCCTTGGCTCCTGGTTTCCTTCCTCTGTCTCTACCTTCAAAGCAATAATGTTGCATTTCTCCCTTCACTCATGATCACAGCTTCTGACCACAGCCAGGCAAGGTTCTCCACTTTTAAGGACTCCTGCGATCACATTAGGTCCGCTTGAATAATCCGGGATGCTCTCCCCATCTCAGGGTCCTTAACATTAAATTCATCTGCAAAGTCTCTTTTTCTACATAAGGTAACATATTCACAGGTTCCTGGGTTTAGGATGAGGGCATTTAGGTGGGGGTCATTATTCTACCTATCATATCTACTGTTTATCATGATGAAATTCACTCATTTACATTTGATATTAATAACTAGCTGTCTCCTTAGAACAAAACAGGTTTCTTTTTTGTTGGCATTGTTTATATATGTTTTTTGCTCCTTTTTTTGTGAGGGTTCTGCTACTCTATTTCTTAATTGAAATATAGTTGATGTACAATATTGTGTTAGTTTCAGATGTACTACGTAGTGATTTGACACTTGCATGTATTATGAAATGATCTCCAGGATAAGTCTAGTAACTATGTGTCCCTATACAAAGTTATTACAATATTATTGACCATATTCCTATGCTGTATATTACATCCTCATACAAAACAGTTTTCAATAGAAGTTTCTGTTTCTTTGGATTTTATTTCTTTTAAAAATTATTGGTTTATAATTTGGTCACATAAGACCAAATTTGAGATCAAGTTTTTAGCATTTCTGTTTGTAGTGGACAGCTATTTTTTTGTCTGTTTCTGTCAGGTAGTCCTATTCTTAGCAATACTGTTCCAATTTTGTTTGGGTAATCTTCCATTTTGGCTCTCAGGCTATATGACTTGGGTGCAGCTGACCTTACTCAAGGCTCTACTGGTGCCCGTATGAACCAAGCATGCCCATCCACAACTTGACATCACCCAATCACAATGATTCATTCAAAAAATTCCAAGACAGTGAACTGCAGAACTTAGTGAGATTGCTCTAAGAGTTCTTATCCCACTGGGGTTGCAAAGAGTGTACAGTTTAAGTGTGGAACCACTGGTGTCCTTCTCAATCTAGCAAGGGAAAGAACATGCCTAAGAATGAACTCATTGTGGAGGAAAGCAGGGCTGGAAGACAAGAGACAGAGTCCTGGCTCCCACTGACATTATTCAAGCATCTAGAACTAGTCGTGCCTCAGATGTTTATTACAGAAGTCTATATATCCTCTTTTTTGTTTAAGCAAGTTTAATTTGTGTTCCTGACATTTGCAATCACATAAGTCTCGACTGATAGGGGCGATAAAGTTAAATAGTGGTAATAAGTTCACATGCTCTAGAACAACCTCTGGTAAGTAAGATTTTTGACCCACACACTGAAATCAATCACTGAAGCACTAGGCTACTTCATTGGCTTGACCTGCCCAGAATAACTGGTGTCATCATTTATAAAAATACCACTGCTGATTGCCCAGTAGATTATTCCCTCTGTGATGTCACATAAGCTCAGAGAATTGTCTATAGCTATGGCAGGCAGCAATCTGTGCAGGGTGTTGAATGCTCTGCTGAAGACCAGTCCAACAATGGATACATCACTTGACTTTCACTGCCAAGTATGATGTATGTTTCATGAATGCATACAGATAGGAGGTATGTGAAAACTGGGGGTGATGATATAGTAAGGAACATTTGTGAAAGTTAATTGAAGAGCATTTAATAAACTGTTTGAATGAGGACAGGAAGTATTTTTTAAACAAGCATGCTGTGACTGTCAGGACCGAGATCCAAGAATGGAAAAAACTGTTTTATAGCTTCTGCTGTTATGTTCTCTTTAGATTATTTAGTTATTATTGTTAAAGATTTACATTCTTCAACAATTATTCTCTTATATATACAATTTATTCATCATTTTGGGATCCCCTAGTAATAAAATTTGAAAGATCTTATTAAAATAGCAGAACACAAAATATAATATTTTGATCATAAAAATATGTATGTGTATAAATATATTTATGTAGAAAGAGAGCTGATATGAAAAACATTTTGTTGGGGCAATAGGATGGTTACTTTTTAATCTTGCTTAAAATTTTGGTTAGTATTATTAATAAAATATTTGTTAGGTACTATATTTTTGGTAGAGATAACCAGCTATGTGTAAGAATGTCAATCTATGATCTGATTATGTGGATGTATGTAGCAGTTTCATTGTGGGTCATTGACTTAAAGTAGACTATTGTTAATTTTCAAGCATTTTCCCCCTGACTTCTGTTTCCCAAGGGTCAGAATTAACATAGTCTTGGGAAACTGTCCTAGTTTCGCCTCTTAAATTCCCTAACGACTTCTAGCAGCCTCAGAAGAGGTGACATAAAGATATATTGTATTGATTCCTTTGTTCAGCCATCAAACAAGGACAGAGCTTTGGGAATCGGTTCTTGGACTGCTTGCTGACAGCTCTTTGGTGCGCTTAGAGAGACAGGCCATAAGCTTCCCCCAAGTTCCGAGAGACTGAAAGTAGCCACCTGCCATATTAGAGTTGCTCCATTTCTAACTTGAAGTTTTTTCTGAACTGAAGAAAATTAAGCAGAAGAGTTTTCCAGAAACATTTGTTAGCAAGTCTGATTTTTCAGAGGCTGCTGGTCCTCCCTCATCACAAAACCCAGAAGGCTCTCAATCAGGGGTTGAAAATACAAGTTCCTCCATGGGCCAGTCAGGTGAATGTGAGTGAGTGAAGGGGGCTAGCAAGGATTGTAGTGAACTCCGACACTCAGTCCCCATGGAAAGGAGGTGGCCACACAGTGCTGGAGCCATTTCTCACTGTGCGTGAAACCAGCCCTGTGCACAAAAAGCCAAAAATCTGAAAATTGCTTGGAAGCTTGTTAAACCTGTGAATTCCGGGGCCACCCCAGATATTCCAATTCATCTAATCTGGGGTAGGCTCAGGATTCTGAATTTGTGTCTCTCATCCAAAGTAATTTTGATACAGAAGATCCCAGCATCATTCTTTAAAGAAACACTCTTACAAGATAGTGAATGAATGATCGGACAGAACTTTTCAGGCTTTAACTGGTAGCTGGTGAAAGGGATCAGAAAATGTCACCCCAAAATATGGTGCTTTGGCTTATTGATTATTTTGAGCTGAAGGGAACTGAGAAACAGATGCAGGAAGGGCTCTCTACCCTTCCCCTTTCTGCCTAAAAGCAAAAAGCATAAATTTCCCATGAGAAAGGTGCCCTCCCTGTACCATTCTTATCACTGGAGACAGGGAGTTGATGCTGAGATGAATCTGTACCAACAAACCTTACTAAATGACCCTTATCTTCCATTAATTTCCCCCATATATTTACCTTCCAACAATTTATCAACTCTAAAAAGCCCAACCCCTTTGTTCAAATGGTATATAAGCTCTCAGGCCTAGCCAGTTCTTTGAGGTTTTCACCTCTTTCCTGTAAAGCTCCTGTGTCATGTAAAAATATTAACATCAAATACATGTGTATGCTTTTTTTCCTGTTAATTTGTCCTTTGAAGGTTTAATTTGCAGGCTCTAGGAGCTGAACATAAGAGTATAGAGCAAAAGCTTTTGCTTCCCTATACTAGTATTCACCTATCTGAGGAGTAAATTATCTGCCAGGTCCCTGACCACCTTATCTAAACCATTTAAGACCGTTATCTATATGTGGCGCAACACTGAGGCTCCGAATCCCTGGGCAAGATGTGTGTGAAGACAGAGGTCGGGGAAAACGGAAGGTTTTGTGGTTTTACTGGACTAAGACTAGGGATGGTGCCTGGTTAATGCTGCTTACTTGAGACTTTGGCCTTAGAGCAGGAATGTGCTCCAAGGACCTTTATAAAAAGAATACCTTGAGGGAGTTTCACAGATTTTATCCTGCCCACCCTGCTACTCTTATTTGTACCTCATTTCACTTGACATGCTTTCATGTTGAGAAAACAAGGATACTCATGTCTCCTTTGACTCTCTGTTGTTGACCAACTGGTCCTGAATGTAGACTACTTAGTCGGTTTGACGAAGCTTATAAATATGATATTAAGGAAATGATAAAAATTAGAACAAAATCAAGGGCCAAAATAGGAAGGAAGCACATGATCTGGGCTATGGTAGGTAGGTCAGTAAGGGACTAAGTTAAAATAGGATTGGGATGTTGCAATAGCTGCAGGGTGGTGGGGTTTGAGGTGAACCAGTAGCAATGCATGGAATGGGGACAGATAAAGGAAAAGAAGGCCTCACTGATTTAAAGCATAGAGGAAGATTCTTGGAGGTAATGTTCTTCCCCTAAGCTTTCTCTGCAGCAGAAAAACAACCTTCTTCTCTTCTCTCAGTCCTTCAGTAATTATTTAACTATTTTTGGTTTAATTTTAATTGTGTTTGCTTTTCATATCTAAATAATAACTCTTCAATTTTCTTTATTAATTTTCAGGCTACTTCTATTTGTTCACTTTTCTAATCAGTCAAGTTCATAGGGAATATAATTTACGAGACCCCCATTACCTCACATACATATTTTTGTCATTAGCAAAAATTCTTACTAATCAGTAGTAAAAATACAAATGGGAGATAGTCTTGATAATAACCTCCTAAGCATTCCTTCTTTGGCCTAGGTTTATCCAAAATAACTGCAGAACACTGATGACTATTCATGCCATCATGATTTTTGGATTGACTGATTTTTGCCGTGTGAATCAGAATTCTTTTTCATGTCATTACCTAGCAATATTATGATTTAACAAAACAGTTTAATTTCTTGAGGAATATTTCAATGAAATAACATGGAATGAGTTTCTTTACCTAAGCTTCATGGAAGAAAGGAACACAGTTTTTTTTTGTTTACTGCAAGTAGATGCTCAATTTTATTGTGGGGAATACAACTGATTATAATTTAAGCCATGTCTCATTGTTTAGACTATTTTACATTTCTGCTTAAAAAATAATTTCTAAATACTTAAACTTTTTAAAAACCAAATTGTGTTTTCTCTGGGGAAAACAAGATTTATTCTGAACCCAGAATTTAAAGTCTTTTTCCTCAAATCTGTCCTTTTCCAGAAGAGACTATTATTTAGTAAGACTTGAGCTACAAAGTAATATCAATTTTATATAGCACTGCTTTAATTTAAAAATGATCTTAAAGGAAACCTAATTGAATGTAAGAGTTTGGGCTGCCCCTCTTACTTGTTAGTTAATCCTGTAGGAAGCCAGGCAATTCTGTCCATGAGGTCATGGTTCAGGAACCTTGTCAATTTATCTGATTCATAGGTGCATTTGTGAGAATGTTTTGTAATATTTAATGTGTTTTTTTTCTTTTGTTTTCCTGAGTCCAAAAATCCTTTGATCTAGTCTACTGTAAGCATTTGTCTGACTCAGAAGAAACTGGAATTTGTTACAAAAAATTCGCAACAGGCTATAATTAGTGTTTGACCTTCAAAATTGGGTCATGCAAGCAAGCCACTTGTGGCTGACAGTATTTTCCCGAGATGGCCACAGCAATGTGTCCTGTCCCACATGCTCTCTGAAATGTGAACCGGCCACACCCCTTCAAGAGGTGGAATCGAATTCCTCTCTCCTTGAATCTGAACTGGCCTCAGTGACTCTTACAACTAACAGAATACACACAATTCCGTTGTGCTTATACATCTGAGTTTAGGATGTCGCATTTCTAAAAGAGACACCTTCAAGAAAAAGAAGGAAAGGAGCACTCATGATGCAGGAGTTTTCAGATGATTTTTTTCAACAAAATCTTGCAGCACTATGCCAGTTTTACAGCAATGAACAAACCAAGGCACAGCCAGATATTAGATTAGCAGAGCTGGGGGATTTGGAGCCCTGTTCTTCTGTTTCTCTGCACTCTCCACTCTTTCTCCTGAGACCTAGATATTCAAGGCAAGTGTTAAAATGTCTCTGACAAATAATGGATATACCTGCATGTTATACTAAACATCTGTGGGTGCAGGTGCCTTTTGGACCTGCTGGGGAGTTTTCGCTGGCGATCCGAAGCCATTACGTAAATGTCAGTGGAAACATGAACTTGAGGGTAACCGTCAAGGAGATCTGCCATCCCGCACGGAGTTCAGAGCCCTTGCCCCTTTTATGCCATTCTATGGGACATCCATACATGCAGGGTGTTTGGGTAAATATTCACAGATAAACATGCAGGTTGTTTTGAGAATTTTCTATATTTAAAAAGATACTACAAATAGGGAGTCTGGCCCTGCAAGGTCAAGATCAGGCCTGAATCTTTAACCTGAGTTCCTGCAAGCTCACAAATGAGCAGAGAGCAGGTGCCCTGCTGGGTGATCGGGTTTGAAGGGACAGCAGTTTCCTTTTTCTCATTCTGTGTGAGCGTGTGTGTGCGTGAGCGTGCACGTGTGTTTTGTGTGAACAACTTTTACGTTTATGTCTGCCAGCTGAGAGGCTGTGTTTATGTCCTTTAAGTTCAGGAACAGGCCCTCATCTTGTTGACACTGCAGCTTTATGACTAAGCCAGCATCCCTGTCATCCCAGAAACTCTCTCTCCGAACATTTCCTCTCCTGCAAACATGTGTGTCCCGACGGGGCCCGGTCAGCAGCCTCAGCGCAGGGCCTGTTTTTCTGCTTCTGAAGGTGCCTTAACCTTTCCACCACTCTCTTTGCACACCTTCCTCCCCTCAGGCAAAGGTCTGTTCAGAGTGGTTCTCTCTTCACCTATGTATTAAACATTTCTTTTGTTTTATTGGAAAGAAGTCCCTCTATGTCCCCAAAATGCAGAACAGAGAAATAAAGACATAATTCCTAACTTTTACTCTGGAGCTTAAAATTATCAGCATTCTATAACTTTGGGAAGCAAATTTCAAAACATGTCTGTGACTCACTCCTCATTCATAAACTTTGTATTTTCTTCCTAAAAAGCTAGTTGACTCTAAGGAAACTACTCTCTTTTATCACTGCCCTGGAATCCAGAGGAGGCACCACAAAGAAAGCAAAACTGAGGCCAGGGACCCCTGCTCACAGTGCCAATCTCTCCTCATTAGATGTGACCCATGTGCCCTAGAGCCACAGGATTATTGGAAAACCATAATTCTGTCCTAAGTACTGAACTGCTACAGATTTACCCTGGAACCATTTCAGTCAGAGTGACCTCCATCTTTCTACCTTCCCTCCCGGGCCCTGTCAGCAGGATGGAGAGTGCTGTGCGGAGTTGGGAATAGGCTCCCCTAGAAGACCGGTCCTTCCATATCCTGGGTATTTCATAGGGTCAAACAAGCTTCTTGCTTGCTGGGCTGTGTTCAAGCCCATCTCCCGTCTCTCTATCCTACTTGCCCCTTGTTCCTCTTCCTCCTCATTCCTGCAAAACAGGCTACTTATTGCTGCCTAAAGTAGGGCATGATTTCAGGGTTTTTTTTTCCCCTTAAATTACTGCATGTATAAACAAAGTATTACATAGGGAACTCGGAATCAAGTAATTTAAGTCATCTCTCCTCTACTAACTGATACTTGGACCATATTAGGAACTCTTTCAGGCCATTAAAATATTCTCTAACATGTTTTTAAGCTATCCAGTTCCGAAATTCCTGTGTTAATGATAAAGTTGGAAGTTAACTCTTGTAACTTATTACTGTTATACTACCCAGTACGTTAAGCTTCTCCTTTGATATCAGGGAGGGTATTTTTTTACTTTATTTTATTTTATTGGAGCATAGTTGATTTACAATGTTGTGTTAGTTTCAGGTGTACAGCAAAGTGATTCAGTTATACATATACATATATTCATTCTTTTTTAGATTCTTTTCTCATATAGGTTATCACAGAATATTGAGTAGAGTTCCCTATGCTATATGGTAGGTCCTGTTGGTTATCTATCTTATATATAGTAGCGTGTGTATGTTCATCCCAAGCTCCTGATTTATCCCCCCTCCCACGTTTCCCCTTTGGTAACCATAAACTTGTTTTCAAAGTCTGTGAGTCTGTTTCCCTTTTGTGAATAGGGAGGGTCTTAATTACTAGATAGAATCCTATCAGTTAATTACTTCTGCAGCACATTAACTTGTGTTCTATTGAAATAAAATTTACTTTTGAAGTAAAATACACTAAATATTTTCACATTCTCAAATGATGTTTTAAAAAAGTACTTTCATAAAGTAGAACACCGATTCTAAGGTAAAATTTTGAAAGGTAAAAAGGGAATGAGACAATTCTCCAAAGACTAAGTCCTAGGAGAAAAACTGAAAAAAGAAAACACTATATATGCCTTTTTTCTAAAACTGTATTATTCTATATATACAGAAGTTTTGTTTCCATAGATAATATTAAAAATCCTCAAGACCTTACCTCTTGCTATAAGAGTGGCCTAATGATATATGCCTGCTTTTACATCAAGAATTACTCTATTGTAAGCACTCATAACCTGAGAGCCTTAACTTTCACATTCAGAACTATTCTACTGGGAATTCAGCTCAATGCTTTGATGAAGTTTTTCTTCTTCCTCTTCTTTATCTTCTGTAATGTGGTGTTATTTCTGCAGTTTCCATATGGATTGATTGTGGACAGACATATTCCTTTTCTGCAATCTCTTCCCTCTAAGAAATGAATTTTTTGTTTGTGTTTTGTTTTTTTACTTCTTTTGGACTTAATATAGAATTTTTCTCTTTAAAATTTGTTTAAATAAGGTAAGCTTAAATGGCTTCTGATATAATATAGCACATGAGATACAGTTCAATTAGGTGGAAACAAATAATGGTCCTATGTGAGGGAACTACTGTGTAAAAGTGTTTGTTTGATTATATTAAACATCTGCTTAAAAGGTGTAGAAGATAAAGTATAAAACCTTGAAAGAACACAAGTTTTAGGGAAGAAACACAAAAGAAGTTGACTTGAAGTTTCAAACTAAAGTTATAAAATCTTCTGGTAGACTTTGTTCATAAAGGAAAACTTTTTTCAATTTGAATTGAATCTTTTTTTTTTCAATTCAGAGAAACCATTCTTTGGAAAGAGGAGCAGTAGAGTGGGTAGGCGATATTGTATATTAGTAACCTAGTCACTGTGGTAAAAGCATTCAGATTGAGCAATTACATTTAGGTAGTTACATTTAGAGCCTTCATGCTGCACCAGTCATGATGTCTCTTTGTTTTTGTATTTTCCCCCTTAAACCACAAAGCAGAGAACATAGAAAAAGAACGAAAAGAATCAGGGACCACAGGAAACTTCTGTTCTGTGAATAAAGGGGAACCGAATACCATGCTTAAGATCTAGAGCTTAAGATCAGAACAGAAGAAGTGAAAGTCTAATGAGTAAATGTAATAAATCACTTGTGATATCATCAGAAATGCAAATTCCTGCATCTCCACACAGACATACTAAATCAGAATGTCTTTAGAAAGGGCCTAGGAATTTAAATTCCACTAATTCTCCAGGTGACTTTTTAGTATATTAACATTTGAAATCCAAATAAAGCCAATTTAGGGATTTTTATTTAAAAAAAAATCATACAGAGCCAATTGCCTGATAATAATTAGGCCTTATTCTAAGAATACGTTTGTAACCTAATATCAAGCTAAGTAGCCACTGATAATCAGTAATATTTTGTCTGAGGTGGCACAGCTTTTTACCTAAATGTTTCCTTTCTTATAAATCTTGCTCTAGATTATATTTTTGTGTTTATTCATCTTTTAAGAAGTAGTTAACAAACTAATACTCATTAAAGACTTCTCAAATGGGAGAGCCATAGTTGACTGGGACATCTGGGTTCTGGAACTAGCTTCAGTCTTTTGATCTCTCTGGGCTTTGGTTTTTCTCTTCTGTCAAATATCGTTTAGACTAAATCAGGAGCTGTGAAGTTAAGGACCATGGGTAGAGTTGGCCTGGCTAACCTATTGGGAGAGACGGGAGATGGGGCTACTGGAAAGGGGGCTGGCACTGTTCAGCTCTAACCGAAAGTTGCCAGGAAAGAATTCAGACTCAGGATTGCCTGAGTGTCCAACTTTTCAAGAGAAGCTGGAAATCCTGCTTGTAATAGGAAATCTGATTGTTAAATGGTTGCAGCTAATGCAAAATATCTAACATATAGCACGGGCCAATACTTTAAAGAACAATTAAAACACTTTGGTTGGCTAGATTTAGCCTGTAGGCTAATTTGTGGCCTTGTTAAGATCCTTTCTAGTTCCCAAATCCTGTATATCCTCTACGTTTCACAGCTCTCCAGTTCTATATTGCCATATTGTCAACTCTAGGCACCTGGAGACAACATAAGTAGTAACTAAGAGAAGCTAGTTACAGGGTATTTCCTTATAGACTTAATTCTGCTTCAGTGTAGGACATTCATATTAGTTTCAAAGGGACAATACTAAGAAGATATATAGCAGAGCAGATGCCTGGTTGTAGACACTTAAATTGTCCATCCTCATTTAACATGTCATGGCTGATGACTGTGTCCATTATAAGTGAGTTAAGATTAGACAGGACTAAAGGATCTGAGCAATCAGATTGCCTGTAGTTTTTGAGTCTGTCCTGTAAGTTGTAGGGCCTATGTTTCCATGTCATGTACATATACAGTAAAGATAGCTAATTAGGACAAATAAATGTTTCTGCTGTCTCACTCTTTTACAAATCATAAAGCCTTTAGGAATCTTTCTTTACCTCTCTGTATAATTCATTCGATCTTTGAAGGTTTGGATTTTTTTCCAACTCAAATGTTAGATAAATCTAATGCAATTTTGTTGAATTAAAAAAAATAGACCATTAAATCAAAACTACAATGAGGTATCACCTTATACTGGTCAGAATGGCCATCATCAAAAAGTCTACAAATAATAAATGCTGGAGAGGGTGTGGAGAAAAGGGAAGCCTCCTACATTGTTGGTGGGAATGTAAACTGGTGCAGCCACTATGGAGAACAGTATGGAGATTCCTTAAAAAAATAAAAATAAAGTTACCATGTGATCCTGAAATCTCACTCCTGAGCACATAACTGGAAAAGATGAAAACTCTAGTTCAAAAAAATATATTCACCCCAATGTTCACAGCAGCACTATTCACAATAGCCAAGACAGGGAAACAACCTAAATGTACATTATCATATGAGTGGATAAAGAAGATGCGGTATATATATACAATGGAATATAACTTAGCCATAAAAAAAGAAATAATGCCATTTGCAGTTACATGGATGACCTAGATATTATCATACTAAGTGAAGTAAGTCAGGCAAAGAAAGACAAATATCATGTGATATCACTTATATGTGGAAACTAAAAACACAATGCAAATCAACTTATTTAAAAAACAGAAGCAGACTCACAGACATAGAAAACAAACTTATGATTACCAAAGGGAAAAGAGAAGAGGGAGGGATAAATTAGGAGTATAGAATTAACAGATGCATACCACAATATATAAAATATATAAACAACAAGGGTTTACTCTATAGCACAGGGAACTATATTCAATATCTTGTAATAATCTATAATGGAAAAGGATCTGAAGCTGTACACCTGACACTAACACAATATTGTAAATCAACTATAGTTAAATTTTAAAAAATAGACCATTGTATAATTGCCAAAACCTACTTTCGCATACATATCTGCAACATTGACACCCCATTCTCACACATATTTAAGTATAAAAGCTTAAGTTCAGAAAGATTCCTTCAGTTGTATTTAGAGGTGTTATCCCAAAGTTATTAGATTTCTACCCCTTGTGTTGAACTATCCTTTGCTATATTGAAGTCCTGGAAAATTTTAGAAGTACCATTCAGCATTTTATACAGTACTGACGGACTCGATATTTCCAGATTACTAAAGGCCTGAGTATTTATAGAAGGGTTACCACCCTCTCTGTTCACTCTGTTTTTGAGAAGAGATTTACTGACTGGGGAATCTCTAAAGGTATATTGAAGACACACTTGGATTGAGATGGGCATCCTTGTTCTGCCATGAACCCAGGATTTTGGGTAATAAGACCTGGCATTTGTTGATTCTCTCTGTGCCAGATACTTTATGTACATTATTCATAATCTTACAACCACCTTGTAAAGTAGCTATTCCCATATTACAGCTGAGGAAATTGAGGCTCAGAGATAGGAAGGGACTTGTCTGAATGACCAAACTGGGATCCGAAACTAATTCTGCATGGTTCCAAGGTCCATATTTTGTCCATTACTTCCTGGTGCCTCCCAGTATTGCAGAGTGGAGAGAGGGTTTTCTGGGCCCCAGTTTTCTCATCTGTAAAACATGGGAGTTGGACAGTATGATCACTGAAGTCTGTTTTACTTTTAACATCCTATACTGATATTTTAGGGCTTTCTGTTACAGAGACTATGACTCATTCCTAGGCAAAACCCACTTTGAATGTTTTCAGATACCTCAGATCCTGGCTGAGATTTTCAAACAGGATGTTGACAGATATACTTAATATTAATCTTGTCTCTTGTGGTATTGGGATTCCTGCCAATTCTTTGTCACTCAAAACAATGGAGAGCATTATTTTCCGTTCTATTTTCACATAAACCTACTCTAGACTCTTTTTCTTCCTTACCCTGAGCTATGGGCTTATATTTAACCAGACTCTTGACTTTTTAAATCTTTATTTGCACATTTGTACAACTATAATAAAGATTTCTAAGTCTTTTTTAAAAATCCACAGTAATCTACGTTCTCTTTAGAATATCATATAAAACAATACCACATAAAACTGGACAATAATAATAAGATGATGTCAGACGATCACGTTGCTAGTTGCCAAGTGAACTATTAGAGTTAGTGAAGATAAAATTTCAATTCTCTCCATATTACCTATGTATTTGAAATCTCTATACACACTTGCAAGTACTTCTGTTTATTAAGGAAGTACATTTTAAATTCACGTAGATTAAGGTATTTGGAAATCTAAGCTGCATCTCAACTAATGTCAGCATCTTAGATACTAAACCAATTTTTATACAAGTTGGAAATGACTACATTACCTTTCTCTACTGCTAGTTCTATCCAGGAATTAATCTTTCTAATGATTAGATTTGCATAGTAACAAAACAGAACAATGACAACAACAAAAAACAGCCCCTTAATTATCTCAGGATTGTCTAGCTTTTCTTTTTTTCTCTTCATTTATTTATTTATTTATTTATTTATTTATTTACGGTACGTGGGCCTCTCACTGTTTTGGCCTCTCTCGTTGTGGAGCACAGGCTCCGGACGCGCAGGCTCAGTGACCATGGCTCACGGGCCTAGCCGCTCCGCGACATGTGGGATCTTCCCGGACCGGAGCACGAACCCGTGTCCCCTGCATCAGCAGGCGGACTCTCAACCACTGCACCACCAGGGAAGCCCTAGCTTTTCTTTTGAGATAGTGAGGTTCTATGATATTTATTCTTTAACTTAGGGGTTTCCTCCATTGCTCCAAAAATGTAATGGCATCAGATAATTGTACAACTTAATTCTGAAAAAAAGAATGCAAAGTAAAAATCTTCAGATAATAACTATTGTAACCAACATTCTTTATAGCCTCTTGGCTATAAGTCATCATCATTCCTGATGATGATTCTCTGCTGAAAACCAACATTTATTGACAGTTTTCTTTATGCAAGGCAACAATACTGGATATTGTTGGAAGACACAAATATGCTAAAGATGTAATGCATGCCCTTAAAGAGCTTATGGTATAATAGGGAAGAGATGGACAAAAATTGTTAGATAAGCTAAAAGCTGATAAACACCATTAAAAGAGCACAGATAAGTGCTTAAGGGGTTCTGAAGAGCTGGGCATTTCACCTTGGACTTGAAGATCAGGAAACATTTAGACATTTAGGGTAGGATGTTCTAGAAACAGAAACAAAACAAAGATCTTCATGACTTTTATCATTTGGTCCATTCTTTTTGAATTTTCTTTTGCGGCCACCCCGTCTCATGCATATCTCTCAACATGGTTAACACTCGTACTTATCATTTAAGACCCAATGGGGGTCTCATCCGTCAAGAATCCTCCTCCATCCAGGAGGTTATGAATTCTAATTCAGTTTGATTGGGATAAATGAATATCCTTCTCAAGTTTTCTCCATTTTATTAAATTAATCTCCTGCCACTTCTTTTCACGAACCCAAGGACTCATCTTTGTTACCTTCATCTCCTTCCTTCACCCCCACATCCAGTTTATCACCATGTCTCACTAATTCTTTTTCTAAAATAAAGATTAAATCTATTTTAGATTAAGAAAAGGCATATGCATATACATATGGCATACAATACAATGGAATAGTGTTCAGCTATAAAAAGAAATGAAATTTTAATATATGCTGCAGCATGGGTGGACTTTAAAAACATTGTGTTTAGTGAAATAAGCCAGAAACAGAGGGATAAATATGATTCCACTTATATGAAGTACATATAATGGACAAATTCATAAAGACAGAAAGTAGAATAGAGATTACCAGGGGCTGGAAGGAAGGGGAGTTATTGTTCAATGGGTACAGAATTTTTGTTGGAGATGATGAAAAAATTTTGGATATCAATAATGGTGATGGTTATACAACATTGTGAATATGTTAAATACCACTGAACTGTATAGCTACAAATGGTTAAAATGATAAATATTCTGTTATGTGTATTATACTACAGTTAACACTTTTAAATTAAATCCATTTTCTCCAATTCTACTTCTGTGGTCCATACCACCACTTCCTCTCACCTGGACTATTGAAATACTACATTTGATCTAGTCCCTGCCCCTCTTTACACACTCATCCCCTGCACTTTCCCCTTCATTTACTTACTCCACTTCAGGGATATTAGATTTGTTACTATTGTGAACATACATCAAACTGTTTCCCTGAAATAGCTTTATACTTGCACTTTCCTTTTGGAGTGTGCTTGTCCTCTTCCTCTCTATATGCTTGACTACTACTCATAATTCATGTTTCAGTTGAAATGTCATCTCCTTCATTTTTTTGTTTGTTTGTTTGTTTTTGTGGTACGTGGGCCTCTCACCGTTGTGGCCTCTCCCGTTGCGGAGCACGGGCTCCGGACGCGCAGGCTCAGCGGCCATGGCTCACGGGCCCAGCCGCTCCGCGACATGTGGGATCTTCCCGGACCGGGACACGAACCCATGTCCCCTGCATCGGCAGGCGGACTCTCAACCACTGCGCCACCAGGGAAGCCCTGTCATCTCCTTCTTAAAGAGGCTTTTGCTGATCTACCTCATCAAAGTGTTCTCTACCCTACTCCAACTTCTATTTTATATCATAAAATTCCATGTAGTTTCTTCACTGCACTTACCCAATTTGTAACTTTTCTTTTTACCAATTTATTTATCTTGAGTAACGGGGTAAATGGTGGTGCCACAGCCTAAGATGGGAGAAGATAGTGTAAGACCATCTTTGAAGCATGATTAGGTTGGAAGAGAAAATGTAAAGTTGACCTGCAAACAGATGAATCTGGAGTTAAAGGGAGAGAGTTGGACTGGAGATACAAATTTAGGAATTATTAGACGATAGGTGATATTTAAGGCCATGAGAATGAATGAGACAATCCAGGGAAAAACTGAAAATTGAGAGAAAGAGGGGGCTCTGGACTAGGTCTAGAAAATCTTCAGAGGTTCTATAAAGTAGAATTCAACACATTAGAGAAGTAACCAATAAGGAAGAAGGAAAACTAGGACTCTGTGGTTTGACATAGCCAAGAGTGGAAATGTGTCAGGAACAAAGCAGTGATCATCTGTGTGGTGTGATGCTATGAATTGAAGTAAGATGAACACAGGGAAGTTTACATTGGGTCTGACATCATGAAGATAGTTGGGGACCTTGGTTAGAGTACTTTCAGTGGAATACCATCATCTAAATGGGGTGGGAAAAACAAGATTGAGGTGGATTAAACAGCAAATGGGAGGGAGGTGAGGAAGTCAAGACAGTCTGGAGCTGTTTACTTTAGAATAAGAGTGGGAAAATGGTACTGAGTGATGAGGAATCAAAGAAGTTTTTGCAGGGATGTGAGATACCAGCATGTTCCCATGCAGATAGGAATGAGCTAGGAAAGAGTATATGATGCAAGTGTGAGGTTGGATAAATAAGTGACGTACCTAAGAAGGTGAGAACCGCGGGATCTGGAGCACTAGTAGGAGGATAGAACCTTGAATGAGAGGAGGGACACTTTCTCCACTGGTAACAGAAGGCAATCAGAAGAGCACAGGTGACCACATGAAGCAAGAATTAAATTCTGTCAGTAGTGGAAAGGCGAGAGTCTCCATTTGATGACCCGCGTATTCTCAGTGAGTTACAGGTGAGGTCATCAGCTGGGTGTAAGTGTGGAAGAGGAGAGGGAAATTTGAGAAGAGACAGGAGGGTACAGAATAGTTGTCTAGGAGAGGGAGAAAGCAACTTACCGGAAAAAAATCACAGCTGTTCTGCTGGGAAAAGTTTCATGCTCATCTGAGGTCTGTAGTCATACAAACCAATCAGGCAGGTTTTGTTATTTTGTCAGCAGATATGAAGAACAGAGATAGAGGGTTTCTATCAGATATTTTTTCAGGCAAGTGATGGAGAGAGGGAATATGAGTAGGTAAAAGGAGGTTTTAAGAAATAAATCTACAAAGGTATGTTGAGGCCAGTTCATGGAGAACTCTGAATGTCAGGCTAAAATATATGACCTTTATTTCACAGACAATGAGAAGCCATTAAAGTATGTCTCACTATGAAAGTGACATTACCAAAACTATATTCTTGCATAATTAACCTGCCTTTAATGTAAGGCAGTGAGATGGTTACAGAATAAAACCAACAAGAATATTTGTGAAGGACCAGGGGTTAGATAATCAAGACCTAAATGAAAGTAAGCAACAGTTGACTTGAACCAGACCACTGAAGGTTGAATTCTTAAGAGATCTTGGTATCTTTTGGAACTAAACCAACTTGATGGGATTATCAGGTTACAGGGGAGAGAATCCTACAAGCTGGACAGGGATTAGGCAGGATATTACTTAAAGCAGCTGGCAACAGCTGTACATCAAGAGACATACTGATTAATCACAGAATGAGTGAGAACTTAAGAGTCACCTTGAGTATTGGAACCAAATAAATAATCATTAAACTGTTGATCATTGATAGGGCCAGTGGAGGTCAGAAAGAGTTCAGGAAGTGGTATGCATGATGCGTGGAGTCAGAAGGCATAGACTACAGCCAACACAAGGATGCCGGGTGCTGGCCCAAAGTGCTAAGTAGGGCAGGGAGGCCAGCCAGTTTAGAGAGTAGAATGGAAAGGACTTTGGATCTAATGTTCAGTTTAGTTTTTCAGGATTGGCCAGCTTAATGATAATGCTTGGATCTGAACTCTGAGTCCTAGATTTTATGCCATCTAAATATATGTATTTACCATAGTATGAGTTGAAATGGTGAAGTGAAAAGTCATAAAATAATATAGTTGGAGATAAATAAATATCAGCTTGTTACAATACAGTGTAGAAGAATTAGTAATGCTTTAAATCAATCCTAGGATTTGATAATCTCCTTCTACCAGGGAGCCAGCATCTGTGCTAGTGGTCCTACAGATATTACTGGCAATCTCTTCCCTGGTAAATCTGCCAGGGTGGCTTTAAATTTTTAATTTTATAAGCAAACTTTCTCCAGTGTGTAGGAGTTCATAACCATATTAGGCAACAGAACACTAGGACAGAATTCCATTAAATTTTATTTAATGTCCATCCATCCAACATTTCATGACCATTAAGTATCAGGCACTGTGCTAGGCTGTGGATACAAAGAAAAAGTAAGATGCCATCTCTGTTTCTCTTCAAGGAAACTCTAGATCTGTTAGTAAAGAAAGATAAAGAGATATTTATATAATAGATGTTATGACTGTGGTATGCATAAGATTCATGGAAAGGCTAGTGAGTGGTTGGGGAGATGGTAGTGGTCATGGAAGTGGTTGCAAAAGACTTTCTGAAGAAGGATCAGAAGACACGAAGGGGACAGGGCTGGGAGAGATGTAAAGGGTTAAGGCATCTTACAAAGAGGAAATAGCTGGTGCAAAGCCTTCACGAACCGAGCAGAGTGGCACTTTGGGGAAAATTTCTAGTAGTTGCACATGGCTGTAACACTTCAATTAGCCCTGAGTGGATGGTGGTGGCCAGAGTCGGACCCCCAGCCACACTGCCCAGCTAAGCCAAGAGTTTCATGGAAGCGGCATTGAAAATCTAATTTAAAATAGCCATGGCGAGAAGAAGTTGCTGCTGCAGGTGGCCTGGCTTTAGGAAGACCAGTTCTGGAGGCTGGGGAGTCCAAGATGAAAAGTGCCAGCTAATTCAGTTCCTGTATAAACTCCATGAAGCCAGAAATTTTGGACTGCTTTTTACTACTGAAATCCACAGATCTAGATTAGTTCCTGGTTCATAATTTTCAGAAGGAGTGGAGAAGAGCAGAGATGAGAATGACTTTCAGAATTACAACAGCTTGGAAATCTTGAACAGAAGCCAGTCTGACAGGTAGAAAGTTTTGCTTTTACCATTTGGTTTAGGATTCTATCTGTTTGTTTTTTATTTTTCCTTTTTTTTCTTCCTTTTCTTCTGAGCCATGTGACTGACAGGGTCTTTGTGCTCAGGCCGGGTGTCAGGCCTGAGCCTCCGAGGTGGGAGAGCTGAGTTCAGGACACTGGACCACCAGAGACCTACCAGCTCCATGTAATATCAACCGGCAAGAGCTCTCCCAGAGATCACCGTGTCAACACTAAGACCCAGCTCCACCCAAAGGCAAGCAAGCTCCAGTGCTGGACGCCCCATACCAAACAACTAGCAAGACAGGAACACAACCCCACCCATTAGCAGAGAGGCTGCCTAAAATCACAGTAAGTTCACAGATGCCCCAAAACACACCACCATACGTGGCCCTGCCCACCAGAAGGATAAGATCCAGGCCCACCCACCAGAACACAGGCACTAGTCCCCTCCACCAGGAAGCCTACACAAGCCACTGAACCAACCTCACTCACTAGGGGCAGACACCAAAAACAATGGGAACTACGAACCTGCAGCCTGTGAGAAGGAGACCCCAAACACAGTAAATTAAGCAAAATGAGAAGACAGAGAAATGCGCAGCAGATGAAGGAGCAAGGTAAAACCCCACCAGACCAAACAAATGAAGAGGAAATAGGCAGTCTACCTGAAAAAGAATTCAGAGTAATGATAGTAAAGATGAATCAAAATCTTGGAAATAGAATGTAGAAAATACAAGAAATGTTTAACAAGGACCTAGAAAAACTAAACAGCAAACAAACAATGATGAACAACACAATAAATGAAATTAAAAATTCTCTGGAAGGAATCAACAGCAGAATGACTGAGGCAGAAGAGCGGAGAAGGGACCTGGAAGATAAAATAGTGGAAATAACTACCTCAGAGAAGAATAAAGAAAGAAGAATGAAAAGAATTGAGGTAGGTGGTGGTGGCAGCTGGAGCAGGTCAGCATTCATGGCCAGGTCCTTGAAGCTGGTGTGGTCTTCCTTTCAGCGTCAAAGGTTCCACACTGGTGGGAGTTGCTTCAAGGGCCGGACCAGCGCTGAGCACCTGTGGCTGATACGGCATTTGAGGGACCCGTTTGTGAAGGCTGCGAAGGTGGAGAGTTACAGGTGTCGAAGTGCCTTCAAGCTCCTGGAGGTGAACGAGAGGCACCGGATTCTGTGGCCTGGCCTCTGGGTGTTAGACTGTGGTGTCGCTCCTGGCGCGTGGAGCCAGGTGGCTGTGCACAGTGTCAACGCTGCAGGCACAGATCCCAGTGCTCCTGTTGGCTTTGTGCTTGGGGTAGATCTCCTTCACATATTCCCCCGGAAGGAGCAACTTTTCTGTGCCCTGCTGATGTGACTGACCCAAGAACTTTCCAGAGAATCTGAGAAGTGCTACCTGCTGGGAGAGCAGATGTGATTCTGAGTGACAAGCCACCCAACGCCACAGGGATCCGGGGCCTCGACCATGACAGGCTCATCAGCTTTTGCTTGTCCCTTCTGGACATGGCTCCAGAAGTCCTGCACCCAGGGGGAACATTCCTGTGAAAAACCTGGGCTGGAAGTCAAAGCCATCGGTTACAGAAGAGACTGACAGAGGAATTCCAGAAAACAAGGACTGTAAAACCTGAAGCCAGCAGGAAAGAATCATCAGAGGTGTACCTCTTGGCCACACAGTACCGAAGAGGGAAGGGGGAAGGTCTGTGAAGGAATGAGCGTTTCTTCTGCTGTTTCTGGTTCTTTTTCACTGCAAATGTAGCTTGAGCCCTTTCCTGAAGTGTGGCTGGGGAGATCCGAGCTTGATCTGGGATGCAGCGGGCAGGACAAAAGGGGGACCTTTTCTTAAAGCCCAAAAGATATGACAAAACAATTCAGAGTCTAAGACATATGATAAAAAAGTCTCTATACCATGATTCGTGAGGAGGAAGAGATAGGCAAAGATTAAAGGATGAAAAGGCAGACTGAGGGAAGGATAAAAACATTGGGAGTCAGGCTTCCCTGGTGGCGCAGTGGTTGAGAGTCCACCTGCCGATGCAGGGGACACGGGTTCATGCCCCGGTCTGGGAAGATCCCACATGCCATGGAGCGGCTAGGCCCGTGAGCCATGGCTGCTGAGTCTGTGTGTCCAGAGCCTGTGCTCCGCAACGGGAGATGCCACAACAGTGAGAGGCCCGCGTACTGCAAAACAAACAAAACAAACAAACAAACAAAATACTGGGAGGCAGAGAAACATACACATGGACACCTTTATGTAACTTTCTCTTCATACCCACGTTAGTATGTTACAGAGAAACAGGCTGCCACCCTTGCTCCGAAACAACCCACAGGTTTCCAGGTGTTATTTTGGGTTTACCGTGTAATGTAGAAAAAATCTGAAGTTTCAGTCTGGGTATTTTTATCCATCTCTCTGGCAAATGATCTGGAAATACATCCATTCTTCAAGCAGTGAGAGTTCTCAGAACAATTAGGGAAGACATTTGGTATGAATTATGCATGGGGTGGGTGTGCTTTGTTTTTTCAATGGAATTGTTGCTGTAATACTCCAGCCTCCAAAGACTTAAAGGTAAGTGCCAAAGCAAGCAGAGAAGTGGTGTGTTCGTTTATTTCCTTTTACTCATACAGGAACTCGATGCAACTTTACAAAACAATATAGGCCATATTATTTTATGGTATTTCCATGTTTTTAAGTTCGTCTTTTGAAAAATTAATTTCTTCAAAACCATTTCCTGGAGGTGTGCTCATCTCTTAAGAAGAGTTTATTGATTGTAATGATGATTAAATGTGTAGACTGAAATAAAACGCAAAAAAAAAAAAAAAAGAATTGAGGCAGTCTCAGAGATCTCTGGGAAACATTAAACGCACCAACATTTGAATTATAGGGTCCCAGAAGAAGAGAAAAAGAAACTGTTGAGAAAATATTTGAAGAGATTATAGTTGAAAATTTCCCTAACATGGGAAAGGAAACAGTCAATCAAGTCCAGGAAATGCAGAGAGTCCCATTCAGGATAAATCCAAGGAGAAACACACCAAGACATATATTAATCGAACAACCAAAAATTAACTACAAAGAAAATGTATTAAAAGCAGCAAGGGAAAAGCAACAAATAACAAACAAGGGAATCCCCATAAGGTTAACAGCTGATCTTTGAGCAGAAACTCTGCAAGCCAGAAGGGAGTGGCATAACATATTTAAAGAGATGAAAGGGAAAAAACGACAACCAAGATTACTTTACCCAGCAAGGATCTCATTCAGATGCGATGGAGAAATTAAAACCTTTCCAGAGAAGCAAAAGTTAAAGAATTCAACACCACCAAACCATTTTTACAACAAATGTTAAAGGAAGTTCTCTAGACAGGAGACACAAGAAGGAAAAGACCTACAAAAACAAACACAAAACAATTAAGAAAATGGTAATAGGAACATACATATCGATAATTACGTTAAATGTAAATGGATTAAATACTCTAACCAAAAGACACAGACTGGCTGAATGAGTACAAAAACAAGACCCATATATATGCTGCCTACAAGAGACCCACTTCACACCTAGGGAAAGATATAGACTGAAAGTGAAGGGATGGAAAAAGATATTCCATGCAAATGGAAATCAAAAGAAAGCTGGAGTAGCAATTCTCATATCAGACAAAATAGACTTTAAAATAAAAATTATTATGAGAGACAAAGAAGGACACTATATAACGATCAAGGGATCAATCCAAGAAGAAGATGTAACAATTGTAAATATTTGTGCACTCAACATAGGAGCACCTCACTACATAATGCAAATGTTAACAGCCATAAAAGGGGAAATGGACAGTAGTACAATAATAGTAGGAGACTTTAAAACCCCACTTTCACCAAGGGACAGATCATCCACAATGAAAATAAATAGGGAAACACAAACTTTAAATGACACATTAGACCAGAAGGAATTAATATGATATTTATAGGACATTCCATAAAAAACAACAGAATACACTTTCTTCTCAAGTGATCATGGAACATTCTCCAGGATAGATCATACCTTGGGTTACAAATCAAGCCTTGGTAAATTTAAGAAAATTGAAATCGTATCAAGTATCTTTTCCAACCACAATGATATGAGACTAGATATCAATTACAGGGAAAAAAAACTGTAAAAAATACAAACACATGGAGGCTAAACAATATACTACTAAGTAACCAAGAGATCACTGAAGAAATCAAAGAGGAAATCAAAAAATACCTAGAAACAAATGACAATGAAAACATGATGACCCAAAACCTATGGAGGCAGCAAAACATCTCTAAGAGGGATGTTTATAGTAATAAAATCCTCAAGATTTTAGAAACCTCAAGAAAGAAGAAAAATCTCAAATAAACAACCTAACCTTACACCTAAAGCAATTAGAGAAAGAAGAATCACCAAAAAAAACCAAAACAAACAAACAAAGTTAGCAGAAGGAAGGAAATCATAAAGATCAGATCAGAAATAAATGAAAAAGAAATTAAGGAAACAATAGCAAAGATCAATAAAATTAAAAGCTGGTTCTTTGAGAAGATAAGCGAAATCATAAACCATTAGCCAGACTCATCAAAAAAAAGGGAGAAGACTCAGATCAGCAGACATAGAAATGAAAAAGGTGAAGTAACAACTGAAACTGCAGAAATACAAATGATCATGAGAGATTACTACAAGCAACTATATGCCAATAAAATGGACAACCTGGAAGAAAAGGAAAAATTCTTAGAAAAGTACAAGATTCAAAGACTGAACCAGGAAGAAATAGAAACTATGAACAGACCAATCACAAGCACTGAAATTGAAACTGTGATTAAAAATCTTCCAACAAACAAAAGCCCAGGGCCAGATGGCTTCATAGGTGAATTCTATCAAACATTTAGAGAAGAGATAACACCTATCCTTATCAAACTCTTCCAAAATATAGCAGAGGGAGGAACACTCCCAAACTCATTCTATGAGGCCACCATCACCCCGATACCAAAACCCGATGAAGATGTTACAAAAAGAGAAAACTACAGGCCAGTGTCGATGATGAACATAGATGAGAAAATCCTCAACAAAATACTAGCAAACAGAATCCAACAGCACATTGAAAGGATCATACACCATGATCAAGTAGTGTTTATCCCAGGAATGCAAGTATTCTTCAATATACGCAAATCAATCAATTTGATAAACCATATTAACAAACTGAAGGAGAAAAACCATATGATCATCTCAATCGATGCAGAAAAAGCTTTTGACAAAATTCAACACCGATTTATGAAAAAACCCTCCAGAAAGTAGGCATACAAGGAATTTACCTCAACATAATAAAGGCCATATATGTCAGACCCACAGCCAACATCATTCTCAGCGGTGAAAAACTGAAACCATTTCCACTAAGATCAGGAACAACACAGGGTTGCCCACTCTCACCACTATTATTTAACATAGCTTTGGAAGTTTTAGTCATGGCAATCAGAGAAGAAAAAGAAATTAAAGGAGTCCAAATCGGAAAAGAAGATGTAAAACTTTCACTGTCTGCAGATGACATAATACTATACATTGAGAATCCTAAAGATGCCACCAGAAAACTAATAAAGCTAATCAATGAATTTGGTAAAGTAGCAGGATACAAAATTAATGCACAGAAATCTCTTGCATTCCTATATACTAATGATGAAAAATCTGAAAGAGAAATTAAGGAAACTCTCCCATTTACCATTGCAACAAAAAGAATAAAATATCTAGGAATAAACCTACCTAAGGAGACAGAAGACCTGTATGCAGAAAACTATAAAACACTGATGAAAGAAATTAAAGACAAGACAAACAGATGGAGAGATATACCATGTTCTTGGATTGGAAGAATCAACATTGTGAAAATAACTATACTATCCAAAGCAGTCTACAGATTCAATGCAATCCCTATCAAACTACCAAAGGCATTCTTCACAGAACTAAAACAAAAAATTTCACAATTTGTATGGAAATACAAAAGACCCTGGATAGCCAAAGCAATCTTGAGAAAGAAAAACGGAGCTGGTGGAATCAGGATCCCTGACTTCAGACTATACTACAAAGCTACAGTAATCAAGACAGTATGGTACTGGCACAAAAACAGAAATATAGATCAATGGAACAGGATAGAAAGCCCAGAGGTAAACCCACGCACATATGGTCACCTTAGCTTTGATAAAGGAAGCAAAAATACACAATGGAGAGAAGACAGCCTCTTCATTAAGTGGTGCACAGAAAACTGGACAGTTACATGTAAAAAAATGAAATTAGAACACTCCATAGCACCATACACAAAAATAAACTCAAAATGGATTAAAGCCCTAAATGTTAGGCTGGATATTATAAAACTCTTAGAGGAAACCATAGGCAGAACACTCTTTGACATAAATCACAGCAAGATCCTTTTTGACCCACCTCCTAGAGAAATGGAAATTAAAAAACAATTAACAAATGGGACCTAATGAAACTTAAAAGCTTTTGCACAGCAAAGGAAACCATAAATAAGACGAAAAGGCCCCCCCAGAATGGGAGAAAATATTTGCAAATGAAGCAACTGACAAAGGATTAATCTCCAAAATTTACAAGCAGCTCATGCAGTTCAGTATCAAAAAAAGAAACAACCCAATCCAAAAATGGGCAGAAGACCTAAATAGACATTTCTCAAAGAAGATACACAGATTGCCAGCAAACACATGAAAGGATGCTCAACATCACTAATCATTAGAGAAATTCAAATCAAAACTACAATGAGGTATTACCTCATACTGGTCAGAATGACCATCATCAAAAAATCTACAAACAATAATTGCTGCAGAAGTTGTGGAGAAAAGGGAACCCTCTTGCACTGTTGGTAGGAATATAAATTGTTACAGCCACTATGCAGAACAGTATGGAGGTTCCTTAAAAAACTAAAATTAGAACTACCATATGACCCAGCAATCCCACTACTGTGCATATGTCCTGAGAAAACTATAAGTCAAAAAGAGACATGTATCACAATGTTCATTGCAGCACTATTTACAATAGCCTGGACATGGAAGCAACCTAAATGTCCATCAATGGATGAATGTGTAAAGCAGATGTGACACATATGTACAATGGAATATTACTCAGCCATAAAAAGAAACAAAATTGACTTATTTGTAGTGAGGTAGATGGACCTAGAGTCTGTCATCGAGTGGAATAAGTCAGAAAGAGAAAAACAAATACCGTATACTAACACATATATATGGAATCTAAAAAAAGAAAATGGTTCTGATGAACCTAGGGGCAGGAGAGGAGTAAAGACACAGACATAGAGAATGGCCTTGAGGAGACGGGGAGGGGGAGGGGGAAGGGTAACCTGGGACGAAGTGAGAGAGTGGCATGGACTTATATACACTACCAAATGTAAAATAGATTGTGGGAAGCAGCCGCATAGCACAGGGAGATCAGCTTGGTGCTTTGTGACCACCTAGAGGGGTGGGATAGGGAGGGTGGGAGGGAGACGCAAGAGGGAGGGGATGTGGGGATATATGTATACATATAGCTGATTCACTTTGTTATACAGCAGAAACTAACAAAATTGTAAAGCAGTTATACTCCAATAAAGATGCTAAAATAAATTTTCAGTTAGGTTTGGACTTCATCTGTTTCATGTGGATTTTATTTCTCTAGTGTAATCTTCATGTATTATGTTTTTTACCCTCCCTCGATTTGAAATTCAATCGATTTTTATTCTTGCTTAACTTTCATAAGCAATGTGCTTAACAGTAGGTGCATGTAATAAATCAAGGAATAATATACATAAACTTTCACTAATGTAGAAAGACGTGTGAAATCAGTCATTTAAAAAGGATAAGAATATTAATTTATTGCCTTAAATTAAGCAAAAGGAAACGATGTAATTGAGGCAATAAAAAACTAGGTAGTCTTTTATTTTTCTTTGGGAATGTTTTTCAAGAAGGACCAAAGCCTTTTTATATAATATAAATTAGAGTGTTCATTAGCATGTGCTGATGGGGAAGGAAAAAAGAAAACCTTCAACCAGTTTTTGTTTTCTTAAGAATTTATTCTGAAGTGAATTTTTAGCATCTTGATACTGCTTTATTGGCAAAGAAATTAAGGTACTTTATTTTGTTTGCCAATATTCCCACATATACATCTTTGTTTAGAACCCACAGTTTCTGCTAAATAAATTAATTCCCTTTGGCTTTAGATCAAAGCAACCTCAAAAGGACATCTTTTCTCAAATTCAATTACTGACTCTTGGGACTTCCATGGAAAAGTTATGGTTATAAAAAAGGAAAGATCAGCCACTTGCATCTGAAGATGTTTATAGCATTAAGATAGATGGATTATACAAGGTCTGCTTCTAATAGTTTCTCTTCTGATGATACAATTTAAAAAGATAAGCACTGATTCTTACTTTCAGAGTAGTCAGCTCTGTATTTTCCTCATTGTCCCCTGACGTCCTCTTGGATTTGGGGTGTTAATTATATTCCACTAACCTTCACTTCTAAGATCCCAAGGCTCTTATCTGCTCAGATCCACAAATAACATCAATTAGGTAAATGTGGCCTTTCCACTCTCTCATGCAATCCTGTTTAACTATCAGTATCATGATAATACATCTAGGATTCTGTAGCATGGTCCTGGTTTCAAATATTTTTGAGTATGGATGTAAATTTATATGTTAGAACTCAGGCAGCGTTTTGATTTTTAGTTCTAATAATATAATCACTATAAATATATGAGACATTAAAACTTTGAAATGAAAAGTGCATTTTAAAAGAGTTCTCGGGCTTCCCTGGTGGCGCAGTGGTTGAGGGTCCGCCTGTGGATGCAGGGGACACGGGTTCGTGCCCCCATCCGGGAAGATCCCACATGCCGCAGAGCGGCTGGGCCCGTGAGCCATGGCCGCTGGGCCTGCGCATCTGGAGCCTGTGCTCCACAACGGGAGAGGCCACAACAGTGAGAGACCCGCGTACCGCAAAAAAAAAAAAAAAAAAAAAGAAAAGAAGAGTTCTCATTTTAAAACTGCAGGTAATCTTTTAAAAACAGTTATATATGAATTAATTAACATTATATATTACTATAAATGAAAGTGAATAGTGTCTGGTGGTGGCATACATTACAAAAAGTAAAAACATATTGAAACTACCTTTTGTCAGAAATTTACTTAGCAACATGGCATAAGATGAGAGCTCTTGGCACTCATCTTGAATTAGAAAAACCTATTCACCCTAAAGAGCTATCAAAATTGTTACTCTGGTCAACTGGGATAAGGGCCTGGAAGGGATGATTTGTTAAACAGTTGAGGTCAGAATCCTGTCATAGACAGTTCAGTGTGATAAAAATTTTGCCTTTCAATTATTTTTTAAATTTAGGAGCTTTTAAGATTTAAGGTAATATTATGATTCTATAGAACTAAGTAAGTTTTATCCTACTGACCTGAGTCTTTTAATGCTTGTTCTGCCTTTGAGGACTCATAAGAATTCTTGTTTTCATCTATGCATGAAGCATATGGGTATCTCTGCACCATCTCTTTTGCATCCTTTTATTTCTTTGACCTCAGAGATTCACTTTTTGGAGTTATAAATGATCACTTTATGAGAATACAATTTCTGTTTGTGGCCGAGGGCTCCTCTCTTCTTCGTTTGACAAGTTCTATACAAAATTCCCTGGAATAGGAGCAGGGTTCCTTCTTTATTCACTAGAAATGACCCAGGAAAAAAGGGGCCTTTGGACGATGTCTAGACTGTCTATCTTTGCAGAACAGGTGTTCTAACAGTGTGCCCAGGTTGAAATGACAGCGTGTCATGGCAGGACTTCAGGTCTTACTGGAAAATCACAGCAACATTCTCAATGATAATTTCTGGGATTAAGGAAAGCATGTGCAGAAGAGCAATAATGTTTTCAGATCTTGCAGGCACTGATTATTATGCCAGCATGATTAACACACCTCCTGGATCCAATGCATATTAAGCAAATCAGGAATAATGCTGTGCCTCTTACATTAGCTCTTTATTTCTTCTTAGTTCTATGTTCTTTGTCCAGTATTAAATTGTGGCTTTATTTAATTGAAAAAAAATTAAAGGCATGGTAGGGTAATCTAGTCCAAGGCAGTATATCTTTAAAAACAAATATTCTTCCAGACTACTACACTGCACATATGTATCTAATATATACATAAGAGTATAAATTGAACCCAATCCCAGTGGCCAGAAAGAAATCTTGTGTCTTCAGAGAGAAGTTTTCCACTCTCCAGGACAATCTGGTCCTAGGCATCCTTTCTAAATTTGATTTGATGAGCTCAAGCCCCCCACAAGTATCCACTCATTCCTCCAAATTTATGCATATGACCAGTGTATCTAGCTTCTAACTTCAACCTCCTATCAGGAAACACTGAGTCATTAAATAAAATAACATTGTGGTTTCTGGGGAATACAGGAGAGAACATCGTTCCCTTTTTGTACTTTGGCACCAAGAGGTTGGTATCAGGAATGGCTGCACCAGTATCTACAGCTGACTGACAGTTGTTTGCAACCTCAAACTCTCCAGTTTATCTTCTGTTGACAAATCTCCATCTGCTGTGTGTGACAAAGGAGTGCTATTTCTCTACACATTTCTTAGAAGGAAACATCTTCCTTCTCGCCTCTGGTCTGGGTTTTTTAGCAGTATTTCCAAATAGCACATGCTCTTCTGGTGATCATAGCACTTGCCACGGTTAAGTAAGAAACCTTTGAAATTGATCAAGCTCCAATTCCCATGTGCCTTGTCTGACATTTAGCTGGTGCTTGCCCTTTCATCCAAACTCTCTGGATACAGAAGCCAGGAGACTTTAAAAAAATAAAAAATAAAAAAAACTATTCCTAAGGGATGGACAGAAGGAAGGGAGCACCATTTCCTGATAACAGTATAATTCCAAAATTAGTCTTACAAACAAAGGAGGGAGGGGACCCTGACATCATTGAATTCCCACAGCTGATATAGCTAGCAAATACTGGACCTCAACCAAAAATTTCAGAATGGATCTTCTTACCCTTTGCTAATTATAAAATAAATAGATTTCCAGACTTTTTGCAAAGAAAGGGCTTAAATATGCACTTTGAAAATGATAGGGAGAGAAAGAAGAGAAATTTTTTACTTTCCTCACAAGATAAAACTGATCTTCATCGCATGGCCGTATTCTCCAAGTTTATGAGCTTTAACTAAAATAGATTAAAGGGGACAGTGAAAAGTATTTGGGTTTTTTTTGGCTTCTGTCCAGAAACTTCTCCCATCTTCTTTTATCTGATAGTGTCCCCTAGCCCTTGACCTCTGGCACATGACCCAGGTGTGATAAAATCCCATTGCCCTGGCCAGAGCAGTTGATCCAAGGGCGATGCAAGTAGAGTCAGTCAAACGGCTTCTTTGAGATTTCTGTATAGATTCTGTAAGAAGTTCTGTTCCCTTTAGTTGGGTACAAATTAAGGTTCTTTGGTTGCAAGTATTATAAGCCAATGCAGACTACTTTAAGCAAAAAGAGAGTTTATTGTAAGGATATGAGAAAGCTCTCAGTGATGAAGGAAAGCTTAACAGCCTGACCTTGTGGAGTCAGCCTCTAGAATATGGGTATCAAAATAGACAATTTCTTCAGGCGGCAGGGCCCAACCTTCGGAATGAATTAGCTCTAGCTTTTTTCTACCCTCCCTCATTCAACTCAGCTCAAGATTCAAGTTCCAGAAAAAAAGCAAGTGTGATTGGCTCAGCTAGTCACTAGCCTTTTCCTAGGTTAAGTAGGAAAGGGACACTGATTGACAGTCCCCCTGGACTGCAGAGAGCAGGAGAGGCATAGTTCCCCAAAGGAAAACCATGTTTCTGTTACTAAAAGAAGGGGGAAGTAGTTCTGAGCAGGCAGAAACTGATGTTCACCAAAGATTGATAAGCCAGGGCAGCCAGGGGACCTTTCCTGATCTGTGCCTGCAATAGCTCAAATGGGGCCAATAGGCAAAGAAGAGCCAAACGAACAGTCCAGAAACCCTGCTCGGCCTCACTGCCAGCCTTAGCAGCTCAGACATTTCTGTTTAAACCAGTTTCATTTTGGTTTCTGTCACTTGCAACCAACAAAGTCCTGAGTGACGACTAGTTTTTAGGTGAGTTATTTTTAGGCCTAGAGGCCTCTGGAATGTCCTTTTGAAATTAAGAACCACCCTCAATTTGTACATATTGAATAAGTATCATTTCTTGGGATCTCCTTGCAATAAGTCCCTAAGTTTTTCAGGGACTCCTGGAGGAGTTGTTTATCCTTGAGGGAACTTCTGAAATCAGTGAGAAGACTTTGCCTTTGGGGTTCTATTCCAGGAAACAGCTCTATTTCAGGAAGACTTCAGTGGACAAAGGAAGAGGCAACCTGACCGGTAATCTCTGAATAAGACTAGGGATTATAAAGATAAATATAAACTATTTCTATGAGGTAAATACTAAAACTCCTTAGGAACTTGTTATACTTAAAAAGTACACCTTGAAGTTATTATTCGTACATTCTCTCATTTTTCCTAATTTTAATTTCTGGTGTTTATTGGCCTAAATATAAAATATCCCACTGTGGAACAGTTTCTGTATCTAAGGATTCAGTAGGAGTGCCTAAAAGAAAACTCTTTTCTGCAAATGTAAGGATAATTATGTGGGTGGGAAAATCTCCACCTTTTGTTTCCCTGAGTTCTTGTCACTTTCCATCAAGGCAGTAACACAGTTGGCAGCAACAGGAAAGTGCAGGCTGCCTGTTTGTGCTTTGATCAAATGTCACACTGAGCTTCACGCAATCTGATGCCATGGGTGGTGAGCAGTGCTTTTGACAAAGTCCCAGCAGTTGAAACAGTGAGATCCCAGGGCCCTCCTTGTTACTTTCTTAGAAAACTCTAGGTAGACAGATAAAAAAAAAAAAAAAAAATCTGTGTTCAATGGCAAAAGAAGGTTGTACGCAGAACTATTGGTCAAGAAATTGGTTCCTACTTTGAGGAATAGCAGCCTTTCCAAGAGCTGTGCTGAGAGACAGTAGGAGAGGATGGCATTGTTTAAGAGACTAGACACACAAGGACAACTATTCAAGACTAGCCTTACTCCAATAAATATTAACATGACCGCTCTCTAAAAGCTTAGAATTCTACCAGGGCAAGATTTTATTTAGGCCCAAAGCATTCTCATTAAAATACACTTGACAGGGTGTTACATCTTTGTGAGGATTATTTTAATCACTGTTTTTTTTTTTCTAACTGAGATAAAATTCACATAACATAAAATTCACCATGTTAACCATTTTAAAGTGTGCAATTCAGTGGTCTTACTGTATTGACAATGTCTGTGCAAGTGTTGCCACTATCTTATTCCAGAACATTTTTATCCCCCTCAAATCCCTGTTTTCTTAACATCTAGTTGCAGTAGTAGTTTTGATCCCAAGGAGGTTTGCAGGAGGAGAATAAAAAGAGGGAGAGAAGGTTTGGGCTGAGTGCCTGGGGATGGACATCATGATAAAAAGATACTCTTTAGAATGCTAGTTAGAGTTGGCTCTGGGGTTTTGGCAAAGAGATATATCTCCTGACTTTCATAATTGTGTAGGACAGCAAGTATGATTCTTAAAATTAATGGGATAGTGTTTAAAAATAATTTTGTGTCACTGAAAAGTCAATCCTGTTACAAGCCTCCCTCGAAAGTGTGTTTGGCTCTATTCAGACCATGAGCCCTGGGTAATGCCCAGGGATGTACCTGTACTACCTGGGAGAGTCTTCTTAATGAGAGTAAAACCAAGAGATGACTTAAAGTTGATACGGCTTTCAGTGGGACAATGGGAACTTGCCTGTGGGAATTAGATATATGTTATTTGATATACCAGCTATGCATATTAAGAGAAAAGAACTAAAAGGAAAATAAAATCCAGAAGAGTGCATTCCTTTTAGTATGCTAGCTTGAAGTCTATAAACCAGGTCCCGGACGTTTCTGGTCAAAGATACAAGCTTTCATCTTAGCAGGTGACTTGATGCTTATGTGCCAACAACAGGACTTAGTCACCAAGGTCCTTTACAAAGTAACTTAGTGCTCCAAAACCAAAGGGAGCAGAGATGGTTTTGAAATCTAACCGTAGGTTCCTGCCTACTAATGTTTACCAAAAGTGGACACAAGCTTTGAACGGGTATAATAGGCGTTTCACTGAATTCTGTGAGTGAATTAAACTGTGAGCACTTCAGATGCAGGTTGTGGAGGTGAGGCAAGGAATATGCCCTGGGCTGTGATTATCTGTACAAAGTAAGATCAGCAAACAAGGATAGGCTGTAAGTAAGTTTCCTGCAGTGCCAGTTTTATAATAAAGGTGTTTTGCTTTTTGTTTGAACTTGCCATTGACTAAAATCATTTATTTCCTTGGAGGTAATTTAAGTACATAGCCAACGAAATAGTTTTTCTGTGTTTACGTGTTAAAAAAAATTTGGTAGCTCACTGTTTCATCAATTTGAACATGCTTAAAAGTATTCCTAGTATTCCAGGACATTCCTCTGATCAGAGGTTGAATGGCAACCTTATAAATAGTCTTACTTAGAAAATGAACCAAACAGGGAAAAATTGTGCACCTTTGCATAAAAAGAAATTCTAATTTATTTGCATCCATCTCTTTAATCTGCTTGTTATAACTATAGGCACTGGTTTGTAACTATAGCAGAGAAGTAGCTTCATGTTAATCCAGATAGCATGTCAATTAGAATCAACACTTTTTCCCCTCCTGCATTTTCAATTGTTACAATAAGATCAGCTTTCAGAGTAGACGACCACGATGTCCCTTGATGGAGGCTGGAAGGGGTCTCCTTTCCCAAAGTGGTTCACTCTCCATCTACTGTGGGGTCAGAAGTTATACTGCTGGACATTTATTTGTTGGATCATGAAGATCTTTTGTTCATCAAGAAGAATCTACTTAAAAAGTGCAAATACACATGGATGGGTGACTCATTAAGCATTTTATTATATTTTAACTTGATTACCAGCTGAAAGTGGATTGGACATATTGATTTTGTGCCTCGCTCTTTCTTTCCTGCAATGGGCTATCCCTTCCTTTAAGGAAGTATTCTTCTCCCAGTCCAGCTCTGTGCTTCTGGGAGCCGCTATTCACAACATCCTCCTTTCCCCCTCTTATTTCCCTGTGCCCCTCCGCCCGGCGGCTGGTGCATGACCAGGCTTGTCCAACCATACTTCCCCACCCCTGGCTACAAAGATTGATTCATGGCCCTGGATGAGTACCCAACCCAAACCAGGACAGAGTATTTTCTTGTACTTTTTCTAACTGGAGCTGGTGGAAAAATGCTTTTTTTCCTCTCTGGAGGAGAGATAAGGAGGGCAGCCCTTAATTAATTGTGGCCATGTGTCCAGACTCTCCTGACATCCCACTTGAGGGAATGAAAGTCTCAATGCAGAGAGAAGCAGAGTGGAGAGACACAGGTGCCCTGATGGGATCTGAGACCCTGAATCTATGGCTGATGGCATGCACTTTCTTAGTTTGTTTACGCTTCTGCCAATAAATCACCCTTTCTCCTTAAGCTATTATAACTGGGGGCATCTGCCATTCACAAACAGATGTCTAAAAACCAAAAACAAGCATTTTATAAAAGGACACAGGACTAACTAGGGAAGGAGTGGTGTTTTGGTCAAGGACTATGTGTGGGAGCTGGGTCAACCCTAATCGTCCAGCGGTTAAATGGGATTCATTGTGTGTTAAAGTTACCTACATCTTTTCAGACTTTACTTTCAAATCAATTGAGAGGTAGGGCAAGGTGACCAAAGTCTCTGAGAATGAGAGCTCATATTACTCTGGGGCCACAACGGCCTTGACAATCTCCTGGGTTATTGAATGCAGGGTGAGGCTGCGTGAGACCCATGGGAGAGTAAGATTGTGCAAATATTTGGTTTAAGACCTTCCTGCTGTATGTCAGTTCACTGACTCAGGTTCTCCACCAAATAAAAGAAGCAACACATGGGTTGAAAAGGGAGTCCCTGCTTTCATCCATAATTGACCTTGGAGTACTTGACTTTATTTAAATTTATATCTGTTCGTAATACATTAGGGTTTTTGTTTTGTTTTTTCCTGTACAGGTAGTTTTTTCCCCTTTTAAACAGAAATATAGAGAAAAAAATGGACAAAGAAGCAAAGGTGGGATTTAATGTTTTCTAACCTCCCTCCACAACCATTAGAGTCCTCGTGCCTCAGTACTATTTTAATTTTGACCCATCAAACTCTCAAAGGGACAAAATCATCATTAGATAGCAAATGATATTATTTTTGTCAAAAATGAGAGTAATGAGGGCTTCCCTGGTGGTGCAGTGGTTGAGGGTCCGCCTGCTGATGCAGGGGACACGGGTTTGTGCCCCGGTCTGGGAGGATCCCGCATGCCGTGGAACGGTTGGGCCCGTGGACCATGGCCGCTGGGCCCGTGGGCCATGGCCGCTGGGCCTGCGTGTCTGGAGCCTGTGCTCCGCGACGGGAGAGGCCACAGCAGTGAGAGGCCTGCGTACCGCAAAAAAGAAAAAAAAAGAGAGAGAGAGTAATGAGAAGTAGATACCTTGCAATAAAATCTTTTTTTCCACTACATTCAAAATACAGTTAAGAAGTTGAAAGCTTCTCTCAGGTGAGCTGGAGAACTTTCTCCAATGTGCTGTACAATCATCATGAGCTTCTTCTTATGCAACCAATTTGAAATATGGCCATGATACCTTAGAATAAAGACCTTTAAATGCATAATATTCTCTATTGGATTTTATTCTTTTAGGTTTCAAGGTGGTGAAAGCAAATTAAACTGTCTTTATGTTGTTCTGTGGAAAGAGAAAAGGCTGCGTTTCAAAGTGATGGTGTTACATGCCATTTCAATCTCGGGGAAGTGCTATTCAAAATTGAAAATTAAAACCAAACTCATATTAAACAGTTTCCCATGTGGGCAGGATGCTGGGAGTGTCTCACTTTCTGCAGCCACCACGTCACCTACTTTCTCCTCCTCCACTATTTCCACATTCCTCCTCTTTTTTCATAATTACTTATGAGTAATAAAGGAAGCAGGAGTAAGAACAATTGCATGTTCCTGGCTTTACAAGAGTGCTGCACATCAAAGGAAAACATTCATCCCAAGGAATCATAGTTTTGCAAGAGTTCCACCCGGCAGAATGAGGTTTGCTATCGCTGCCGCAGAGCAGAGAAATAGCCTCACTGCACCAGAGCTGCGCAGGCGCCCTGGGGTGATTGCCCAGGTTGCCACACATGTCTGTCCTGGGGCAAGGTAATAATCCACATCTCTAAGTCTGTGCTTATTCTTGTGGAATCCGTAAATGGACTTGCTTCGGAGGTTATTCTGAGAATTAAACGCACATGAAATACTGAGTAAAATGCCTGCCATGTAGTATTAAATGTGAACTCATATTATTGCTGATGATGACAGTCCGAGGGGTTTTCTCCCCCAGGTTGGTAATCATCTCTGAGAGAAAACTTTTTAAAAAATCCAAACCAGAGTGGCTATTAAATTTTTCTGAACCACCCAGATTTCATTCCCAACCAGGCTCCGCTGTTTGTTTCTAGCTCGTTAGCCTATCGTTAAAACACAAATTTCTTTCCTTCCCCATGGCCGTCTTAGTCAGTCTGTTGGCCCGTCTACACTTTTAGACAAGCCCCTCTCCTTGCCCCACTTCAGAGCCCCGTCCCTGGGGGCCTGAGGTCTCCTCCTTGGGCCCTGCTCTTCCCTCACGGTCACCCAGCAAGACACTTATCAGACCTGTTTCAGTCCCCTCTTCAGTCTCAGAGACTCTTCTTTAAGGAACCGCTTATTCATCCCCTGCCTCTCGCACGGTGAAATCACACCCAGCTTGGAGTTAGGAGTTTGCGTGCTGTCTCTAATCATGCAGAATGGAGATCGGGCCAGACCAGCACACTGCCTGGCACTGTGGCCTTGCTTTCTGCTTTGTTGCCAGAAAAGCTATATACATCACCTAGGACCAAGGGCCAGTGTGTGACTGTCACATGGTAATACTGACCTCTAGGGGCTGGCTTTCCTTCACGTAGAGTCTTTATCTTCTCACTGAGTTCCAGGACTGTGATGGCAGCCTCTTGCTTAGCTGTTGCCAAATCAGTTTGTAGCTTTTCCAGTTTCCTTTTGTGCTTTAGTTTCTTAAAGAAATAAGAGTTTCCGTCACTAGAGACACATGCATCAAAGGAATAAAAAGAACTAATGATGTCTGAACAAACAGGGCCTTTGAAAGCCGGCTTAGATGAAATGCTCCCTGTTCATCTAGACTGAGTCCTGTCTGAGGTACATGTGCTCCTGTCAGAGACCTGGAATCACCAACAATAAAAGCCTACTCTCTGCATCATAGTATCATTCACCCTATTGAATGGTTTTTATCTGGATCTGAGCCTTGTGTTTTGGCTGCTTATATAGAGAGAGGCAATTAGAAAAGAACTCTAGCTGGCAGTCTGCATTTTACCATTGAAGTGCCCAAACCTGAAAACATCTGATTTTTTTTCCAGTCTGTACGTAGACTCACATGAAATAATCACCGCCTTGATTCTGTCACTTCTGCCCTAACACCATAACGGTGTGCATTCAAATAAACTCTAAAACATGTGATGCTGCCATGAAATGCTGATGTTTATAAATATTTACTATGGTATCTATTTAGAGAATTCGAGACAGTGGTCAGTGGTAAGAGGGTTTTCAAGCAATTGAAATAGCAAGGACAGGAATTCCTTGCTATAAAATAATCTGATTTATGACATCGAGACCTTTGAAGGAAGTACATTAAGAAGTTGTTACGTAACCAAAGGATTCCCATTGAAACTCTATGACTAGAAGGCTCCATTTATGGTTCTCATGATGGATTTGATTTATCAAACTTGGATTTCTCTGCAACTACAGAGAAGCTGTCTGTTGTGAAAAGTGCTGCGTTTGCATTTTTGTGTTGCTGCCTTTCCACTGAAGAGCTCACCTTGCCAAGTCTTTGTGGGCTGGTAATTAGGAAGCCCAGAAAATAAACGACTAAAATTTCTTGACATAAATCTTGAGATAAGGAAAGGAATAGTTTTTGCTCACCAGGGAAGATGGTGTTCCCTGATCTTTAAAAAGAGTACACTCAGGTAGCAGGGAATCACTCCCTGTTTTGAGAGTAAAGCCAATAAAATCAGTTTATCAAAGATGGGATTAGATAGTCACAGACCTCTCATTTTAAAGACAGCAAGACAGGACTTCATGAAAGCTTAATTAATGGCATATGCCCGGATAAAAGAAAATGCATTATTCAAAGGAGAATGGTGGTCATGGAACTTCATTAAAGAGCATCAGAGGGGTGGAAGTGGGCAGAATTTACTCAGCCCGTCCAGGTGAGAGGCGCCCTGAGCCACAGACGTTCCGCTAGAGGAGCAGTTAACATTCATGTGCTCATTTTATCATTGTACTAATTATGAAGCACCCCTTTGGTGTTAGACACCGTGCTGGCCAGCTGTTAAAACAGTGCTGATAAGATCTCTTCTCCATGTCACTAAGACCTTCTTACTCACTGTCTTTCTCTGTGTCTCTGTTCACCTAAACCCTTCACAATTTGGCCTGTCATGCAGCTTAGTTCAGGGAGAGACTGAGCTGATGGAGAGATGCAGGTGCCTAAGTATTTGGTAGCTGTGTTTCTGACAGTAAATTAAATTGTCTTGCTAATCTGTACTTCTCTCTCTTGTAAATTGGTTTGCATTAGCTTGTTCATGCAGACCTCATCTATCCCAGGTCTATGGTGATCACACCTGTGAGGGGCCTTTCCTGATGCTGCTTCAAGACGGCTCCGTGCTCAGATTTTTCACACTTTGCTTTTACTAGGACATTGGGGATGGAAAGTGGGAGGAAGGATGTAGAAACGAAAATTGAGAAAGTGGAGGGAACGAGGGAAAGGATGGCAAGAGGGATTCAGAACAGAGTGCTAATGAAAAGTCTCAAAAAAGAACTGATAATGATATACCAGCTGAAGTGTCAGGGATTTGGTGTACTGATGAACATGATTTACACTGACACGTGTAGGAAGGTAAGACGGGTTGATGGATGGATAGAGAAACTGATAGATACGTGATAAAGTGAAGATAGCAAAGTGTCAGTTGTAGTGTCTAGCTATGAAGGATATAGGTGTTTACTATAAAATTATGTCAACTTTTCTGTATTGTGGAATTTTACATGATAAAATTTTGGGAGGAGAAAGAACTAAGGATTTAGTTTCCTTACATTGCCCCTCCCTTAATTCTTAATAGGTGGTATTCAAATTCTGAAAACGTGTCACATCTATTCGTATGCAGGTAAATATTCTTCCAGAAACTTTTCTCAGAGTAGACATTGATACTAAATAAAGCAAAAATAAATGCAAGTTGGTGAGAATTGCTGGCTGATCCCTAGGAGCTGGCATGGTGTCATTAAGTAAAACTCTTAACGAGCTACATTTCCATCCTGACGGGATGACTTAAGGGATAGCACACAGGAACTCAGTGGAAAGATATAGCGCTCCTCAGTATCACTTAAAATTTTCAGCTTTTCAGTTAAAAAGACAACTCTTTTTTTTTTTTTTACATCTTTATTGGAGTATAATTGCTTTACAATGGTGTGTTAGTTTCTGCTTTATAACAAAGTGAATCAGTTATACATATACATATGTTCCCATATCTCTTCCCTCTTGCGAAAAAGACGACAACTCTTTTAAAAAATTCCCGTTTCCAGACCACCTTTTTGTCTTTCTCTTATTGTTTTTTGTCTCTTACTATTGTTATAATATTTGTCTATTTGCCTTATGATCTGAGAAAGAAGCTGAGGATATTTACTTTGGAGGAGACAGTATATATGGGAGTTATGACAATTGACTTCAGTTATCTAAGAGGTACTCAAGAGGAGAGGAGGTTGAGTCAAACAGTATTGTTCCAGAGATAGCATGAGAAACAATGTGGAGGAAACACAAGGAGGCAGATTGTGGCACAGCATGAGAAAGCACCCTCCAGCAGTTAGAGCTTGAATCCATAACAAGATAGGATGAGGCAAAGACCTCCTGCTCTGGGCAGACTCGGGCACAGCCTGCCGGGGTGGACATCTTCAGGCAGGCCCGGAGTAACCTCTGGGACCTGGGTCAAGAAGTAACTGGAGGTCTGGCTTACCCCCAACTCCTTCCACCCCTAGCCCTCCAGGGACACAGCACTTGCATGAATGGACACCTCAACCCTCATAGTCTCTAAGGTGGATACAGCTGTCAGAGATACTTTAGAGATAATTCTGGTATTTGTGAGATGTTGGCCAAGAAGGCCTGTGGGTCCCTCAGAATTCAAGAATAATGTGACTCAAAATGTATAAACTTTCTTATTCAGCTGTAAGAGAAAGGGGAGGGGAAATTTAAATTTGAAGTTGAATAAAGGACCTAGATTGGTTGCTTAAGATTTCTGTTTGGACTTTTTGGTTATTCAGATAAAGTTTAAAACAGTTTAACAGCATTGTCTTTTTTTAATTTTCTCCAGACAGAACTACTGTATGCTATTAATTCATAGCTTTAACCAAGTCCTTTGGGCATTTCTAAAAATTCCGTTTGCCAACATGTGTTTTATTAGTCATAGACATCAAATGATTTCAGTAACAATAATATTTTCCTTTGCTTTTTTGGCATTCTCTAGCCAGGCAACCAAGTGTTGTACTTGAATCTAATGGAGTTTGTTATGGTCTCCCCAGTAAGCAGGAGCTCCCCACAGTGATTACTGAAAGGATAGGAAGGCTTTATAGCTTAGAGGTAAATTCCTATTACCTTGCTCTTTTCCTACTTCTCCTACAGGGTGGACAGAGGGAGGAAATCATGTATTTGTGCAGTGTTTTGAAAAGGAAATATTTATCCATATCACATTGCTGAATAGCTTGCATTATACCAAGTCAGTGGGAATTAGGAATAATCAGGCAACTATTTATAGAAGAGTTTCAACACAGAGTTGCCAGCACTGTTTAAAATTTCTTGGTCTTTCTACACACTTTGAATCATGGCCTCGGATTCTAAAGCTGGGCTTTGTCAATTATTGGCCGTGAGAAATTAGGCCAGACGCATGACATCTTCAGGCTCTAGATCCCATTTCAAAGAGTTGGTGGGGATTAAATGACATAACACATAAATGACAGACCCCAGTGCTATGTTTGCAATGTAGTGGGTATGCCTTTCTGGTTTTTGTCATTATTCCTTGACATACGTCAGGGAAACTCTAAACTGGCCACTAAAACACTAAAGTATCTTCTCTACAGATGACTCTGTCACACTTTACAAAAAATAAAATTTATACTTCATTGAAAGCAAAATTTTGTCTTTTCTTTCTTCTTTTCCTCCTCCTTTTTCTTCTTCTAAATTACTTTTCTGCCTGATTGCATTGATCTCCTCCTTACTTTGTATGGGTAGACAAAACTTAATGTCCTGAAACAGACATGCAAATAGCCTTGATCCAATCTCCTGCCAGAGCTGGCCCGACGCCTAGGCAAAGTAGGTGGCTGCCTTCCTGGAATGATATGAGGAGTGCTCTAAGGCCCTGCCTCTTGCTTCCTGTGGAATCTCTGTCTTGGGCCTGCCAGAGCACAGCTTCTTCCCATTTTGTCTGAAATCTACCCCATCCAGCCCACCGTCATTCCCTTAGAGAGCATGCATAACAGGTAGGTTTTGTCTCCAGAGGACTGCTGATAAAATGCTCACTACCAAGGACATATAAGAGAATGGTTTGAATACAGAAGGTATAGCTAGTTTTCTCCTTTCACTTCTCTTCTAACAACCCATCATTAATAATGAAACTATTAAAAGTGAGAGCAGCATTTGGATAAAACTTGGCTTAAACAATCAGTTTCACATCTGTTGTTTTGTTTTATGTTTATACTGCCTCAGGTGAATATTTTAAAAGCCCAGGGATGATGAATATGTTCCATGGATGTTTCTTAGTGCTCTATGGCAAGCCTTTGATGTGGGGATCCCTTCACAGGTTGCACCTGTGGCTTCATCATCCTTAACCTGCACTCCCAATAGCCGCTGCTCATTGATGAAACCTAATTGTCATCTACGTTAGCGTCTCTATTTTGCAGAGGAGAGAGCTGAGGTCCCAGAGAGCTTGAGTAGATCTAATCATGGCGTCTAGTAAGGAAGTAGCTAAATTGACTTGAATCCAGGTCTTTCGATTCCAGATGCTGATTTTTATTTTCAATGGTAACATGAGGCTTCATTAATCAATAGCACCATTACTTTGTTAGGTTCGTAAAGGTAACCTTGGATAGTTACAGAGTGAGTACAAGTAGAAAGTCAATATAACAGAGTTGATTATAAAAGAGTAGGATTGAAGTGTGATGGCAAGGCCTTTATAGCTTGGGTTGTGATAGGCAGGCAGCCTTCCCTTATAGCCCACTTTTAACAGGAATTACTGGACTCAGGTCATTCTATATGATACATATGAGGGTTACACTTGATAGAAAGAATAATTTTTAGGTAATTGAGATCCTGCTAACTTCAAAAAAATAAGCTGCACCAATATCTACCAGCCAACTTGCTTTCATATAGCATCAGAATATCTGTACTGAAACAAATCCATTTCTGAGATAACGGGTACTGCTTGTACGTTCTTTCTTTATGTGAGTGTAACCCTGCCTCAATATTCTTACCCAGTAAACATTAATCGGGCTGACAACCGAGATTTTTTTTTTAACTTCTTTATTAGAGTATAATTGCTTTACAATGGTTGCAGCCGAGATTTTTGAGAAAGAACCTACAGTGCAATAAATAGATTTTTATATTATTAGCTGAGCACAGCACAGAACAAAATAGAGTGTTCAATAGGTCTTGTGAAAAGAAAACGTAGCCAGTGTTTGCTAAAGTCAAATCTACTTTTTGGGCTTACCATCTCAAATCACACCCTGAGAATGGCGGGAGAAGTGCACCTAAGTCACCCACCTAACAGAGCCTGCTAGGAAGCCTATTTTTCAGTCCAACCCTCTCCGGCGACAGAGAAAGCCCAAAGGGCCAAAGATGTATGTGAAGCAATTTCAGCTTCTCAGCCCCACCTCTACAGGTGTGGGTAACATAGGCAAACATCCATAATGGAAGAGCACAGAAATCAGAGGACAGAATATACAGGTGGTGAAAAAGAGTTCCTATATCTGCCTTATGACAGCGCTGCCCATCTCCTCCAACATGATTATTAAAATAATGAAGAGCTTTTTCTCTGCAATGACTTTATTACTGGGCAGATACTTGTTTTGTTTTTCTGTGCTCAGCACTCCTTTGGAACTTGACTAAGGCTGCCTTCTAGGAAAAAATTTGTAGCTATTGGCCATCTGTGGCTTATCTTGAATCATAAAGCACAAGCATGTGTTCGAGGACTGAAAAATTAAGATCCTGAAGCACCAAGTTGCTTAACTCACCTTGAAGGGTTTTTCTGTGTGATAAAGAACCTAATTAAGTTAACCTTCCCAAGAAATATCCCTCTCCTTCAGAAACACCGCTCTTCCCTAAGAGCAGTGAAATTATAGGGGATATAGGCTTAGTGAGGATAGGAGCTGGTCTCAAAACAGCTTAACAAGTCATAAGGAAATCTAAGTAGAAGAGATGAAAATTATCGTAGGAGAAATGATTCTCATATAGCATGAAATAGCTTTGTACAGTGTTTAAGAGAGAAAGCAGCAAAGTAGGAAGTTCTCTGTGATGTGTATTACTTTCCCATGAAAGACAATGTTTTTAAAAAACTGCTGCTTTCTTAATGCAAAATTGAAACAATTTTACAGCAGAAATTTTTAAGTTTAAGGTGAAATGGATCTGATCTCATATAAAAATGTTTACGATGTTAAAAGTAAGAGACTGAGTGTATGCGTGAATGTTTTGTAAATTGCTTAGTAGCATTGTATTAGTTAATACTGATAGTGATATTATTATTTTAGGATATTTATTCTTTATAAGTAGGACTTCTGAGATGTTGGTTCTTGGCAATGAATTATTGAGCAAAGGGCTTTACAGTGATATCTATTAGTCAAATATTCTCTAGGTGCAATTAAATGAGCAGTTTGTCCATTCTTTAATTTTTCAATTCCTTTAATCTGGTATATGTCTGGAAATAAAAATAATTTCATAAGAGGCAAGAATCTCAAGTTTCTCCCTAAAAAAATTTAAAGTTTCCAGTCAGGTTCATTGCAAGCCATGTTTGACGGTTAATTTGACTAAAGACATTTAAATGCATATGGAGAAATCACCAGGAATTAAAGCATCCAGCTTGACTCCTAGCTCAAGATTTGTCTAACTCTTTTACTTGAAAGGGAGGATTCACTTGAATATTAAACTAATCTGACAATATAAATTCAAGTGAGGAGAATAAATTGCTGAAGCAGATGTTGGGAAGTGACAACAGAATCAACGATACATAGTTCACATACGCTGAGACCAACTACTTTTATCTAAAACCTCAGACAGTGTTTAACAGTTCAGTTATTATTGCTTCCTAAACACTCTCTTTTTTTGATTTTCCTCCTCTCAGTTTCTTCTCAGCTATCCACTGTAATAAATAGGAAGTCATATTGTAAAAAAAGACTCAGAGGGGATATCAAGTGCCACTAAAACTGTGTCCTGGCCTTCAGTTAGAAAAATCGAATTCTTCAAAGATGCTACAGGAACAAAGCAAACAGTTGATATTCAAATAAATTACAAATATACAGTCTTGATGACTGTAGATATAACCCAATGATCAAAACTGAACTGCTTTAGGGTTCATTTGTCCAAGTGCTGCAAGGCAAGGTCACTTTGGGGGCCTCACTGCAAAGACATTTTGTAGTGCCCTCCCCCATTCTGTTCACATTCCTGATACCTTATGAATGTGTACTCATGATGCATGTGTGACAGATGACATTTTATCTAGTATTGGTGACACTGTAGTCTGTGTCCATTTGATAACAAGAAAACCATGTTTCCAATACTGCAACAAAAATTTTCTTTGGTTTTCTAAAACCTTTCAATCTGGTGATCATTCGCTTAGTCTCTCCCATAGGGCTTTCTTGCAGTTTCTGTTCTTGACCACTGGGGCAACCTGTACCATAAACCTTTAAAGATGACCCAAGAAATAGCAATGGTTTGCCACACCTGAAAACTTCCATTCTAAAAGGTGTCAGTCCTGCTCTGTGAAGGTGGCTGAACATTGGGGGAAACATTAAGCAACATTTACAACCTAAATTCAGTTTCACTCCTCATAATCCAGCTATGATTTTAGTTAAAATTTTTGGGTCTTTTGTGTCTGTGTGTCTGTGTGTGTGTCTGTGTGTGTCTGTGCGATTTAGCCCAGAAAACTTTTTTGTTTTTAACATCTTTATTGGAGTATAATTGCTTTACAATGGTGTGTTAGTTTCTGCTGTAAAACAAAGTGAATCAGCTATACTTATACATATATCCTCATAGCTCCTCCCTCTTGTGTCTCCCTTCCACCCTCCTTATCCCAGGAGGGATAGCTGGCCACAAAGCAGTGTTGGCCACAAAGCACTGACCTGATTGATCTCCCTGTACTATGCAGCTGATTCCCACTAGCTATCTATTTTACATTTGGTAGTGTATATATGTCCATGCCACTCTCTCACTCCATCCCAGCTTACATTTTCCCCTCCCTGTGTCCTCAAGTCCATTCTCTACGTCTGCGTCTTTATTCCTGTCCTGCCCCTAGGTTCCTCAGGACCATTTTTTTTTCTTTTTTAGATTCCATATTTATGTGTTAGCATATGGTATTTGTTTTTCTCTTTCTGACTTACTTCACTTGGTAAGACGGTCTCTAGGTCCATCCACCTCACTACAAATAACTCAATTTCGTTTCTTTTTATGGCTGAGCAATATTCCATTGTATATATGTACCACATCTTCTTTATCCATTCATCTGTCGATGGACTCTTAGGTTGCTGCCATGTCCTAGCTATTGTTAATAGAGCTGCAGTGAACATTGTGGTACATGACTCTTTTTGAATTATGGTATCTCACGGTATATGCCCAGTAGTGGGATTGCTGGGTCATATGGTAGTTCTATTTTTAGTTTTTTCAGGAACCTCCATACTGTTCTCCATAGTGGCTGTATCAATTTACATTCCCACCAACAGTGCAAGAGGGTTCCGTTTTCTCCGCACCCTCTCCAGCATTTAATGTTTGTAGATTTTTTGATGATGGCCAATTCTGACTGGTGTGAGGTGATAACTCATTGCAGTTTTGATTTGTATTTCTCTACTGATTGGTGACGTTGAGCATCCTTTCATGTGTTTGTTGGCAATCAGTATATCTTCTTTGAAGAAATGTCTATTTAGGTCTTATGCCCGTTTTTGGATTGGGTTGTTTTTTTTAAATATTGAACTGCATGAGCTGCTTGTATATTTTGGAGATTAATCCTTTGTCAGTTGCTTCATTTGTAAATATTTTCTCCCATTCTGAGGGTTGTCTTTTGGTCTTGTTTATGGTTTCCTTTGCTGTGCAAAAGCTTTTAAGTTTCATTAGGTGACATTTGTTAATATTTGTTTCTATTTCCATTTGTTTCTAGGAGGTGGATCAAAAAGGATCTTGCTGTGATTTATGTCATAGAGTGTTCTGCCTATGTTTTCCTCTAAGAGTTTTATAGTGTCTGGCCTTACATTTAGGTCTTTAATCCATTTTGAGTTTATTTTTGTGTATGGTGTTAGGGAATGTTCTAATTTCATTCTTTTACATGTAGCTGTCCAGTTTTCCCAGCACCACTTATTGAAGAGGCTGTCTTTTCTCCATTGAACATTCTTCCCTCCTTTTTCAAAGCTAAGGTGACCATAGTTACATGGGTTTGTCTCTGGGCTTTCTATCCTGTTCCATTGATCTATATTTCTGTTTTTGTGCCAGTACCATACTGTCTTGATTAGTGTAACTTTGTAGTATAGTCTAAAGTCAGGGAGCCTGATTCCACCAGCTCCTTTTTTCTTTCTCAAGACTGCATGGGGTCTTGCAGGGGTCTTTGTGTTTCCATACAAATTGTGAAATTTTTTGTTTTAGTTCTGTGAAGAATGCCATTGGTAGTTTGATAGGGATTGCATTGAACTTGTAGATTGCTTTGGTACTCTAGCCATTTTCACAATATTCATTCTTCCAATCCAAGAACATGGTATATCTCTCCATCTGTTTGTCTTGTCTTTAATTTCTTTCATCAGTGTTTTATAGTTTTCTGCATACAGGTCTTCTGTCTCCTTAGGTAGGTTTATTCCTAGATATTTTATTCTTTTTGTTGCAAGGGTAAATGGAAGTGTTTCCTTAATTTCTCTTTCAGATTTTTCATCATTAGTATATAGGAATGCAAGAGATTTCTGTGCATTAATTTTGTATCCTGCTACTTTACCAAATGCATTGATTAGCTCTAGTAGTTTTCTGGTGGCATCTTTAGGATTCTGTATGTATAGTATCATGTCATCTGCGAGCAGTCACACTTTTCCTTCTTTTCTGATTTGGATTCTTTTATTTCTTTTTCTTCTCTGATTGCTGTGGCTAAAACTTCCAAAACTATGTTAAATAATAGTGGTGACAGTGCACAACCTTGTCCTGTTCCTCATCTTAGTGGAAGTGGTTTCATTTTTTCACCATTGAGACCTATGATGGCTGTGGGTTTGTCATGTATGGCCTTTATTATGTTGATGTAAGTTCTCTCTATGCCCACTTTCTGGAGGGTTTTTATCATAAATGGGTGTTGAATTTTGTCAAAAGCTTTTTCTGCATCTATTGAGATGATCATATGGTTTTTTTCCTTCAGTTTGTTAATATGGTTTATCACATTGATTGATTTGTGTATATGGAAGAATCCTTGTGTTCCTGGGATAAACCCCACTTGATCATGGTGTATGATCCTTTTAATGTGCTGTTGGATTCTGTTTGCTAGTATTTATTGAGGATTTTTGCATCTATGTTCATCATTGATAATGGCCTGTAGTATTCTTTCTTTGTGACATCTTTTTCTGTTTTTGATATCAGGGTGATGGTGACCTCATAGAATGAGTTTTGGAGTGTTCCTCCTCTTCTATATTTTGGAAGAGTTTGAGAAGGATAGGTGTTAGCTCTTCTCTAAATGTTTGATAGAATTCACCTGTGAAGGCATCTGGTCCTGGCTTTTGTTTGTTGGAAGATTTTTTTTATTTTTTTATTGCGGTACGTGGGCCTCTCATTGCTGTGGCCTCTCCTGTTGTGGAGCACAGGCTCCGGACATGCAGGCTCAGTGGCCCTGGCTCACAGGCCCAGCCACTCCGCGGCATGTGCGATATTCCCAGACCGGGGCACGAACTCATGTCCCTTGCATCGGCAGGCAGACTCTCAACCACTGCGCCACCAGGGAAGACCTTGTTGGAAGATTTTTAATCACAGTTTCAATTTCAGTGTTGGTGATTGGTCTGTTTATATTTTCTGTTTCTTCCTAGTTCAGTCTCGGAAGGTTGTGCTTTTCTAAGAATTTGTCCATTTCTTCCAGGTTGTTCATTTTATTGGCATTTAGTTGCTTGTAGTAATCTCTCATGATCCTTTCTATTTTTGCAGTGGCAGTTGTTACTTTCCTTTTTCATTTCTAAATCTATTGATTTGAGTCTTCTCCCTTTTTTTCTTGATGAGTCTGGCTAATGGTTTAACAATTTAGTTTATCTTCTCAAAGAACCAGCTTGTAGTTTTATCGATCTTTGCTATTGTTTCCTTCCTTTCTTTTTCATTTATTTCTGATCTGATCTTTATGATTTCTTTTCTTCTGCTAACTTTGGGTTTTATTAGTTCTTTCTTCTCTAATTGCTTTAGGTGTAAATTTAGGTTATTTATTTGAGATTTTCTTGTTTCTTGGGGTAGGGTTGTATTGCTATAAACTTCCCTCTTAGAGCTGCTTTTGTTGCATCCCATAGGTTTTGGGTCATCATGTTTTCATTGTCATTTATTTCTAGGTATTTTTTGGCTTCCTTTCTGATTTCTTCAGTGATCGCTTGGTTATTTAGTAGTGTATTGTTTAGCCTCCATGTATTTGTATTTTTTACAGGTTTTTTCCTGTAATTACTTGATACGATTTCAATTTTCTTAAATTTACCAAGGCTTGATTTGTGACCCAAGGTAGGATCTATCCTGGAGCCTGTTCCCTGAGCACTTGTGAAGAAAGTGTATTCTGTTGTTTTTGGATGGAATATCCTATAAATATCAATTAAGTCATCTTGTTTAATGTGTCATTTAAAGCTTGCGTTTCCTTACTTACTTTCATGTTGGATGATGTGTCCATTGGTGAAAGTGGGGTGTTAAAGTCCCCTATTATGATTGTGTTACTGTTGATTCCCCCTTTTATGGCTGTTAGCATTTGCCTAATGTAGTGAGGTGCTTCTATGTTGGGTGCATAAATATTTACAATTGTTATATCTTCTTCTTGGAGTGATCCCTTGATCATTATGCAGTGTCCTTATTTGTCACTTAAAATAGTCTTTATTTTAAAGTCTATTTTGTCTGATATGAGAATTGCTACTCCAGTTTTCTTTTGATTTCCTTTTGCGTGGAACAGCTTTTTCCATCCCAGCAGTCTGTATGTGTCCCTAGGTCTGAAGTGGGTCTCTTGTATACAGCATATATACAGTCTTATTTTTGTATCCATTCAGCCAGTCTGTGTCTTTTGGTTGGAGCATTTAATCCATTTACGTTTTAGGTAATTATTGATATGTATGTTCCTATTACCATTTTCTTAATTGTTTTGGGTTTGTTTTTGTATATCTTTTCCTTCTCTTGTGTTTCCTGGCTAGAGAATTTCCTTTATTATTTGCTATAAAGCTGGTTTGGTGGTGCTGACTTTTCTTAGCTTTTGCTTGTCTGTAAAGTTTCAATTTCTCCATTGCATCTGAATGAGATCCTTGCTGGTAGAGTAATCTTGGTTGTAGGCTTTTCCTTTTCATCACTTTAAATAGTCCTGCCAGTCCCTTCTGACTTGCAGAGTTTCTGCTTTGAAATCAGCTGTTAACCTTATGGGGATTCCCTTGTTTGTTATTTGTTGCTTTTCCCTTGCTGCTTTTAATATTTTTTTCTTTGTATTTAATTTTTGATAGTTTGATTAATATGTGTCTTGGCATGTTTCTCCTTGGATTTATCCTGTATGGGACTCTCTGCACTTTCTGGACTTGATTGACTATATCCTTTCCCATATTATGGAAGTTTTCAACTATAACCTCTTCATATATTTTCTCAGTCCCTTTCTTTTTCTCTTCTTCTTCTGGGACCCCTATAATTCGAGTGTTGGTGCATTTAATGTTGTCCCAGAAATCTCTGAGACTGTCCTCAATTCTTTTCATTCTCTTTTCTTTATTCTGCTCTGTGTTAGTTGTTTCCACTATTTTATCTTCCAGATCACTTATCCATTCTTCTGCCTCAGTTTTTCTATTGATTCCTTCTAGAGAATTTTAAGTTTCATTTATGTGCTGTTCATCATTGTTTGTTTGCTCTTTAGTTCTCTAGGTCCTTGTTAAACGTTTCTTGTAATTTCTCCGTTCTATTTCCAAGATTTTGGGTCATCTTTACTGTCATTACTCTGAATTCTTTTTCAGGTAGACTGCCTATTTCCTCTTCACTTGTTTGGTCTGGTGGGTTTTTATCTTGCTCCTTCATCTGCTAAATATTTCTCTGTCTTCTCATTTTGCTTAACTTACTGTGTTTGGGTTCTCCTTTTCACAGGCTGCAGGTTCATAGTTCCCATTGTTTTTGGTGTCTGCCCCCAGTGGCTAAGGTTTTTTCAGTGGGTTGTGTAGGCTTCTTGGTGGAGGGGACTTGTGCCTGTGTTTTGGTGGATGAGGCTGGATCTTGTCTTTCTGGTGGCCAGGACCTTGTCCGGTGGTGTGTTTTAGGGTGTCTGTGAACTTATGATTTTAGCTTCTCTGCTAATGGGTGGGGCTGTGTTCCTCTCTTGCTAGTTGTTTGGCTTATGGTATCCAGCACTGGAGCTTGCTGGTCATTGAGTTGAGCTGCGTCTTAGCATTGAGATGGAGATCTCTGGGAGAGCTTTCGTTGTTTGATATTATGTGGGGCTGGGAGGTCTCTGGTGGACAAATGTCCTGAACTCAGCTCTACCAACTAAGAGGCTTCAGCCAGAGCCTGGCCGGAGCACCAAAACCCTGTCAGCCACATGGCTCAGAATAAAAAGGAGAACAAAAAAGAAAGAAGGTAAAGAATAAAATAAAATAAAGTTATTAAAATTAAAAAATATATTATTAAAACTAAAAAAGTAATTGAAAGAAAGAAAGAAGAGTGCAACCAAACCAATAAACAAATTCACCCATGATAACAAGTGCTAAAAATTATGAAAAACAAAACCCAACAGACAGAACCCTAGGACAAATGGTAAAAGCACAGCTATACAGACAAAAGCACACAAAGAAGCATACACATACACGCTCACAAAAAGAGAAAAAGGGGAAAAATATATATATATATATAACAAAGGAAGAGAGTAACCAAATCACTAATCAAATCTACCAATGATAATAAGCTCTAAATACTAAACTACGATAAACATAAAACCAGAAAGAAATTAGATGCAGAAAGCAAACCCCAATTCTACAGTTGCTCCCAAAGTCCAACACCTCAATTTTGGGATGATTCGTTGTCTATTCAGGTATTCCACAGATGCAGGGTACATCAAGTTGATTGTGGAGATTTAATCCACAGCTCCTAACGCTGCTGGGAGAGATTTCGCTTTCTCCTCTTTGTTTGCACAGCTCCTGGGGTCCAGCTTTGGATTTGGCCCCACCTCTGCATGTAGGTCGCCTGAGGGCATCTGTTCCTGCCTGGACAGGACGGGGTTAAAGTAGCAGCTGATTTGGGGGCTCTGGCTCACTCAGACCAGGGGGGCAGGGCGGGGGAGGGTGGGGTATGGAATGCGAGGTGAGCCTGAGGCAGCAGAGGCCAGTGTGACGTTGCAGCAGCCTGAGGCATGCTGTGTGTTCTTCCGGGGAAGTTGTCCCTGGATCACGGGACCCTGGCAGTCATGGGCTGCACAGGCTCCTGGGAGGAGAGGTGTGGATAGTGACCTGTGCTTGCACACAGGCTTCTTGGTGGCTGCAGCAGCAGCCTTAGCATTTTCATGCCTGTCTCTTGTGTCTGCGCTAATAGCCACAGCTCGAGACCGTCTCTGGAGCTCGTTTAGGCGGTGCTCTGAATCCCCTCTCCTTGCGCACCCCAAAACAACGGTCTCTTGCCTCTTAGGCAGTTCCAGGTTTTTCCCGGACCCCCTCCCAGCTAGCTGTGGCGCACTAGCCCCCTTCAGGCAGTGTTCACGCCGCCAACCCCACTCCTCTCCCTGGGATCCGACCTCCAAAGCCCAAGCCTCAGCTCCCACCCACCACCCACCCCGGCGGGTGAGCAGGCAAGCCTCTCAGGCTGGTGAGTGCTGGTCGGCACCGATCATCTGTGCGGGAATCTCTCCGCTTTGCCCTCCGCACCCCTGTTGCTGCGCTCTCCTCCGTGGCTCCGAAGCTTCCCTGTCCCACCCAGCCCCCATGTGTGCCAGTGAAGGGGCTTCCTAGTGTGTGGAAACTTTTCCTCCTTCACAGCTCACTCCCAGAGGTGCAGGTCCCATCCGTACTCTTTTGTCTCTGCTTTTTCTTTTTTCTTTTGCCCTACCCAGGAATGTGGGGAATTTCTTGCCTTTTGGGAAGTCTGAGGTCTTCTGCCAGCGTTCAGTAGGTGTTCTGTAGGAGTTGTTCCACATGTAGATGTATTTTTGATGTATTTGTGGGGAGGAAGGTGATATCCATGTCTTACGCCACCACCATCTTGAAGGTACCCCCCCAGTTTATTTGGTCTTGTCCTCCACTATTTAGAGAAGCTGTCTTGTTTATGTCATGAAGCCACATTTCACAGGTGGTGAGATAAGGATATTTGGATTATGTGTAGTTACTTTCAATAGTCCTTAGAACAAAAGTTAAATTTCAGAATCTGTTGCTGTATATGAATCAACTTTTGTGCATTCAAGATGATGTTGCAAAGGTATAACCCCACTGAAAGAGGCATTGTGAATAGTATGCAAAGAGTCAAGGGTTGTGGGGGAGGGAAGGTGTGACAATCATTGGAACTTTTGCTATGTAGATATTTGCAAGTTTCAGATTGCATATTTCAACAAGTCTAGACAAATGTCTTTGTTTTAAGACAAGTCACCAGATATGGATCGTTCCTTGGTTTTTTGGACTCAAAAGTCTGTCTCTCTTATTTCCCTCTCTTGCATGGTGTTTTCTCTAATTCCGTTAAGAAAGCTAGCAGTGAAAAGATAGCATATGAATCTAAACTTCCAAACAGGAGTCTTTAAGTAGATCTCAAAGTGCTATCTGGTAGACCTCTAAGCCTGTTTCCCATCAACACACCTTTGTTTCTGAGAAGGGCGAGGATAATTCATAGGGCGGGGAACATGTGTACTGGGCTTAAAGCTACTTGCCTCATCTCTCCCTATTGACTTCTGGTGTCACACTCTCCAGAGTCTGAGACTGATTGTAAGATTTAGGGATAATCAGATGTGTTGTTCATCAGGAACAAGTTGAAGATTTCTCAAGTTAGACAAATGGTGAGTTTTCTGTTCTGGTCCTGACCTAGAAAACCCACAGGAGAAATATTTGATCAACGCTTCTTTAGATTTGAACTTCCAGGTCATCCTTAGTAATAGGGGGAACAACACTGACTTGACAGGAGACCACCCAGATCTGGACATGTCATCTCCCCAGAAATACATACTTGGGACACCCTGGACTGAATCTAATCCCCTCTAGATAAGAATGAGGCTGACTCAATGCCAGCCAAGCCTTTATGAAACTAAAGTTTAGGAGATGCACAACAAGTAAATACTTTTTAACTATCTAAAAGAATGGATAGATGAATAATATGCTCCCTAATTTTGCTGAAATATCATGTGTTGAAGTTAAAGCTGACAGCTACTTTCTCTAATTTCAATTCTAGAGTGCCTTATCTAAACTGACAATATCAGTTACTGAGTCACAAATGCACATGGCTTTTCAACTGAAGACAACTTTTTTCTTTTTAATTGTCATAAAAAGCACGTGGCATAAAATTTATTATTGCAACCATTTCTAAGTATACAGTTCAGTAGTGCTAAATATATGCACATTGTTGTGCAACTAATCTCCAGAACTGTTTTATTTTGCAGAACTGAGACTCTTATACCCATTATATAACAACTCACCATTTCCCCCTCCTACTTTCTGTTTCTATGAATTTGACTACTCTCATACCTCACATAAGTGGAATTATACAATATTTGTCTTTTTCTTATTGCCTTGTTTCACTTAGCATAGTGTCCTCAAGTTTCATCCATGTTGTAGCATGTGTCAGAATTTCCTTCCTGTTAAAGGCTGAATAATATTCCATTGAATGTATGTATCAGATTTTGTTTGTCCATTCAACCACTGAAGGACACATGTTGCTTGTACCTCTTGTCTTTGTGTTGAAGACATTTCTTGCAGTAGCGATCATAGTAGTACGGTAATCACTTGTCTTTCCTAGATGAACTGAAACTTTTAATTACAAATTGCATTTTCATTTACTAAAAATGTTTACTTTTTGTTTTTGTTGTCAACCAGGAACATTGGTCCCAAATTGGGAAGTCATTTAGAAGTCATCTCAGATATTATTAAATGATTTTGGTAAGATTTCTATCAAAGATTTCTAAATCAGGCATTTATTTTATGTCTGACATAGGGCCTTCCTCCTTTTTAATAAAGGAAAGTCCAATGATACTGTCAATACGACTTACAACTCTTTTGTTAGGAAATGTAAAACCCCACTGACAAACAGTCCTGGGATCATCAGGCAGATATAACTCAAGAATGCAGTAGCCTAAGAAATAGGTGAATTTTGATAGGTATTTAGTGGTTGTTAGAAAAGCAGCACAGAGGAGCAGATGATTATCAGACAAGCTAATTCAATGATGAACCTTTCTTTTTCAACTGCCCTTTCAAAAAGGGGCTGTTAAGGCTTCCCCTCCTGCTCTATACGTCAACCAACATCTGCGTATCAGAGCCATCTGAGGAGTTTTGAAAAGAAATACATCGGCTCAAGCTTCTCTCTACTTCTACTCAATCAGAATTGGAAAGAGTTTGGGTATGGGGTTGATAATCTGGTTTTTAAGCTTTCTGGTTGGTTCTGATATGCATATCTGTATAGGTTGACTGGAGGAGTACCTATAGACAAGAGCCAAGTGCTGGCCGCAAAGGCAGTGTGAGTTTCCGGTGGACATTTGTGTGCTCGTATATCCGAGGGCAGGCAGGAATGTGAGTTGGGGAATTGGGAGAGCAGCAATCACAGTAAGCTGCAGATGGGGAGGTTTCCATGGGGGCTTGGTCCACAAAACGTCTATTTTTTCTTTAGTTTACCGGTTTCAGCTGTAGAAAGAAAGGAACTAGTTGGAGCAAAAGAATCTCTGGTTCTGGAAATCACACTATCCTATGGCAGTGCACTTAAGGAATTTGTGAAGTACATCAGCTTCCGTTCTTAGGGTAAATATGAAGAGATAGTAATCAAGGTACCAAAGGGCACCAAGCCATTCAGAGCTCCAGCACTCCCTCCCTCCCAGACTTGGTGCAAAACACCTCAGTCCCTCTGATTTCTGAACTCCCTTGAAACTCTTTGCAGGTCATAGCAGCTGAGGAAAATTCCCACACCTGCTTTCACACTCATTGCATTGTTCAAAGTTATTTCATCAACTTTCATAAGCTTCAAAGAAATCTAGCAGGAAAATTTTAAGTTCTGTTCCCGAGTCTGTCAACAACACAGAAATCTGAGGCGAGTGCCTTGATATTCACTCTCTAATGACAAATGGAATTTTTTAAACCACCTCAGGGTTTACATATGGATGAATTAACTCATTCCGTTTAAATGATTTGAGCCTTGAATATTCAGGGTGAGGTGGGGAACAGACACAATGAAAAGGACACTTCAGGAAAATCTCCTTTTTTTAGCTTTAAAATTATATCTTCTTTTTCTTTTTTAAAAGTAATTCAAGATTTTTTAAAAAAGGAACCTGTGCCTCTTAAGTGTTCTAAATCCCTTGATAATCCCTGTGTGCACTTAACACACATTCACACACACACACACACACACACACACACACACACTAGAAAAGAAAAAGAAATGTCATTTTTGTGGCACAAAACACCTCAAAGATCTTTGCTGGCTAGCTTAATTTTGGTGCATTATAGGGGGAAAAATACTTTATGGGACCTCAAAGTACTCCAAGGTAACGCCAAGCTATTCCAATATATGAAAAGGGGGAATCTTAAGTGAGAGGCTTAATGTGGAGTATAGTTCCTAGACAGTCTTTGATCATTTATTTCTGTTTATTTTTTTTTCTATCTGAAACTGGAGTCACACTGTGCATAATTTTAAAGAGAGAAAAGATGGTATCTAATTATTTCTCTCTTATTTTCCAATGGGATTGTTATTACTATCTTCTATGATAGAGTAAATTAGGGAAAATCTGTAAATTAGATAAGAAATTATACTAGAGGTGACATTTCTAGCAACCTGGGGGAGCCAAGTGAGCATATCATCAAGGGTTGAATGTTTCTACTGGACTAATCCCAATTTTCCAAGTGCATAAACTACTAGAAAACTTTTTAGTCTATGACTTTTGAGGATATGTTTTTCTGACCAGGTTAAAATTTTCCAAAGTAGATAAAATTTTAAGAAAGAATCAAGCTCATTAGAAAGAGCTGGCTTTGTGAGATCCTCAATAATAATTTAGTTCAACAAACATATCTACTATGTGCTCAGCCTCTAAACTAGATGCTAGAAATACAAAGATAAAGCATAATCCCTTCTCTTTGGAAGCTGTTGTCTTGTGAAATAAACAAATATATAACAAAGTTTCAATATAATGTTTTATGGCAGAGTATGTATAGGGTCCTTCGGGAGCACAGAGGAGGGACACTTAACCCTGCCTGGAGGGTCAGATAAGGTTCCCTAGAGGAGATATTGCCTTAGCTGAATCTTGAAACATAAATAGGAGTGAGATAAGTGAAGAAAGGGGTATGTAGACAAGGTCATTCGAGTATGCTCAAGACTGAGGTTCATAAACATTGTCTATGTAGGAACCCTCATGAGGTCAAGCTCACGATATCAAGATAAAAAGCAAGAGTGATAAAGGCTAGATTATGCATGATCTGTTATACAGTTCTGGGAATTTTGGGCTTTATTTTCCAGAGAATGGAAGTATTTTAGACTTGGACAAATGTATGCTATAGATAGATCACCCTCATGGCCTGAGGTGAGTAGAATTTTAAGGGAGAAAGTCTAGATACAGGGATTTCAGTTATAAAAGCATTTCAATGGTCCAAATGAACTGAGGAGTAATAGGAAGACAAAAATATTTAGGAAGTAATATTTGATTGAGTGATTGGCTCTGTGTTTGTGGGTGGTTTGGGGAGGGGGTAGTGGTGAAAGAGAAAGTATTGAATTCCATCACGCAGTGACTTCCAAACTTGATGTATGATTTCCAAACTTTAGTGTCTATAAGAAGTACCTAGTGAGTTTGTTAAAATGGCAATCCAGACTATGGATCAATATGACAGATAGGATTGATCTGGGGACTCATCCTTTCCACTCAAGTCATATGGTAACACAGAAAAATACATTACAGGTCTAAAAACATATATATATATATATATATATATGGCTCCAAATCTGGAAAGTAAAATATCTGGGTCTCAAAAATGCAAAGGAAACTCAAAGCAAGTAATCATGAACAGGAGTGGAAATGAAGCAGCCTGCAGGGATATTGTGAGCAGACATAAACCTTTAGGGGTGGGAGTTGTCATGGTCAGTTAGGAATGGGAGTCAAGCTTTGTAGGCCTTGTGTACACAGTTAGCAACTGGAACAGGGCTGTCCTTCCCCTGCATATTCCCTTGAGCTAGGAAGAGGCTTTTCAGTTGGGAAAAATGGCTACAAAGATACCACCTCCAATTCAGGGACAATGCAAGAATGGAGGAAATGTGTGGCAAAGAATCATCCTGGAGAAATATGAATCTCAAATCCATGTCATGTATGGTGTGTGATTCTGATTCATACTTGTCATACAGAAACTGTTAGCCAAATATACTTTTTAAAACGGTTCAGAAATAATGAAACATGAAGGGTTCTAAGAGAGGCCAACTTGGAACTGAATGTTTGGAGCTCCCGTGGAAGCTATTCCCACTGAAGATAAGCTCACAGACCAAAATTGCAAGGCACAAAAGTTGACTGCAATGAGTGAGAGGATATCAGTATACACAACAAATAGAAGAACTCACACCCAGGAACTATTGACAGTAGAGGAATTAAAGGGGTTTTAATGTTCAAAAATAATTTTGAGACTCTTATGACAAAAATAAGGGATTATAGAGAAAAAGAAAAAGTATGCAAAAGAACCAAGCAAAAATTTGAAAATAAAAACTATGATCATTGAAAAATGTATGTGTTAAAAGACAAGAGAATTAAGACATTGGTAGACAATCTGGGGATTCATGAGAACCTACAGAAATGAAGAGATGGGAAATATGGAAGAGCGTTTAAGAAACATAGGGTAGGGAGGAGAATCTCCAAGGTAAGTCTAACACGTTTTCCAGAAAGAAAGAAGAGAGAATGAAGGAGATGCAGTATCTGAGATAAAAATGGTGGAAAATTTTTCTAGAAATTAAGATATAATTCCTTAGGCTTCAAAATTACATTGAGTTCTAGCAGGAAAAGTTTAAAATAGGCATCATGGGTCCTACTTCTAGAGATCCTAATTCACCAAATACTTATCACTATAAATATTTACAACCTTCAGAATCTCATGGCAGACCTAGAATCTGTTATTGTTACACAGAGTTCTCTGGCACCCCTGCTGGTAAATAAATTGTGTGAGATACACCAATAGCTAGACAGGCATGTGGGCTCAGGGCAAATCATTTTACGTAACCAGGAGCTATGTGGTCATAATCCAAATGTTAACAGGAAGGATCTAGTGAGAGGGTGAGTTTAAATATACAAGAAAGAAATGAAGAGTTGATATTCTAAGATTCCTGAGATGGTGCGAGAATGGGATCTAAAACCAGATGGGTGTTAACCCAGAAGAAGTAGGTATACCTATAGGTGTGGTGGTAGGAAGGAGAAGAGTCCTGTCTGATAACCTTTCTAGGATAACTTTTAGCTCTAAAAGATAGAGAGGTACGAGAACCAAAGCACTCTCTGTGCTGATCCCTGCTGCATATGGTTCTTATTTGTAAACCACTGAGACCAATTTAAATACAAAACAAATTTACTGCCGAGAAACTTGGAGAATCAAACTGGGAAACATATTGGTCACAAGGGAGACTTTGCAGCAGCCGGAACAGCAAACACTCGACAGAACTAGTTTAGAGTTGCAGGCAGCGCAGCCTGCAAGTCCTTCATTACGGCCCTGAATGAGGGATGCTCGCTACAGCTCCTGCTACCCCTGCCTCTGCTGCTTTGGGAACTGAAATTTGCTCCTGCCCCTAGGAATCCTCCCTGACTTTTTCTGTGCATCTTCAACTCCCAATTCACAGTGCAGGGAATGTGCATCTGGTTGCTCGTATTCCTTCACTCTGGCTGCAAGGGAACCTGGAAGGTGATCTGGCCTGCTTGGCCCAGTGGCTCTGCTTTTTTTGAAGACCTACATAATGGAGAATTCCCCCTCTTAGGTAAGGGGATTAGAATTCTAGGCAGCTCAAAATGTCCTCTGAGATTGTTGCTGCATCCCACGGAGCACCTTTGTGGGAATTAGTAAAAGGTGCCCCAGGGAGATAGGTGCATCTTTGTGTTAGCCATGAGAGCATCTTTTGAGAGAATTTTTAAAGTACCCGTTCCTCTAGGGGATCCTTTACCGAGTCAAGGTGCTCAGCTAGGCGAGCAGGATGTAGCTGGATACTAGTCCACACTTGCCAGTCAGCTGGGTGGCCTTGTTCACAGAATAACCTACCCAGCTATACTCAATGTTCCTGATGGCGCTACACCTGCCAAAGGTAAGGGGATTAAACGTGATCATGAAACCACATCACAGAATTGGCAGACTTAGGCGGCAGCACGGATCCCACACTGTATAATCCTTAAAGCCATAAACTATTGCTTCACAGTCAATCGGCAAAATGTTATCAGAAAAGGCAGATAAATCCCCTTTTTTACTCTTGTTGCTATTTTCTGAGTGCAGATGTCTGGCCAAGTATGATAAATTCAAGTGACCTTATTGTGACTCAAGATTCGAAGGGTCTTCCTTGGCTTTTCTGAGTCCTGTCTTGAGAGATTCTTCTTCACAAGAAATTTTTCTTAGCTTAGAACATCCTGAGCTGTCGGTCTTGATTCAGGCTAGGAAGCAGGACTGGCTTTAGGAAAATGTATCACTGAGAAGTTGAAGATTCGTTTCCTCTCCCTGCACCTTGTATCTCTCCCACCTGTCATGGGTCTTGTGTGTCTCTAACCCAAGTCAGGTATAAATTAATCATTTGGTGTCATTTTGATTTTTACAAGCTGAAGAAACTTAAGGCCAAGAGAATGAATCTCTAATGATGGAAATTAGGTATACTAGGCAGTAGAGAAATGTTCTCTGAGGGGTACTGAAATCACAACATCCCAGGAAAACCAGCTCTTTCTGTATTCTTGTATTCATGAGGCTGACTATCTTCCAGAAATTCTCCAAAACAGAGGTGAGCCAGGGCTATGACTGCCCTAGATCAGAGTGGGCCCCTAGCAATAAGCCAGATGCAGCCAGCGTCCAGCCCCTGTGTCTGTGCCGTGGGCTGTGGCTGGGCTGGGAGTGCCATGAAGGTGAAATAGTAGGTAGAAATTCCAGCTCAAGTATTAAGGCACAATAAGGCAATCTGTACTTACTAATTTCAAATAAATTCGAGGTAGGAAATAAGTATTTCTAATGTTTACACAGAAGCCTTTATCTCAGGGTAGGTGGTGAAGTGCTCTATTGTATGTTCTAGCTTCCACGTGAAATTTACATAACTAAAGTTTTTCCAGTTTCTACAATGGACACCACCTTTCTTCCCAAAATGAACTAAGTGTCTCTGCAGTAATAATGAGAGTTGACACTTATTCAGTGTTTTCTCTATGTCAGGCACTATTCTAAGCACTTTACTTATATTAACTCATGAGAATCTCATAAGAATTCTACATGGTAGAGACTCTTATTAGCATCCTTATTTTGCAGTTGAGGAAACTGAGGCACAGAAGATTGGCCAAGGCGAGTGGCAGAGCTTAGGTAAGAGGACATAGCTACTAAGTGGCAGAGGTGGATTTTGAACCCCAAAAGTTGGCTCCAGGTTTGGGTTCTTATGCCACAATGACTCTGGAAAGGAAAGCAGCCCAGGCTTTCCAGGAAGAAAGGATGAACGCTAGAGGAAGTAGAGTCAGGTATGAATAGCCAAAGGATGGGAGGAAAATGTGGATTGAGAAAGGGAAAGTACGGATACGGAAACAGACTCAGGGGACTAGGGAATTCAGATTTCACTCTCAAGTTGGACAAATGCTGACCTCCTCTGTAGTCCATCTGTTGTGAAGTTGTTTCATGACCCTCAGAATAAAAGAACTTGGGAGTCTATGACTACGTTGAGGGTTTACTACAGGACAGTTCAAGGAGGACGCAGAAATGCTTCCTAGACTGCAACCATGAGGAAGAACCAGGCCCATGCTTAGGAGTAGCAAAGACAAGAAAACAGCTGTCACTCAACAGTTTGGCCATCTAATATATAGAAAAGGAAAATCAACTTAAGATGAAAAAGAATGAAAGAAATTTGTTATTTAGTAGGGTTATTAAAGGAAGACCAGTTACAGGTATACGTTGTCCTCCTGAGTGAAAATACCTTTGTCCTTTTCAAGTCAGGTTAAAAATAAAACACAACCAAAAAGGCCAGACCTCCCTCCCTCACTTCTTATTACTTCCTATGGCTTGACCCTCCCATGATGTTGGTAGAGATGTAAAACTCAGGTCTTAATGAGCCTCAGTAGTGGGTCCAGAATTTCTAGACAAGAGGCTTTGGGGCCAATCAGATGGCTGGGTGTGACCAGGGCACCGGTCTAGGCCTGTGCTTTCATAGAAAGTACAGTGTTAAGTTAGCTCATGGTTTTATCCGGGGTGGCTTGGGGGATGAGGGCACTTTGCTCTCCAAGCGACCCTGTGCTGCTGTCACTGATAGGCATACTGCAGCAGAAATGTCTCTAGCCTTACAGCCACTTCCTTCAAATCTTCTCCGATAAGGTCAGCACATATGTACGAATGCATGTTGCCTGAAGACAAATACTGCTTCACATTTCCTAACCAGACATTCCAAATCCTCTGGCTATAGACAGCTTGTTCACTTGAACCCTTCATAGGTTTTCTTTTCCAGAAAAACAAGCCACATTGTCCAGAAGAAACAAATTCATGGCATACAACCAAAGGGAACAAGATTTATTTACTAAAAAATCTACCCATTCCTGTTAGGATCCCACTCCTGTTTGAATCTGAATTTCTAATGAGAAAATGAAAATGGGGGCAACTGAGGAGTTAGAAACAAACAGGCCCACAAAAGAAACAATCTTATCAATGCCAATTGATACCTGCATTTACAAATTTGAAAGATGTTATCACAAAAGGGTGCTTTGTGCCCGCCTGGAGGGGTGGGATAGGGAGGGTGGGAGGGAGGGAGACGCAAGAGGGAAGAGATATGGGAACATATGTATATGTATAACTGATTCACTTTGTTATAAAGCAGAAACTAACACACCATTGTAAAGCAATTATACTCCAATAAAGATGTAAAAAAAAGGCCTACCAACTCACATTCTTACAAGGTATTTAAGAGTGCATATGTCCTAGCATATCCTGTTTTTTAAATCAAACTTTTATATTTTGCCAACCAGAAAGGTGAAAAATTACATCTTACAGTTTTTTATAGTTATTTTGACTTAATCTAATTACAAGGGAAGTAAAAGGTTTTATCTGCCTACATTTTATGTCATTATATAATGTTTAAATATTAATTTAATTTTGCTATTTTCTATTAAACTCCTACACTAATATTGTTCCATATTTTTTAAAATTGGAGGGTTTTTTGGAGAAATACTATTAGCAGCAAAGGTGTAACTAAGAAGTCACCATTTTAACTTCAAGTGAAGAAGCTTATTGGAAGATGAATTAATAATAGAGGAAAAGTGTGAAGGATAATTATAATTTTATGAGATGGGCTAGGACGCAGGAGTTTCTAAGCAGAGGAAACCTGAGAAAAGGCATAAAATTAGAAAGTATGGGTTCGAGAGTTGAGCCCAAGCTTTAGTCCAAGGAGAGGCAATAGGGTCTGCTGTAGCTGAGTTTGAAAGGAGAAAGTTAGTGCAACCCATATGCTCTGTGGTAGCGGAATTTTTGGACATCTATATGAGGAAAGAATATGTTAAAAAAAAAAAAAAAGTATGGGTCCATCCTGAATGGCAAATGTGCAAAGTGGAAAGAGACAAAACCCCAAGCATAGCAAGGGTTTAGACTGTGAAACTCTTAAAGGCCATGCTAAGGAAATTTATTCTGAAGAAAATAATGGGTCATATTTTTAGCCAGTGGATGGGCATTTAGAAATAACACTGGACCAATGGGGGAAAAAATTTGGTCAGCGAACCTAAATAGAGAACCAACACAATAATCTAGTTGAGAAATGACAAAGACCTGCACAGAGCAGGACTGCGGGAACGCTGAGAGGGGAAAGTATTGATCAAACTTTTGCAAGACAAAATTGACAGGATATGAGAACCAACTAGTCCTAGAAATGGGAATGAGGGAGGAATCATGGATGGTTCCCTGTTTTTTCATTTTATTGACTAGGTGGATGGAAACACCTTTAACTGAATTAGGTAATACAAAGAAAGATCAGATTCTTTCGTGGGGGTGGGAGTGTGTGGGGTGAGAATGGGCACAAAATGAATCCAGTTTTGACTTTAAGGTGCTGTTAAGAGGTCAAGGGGAAGAGTCAGCCCAGTTTCATGTATTCATTTCTTCAACAAATGTTATTGAATACCTACTCATCCAGGTCCTATTCTAGGTTCTGGGGATACCATTGTAGGAAAGACAAAGTCCTGGCTTCTACAGAGGTTATATTCTAGGGAAAGTAACTAGAACATTAATTTCAGGACAAGTTTATGACGCATAAGAATTAAATTTTATTCCCTGGGTACATTGAGCTATATGGAAGCCTTTCGTACATATGTTAATATGCATAACGCATATATGTTCCTGTTGAGTCAGCATAATTTTTGTATATTAAAATATTTAAAAGATTTATAGTTTTATTTTCTTTTATTACATACTGTTGTTTCTGTTTATCCATTTGAAGCCAAGGTTTGGCCCCACAATGAAATCCTCATTTATTACAAAGTTCATATGGGAAACTGGGAAGTACATTATAATGATTTGTTTGATGACATTAGTCTTCAGAAAAATCAGTGATTAAGCATAACCTCCCTGAGCCTCAATTTCCTTATTTGTTCACTAAGGGGACTTGTAGAAATGATCTCAGTTACGACCTCCCTGAGATCAGTCAAGTCTAACCACTGTGACTCTTTTGTCCTGTCACTTCATCTCTCTTCTCGGTATCTGGCACAATTTAACTCTATCATCCTTCTCTTGCCACCTTCCTCACAGGCTGCCCTTGATTCTTGTCCCTCTGGAACCAACGTTGGTGCTGCTGAGTTCTGTGGGAGGAAATCTTCACAATCTTGCTTTTAATGACACTTTATCATCTTGGTTTCTAGTCTCACCTGAGTTCTCAAAAGGGCCCGGCTATTCTTCTGAGTCTCTCTTGCAGCTTCCTCTCATTCCCAGCAGTGGCCTGGTCAGGCCTTCATTCATGGTGACAAATCTCCTAAACTACTTAACCTCCTCTCACTCTCAACAGTTGACCTTGCTCACCTACTGCACAGGGAAAAATAACGAAACTCACTCAGGTAAACAACTGAGACAGGAGCTCTTCAAATTCAGGCCCCGAAGGCCATAGAGTTATTGCTTTGGACTCCACCCTATCCTCCTTCCCTCGCAGTCGCAGTGAAAGAGGTGCCCTCCTTCTGCATGTGGCTCATTCCTCCCCCTTTGCCCATATATGATCTGACTTTCTTTGCCTCTTACTTTCTCAGGGACTTTTCTCTCTGATCATATCATCCCTTCTCCCACATCTTCATACTGCCCCCCTCAGGCTTATTCTTAACAGCTATAAATATGCATAAGACTTTCTTCAAAACAAATTGACAAATCAACCACCTTATTCATCTCACATCCCCCTCCAGCTATCACCCTCTCTTTACTTTCACAATCAGACCTTTTTTTTTCTTTTTCTTTAATTGAAGTATAGTTGATCCACTATGTTGTGCCAGTTCCAGGTGTACAGCAAAGTGACTCAGATTAGATACATAGATAGATAGGCTCTTTTTCAGATTCTTTTCCATTATAGATTATTACAAGACACTGAATACAGTTCCCTGTGCTATATACTATACAGCAGGTCCCTATTGTCCATCCATTTTATATATAGTAGTGTGTATCGGTCAATCCCAAGCTCCCCATCTATCCCTTCCCTGCTTCCCTACCCCCTGGCAACGGCAAGTCTGCTCTCCATGTCTGAGTCTATCTCTGTTTTGTAAATAAGTTCATTTGTATCATTTTTTTAGATTGCACATATAAGTGATATCATGTGATATTTGTCTTTCTCTTCCTCACTTACTTCACTTGGTATGGTAATCTCTAGGTTCATCCATGTTGCTGCAAATGGCATTATTTCATCCTTTTTTATGGCTGAGTAATATTCCATTGTATATATGTACCACATCTTCTTTATCCATTCATGTATCGCCAAGCATTTAGGTTGCTTCTATGTCTTGCCTATTGTAAATAGTGCTGCTCCAAACATTGCGGTGCACGTATCTTTTTGAATTAGAGTTTTTGGCTTTTCTGAATATATGCCCAGGAGTGGGATCACTGGATGATATGGTGGCTCTATTTTTAGCTTTTTTAAGGAACCTCCAGACTGTTCTCCATAGTGGCTGCACCTATTTACATTCCCACCAACAGTGTAGGAGGGTTCCTTTTTCTCCACACCCTTTCCAGTATTTATTGACTTTTTTTTTTTTTTTTTTTATGTGATACACGGGCCTCTCACTGTTGTGGCCTCTCCCGTTGCGGAGCACAGGCTCCGGACGCGCAGGCTCAGCAGCCATGGCTCGTGGGCCCAGCCGCTCCGCGGCACGTGGGATCTTCCCGGACTGGGGCACGAACCCGTGTCCCCTGCATCAGCAGGCGGACTCTCAACCACTGCGCCACCAGGGAAGCCCTGTTTGTAGACTTTTTGGTGATGACCATTCTGACCGGTGTGAGGTGGTACCTCACTGCCGTTTTGACTTGCATTTCTCTAATAATTAGTGATGCTAAGCATCTTTTCATGTGCCTGTTAGCCATCTGTATGTCTTCCTTGGAGAAATGTCTATTTAGGACTTCTGCCTATTTTTTGATTGGGTTATTATTATTTTTTTGGTATTGAGCTGTCTGAGCTCTTTGTATCACAACCAGACTTCTTGCAAGAGTTGCCCACCCTCTCACTATTTTCCACTGTCATCTCCCACTCACTCCTCAGCTCTCTCCAGAATGGCCCGTCTCCACATCTGATCCAAAGGTGTGGAGTAAATGAAAATATGTTAGACTGATTGAATGAAGTTAAATATCCCAGACCACTTTCAGATTTTAAATAATTTATAAGAATGTACATTAAGAAGGTTTTCTATGTGAAGTATATAACATCACTCTTTCTTCGGGATAGTTTACGTTGGGTAAGTCATTCTAAATACTTGATTATATTCTTTTGATCTAAAGCATTTCCTCTCTCAGAACTGATCATTTTCCTGAAATCTAGAGGCAAAACTACCCTCCTTTGATAGACGAGGTTTTGACTGAAAAATGACTCTGTTCCATAGATCCAATATTTTGAAGTAAATATGGAGATGGAGTTGAACTGTGGGTGATGGAAACTGCTCTCAACCTCAAGCTATTACCTCCCCAGAAGAAGTCAATGCCTGTCACAGATGTGCCTGCAGGGTACTCTTATTTTGGGCTATAGTGTTTTTCACTAATAGAACAAGGCTGAAACCTGCAGATAAATAGGAAGAGTTTGCTGGTCATGTATACAGTGACTTAAGTCTGCTTATGGGGGCCAGATCCCAAAGGCAGTCAGTCTATGTCACATTCTGCCTGTGAACATCATGCGTCCTTGAGGAACACCACACTGGATACACCGAGACATCCTATACCCGTCACATAGTGTTTTGGATGATAGCAGCTATTTCTTAAAATGAAAACTCCACCTTTTCCTGCTTTGCTTGGACGGTGGTATTCACGTGTTTTATTACAAGTGTGTCTGTTTCAAGTCAATCCAGCTCCCTCTTATTATGTTGGGGTTATTTATCTTTCACACATGACCCTTCTTAAGAACAGAGAAAAGCAATGGAACCTTGCTGTCTTCAACGTACCACAGAGAGAAGGGTGGCGCCCTTTGGCTTAAAAATAATAAACAAGTAACAAAAGCCAAATGCCCTGTGAAATGGTGGCACGAGGCCCTATGTGACCACAAACATTATTTCCTCCTGCCTTCCCAGGGCTACTGGGTATCTTAGGGGCACCTGCTGACGGTATCAGCTGCCAGAGCACTGCTGGCACCACATGGTACAAAACAACAAAGGAGCAAACACAGGGCAGTGCTGGCCCGGTGGCCCAGCTGGTTGCCACCATGAATCCACAAAGAGCAGCCACGCCATCCACATCCTGCTGCGTCCCCAAAGCATCACACTTGTCTGCCACAGATCTTTCCAATCCAGCCTTTGTCTCTGCAAGAGGGAAATCCAGTCCAGTCTAGCCCTGGGCGTAAAAGTGCAGCTAACCACTTGGGGTGACCTGGGGAAGAACAGACACCCTCGCAGGGCAGGGTGAGCATTCCAAAGAAAAACTGCTTCAATTAAATCAAACCCTTCATCGGGCTGGGACTAGGGCTCCATTATATCCAAGGCACAGGTTGTCTGTTTGGCTTTGACATTTCCCTTTATAGTCTGTCAAATCCACTCCTGTTAACACCTGTCTTATCCAACACAGTATTTTTCAATTAAGTTGTGTCTAAATCCTACTACTCCATTAGAAAGTTTAATCGACTTTGAAAATGAAACTTTGAGGCACACAGGAATGAAATGATTACAGTAGCAGCTTCAGGTATAAAATTTCACTATTAGAAATGTAATCATTGCCTGCTCCAGGATCCGTCAAAGCGCATATTCAATTGCTAATAGCCTACCAGAGTTCTCTGAGGCCACAGGATGCCAAATACCAGGGCAGAGAGAAAGACACAGAAATGGGGCCAGAAAAAAAAAGACATTTAAACTGGGGGACTCTTGAAGAGAGATTGTGGTTTTTATTTCACATTCTTAAAAAATAGGGCTGGGTTCAACACAAAATTAAAATTCATAAAAATAGCCAGTCCTTACAATGTCCAGTAACCCAAGAATGCATACCTTTCTAATGTACTAATGATTAAGGAGATTAAAACACTCATACTAGAATATGATTATACATTTGTACATGTTATTTTTCCCCCCTCTTACATCCCATAACGTGTTACCACAGGTGGTGGCTTGAAAAAAGGAGGAAAGAAAGAAATTGTCCACGTAAAAGACTGCAGCCCTTCGGGCTTCCCTGGTGGCGCAGTGGTTGAGAGCCCGCCTGCTGGTGCAGGGGACATGGGTTCGTGCCGCGGTCCGGGAGGATCCCACATGCCGTGGAGCGGCTGGGCCCGTGAGCCATGGCCGCGGAGCCTGTGCGTCCGGAGCCTGTGCTCCGCAACGGGAGAGGCCACGGCAGTGAGAGGCCCGCGTACCACAAAAAAAAAAAAGACTGCAGCCCTTGGATGTGATCTGATAGTATAGTTCCTGCAGCTGACTAGGCCCTAGAAATGTATAGACCCCTGCCTAGGTCAAGAGATGATACTTGGATAATCACTGGGTAAATCATAATAAAATCAACAGTGGCTCCCAATGACTGGAGAAAACACATAAAGTTGAAAGAAACTTTCTTAGCAGATCCACCATCCACAAAATTAAAATGTTGAAGCAGAAAGCACACACTGTCACAGATGCCATAAAACTCAGATGCCTTGTGCTTGGGAAGCATGTCCAGGAACAGCTGCTCCTAACAGGCCCAGGATAGCGGATGTTATATATGACAGCCTGTTTTTATTTCTTGTGACTCTTGCCTCATCCGGAGGATAAGGAGGTTGGCCAGGTTGCATCAAAAAGCTCACAGCTCCAAGTTCTAAGATTCCAGGATAATCACTGAGACGATCCACAGGGTTAAAATCTGTTGCCTGCTGCTAGACAAGTTAGCTTGCAAATGTGTACCATTCACTACCTTTTAAAATTTGAATTAATTGACAATATTTAAAAATTGGAATATACCACAGAAAAGTATGGATGCCCAGTTTCTTTTGAAAACAGGACTGGCCACATCATTTGGGGAGTCTAGGACAAAATGAAAATGCAGCCGCCCTTGTTCAAAAATAATTAAGAATTTTATGACAGTGACAGCAGAGCGTGAGAGCAAGTGTGGGCCCGTCTAAGTGCCGGGCTGGCGTGCCTCCACAGGTGGCATGCCTAAGAAGCCAGCATCGCGTGAAAATTCAGAGGAGCTGGCACTCAGGCCCATATTCCTCAGACAGCAGTCAGTGGGAGCTGGATGGCAGCTCCCCCTTTAAAATGGAGCCTGCCTGCCTACAGTCATCACAGCCTCCTTCACTCCCTTTATCTCCTGCTTTGAGGCCAAGTGTCAGTCAACATTCATCATTGCACTTGCTCAGTTGATATTTTTCACCCTGACTTCACTGCGCCATTTATACAACCTGCCTGTCCACTGCAGAAATACAAGTTTGTGCCCTCTGGTCCCAAGGTTATAACCGCCCATACAAAGACATGCTTACTGTTCCCCATTGGGGGCAGTGACCCACTATGAGGCTTTTATTGCTAATTGAAAATACGAGTCACCCACACACAGGTTGGACAACACTTTTTGTTCTAAGACAGTGCAGTTAAGGGAGGATGGTGAACATATGTCAAGAGGTAGCTTGGCATGACCTCAACATGCCTCTCTTCCTCTAGAAGGATTACATGGACCAATGCAAGACTGGAAGATGGATGAAACCCCTTCTGCTCTAGGTTTCAGGAAAGTCTTTCGTTTTATGAAAACCGAAAAGATTTTGTTCTAAAAACTAAAACAAAAAAAATGGCAAGCACAAATGTTTCTTTAAAAAATCACCCTTTTAAAATTAACACCCATATAGAGTGTTAACTATCGGTCATTCCCTTCGACCCCACCTGATGTACTTTGATGAATCTTTCTTCTGAAAAGAATAAATCATGCTCTTTGGGAACTTGGAGGATAAATCCAAAGGACTTAGCTCTTCCTAAATGATAATATGTCCCATAATGATGGGCTTTGTTCTCTTGAGCTTCAAAATTCATAAGCTTGAAGTCTATTACAGACCTCACAACACCACTGTTCTGTACTCTAAAACAGATTTGCCTGCTAAGGACACATAAAAACTAAAGGAAAAATCTTTCTGTCAACAGTTCCTTTTTCCCTTTGACCTCCCTGCGATTCCTGGCATCATAGAGTATTTCAATTTTCTGGGCCCTTTCCAGGCCAAGTCTGTTTCTATACGAGATTTGTTCTATACCAAACCTGAAAAGGTTCATTGGTCAGGGTTCTGGTTGACTCATTCCACCAGATTTCCCCCACTTGGTCAACGTTCTTTACCTCATTTCCTAGCTGTAGCTTTTGCCAGCACTTTTGCATTCATCTAACTTAAGCACCGACGTAAGTAAATATTTGGTGAGTACTTTATATATGAATAAATAAAGACATAATAGATTTATTCTTTAAGTGACCAATATAAAACATATTGCTTTTTAATGCTTTTAATAACTCTTTCATTATTGCTGCTCTTAAGCAAAGATAAGTATGCATACTGTATGTTCAGTCACAATAGGTCTTTTTAAAAAAAAACACTTGAAGAAAAGCATTAATTTCCTCGAGGCTTGTTGCAGCTCAGGAAATGTGAAATAGTTTAATAAAATTTTGTTTTAGCATGTCCCATTTTTGCATTCATCTTTATTCAGTTCTACTATAATGTATACTGTTATAGGCATGTGAATTGCAAATAATGCTGCATGTATGCCTTTCTTTTGTTCACTTGTTTAGAAAGTCCTTACGAAAAGAGATTGCAAATGTGGTTTTTCCTTGTGGTTCCATCTCCACTACGCCCATGTAACCGTAGGGTTCTTTGTGTCCTGTGGTTACTCAAGAGACAGAGATAAATGAGATAATTTGATGACTGTAATACTTAAGCCACTCAACCTCAAACGTTCTTCCTCTTCCTCTTTTTCTCTCCTCAACCCTCAACATTTAACTTCTTACCCAGTTATTTGAGAATTTCAAGTTTTAAGACCCTAATGTAATATTGCTTTCTAAAACAATGGCTCTGTTTTCTCATTTATTGATTCATTTATTTTTTGAAGTATAGTTGATTTATAATATTGTGTTAGTTTAGGTGTATAGCACAGTGATTCAGTATTTTTTCAGATTCTACTCCATTATAGGTTATTACAAGATAAAGGGTATAACTCCCTGTGCTATTACAATATATATCCTTGTTGCTTGTCTATTTTATATGCAGTAGTTTGACTGTTAATTCCATACCCCTTATTTGTCCCCACCTTCCTTCCATCTTTCCTTTGGTAACTACAGGTTTGTTTTCTATATCTGTGAGTCTGTTTTGCATATACATTAATTTGTATTATTTTTTAGATTCCACACATAAGTGATATCATATAGTATTTGTCTTTGTCTGACTTATTTCATTAAACATAATATTATCTAGGTCCATCCACATTGCTTCAAATGGCAGTATTTCATTCTTCTGTATGGCTGAGTAATATTCCATATTGTATGTTTGTGTGTGTGTGTGTGTATCTCACGTTTCCTTAATCCAATTGTCTATTGATAGAAATAGTGCTACTATGAACATTAGAGTGCGTATATCTTTCCAAATTAGTGTTTTCACTTTTTCTGGATTTTTTTCCCAGGAGTGATATTGCTGGATCACATGGTAATTCTATTTTTAATTTTTGAAGGAAACTCCATACCCTTTGTCATAGTGGCTGCACCAATTTATAACCTATCAACAGTGTATGAGGGTTCCTTTGCTATACATCCTCACTAACGTGTTTTTTGTAGGCTTTTTCTACCTGTGGCTCTCAAACTTAGTTGAGCAAGGGCAAGATGCTCTGGCCTCAGGTCTCCATGACGAGAGTCACTCTTCCTTACTGCTCAGCCACATTTGCTCTTGTTTTAAATGTCCATCTACATGCCCTTCTCAGGCCTCTCAAGCTGAGAGCTCTACCTTCACCCTCAGGGTTTGTCTTAGTCATCTCAAGTGAGTCTGCCATATACCTCACATTTGTTAAGCATTTATTAAGTGTAATGGACTTTCTCAAGAACTTTACATGGATTATATTATTCAATCCTCACAAAAGCTTATGAAAGTAGGTGCAATTATTACTATAATTCATCAGTTCTCTGACATGTTTATCTCACATTCCAAAATAAGAATGTGTCTTAAAATGGAGTATTGGTAGCATTTGAAGAATCTTATTGGCACATAAAATGCTGGTGTATGTATTTTACAATCCATGGAATCTTCGATTTGAAGAAATATAGTATCCCCATCCAACTGACAAGGAACACAAGCTCAGAGAAGTTAATTTAAGGCCATGAGGCCATACAGTCTTATTCCAAAGCCCAATCTCTTAACCACTACTCTGCAACTCAGGGCAGCGATCCTTGATACTTTTCTTTTCTCCATAATTTCCTTTTCATAATAGATTTAAGTGTATCATTTTAAAAACCAATGATTATTTTCCTTTTGTGATTTAAAAGTTAACACATATTAATTGTAAAATTTAAAGAGCAAAAAATTTGATGAAATAGAAATCATTTCGAATACTATAAGATAGTAATATTGTCAAAATGTTGGTATATTTCTTCCTGGCTTTTTTTCCCCTTATGCACATTCACATACAGTTGACCAGGGGTTAGTGGTGCTGACCCTCCATGCAGTCAAAACTCTGCATAAGGGCTTCCTGGTGGCGCAGTGGTTGAGAGTCCGCCTGCTGATGCAGGGGACACGGGTTCGTGCCCCGGTCTGGGAGGATCCCACATGCCGCGGAGCAGCTAGGCCCGTGAGCCATGGCCGCTGAGCCTGCGCGTCCGGAGCCTGTGCTCTGCAACGGGAGAGGCCACAACAGTGAGAGGCCCGCATACCACACACACACACACACACACACACACACACAAAATCTGCATAAAACTTATAGTTGGCCCTCCGTATCCACAGTTCTCTGTATCTGCAGTTCCTCATCTGGGTTCAACCAACCATGGGTCATGTAGCACTGTAGTATTTACTGTTGAAAAATATCTGTGTAGAAGTGGTCTGGCACAGTTCAAACCCATGTTGTTCAAGTGTCTGTGTATGTATAGCATTGGTAACTTATCAGTGATGCAGTTTTGTATCGCTCTGTTTTAACACTGTATGGCGAGCATTTCCCCATGTTTTTACGTGTTGTATAAATGCAACACTTTGAATAGCCTTCTAACTTACCATTGTAGGGTTGTACTATAATTGAACACTTAGGTTTTTGCCAAGTGTTCACTGTAAGTACATGTGATGGGCAGCCTTATTACTGTCTTAGGATTCCAAGAACTGTTTATACTTCTTTTTAAGTTATCATGGCCTCCTCAGCTTATCAGTAGAATTAAAAGAGTATGCGCCTCCCACACAGAAGAAGACCTGTGAGCATGAAGTATCTGAAAAATCCAGAGCTCAGGTGGGAAACATTTCCCAAAGAGCACACCAGTGGCTTCCTGTGGAGCTGCTACTTGGCATTATTCAGCCTCTCTGGAAGAGGATTTTATCCTCACTAGAAAAGGCCCAGGCGTCAGTGTGTTTGAGGTTGAGTTACCATAGCAATAGACCTTTGTGCCATACAAGTTCTGGTCACGACATTGTGGTGGAGGCTACAAAGTGAACACTGCTTTCACAATGTTAGGTTCTAGAGTTTGGGGCACGAAGAAACAGTGGATACAGGAATTGGAAACTAGGAAATTTGATCTAAGCACTTCTAGGGCTCATTTTCTTAGTCTCATTTTCTTTTTACCTCTTCTCACTACTGACAAGAGAGAGGGAAAATCAGCAAGTAATCATTATAGCAGAGCTTAGCCTTAGAAAAGTCACAGTGGACCATATAAAGGGAGTTTTAAGAGAGCCCTTGGGAAGACTTCACATTCCTGACAGCTCATCCATTAATCCCCAGACAGAAATTTTGTACATATTCCCACCTTCAGAAAATAACTACTGTCAACTCTGGATTTTATTTCCTGGGTACATTCATGTTTACTATGGTGATTAGAATGTGTCTTGAGAATTAATGTCTTTTGATGACTGAGGGATACTTTCTCAGTATCCCCAATTAAAAGTCTTCAGTAACATCTTTTAATTTTCAATTAAGCAACCTAGAGCTCTCTAAGTAATCATAACTTTTTCTAAGTGAAACTAAAGCACCCTACTATCTGTAACTGTTCTGCGCTCATCAGTATCTGCTACCTGTCACCTATATGTGTGACCCTGTGCTAGGTGCTCTAGGGACAACCAAGTGCAAATACTGTTTTCCCTGCGGCTATCAACTGCTGCAAAGTTTGAAAGTCTATTGGGTATCAGGGAAATGAAACAGAAGAGTGAATGGGGTTTCTTACCTACATGGGGGTGAGTCAGGTAGATAAAATATATGTGTATAACTAATGCTTCTAGAATTCACATTTCAGAAATTCAGTATGGATTCTGGCCTCATTCTTATTATTCAGTATTAAACAATGAGTATTTGTTTTGATAGTAATGGTGCCATTTTTCAGGGTGGCTCTTAAAACATAGCTAAAGCATAATCCCTGTGCACGAAGCATTTACCTTCTAAGGGGAGAGAGATTTCTCTAGAATCACTATAACTCAGGGCATTATCTGAGGAGGGTCATAAGAGAGAACCATCATTCAAAGGAAAGGAAAACTGTTTGGTGAAGGGCTCGTCGGGGACTTGACTAAAAGCTGATTAGGAATTTAGCCATAGACATTGGGCAAAAGGAACTTTATGAGAAGAGATTCCAAAGGGGAAAATATTAGCGTGAATTTGGGAAAATTTGCAGATTCTAGGTTGACTGCTGAAAAATATGAAATATTTCCTGGTATGTGAGACCAATTTTCTCTTTACTATTTCAGTTTAAGCAAATGTACCACCTAATTGAGAATCCCTCTGAATTTCTTATTAAATGAGATGGGATGTACGCATACCTAATACATACCATAGGACCAAATAGAAAGAACTAAACATATTTTTAAAAGCATGCCTGTTAGAATGATCATTATTTTTCTCTCTCCTGTCAAGTTGCATATGCTTTTGAGGCAGTTGGCAGACTTTGGCTGACAAGATAGAAAAAATGTTGGAACTATGTCATTTTTAAATTTTATATCAAGTTTTCCAATAATTTAAACTCTGCTTTTCTCTACTTTGTGAAAGAAAAATACACAGTGGCCCCTGTAGGCTACTGGAGCACTGAACAACACATTTACCTGCATTTCATGATTGTGCTGTCATATTTTCTTCACTCATTAAGTGATAATGTTTTTATCGGTTCAAGACACTCACAGCTGCATTACCTTAACTGGAGGCTTAAGCCATTAGCAGGCAATCCCTCAGAGAAGGGATTGCTTGACTCCACTCAGGAGAGCTAGTTGTTTGCACAAAACAGTTGCTCCCTTTAAAACATTCTCCTCGTGATGATTTTGGATTGTTTTTCAATTTGAAATCTTTGCCTGCAAAGATGCTATGATTACGACATGTTATAGTATAAAACAAAATTGTATGATTTATAAAGTTCATTTAAACACTATAATAAAGTGATATTAAAGTTTCACTTTTTGGTATTGTGATTTTCATTTCTTCACTCGATCTCAAATTACTTCTTTTGGATGGATGGTAAAATATGTGTAAGTTTTTTGATGTGTGATCAAAGAGAAATTTTCAAGTTCTCTGTCTTGGTTGGAAATGAAGAACGTTCCTGAGAGACAAAGAATTCAACTTAATTGTTTTTATACAGTTCATTCTAACACTATTCTGCCCAACGGCAGTGATTTGATCTTACATAGCTCGAAAATTAGCTTTTTTATTAATAGGTTTATTCTAAGAGCACAAATAATAAGTCATCTGCAAAAAAGTACTAATTTCAAGCATTGGAAGTCTCTGGAGGTCCATAAGTAGAGAGTTTTGCTTTGGTAAGGAAAAATAAATTTAAAGTATTCTTCTACCTAAACAATCATTCAAGCAATATGAACCAATTGCTATGGGTATATAAATAAGGAATAGTAAAACGTATAAGCAGAGTACACAGAAGATAATGTTCCTGCTCTCAAGAAGTTTATTATTTTGTCTTTATAATGTAGAATAAACAGAGACCAGAAGAAACAAATCGAAGTTCAAATCATTATGTATTTATTGAGCACTGAGTGTGCCCAAAACTGGATACTAGGACAGTGAATTAGAAGCTTAAATAATTTTGAAAGAGATGACCGCTTAAAATAATTTTAACAAAATACAATTTTGGTATAATAATTCAAATAATTAAACTACTAGAATAGAGGTATAAATTGTGTGTCATGAGAGAAGTAATTAGCTGATTATCTGCTATCAACCATCTGTGAAAGTGAACAAGGTGGGACTGTGAAATGAGAGAGAAAGAAGGGGCATAAGAGGATGTTAACACTTGAATTTTACTCCAAGCTGTATTTTGAGTGAGAACTACATGGGGGCAGCCAAAGAATAAGATTATCTCTTAAAAATAGGGCCAACCCTTTTTAATGTGGCCATAATTAAATTTTTCCTTCAATTTCTATCAGCCTGAAGAATCATCCCTTTCTTTGCTTTAAAAGATGGGCTATTTTGGCTACCATTTCAACTATCAGGAGGCTCAAGCCTCTTGAGAGCCCACAGTAGCTTGGGGCTTGGACAGGACCTGCTAGCACAACTAAGATGACACATGTGCTCCCTAAGATAATTCAAGGATTCCCAGGCTCGGAGGTACTCTCGTTTTGTCTGGTTGGTTTTATCTAGAAAAGAACAGAACATAAATATGTACTTTGGTTTTTGGTGATTTAGTTCAGAGGCAGTAATAGTTACCATCTTGTTGAATGCATCATTTATATACATTACTAATAAATTTGAAATCCACTTTGTTCCAATCCCCAGTTCTATTTCCCAAATTTCTTTTCCCCCTACAAGCAGCTACTACTTTGATTTCTTTGGTGATTCTTTCAGATTAAATTTTTTTTATTATTCTACTTTGTTCCATTGATTCTCTTAAAAGTAGTTTTACTATAGACATGTTTTTATGTCTTTATTGTTTCATATTTTTTAAAATTTCACATTAATGCTATTCTACTATCTATCATAGCATATCTATGTCTATATAATAGTTTTCAGTGATTATCCTGGTGCCATAATTTCTTCAGGGAATTTACCCAGAAGTGGCATTATAGGGATACAGGACATGTGCATTTTCAGCTATATTAGGTATTGCCTGATGGCTCCAGAGTGAATGCACTACTGAAAACTCCTGCCAGCATTCTGTGAGACTTTCTATTTCGCACGTCCTCTCCAATATGTGATACTTCTTTGATTTTATCCAATCAGATGAGTGTGAAATTGTACCCTTGTATTAATTTCTCTTTTCCTGATTACTAGTGAGATTAAAGATATTTTCACATATTTATTGGCCGTTCAGTTTCACTTGTAAGTTCTACGTTTTCACAGTTTTGTTTTTCATACCTTGCTGATTTGGTCTTTTTCGTTTTTAAAAAATGACACGTAGGAGTTCGTATTTTTTTTCTATTTATTTCACTCCTTCCATTTATTTGAATTTACTCTTTTATTCTTTATTTAGCATTTTAAGATTAGCAGTTAAATAAACTTATTTTCAGTTTTTGAGAAATAAGTACAGTAAGGTTATGATTTTCCTTCTAAGTATCACTCTAAGTTTTATTCGCAAGATTTTTAAAAGTATTGATAACATTCTCAGTGTAATATTTTTCTAAGTATTTCATGATGTCTGCTGTGATTTTTCTAAACTCATAGGTTAATCAGGAGTGAGTGAGTGTGTGTGCGCATGTCTGTGTGTGTATGTTCAGTCTTCAAATGCATTTTTAAGTATCTATTAATGAATTCAAATTTAATTCTGTTTCAATAAGAGATCATAGTCTATGTGATAACTGAATCTTTTGAGGAAATAACTAGTTTTGGAAAATGTTTTATGTATCCCTGAAAATAATATATTTTTGCTAATTAATGGATGCAGGATTCTACATGTTAGGAAAAATTTGTCAGTTGCATTTTAAAAAAAATGTTCTATACTCTTTCTTCTAATTTTTCTGATTTATCCATTGTTGCTGAAAGAAGTGTATTGAAATATCCAGCTGTAATAGTGCATTTCTCTCTTTCTTCTTGTAATTCTGTCAGCACACACAAATACTTCTTGATCACATCGAAAGAGTATTCATGTTCATTGAGTGTTAATGTCTTCTTGGTAGAAATTTTTTATCATTATGCAGAGTCTCTTTATATCACTATTAAAACTCTTGCCTTTAGTTCTATTTTGTTTCATATTATTATTATTATGCTAGTTGTGGTTGTAGTTTTATCTTTGTTTAGTATAAATAAGTAAATAAATAAATCTTTATTTTATTTCATTCCATGCTATTTTGCTTTAAGTGTACATCAGGTGAATTCCACAGAGCTGGATTTTCATATTTTTAATCCAGTCTGTTCATCTCTGATTTTTAGTGCCGAAGTTAATATGTATACCTTTATTGTCATTCATATTTGGACTTATTTCTGTCACTTTATTTTACATTTTTTAATACTTTGTTTATTTTCTCTTTTTTCTTGTTCCCTTTCAGGTCTTATGCTGGATTGATCAAGCTTATTTATTCCTTTTTTCTTTTTCATTTTTGTCTCTCAGAATTCTCTCATTTATTCTCATTAGTAGTTTGGCAGTTATATACTCTATTTCCTACATTTTCATGTTAACCCTTATTATTTTTTAAAACACATTTACCTGAACTAACAAGGTCTAAAATTAATCGGTACCTTTACATCCTATTCCAAATGTTACAAGAACATTAAAAGTTTCTTTTATCAATTTTTTAATTGAAGAATAGTTGATTTACAATGTTGTGTTAATTTCTGCTGCACAGCAAAGTGATTCAGTTATACATATACATATTCTTTTTTAAAATATTCTTTTCTATTATGGTTTATCATAGGATTTTTTTTAACATCTTTATTGGAGTAAAATTGCTTTACAGTGGTGTGTTAGTTTCTGCTTTATAACAAAGTGAATCAGCTATATATATACATATATCCCCATATCTCCTCCCTCTTGCGTCTCCCTCCCACCCTCCCTATCCCACCCCTCTAGGTGGTCACAAAGCCCTGAGCTGGTCTCCCTGTGCCATGTGGCTGCTTCCCACAAGCTATCTGTTTTACATTTGGTAGTGTATGTATGTCCATGCCACTGTCTCACTTCTTTCCAGCTTATGGATATTGAATATAGTTCTCTGTGTTAAGCAGTAGGACCTTGTTGTTTATCCATTCTATATATAAAAACTTACATCTGCTAATCCCAACCTCCAACTCCATCCCTCCCCCCAACTTCCTCCCCCTTGGCAACCATCAGTTTGTTCTCTATGTCTGTGAATCTGTTTCTGTTTCATAGATAGATTCATTTGTGTCATATTTTAGATTCCATTTATAAGTGATATCATATGATATTTGTCTTTCTCTTTCTGACTTACTTCACTTAGTATGATAATCTCTAGTTGCATCCATGTTGCTGCAAATGGCATTATTTTGTTCAGTTTTATGACTGAGTAGTATTCCACCATATATATGTAACACATCTTCTTTATCCATTCATCTATTGATGGACGTTTAGGTTGTTTCCATGTCTTGGCTGTTGTGAATAGTGCTGCTATGAACATAGGGGTGCATGTATCTTTTATATATCTGGATATATGCCCAGGAGTTGGATTGCTAGATCGTATGGTAATTCTATTTTTAGTTTTCTGAGGCAGCTCCATACTGTTTTCCATAGTGGCTGCACCAATTTACATTCCCACCAGCAGTGTAGGAGGGTTCCCTTTTCTCCACACTTTTTAATGATGGCCATTCTAACTGGTGTGAGGTGATACCTCATTGTAGTTTTGATTTGCATTTCTCTAATCATTAGTGATGTTGAGCATCTTTTCATGTGCCTATTGCCCATCTGTATTTCTTCTTTGGAGAAATGTCTATTTAGGTCTTCTGTCCATTTTTCGATTGGGTTGTTTGTTTTTTTGTTGTTGAGTTGTATGAGCTGTTTGTATATTTTGGAGATTAAGCCCTTGTTGGTCGCATCATTTGCAAATATTTTCTCCCATTCTGCAGGTTGTCTTTTCATTTTGTTTGTAGTTTCCTTTGCTGTGCAAAAATCTTGTAAGGTTGATTATGTCCCATTTGTTTATTTTTCTTTTTGTTTCTATTGCCTTGGGAGACTGACCTAAGAAAACATTGGTATGATTTATGTCAGAGAATGTTTTGCCTATGATCTCTTCTAGGAGATTTATGGTGGCATGTCTTATGTTTAAGTCTTTAAGCCATTTTGAGTTTATTTTTGTGTATGGTGAGTGGGTGTGTTCTAACTTCATTGATTTACTTGAGGCTGTCCAACTTTCCCAACACCACTTGCTGAAGAGACTGTCTTTTTCCTATTGTATATTCTTGCCTTCTTTGTCAAAGATTGGACATTAAAATTTTTAAACTCAGATCTCCTTCCAATGCCTACAACATTTCATGTTCAAGTTGTGTAAAATGGTAATTGCATCTAAGTTTACTCCATCACCAACTTTTTATTTTGACAAATATCAAACCTACAGAAAAGTTGAAAGACCAACACAATACAATAAGCACCATGTACCCTTCACTTAGATTCAGAAATTGTTAACATTTTGCAACTTTTGCTTTATCTCTCTCTCTCTCTCAAGTATGTTGCCGACATCATGGCATATTACTCCTACATACAGGCCTCGTTTTATTGTGCTTTACTTTACTGAACTTCAGCAAACTTGATAAATGTTGTGTGTGTTCTGACTGCTCCATTTACTGGCCATTCCCCCATCTCTCTCCCTGTCCTTGGGTGTCCCTATTCCATGAGACACAACAATATTGAAATTAGGCCAGTGAATAACTCTACAACGACCTCTAAGTGCTCAAGTGAGAGTAAGAGTCACATATCTCTCACTTTAAATCAAAAGCTAGAAATGATTAAGCTTAGTAAGGAAGGCACGTGGAAAGCTAATGTAGGCAGAAAGGTAGGGCTCTTGTGCCAAATAATAGCCAAGTTGTGAATGCAAAGGAAAAGTTCTTGATGTAAATTAAAAGTGTGACTCCAGTGAACACACTAATGATAAGAAAGTGAAACAGCTTTGTTACTGATAGGGTGAAAGTTTTAGCGATCTGCATAGAAGATCAAACCAGCCGTAACACTCCTTTAAGCTAAAGCCTAATCCAGAGCAAGACCCTAACTCTCTTCAATTCTATAAAGGCTCAGAGAGGTGAGGAAGATGCAGAAGAAAACTTTGAGGCTAGCAGAGTTTGGTTCATGAGGTTTAAGGAAAAGGAAAGAAGCTGTCTCCATAACATCAGAATGCATAGTGAAGCAGCAAGTGCCGATGCAGAAGCTGCAGCAAGTTATCCAGAAGATCTAGCTAAGATAATGAAGGTGGTTACATTACACAACAGATCTTCAGTGTAAACAAAACAGCTTTCTATTGGAAGTAGATGTCATCTAGGACTTTCACAGCTAGAGAGGAGAAGTTAATTCCTGACTTCAAAGCTTCAAAGGACAGGCTGACACTCTTGTTAGAGGCTAATGCAGCTGGTGACTTGAAAGTGAAGCCAGTGCTCATTTACCATTCTGAAAATCTTAGACCCTTAAGAATTATGCTGAATCTATGCTACCTGTACTCTAGAAATGGAACCACAAAGCCTGGATGACTGCACATCTGTTTACATCATTGTTTACTGAATATTTTAAGCCCACTGTTGAGACCTACTGCTCAGAAAAAAAGGTTTCTTTCAAAATATTACTGCTCCTTGACAATGTACCTGGTCACCTAAGAGCTCTGATGGAGATGAACATGAGATTCATGTTGTTTTCATGCCTGGTAACACAACATCCATTCTGCAGCCCATGGATCAAGGAGTCATTTTGACTTTCAAGTCTTATTATTTAAGAAATAGATTTCATAAATCTGTAGGTGCCATATATAGCAATTCCTCTGATGGATCTGAGCAAAGTCAATTGAAAACCTTCTGGAAAGGATCCACCACTCTAGATGCCATTAAGAACATTCATGATGCATGGAAAGAGGCACAAGTATCAACACTAACAGGAGTTTGGAAGAAGTTAATTCCAACCCTCATCAATAACTTTGAGGGGTTCAAGACTTCAGTGGAGGAAGTAACTGCAGATGTAGTGAATATAGCAAGAGAACTAGCATTTGAAATAGAGCCTGAAGATGTGACTGAATTGCTGCAATCTCAAGATAAAATTTTAACAGATGAGGAGTTGCTTCTTATGGATGAGCAAAGAAAGTGGTTTCTTGAGATGGAAACTACTGCTAGTGAAGATGCCGTGAACACTATTGAAATGACAACAAAGGATTTAGAATATTACCTAAACTTAGTCGATAAAGCAGCAGCAAGTTTTGAGAAGATTGACTCCAATTTTGAGAGAAGTTCTACAGTGGGTAAAATGCTACCAAGCAGCACTGGATACTATGGAGAAATCGTTTGTAAGAAGAGGAGTCACTTGATGTGGCAAGCTTCACTGTTGTCTTACTTTAAGAAATTGTCACATCCACCCCAACCTTCAACAGCAACCACCCTGATCAGGCAGCAGCCATCGACATGGAGGCAAGACCCTCTACCAGTAAAAAGATTATGACTCACTGATTATGTTCAGATGATGGTTAGCATTTTTAGCACTAAAGTACTTTTAAATTAAGGTATATACATTTTTTTTCCGGGGGGGACCGTGCCGCGCGACCTGTGGGGTCTTAGTTCCCGACCAGGGATCGAACCGGCACCACCTGCACTGGAAGCATGGAGTCGTAACCCCTCAACCACCAGGGAAGTCCCTATACATTGTTTTTTAATAGACTACAGTATATAACTTTTGTCTGCACTGAGAAATGAAAAAATACATGTGACTTGCTTTATTTTGATATTTGCTTTATTGCTGTGGTCTGGAAGGAAACCCACAGTATTTCTGAGGTATGCCTGTATTTCAGCAAGCACCTCCTAAGAAAACAACATTCTTCTATAGGACCACAATGCCATCATTACACCACCAAAATTCATATTGATACAATATCCAGTCCACTTTCCAATTTCTCCAATGGCTCTGAAAAATAGCCCTTGTACATTTTTCTTTTTAAATTCAACATCATTCCAAGGATCATATGCTCAATGCCTTTTGTTGTCATGTTTCTTTAGTTTACTTTAATCTGGAGCACTCCCTGCCTTTTATTTTCTTTCATAATCTTCTCATTTTTGAAGAGTTCAGCATAGTTGTCTTGTAGAACGTCTGACAGTCTGGATTCACTTGACTATTTTTTTCTTATGATTAGGTTAAAGTTTTGGACCAGAAGACTATATAGATTATGTTTTATAGCTCTTATCAGGAGGTACATAATAACATGTTGTCATAGTACTCATGATGCTAGGCTGGATCACTTGGCCAGGGTGGTGTTTTCCAGATAGCACCATTGTATATGTCACTTTTCCCCATTTCTCATTAATAAGTAATCTGTAGCGGTGCCTGTCCTTTAGTTTTTTTGTTTGTTTTAATTTTTTGTTTTTTTGCAGCATACTACGTGCAGAAAAGTATACATATCATTAGTGTGTTGCTCAATGAAGTTTCACAAATTGAATGCATCCATGTAACTAATCAGCCTCCAGCCTGAGATACAGTATATCACCAGCACTCTAGAAACTCCCCTTATACCCTTTTTCAGGTACTTCCTAGGTAACTACTATTTGAACTTCTAACATCATGATTGATTTTGTCTGATTTTATACTGTGACTAAACACAATCACACAGGATATACCTTATTGTGTCTGGCTTATTTCACTCAGGATTATTTTTGTGAGGCTCATGTGTATTGTTGTATGGTGGCTTAATTTTGTTCATTCTTCTTGCTGTTTAATATTCTACTGTGTGAACATATAAATGATTTATCCATTCTCCTATTATAGGTTTTGGGTAGTTTATAGTGGAGATATTATAAATAGAGATTCTGTGAACATTCTAGTACATTTCTTCTGGTTAAATTTTCATTTATGTTGGGAATGTTCCAACAGAACAGAGTAGCTGGGTCACAAAGTAGGCCCAAATTCAGTTTTCAGAGTCATTGTGTTCATTTACCTGCCCACATAAGTGTTTACGTGTTCCAGTTGCTCCTTATTCTTGCCAACACTTAATATTATTAATTTCTTCCATTTTAGCCATCTGGGGAGTCTACAGTGGGTCCTACCTCACTTTTTAGGCTCTCTAAATTAATCTATTCAAAAACATTTTAAAGTGGTCAACAGTAAATTATATTTGCCAAAATCTGTTACCTATTTTTTTGTTCACCATTTATTTTTGCATCCAGCTACTGTGCTTCTTGGTTCAATTTCCTGCTTGATGAAGAATATTAGAAGTTCTTTCCATGGGAAAATAGTATAATCTTTTGACTCCGTTTATCTAATTATTTTAGTTCACTTTTATTTGAGTGATAATTTAGTTGTGTATGGAATTTGGGGGTAAATATTATTTTCTCTCAGCTCTATAAAGATTTTTTTTTCCATTGTTTTCTGCCAGTCATCATTGTTGATGAGAAGTCTGCTATCAGTTTTTTTCTTTACAGGCATATATCTTTTCTCTCTGGTGGCTTTTAAGATTTTCTCTTTTTTGACTTCGATTTGTCAAAAGGTCACATTATTACTTTTTGACATTTTACTACAATGTATCTATATGTGAACTTACTTTCATTTTTCTCCTGGAAACCTTAAATTCTTCAACTTGGAGATGTGTATGTTTCTTATATGCTAAATATTCATATTCATTATTACTTTGAATATTTCTTCTCTACTCTCTCTAGGAATTCTTAGCTTTTTTCATTCTTTTTTCCATATGTCTTAAATTCTCTTTCATGTTTTTCATTTATTTGTGCAGGATTCTGTGTGATCCAAGAGAATCTTCTCTCTTCTAATTCATTTAGTCTCTCTATGTTAGTTTAATGTTAAATTTGTTCTTTCGAACTTTTAAAACTTATAATTACTACATTTTTCATTTCTAGAATTTCTGTTAGGTAATTTTTCTAATCTTCCTGTTCTTTTTCATACCACCTCACCTTTGTTTTATGGTTTTCTTCCTTTCTATTTTGAACATTGTAAATGATTTGAAATCCTTTTAAAATTGCTTCATTATCTCCATTCCCAGTGTTCTACACAAATCCTCTGTTTGTTTGCCAACTCACTCTTATGGTGGTTACTTTATTCAGAGAGGTCATCATTTTTTTTTTATTATAATCTCTTCTTTCTTGGGGTTCATCTCTGTGGCAGTCATATTTGCCCTAGTCTTTGGTAGATTTTTAATGTTAATTTCTCAGCTTGGGGACATAGGGCCTTGTGTATCACATGAAGTCAGACCTCTATTCTTCAACAGAGCAGGCTTAGATTTTCAGTTTCTTGTGGTTGATTATATTTCAACATACAGCTGTAAGTAGATAACAAACTTCCTCCTAGTTATTCCAGAAATTTCTTGTTTCCATTTCATTTGTGGAATAGTTTTTCCTAGCCCCTAGATTTATGCATGAAGGTCAGTTCCAGCTCTCTGCTCCCAGGGTCCCATGGTCTAGTTTCCCTTCTGACAGTAATCCAAGTCCCCAGCCATTAATCAATAACTTGTTCCTAATTTCTGTTGAGCCTCTTGACATCAGCTTCAACTCAGCATTTTCACTTTGAGTTACACTGGATGTCTGGCATCTGAGAATTTCCTCTTTTTTTTTTTCTTTTTTTTTTTTTTTAGTTTCAATCTGGACTATGTATTCAAGGTTTTTTTTAATGGGGTGGGTGGATTGTTATAACCCAACATTTCAACATCTTCACAGCAGCTTGGGAGATTTCCTGCATCTGATATGTCTTCTTTAAAGGCTCAAAGTCCTGGGTCATTGTCATTGGCAGGTTACTTCTTTGCCCAAAAGTCTGCTAAGGGAGTTAATTCTAATATGGGAGGAGTAAGTTTCTAGTTATTTGATAATGCCTATTTTTACTAATTCAATATCCTTTTTTAATGAAGATAAATCTTCAGAAATATTAAAAAAAAACTTGAAGTTTGACAGTGTCACTGACTAAGGAAGAATATCAAGGATATATTTTTCACCACTATGTCATAATATTTGAAATTCTACCATTAGGAATCACTTTTATGTGGTTATTATTTTATTTCCAAGACTTAAAAATCAATATGTTGTATTCAGTAATTAATACCTCAAAAAATCATTTCCTTTTTGGCATTATCTGATTTCTAATAACAACTATCTAAAAAAACCCATGCACACAATATGCATGTTGATTTTGATGGGAATAAAGTTATGTGAGAAAGTTCAGACTACAAAACTATCTCACATGAAAGGTTGTTTGCTAATTCTATAATTGGAGATGTATATGTATACATATACATATATGTGTGAATATACACACACAGCATTTTAAATATTCTACAGCATAATTTATTTTTATATAACTACACATTTGATTTTAAATTCATTTCTTTTTTTTTTTTTACTATAGTTAGTGCTAAATACTTATGAACTTTAAAAAATATAGTATTTCTTAATTCTTGACAGCATAAGTAATTCAAAAACGTTGAGACAGAAGAAATAATTGAAATTTTAGGGGAGAAAATTTATTTTGCTCTTCAGATTTATCTTCCAAACTGTCAATTATATTTAGAAAGACGCTAGCCCTTAAAAACAAACAACAAAAATACCATGAGCTACAGCTTGTACAGATTTAGAAGTGGCATCCCTCAGAATTAACTGTAAACAACTCACCAGACCTCAGGTTTTGCCTCTGTGCCAAGCTTGCTAGGTGAGTTTACTGAAAACAGTGGATTAACAGATACTCAGTTATGATTTCCATGGGTTGCCAAACTATGTCCTTAAACTATCATTTAACATTCTGTATTTAGATAACTTTAAATTTTTACTTTTCCATAAAGAAGAATTTTTTTAGTTCATTTGTGGATTACAAAGTCATAGGAGTAGGAGGAAACAGTGCCCATTTCCTTTTGCCTCCCAAGCCCTCTGACTGTGAATTTGAGGCAAGCATGGTGTTATGGGCTGAACTGTGTCCCCCGCCCTTCCCCCCCGAGAAGATCATATGTTGAAGTCTTAACCCTCAGTATGTAACTGTGTTACATTTGGAGGTGAGGTCTTTAAAGAAGTGCTTAAGCTAAAATGAGACCTTCAGAGTGGCCCCTAACCCTCTCTGAGTGGTGTCCTTAGAAGAACAACAGGCACCCATAACAAAGAAGGGCCATGTGAGGACACAGCAAGAAGGTAGCTGTCTTCAAGTCAGGAAGAAAGATTTCAGGAGAGACCAACCCCGACAACACCTTGATCTTGGACTTTTAGCCTCCAGAACTATGAGAAAACACATTTCTGTGTTCTAAATCACCCAATCAGTAGTATTTTGTTATGGCAGGCTTAGCAAAGTAATATATAATCGCTCCTTTTTTTCAGTCTTCCACAGTAATTAATGGAAATCCCTGCCAGAGATCACTTTCTTTACTAGTCTTAGAGGCCTGGTAAGGACAAGAACGTATCCATTGACAAAAAATTAACAGGACAAAACACATAAGCACACTAGAGGAAATCTCTGTTTTCTAGAGACTGCAAAGGCAGCTGTATAACTCGTGCATGTGAGCACTTGACTATTTTTGTTTCTTTGCTATACAGAATGTATCATGATCTAACCATGTATATTGCTTTAAAAACTGACTTTGAGAGATGAATTTGGAATGACTAAAAGGTAGGTAAGAAATAGGTGTTCACATTTTATTTTTCATTCCGCTTCAATTTTTTCCAGGAAAATGGATAATTTGTTGCAAAAAAAGTACATTTTTTTCTTCATGACTCTGGTTAAACCACCACTATGTTATTCTCACTTGTCACTGATCCTTGTCTGCGTCTATATTGCCATCAGTATAGAGTTATGGGGGTTACAGTTGGGAAAATGATACTGCAACTACATTTCAGTGTATTTAATGCCTCTGTAGAAATCAACAAAGACATGAAGCCCTGATTCTGGAAATTATTTATCTGAGAAGTAAAGTAACCTTAAAAAAAAAAAGATAAAAACCCAGTAAAATATTCTATTTCTTCATGAATCTAATTTTTATTGCAAATATTTTATGAAATCGGAAAATTTTCACTGTGGGGATTTTAAAAATACATTTCATGGTGTTAGCTGTCCTTCGCCCAGCTCCTCCTATAGCAATTTCTTTTGTTCCTTGCTATCTTTTCTCTTTGGTTACCAGCAATGATGTTAAAAATAAATTCATTAGAAATTATAGTGCTGTCCCAGATATTTGAAGGACAAAGATGGGAGGTAGTTTGTGTTTTCTTCTTTGCAGATTCCAGAAAATGTTTATAAAGTTAATTGCCATAAGGCAATTCTGAGAAAATCATGTCAAGGAGGATCTAAATTGCCCATTTTCTTTACTTGACTTGTACTTGAAACTGTTTCCAACCCTGCTCTCACTTTTCACTTCAGATCCACAGTTTCAACTTACTTCTCATCAAGTGTACTTTTCATGTCCCATAGGCAAATCAAAGGCGGTGCGTTCAAGATCAAATTAATTCTCTTTCCCCCGCCTGCTCTTCAACAGCTTTCCCCCTTCGTGAGCGGCACCACGTTCCACTCCCTCCCCAAGCTTTTGCATCTGACAGCGCTCTCCCCTGTTCCTTCTGCACATCTCCAGTTCTCACTGTCTACTTTCCTTTTTCCTTCCCTGTTGTCTCTGTCCATGGGAGGTACCTCCCACCCAGGTTCCTGCAGTAGGTCTCCTGGGCTTATCCTCTCCAGTTCACTTTCTACATTGCCCTCAGTTTGATATTTCTAAAATACCAATCTGATTATATCTACAACTGTTCAGTGGCTACCATCTGCTCTTAGCAATACCTACCTCTTTAAACTTATTTCTGGACACCTTTCTGTTCCAAAATATGCCCATGCTCATTTTTAAAAATTTATTTATTCATTTATTTATTTTTGGTTGCGTTGGGTCTTCGTTGCTGCGCGCGGGCTTTCTCTAGTTGCAGCGAGCGGGGGGGCTACTCTCCATTGCGGTGCGCGGGCTTCTCATTGTGGTGGCTTGTCTTGTTGCGGAGCACGGGCTCTAGGCGCACAGGCTTCAGTAGCTGCGGCACATGGGCTCAGTAGTTGTGGCTCCCGGGCTCTAGAGCATAGGCTCAGTAGTTGTGGCGCAGGGACTTACATGCTCCACGGCGTGTGGGATCTTCCTGAACCAGGGCTTGAACCCCAGTCCCCTGCATTGGCAGGCAGACCCTTAACCACTGCGCCACAAGGGAAGTCCCCTGCCCATGCTCATTTTTGAAGAAATGAACATTATACTCCTTTGCTTGATAGTCTCTCTCACCTGTACTCTTATGCACACCTTGTGTCTCAATTTATATGTCATTTCTTCTGGGAAACCCCCTCACCTGCTCTCAGCCTCAGTTAAGGACCCTTCTCAGGTGTTGTCACAAAGATGTGTATTTACCCTGTCTTAGCACTTTTCATACTGCATTGCAAGTGCCTTTGAACTTGATTATGTCATCCACCAGCCTGAAAATGCCAGAAGGCAGAGGCAATCTTTATGTTGTTCACTGTTCTGGGTGCACAGAGCCTGGCACATAATAGACGATGAATAAGTATTTATTAAATGAACAGATAAAAAGTAATTAGAAAACAAAAATCACACTATTTCTGATGGACCCCTTGTTCTGTCTTTTTGTTTGAATATTTTAGAAGTGTAACAGTTTACTCAAATGTGCTTGAAAAATCCAGAGGTTACCTTAAGTGAACCTTTATCTTATTCCTCATACAACTCTCAAGGACAGTGTGATGACAGGGAAGGAAAGTTAGATGGTTCTGATTCCAAATGGATCAAAACATTGACTCTTTAGTCCATTCCTGTTATTTAATAATAGAGCCAATAAATAAGTGTCATGACTCACTGCTCTTCTCAAGTGTAATGTATTCTTCCCAATGGTTCCTAATTATTCAAGAGAAGTCTAGCCTTTTTTCCAGAGTACGTGCATAGAAAGTGAAGGATACATTTCTTTACAAGATTGGATGGAGATTTTACAAATGAATTGATGAATCAGAGCTGCAAATTGTTAGTAAATAAATGTGTGGGAAGTTTCTGACCTTGATCAAAGATTTTACACAGGGAGGGTCCAGGTATATGTATGCCTCTTATTTTTCTGTCTGGGAACTGTTAGGACTGCTCCAAACGAGTAGGAAGTTACTATCTGACAGAAAGATCAAGTTGGAGGCAAGAGTTCCTTTATTGTTTTGACGTTTATATGTTGGTCTAGTGTTTCAATACAGTCCTTGTACATTGCACAGCTGTGTCTGGTGCAGGGGAGACTTGCCAGCATTAATGACAGTCAACAGCACAAAGAGTTCTTCTGCTGACCATGCCTAGTGCTTTTACACTGATTAAATATTTAAGAACAGAAAGGTTCCTTATTTAAAGACAATAAAACATGCCAGTCTAAATCAAAAAGTTTTAAAATGTCAGACATCTCTAAGACTTTGGGCTAATCATTCACCATTAGAATGATAAAAATAAACTAATTTTCTAAACTGAAACTGAGTTTTTTCTGTGCTGCTATCAAGAATATCTGAAGTGGGAAAGACTCCAGGGCAACATTCTCTTCTTTCAGGCTTTATTCCCAAAGGACACAGTGAATGTTATATGGGGCCCCCAAAAAGCAGATGCTAGAATAAAGCATTAGAAACTGCCTTTGAAGTTTACTACCAAGATCCAAGGTCTTGACAGACCAAATGTGTATTTGGTGCCTGCAAAAAACCTGTATTCCTTTTACTCTTCCTAGAAGAAATGAAGGCACAACTCAACTCTTCTGAAAAAGGCTCTGCACTTTGGGAATTTTCATGGCTGACTTTGTGAAGCCTGCCCAGTCCTCCACATATCTTGCTTCTTCCACTGCCAACATCTTGGACCACAGGCCTTGGAGGGAACATAAGTGGCTTATTTCCTCCACTTCACTAATGTTTTATTCAGCATTCTGTTTCATCTTGATTGATCATATTTTAAAAACAAGTATAAATGTTTTAATAGTTGATTTCAAATTATTCATAGAAAGGTATACTGATCAAAACATGGTTCTTTTAAAAAATTACTTTATTAAAATTATCACCATGTCATCAGGACATTGGAGGTAGAACTTGAGATGTGGTTTTTATTCTTGTTCTCTAGTAAAAGGGACTTATTTCTAAGTTCATCACAGAATTCAGTTCAAGATCACTATGGGTCAAAACTCAGCAAGAAGAAGAAGGACCAGGTTGAAACCATAGACGAATTGGAGACAGTTGTTTCTCGAAGACATAAATTTCAGATTTTCTTGAAGCCAAATTTTCACTAAAGTCTTGAAGTACTTTTAAAAGATAAATGGACAGCCCATTTTATCTGTGGTTCAGAAAACACACAGACTGGGCATAGGACAGCCAAAAGGAGATAAGAATTTTGTCACTTGTTTATTTTCATCTATGCTAAAATGGTTTCTTTGGCAATCCAACTGTGTCCCCAGTAAAAAATAAAAAGCTTATGTTTGTACCTCTCTGACTTTAATACATTTCAGAGTTTATTGTGATTTAAAGCAGTATTTTCATCTATGCTAAAATGGTTTCTTTGGCAATCCAACTGTGTCCCCAGTAAAAAATAAAAGGCTTATGTTTGTACCTCTCTGACTTTAATACATTTCAGAATATATTGTGATTTAAAGCAGTGGTTCTTTCACTTTAAAAGAAAAAATCAGGACCTGCTTCAGTGAAGCGGGATGGAGGGAAGCCAAAAGTTCTAGTCCATCTACTTGGTTCATTCCTCCTTTTCAATTGATAAGAACTCAGTGATGACGATAGAAGAAAAAGGTAAACAATTTGTAGTTTGAGCTTATACACATGTGCTATAAAACAGTGCCCTCTACACCAAAAAATGATACATTTATTTTATCACACTTACCTTGATAGTGTGTTGCAATTCACTTAATCTGCACAAATTCAATTAGTACACCTACCAACAAGGTGCATGTACTTAGCCATTTGATGGAGGTGGGCTGAGGTGGTGGTATGTGGGTTGTACACATCTTCTCTAGCATTAGCGACGTGGATGATTCCTATTTAAACCTCAATAAGCACATATTCTAATAACTAGTTATTTGAAAGATATAGCTAAAAACATCATTAATGCAAATATTCATTAACAGATCATAACCAAATAAGCTTTAACCAAATGATCCTCAGTAACCAAAAAATCCTCAGTAAATTAAATTGAAAATTATAAAGCAAACTTGACATTAATTTATAATTACAAAGCAAAAATCAACCACAAGGTTGATGAAGTCCTGAGAACAAAGAATACTAATTGTTTACATGCATACCAGTAGCTTTCCAGTATTGCAAGAGTTGCCTCAGACTACTTATAAAATACCTTCTTCCTGAAATTCTAACAATGTGCTAAGTTTAGTTTATGAACATCAAATATTAGTAATGCATACTAACTCGTCTTCTGTTTAACTAGTAAAAAAATCTTCAATTCTTTACTAAAGTGAATGTGTATGGAATTGTACATCTTTAGCAATAAATGGAAGAAAGGATTCGTAGTTTTGGATTAGTTGAAGGCCCTGCCGAAAGAACCTGGGGCTGTGGGCCATTCTGTCAGAAACCTAGGTGTAACAAACTGAGGACAGCTGTAGCCTCCTGGGCTGTGAGTTGAAGGGCTGGTGAACTTCTGGGAGCCAGAAGCATGCCTAATGGGGCATATCTGGTCATCCCTCAAGCACTGGGCTGCTGCTGAGACATTTCAGCTGCTTATGGGCTTTCAACCAGATGGCCTCCGAGGCTCCTGCTGTCCCTAGGAGTCACCATTTATGACCGACGAGGAGATGACTGCACATGTTTCTGCTCAGAGTTTTATAAGCTATACAGTTTATTTCCAACTGTTTTGGAGACGGATACCACAAATATGACCTGCTGGCTTCTGGGCTGTGTCTCTGAACTGCTACTCTGATGCCAGTGTGGGTAACTTGTTTTTATATTCATTGTAAATTGGGAATGAGTTTTAATAGATAAAACAGAAGTAGTTCTATTAGCAATCCCTTTCCAAGTGACTATCCATTCTTAGTCCTTCGCATGGCTCTTCAGACCAATACTTACTGAAGATGCTTTAATTTTTAGTTTTATAAGAGTACCAAAAACTCGTCAAAGAGCTGGACAGTTCTATCGTGGTATTCCTGTCAAAATATCCATATTATCTTAAAGGTCAGCTCATGTGCTTGAAAACTACCAAATTTGTCCTCTCCCATATTAAAGCCATTTAATAAAAACTTTCATTGTTTCTCTTGAAACAAATATGTTTGAATTCAAAGATATGGCACCAATACAGCCTCGTTTATTTTAATGCAGGTGGTGAAAAATAAGCTACTTTGTAAGGAGCTGTGTGACTTCCTGAACATTTTCTTTTCCAAGAGGGAGTGACTCTGACTGGAGGACAGCATCTCCCATGGGGCAGGAGGAGAGAAGGTGGGTGAGTTATGCGGTGACCCCGCATTCTATAGAACACACAAGGCTCCCATCTCCATGAATCACAACTGGTTTTTTAACACAGACTCTGATTTCATCTTGTTCTGTCTAAGACAATGTTGAAATTAATGCTCTCTAAAATCTGGGCAACTGTATCTTTGTCCTTAGGTCTGTGAAATTCCATGAGAAAAGTGCTCAGAAAGAACTTCATTCAGTGAGAGATTTGGGGAGTTTTGGAAACGCTCAAACAAAACCTGTGTAATTTATATGAGCCCCCAGTGAGGAAAACGTTAAGAACAGGAGTTTTGAAAGAAAATTTTTCCACATTATTTCACAGGTCCTGCTTCCTTTTTGAATATTGCTTGTTTGCTTTTATAAATAATATTTTCCCCAGCTGGCACATTTAAACAGGATCCATTCAAATAAATTTCATGGGACATTGAGCAATTCCAGTCCCTTTCTCAGTCAAAACTAAAGGTTATATTATTTGCTCTATCCCTCCCTTTGAGTGGCTAGGAAAGAACTTGTTGATATTATTGTTAATGTTTCAAAGAAAACTACAGCTGCTAAGTGTTTTCTTAAGTGAAGCCCAGCTTTCAGCCTTGGTCGTGTCCCTGAAGATAGGCTCTTTTAGGTGTTACTACCATTTCTCAAAGAGCGAGGGGTGGTAATAGAAGTCTTAAGGCTTCCATTTATTGGCTCTCATTTCCTTCCTGAGTATGTTCGTGGTTAGGAATCCTGCTGTTGGGTTGGAGGTACATGCTGATACGAAAACCTCACTGGCCTGGTACGCTGGGTGGCATGAGGACTGAGCATTTTGGAAATGCCCATGATTTCCATCAGCAAAGAAAAAATTGGCTAGCTGGCGATTAAATATCAAATCAATAATGATTCTTTTGTGTGGGCACGGTTGGAACAGAAAGCCTTTCACCAATTTTAATAAAAACTCTGAAACGTGATTGTAAAGGAGCATTGGGGAAAATCCTGTGATCTCCTTGGAACATATAAGAAGGACACTCAGGGTGACCCTAGAGGTGAGAGGCGGATGGAGATTTAGGGATGGCTCCTTCCAAAGACAGCATCATGTTCTCACTGGCTGTTTTAGAAGTAAGGCAGAGACCTCAACAAGGCTTGAGAATAGAAGTTATTGATTAACATGGGGGAAAGTTGGCTCAGTACAGCTTTGTAGACTTTAACCCATATGTGGAGAGAGGCTAGTTCACTAGTAAAATAATCTTCAGTGTGGGGAATTGAACTGAGAACATAAGTAGAGAGGAGCAGAATATATTTAACATTTAAGGACATATTAAAATGTGAATTCTAACAAGGTGGCATATGGAGACTTCTGGACTATACCAAGGGTGTACGGGTCAACCTCGCACTCAGTAATAAAAAACAGAGGCCCCACTTTTAGGATATTGTGATTTTTACTTATACAAGAAACAACCATTGAAGCAGAGGCTTATAGTCAGAGATTTCTTTTCTTTTTAACATCTTTATTGGAGTATACTTGATTTACAATGGTGTGTTATTTTCTACTTTATAACAAAGTGAATCAGCTATACATATATTTCCATATCTCCTCCCTCTTGCATCTCCCTCCCACCCTCCCTATCCCACCCCTCTAGGTGGTCACAAAGCACCGAGATGATCTCCCTGTACTATGCGGCTGCTTCCCACTAGCTATCTATTTTACATTTGGTAGTATATATGTAAGTCCATGCCACTCTCTCACTTCGTCCCAGCTTACCCTTCCCCCTCCCCGTGTCCTCAAGTCCATTCTCTACGTCTGTGTCTTAATTCCTGTCTTGCCCCTAGGTTCTTCAGAATCTTTTTTTTTTTTTTTTAGATTCCATATATATGTGTTAGCATACAGTATTTGTTTTTCTCTTTCTGACTTACTTCACTCTGTATGACGGACTCTAGGTCCATCCACCTCACTACAAATAACTTGATTTCATTTCTTTTAATGGCTGAGTAATATCCCATGGTATATGTGCCACATCTTCTTTATCTGTTCATCTGTCGATGGATACTTAGGTTGCTTCCATGTCCTGGCTATTGTAAATAGTGCTGCAATGAACATTGTGGTACATGACTCTTTCTGAAGTATGGTTTTCTTGGGGTATATGCCCAGTAGTGGGATTGCTGGGTCGTATGGTAGTTCTATTTTTAGTTTTTAAAAGAACTTCCATACTGTTCTCCATAGTGGCTGTATCAATTTATATTCCCACCAACAGTGCAAGAAGGTTCCCTTTTCTCCACGCCCTCTCCAGCATTTATTGTTTGTAGATTTTTTGATGATGGCCATTCTGACTGGTGTGAGGTGATACCTCATTGTAGTTTTGATTTTCATTTCTCTACTAATTAGTGATGTTGAGCATCCTTTCATGTGTTTGTTGGCAATCTGTATATCTTCTTTGGAGACATGTCTATTTAAGTCTTCTGCCCATTTTTGGATTGGGTTGTTTTTTTTTTTGATATTGAGCTACATGAGCTGCTTGTAAATTTTGGAGATTAATCCTTTGTCAGTTGCTTCATTTGCAAATATTTTCTCCCATCTGAGCGTTGTTTTATCGTCTTGTTTACGGTTTCCTTTGCTGTGCAAAAGCTTTGAAGTTTCATAAGGTCCCATTTGTTTATTTTTGTTTTTATTTCCATTTCTCTAGGAGGTGGGTCAGAAAGGATCTTGCTGTGATTTATGTCATAGAGTGTTCTGCCTGTTTTCCTCTAAGAGTTTTATAGTGGCTGGCCTTACATTTAGGTCTTTAATCCATTTTGAGTTTATTTTTGTGTATGGTGTGAAGGAGTGTTTTAATTTCATTCTTTTACATGTAGCTGTCCAGTTTTCCCAGCACCACTTATTGAAGAGGCTGTCTTTTCCCCATTGTATATTCTTGCCTCCTTTATCAAAACTAAGGTGACCATATGTGCGTAGGTTTATCTCTGGGCTTTCTATCCTGTTCCATTGATCTATATTTCTGGTTTTGTGCCAGTACCATACTGTCTTGTTTACTGTAGCTTTGTAGTATAGTCTGAAGGCAGGGAGCCTGATTCCTCCAGCTCCGTTTTTTGTTCTCAAGATTGCATGGCTATTCGGGGTCTTTTGTGTTTCCATACAAATTGTGAAAATTTTTATTTTAGTTCTGTGAAAAATGCCATTGGTAGTTTGATAGGGACTGAATTGAATCTGTAGATTGCTTTGGGTAGTATAGTCATTTTCACAATGTTGATTCTTCCAATCCAAGAGCATGGTATATCTCTCCATCTGTTTGTATCATCTTTAATTACTTTCATCAGTGTCTTATAGTTTTCTGCATACAGGTCTTTTGTCCCCTTAGGTAGGTTTATTCCTAGGTATTTATTCTCTTTATTGCAGTGGTAAATGGGAGTGTTTCCTTAATTTCTCTTTCAGATTTTTCATCATTAGTATGTAGGAATGCAAGAGATTTCTGTGCATCAATTTTGTATCCTGCTACTTTACCAAGTTCATTGATTAGCTCTAGTAGTTTTCTGGTAGCATCTTTAGGATTCTGTATGTATAGTATCATGTCATGTGCAAACAGTGACAGCTTTACTTCTTTTCTGAGACTCAAATCAATAGAATTAAAAATGAAAAAGGAGAAGTAACAACTGAAATACAAAGGATCATGAGAGAATACTACAAGCGACTATATGCCAATAAAATGGACAACCTGGAAAAAATGGGCAAATTATTAGAAAAGCACAACCTTCCAAGACCGAGCCAGGAAGAAATAGAAAATATAAACAGACCAATCACAAGCACTGAAATTGAAACTGTGATCAAAAATCTTCCAACAGACAAAAGCCCAGGACCAGATGGCTTCACAGGTGAATTCTATCAAATATTTAGAGAAGAGCTAACATCTATCCTTCTTAAACTCTTCCAAAATATAGCAGAGGGAGGAACACTCCCCAACTCATTCTATGAGGCCACCATCACCCTGATACCAAAGCCAGACAAAGATGTCACAAAGAAAGAAAATACAGGCCAATATCACTGATGAACATAGATGCAAAAATCCTCAACAAAATACTAGCAAACAGAATCCAGTAGCACATTAAAAGGATCATACGCCATGACAAAGTGGGGTTTATCCCAGGAATGCAAGTATTCTTCAGTATACGCAAATCAAGCAATTTGATAAGCCGTATTAACAAATTGAAGGAGAAAAACCATATGATCATCTCAACAGATGCAGAAAAACTTTCGACAAAATTCAACACCCATTTATGATAAAAACCCTCCCGAAAGTAGGCATAAAGGGAACTTACCTCAACATAATAAAGGCCATATATGACAAACCCACAACCAGCATCATTCTCAATGGTGAAAAACTGAAACCATTTCCTCTAAGATCAGGAACAAGACAAGGTTGTCCACTCTCGCCACTATTATTGAATATAGTTTTGGAAGTTTTAGCCTCAGCAATCACAGAAGAAAAAGGAATAAAAGAGATTTCTTTTAATTTCTTAATTCCTTGCTGTAAATGTGTACTTGCCTATATTTAATAAAAGTTCTATTTCCAAAAAAAAAAAGCAAAAATGCAGAGGGCCTTTTTGTGACCGAAGACCTGGGCAGATGGTAGAGGAAAGAGGTGTGGTTGCAAATAGCCCCAGGCTTTGTCAATATCAACTGTACCCACAGATGTGAAAAGACAGACTTTCCCCCTACAAAGTGTGGGAGAAACACCTGTATGGTCAGATGACCAAGTGCACCAACGCTTTCAGTAACTACTCAGAGAACAAGTACAAAACAACCAAATGCCTTTGTAGACACTATTAGGGGAGGGGCAGGTTGGCCTGCATTTCTCTCTGGCAATGCAGAGCCGATAGGCAAGGTATTTCATTGGGTTGGGGCACTTCTTGAGAAGTATTAAGGGATACTGTTTCCTTTTCTCCCTGGAAATCTTGCCTTGAGGCCTGACTCTGAGGATGGTATCCAGCCTGCAACGCAGACATAGACTAACCCTGAAGCTAGATATCACTCACTGTGCCTCAGGGGCCTGAGGACGTGTCGCAATGTCTGGCCCTGCAGTAGCAGCACCTCTGCTTGAGGGCCATCTTATCTGTCATGCTTCAGAACTCTTCAACTGCAGAGATCTGTGCTCTAAAACGAAGCATGTGGGCTTTGCTTTTTCTGGAGCCTCTGGTGTAATGTCCTTCCCCAGACATTCCCAGAGCTCCCTCCCTCCCTTTTCTGCTTTGGTATTATCTTACCAGTGAGACCTTTCCCTGTCGCTCTATATAAAATAACCCCCCTCTCCTAGGATCTACCCAATTCCCATACTGTATTTTCCTGTTAAGCCTTTTTGTACCATCTGACATTTTATACATTTACTGGTTTGTTTGCTTATTACCTTTCTTACCCCACTAGAATATAAGTTCCATGAAGTCAGGGATTTAGCCTATTTTGTTTACTATTTCCTAACCATAGGCATCCTTTAAATATTTGGGAAATAAATGAGTGAGGTCTTAAGCAAAGCTTTTAACTCTGATCTCTCTGAGTTTGGGCATCAAGGGAATGACAGATGGAAAGGGCTTTTTTTTTTTTTTGCAAAGGATGTTATCTGAATGGGGCCAGGGTCCCAAGGTTAAACAATGTACCCACGGGACAAAGTGAAAACCTCTTCATTTTGAGAAGGGCAAGCAGTTTTCAGTGTTTCTTGATTAGGTGATATTAGGTGATAAGGCAGGGTCCTACCAAGCTCAGAATATTGTCCTTGGTGGAGTGGCAATGGTAAGTTTCTTGTCCTTAGGGGAAAAGAATCAGGATAGTTGATTCAAATGTGGCCTTAGAAAATGCCAGAGTCCAATAATTATTGACTTGTCTCTAGATTTTAATTTATTTAAATCTTCCCTTTACTGTCCCTTGATTTACATTTTGGAAACCAAGGTAGCCGCTAGAGCTTGGGAAATATGTATAGTTATATCAAAATTAAGTTTTATAGTATGATTCATAATTGACTGGATTTTTTGTTAGCCCATCTGTTCCCTGGTTTCTGGATACCGTCTTTTATGTGAAATCTCTCATGGCAGTTACGGTCATGCTGCCATGGAGGAAGTAGTCAGCCATTAGGAAAGGTTCTTTAAACATCAGAGGGCTTAAGGACCACCTAGGAGGTACCTGATCTTCCAAGCTTCCTTCTTCTCTGTCACTCTAAATTCCACATGCCAGGGACAGTAGTTCTGAGGTGGACTTTATGACTTCCTGCAGGATAAACTCATAGCTTCAATGTTGGTAAAATGGAGATAAACCCATAGAGTCCAGGAAAACCTGGTTGCCCAATCCCACATTAAAGATGCCTAGGGAGTTTAGAAGAGATTCACGGGATCCTTAGAAAGATCAGTTCTCTAACCTCCTGTAGAACTGGATCAAGAAAAGGGGCTGAGAAGATTTTTGGATTTCTGAAAAAAGAGGCTGGTCCTTAGATGACTCCTCTAGCCTCAGGATGCCCTACACAAGTCACAGCACCTTCTGCTGTTAGCACTGTGGCCTCAGTCAGTGGCATTCTGGAGCCAGCTCGTACAGGCTCACGAGAGCAAGTTGTTAACTTTCAGGAAAGTTAGGAGCTGCATGATCTAACATTGGTATCTTAAAAAGGGCCAGAGTGGGTGGGAGTATGAATGTAAACCACTGAAATAAGCAAACACTATAAATTGGGGCTCCTCCCCCTCTCCCAAGAGCTGGTAGTTAAACATTCACCAGCACAGCACTAGCCCTTCGTCATCACTTAACATTACTGTGACAGTTTGCCTCCTTGGACTTGGTGTGTGTGTATATGTGTGGAGACACATGTAATATGCGTATACTATGGGGATAGGAGGATAAAAGGATGTTTGAAAAAATATTAGCTGTATGGTGAACAGGGGGCCTGGGAAGTATGATCTAAAAGCTAATGAGACATTTTTATGTTAGAATATATTTAGACTAATTCTTGTTAAAAATTTCACTAGTTTAAGAGTAGGTCATTAAAAAGAATTATTATAAAGATGCCTATAACTTATTGATAAGGAGCCAAGGTGGTACATATGGTTAGAAACTGATACATGTGGAAGATCATATTTTTATAAAAACAAACAAAATCATACCAACTTTAAAAAATTTACATGTGCATATGTGTTTTTCTATGTTACGGAGTATAGAAATTACATGCTATTGACATAAGTAGTGAGAAGGTAGGAAGAAAAAGAAGGAAATTTTAAAATTCATATACCTTTATCTTATTGACCTTTTAGCCAGGTATTCATTGGTTACATTTTGGAGTTGCAGAGCAAGGGCCTAGCAAAATGACTTTTAAAGAGTGACTTACTTAGAAATGTCAATAATATGAATGAAATGTCATAAATGTAGATGAAAATTTTTGAGAGAAATTATCTTCATTCAGTTTTACATACAACATTCGCAGTATTAGCTACTCAAAATAGGAAAAATTTAAAATAATACAAATCAGTAAGTGTATGAAGATGATTGTACATGAAATGCTAAGGTTAAATGAAAAATATTAGAGGGTGTGTGTATGTTTGTAAGTGCTTTAAAATCCTTTGTGAAGGGGCTTCCCTGGTGGCGCAGTGGTTGGGGGTCTGCCTGCCGATGCAGGGGACATGGGTTCGTGCCCCGGTCCGGGAGGATCCCGCGTGCCGCGGGGCAGCTGGGCCCGTGGGCCATGGCCGCTGGGTCTGCGCGTCCGGAGCCTGTGCTCTGCAGCGGGAGAGGCCGCAGAGGTGAGAGGCCCACGTACCGCAGGAAAAAAAAAAAAAAATCCTTTGTGAAAACAAAAAAGGATAAAGCTATCCCGGAAAATGGAGACCAAGGCTGCTTAAACACATACAGGCACCATGCAGACAATGGACAATTAATTTGTGCTGAGGAACTGGAGCCTAAGTGTCTTTCTGCCTGTCCCAAGTAAGACACAATGACTCTCTAACCTTGGACCAGCTCTTGAATCTCCCTGTAAATTGTGGGGATCCAAGGAGAGAGTAAGCTTCTTTATGAAAGGATCTCAGAAGCCATGATGCAGTACATACAATTTAGCCGTAGAGGTATGTAAACAAACAAACAAAAACCATCAGGAGGCCTGGCTCCTATGCTCATATTCACTGTGGTGTTAAATGTTTGCTGAGATGTAAGCTTTCATTTCAGATCTTTAAAGCATATTATAGAAGTGACCACACAGACTCTATAAAAGAGAACATATATAATTGTATCACTGACTCCACCACATCAGATAAAGGCAATCTCCCTACAGTCTCAACTATTCCTCTGGAAATAACATAGATTGTTTACTCTACCAGAGAGCCACCTGTATTTGTCTGTCTATCAGACTTTAAAGATAATGAGAGTACAGGGCCAGGAGCCTAAAGCTGGGTCTGTTGACATAATTAGGTGGTAACTCTCCAACTCCCAAAGTTCGTTTAGGAATAAGAGAGAAACAGGCACCTCTTGCTCTATAAGGACATTTCTTTTTAGTTTGATTCCTAGTAATATTTGCCTAATTTGTGTCCTCTCTGCTGTTCAGTGGTTAGTTAATTTAGGGATGACAGAGGATCTTTACCTGGGACATGGGCTTAAGCACTTCTGAAAAAGTGGCTCTGCAACTGATATGAGTAGACCTGTAATAAACACTTTACAAAACACATAATTCCAGGATTCACTTCAACAGCTAGTAACTTCACCAGGAAAGCCCAGCACTACTAAATTCTTTACTGTGAATCCCTGATACAGTGTACTAAGAAACTGCTGGCTTTCCTCAAATGCAATAGAAGATGCCATGACCTGAAAGTCCCAGCATTGCCCACCCCAGTCAGTTTCTGAGGAAACATCTAATAGCATAGCCAGCTATAAAATTATGACACGTCTGTTGGCCTTTTACTTCAGTCTTCTCCTCAAGATAACAACTAGGCTTTCACCTCTTCTTGCCTCTGCACAGTCTGCTTCCCCTGCCTGGATCTCTTTCATGCTCACCCCCATTTTCGCTTGGCCAATTCCTCCTCATAATTTAATACTCAGCTCAGGTATCAACCCCATACATGAAGGCTTTACTGAGCAATCCCCATCTCTAGTCTGGGTTAGGGATGCTTCCTGTGAGCTCCCCCATCGTAATTTTTGATTACTGTGATAACGTGTGATATGACCCGTGTTTGGTCAATCTCTTTCTTATAGCAGTGGTCTTTTAAAAAAAAATTTTATTGGATTATAGTTGATTTACATTGTATTAGTTTCGGGTGTACAGCAAAGTGAATCAGTTATACATATACATATATTCACTCTTTTTTAGATTCTTTTCCCATATAGGTCATTACAGAATATTGAGTAGAGTTCCCTGTGCCATACAATAGGTCCTTATTATCTATTTTATATATAGTAGTGTGTATATGTCAATCCCAATATCCCAATTTATCCCTCCCCTCCTTACCCCCTGGTAACCATAAGTTTGTTTTCTACATCTGTAACTCTATTTCCATTTTGTAGATAAGTTCATTTGAACGCCTTTTTTAGATTCCACATGTAAGCAATATCATATTTGTCCTTCTCTGCCTTATAGTAGTGGTTCTAAATTTTGGTTGCACATTACAATGATCCAAGGGGATTTGTAAAGCCTTAATGCCCTGTCTGCACTCCAGACCAACGAAATCAGGGTCTCTGGGGATGGAACCCAAGATTCAGAGTTTTTTAAAGCTCTCAAGTCGATTTCAATGTGTAGCCAAGGTTGAGAACCACTGCATTAGATGGCAAAGTCCTAGAGGGTGGGCTGGCTCTTTTGTGCTTCAACCCAGCGCACAAGCCTATATGATGACAAAATTTTGTTAAGTTAATACAAGTGAGAATATTTTAGACTTTTACCAATTGATATTAAGAGGTATCAGATTATTTTTTCTGGAATACAAGTGGGTTAAAAGTAAAAATTACAAATATCATATTTACTAAAAATCATTAAGTCCATTGGCTTTACATCAATTATTTAGGAGAAAGCTATTGTGTTTTTTTCATATATTCTGAAGACTCTTCTGATAGTATTCTATATTATTTTTATGTACATTTTCTAAGGTAAAATAATGAATTTGAAGAATTGCAAATTTGTATTAGTACTTCTACAGTGTTATAGTTTAGATTATATGTGTAAGGCCCAGGTTCACTGTTTCTCAGTGTTCTGCATAGGGCCAGCTGCATCCACATTAAAATATGATTCCAGACTCCATACCAGACCTGGATTTAGATTCTTTGGCAAAAAATGAGAAATCTACTTGCATCTTTTCTCTTTTTTATTGAAATATAATTCATATACTATAATATTAATGCTTCTAAAGTGTACAATGCAGTGGTTTTTATATATTCACAAAGTTGTGCAACTCTCACTACTATCTAATTACAGAAACTTTTAATCAACACAAAAAGAAACTTCTTCCCATTAGCCCCCATTCCCCATCTACCACCTACCCCTCCCTCAGGCCAATAGCAACTAGTAATCTATTTGCTATATCGATGGATTTGCCTACTCTGTACATGTCATATCAGTGGAATCATACAATATGTGGATTTTTGTTTCTGGTTTCTTTCACTTAGCATTGTATTTTCAGGATTCATTCATCTTGTAGCATGAATCAGTACTTCATTCCTTTTTATGGCTGAATAAAATTTCATTGTTTAGGCATACCACATTTTTTATGGGATAGTCATCAGTTGATGGATATTTGAACTGTTTCACTTTTGTCTATTGTCAGCGATGCTGCTATGAATATTTGTTTACAAGTTTTTGTGTGAACAAGTTTTCAATTCTCTCAGACGTATACCTAGGAGTAGAATTGCTGGGTCATATGGTAACTCTTCTACCTGTATTTTAAACAACCTTTTCAGGTGATCCTAAGACTCACTGAGATTGAGAACCACTTTCCTAGTGTCTCTATTTCCTCCAAGGCACTGCACCTGCAATCTTAACAACTGCTAGCCGGTGTGAAATTGTATCTGCTAACAGGTGGAAAAGAAGGGCTATCATAGCATCCAATAAATGATGATTCATAAATAAAAAGATAACTGCTAAGCTAGTATAAATAGCTAATAGTATCACACTGCTGTCTTTGTTTGACAAATTTAAATCCTGATGTAACAGACAAGATTTAAAGAAACAAATAACTAGTAGTAAGTCAATCATTAAGAACTCTAGTATCCTCCTAGGCTACAGTTAAATTTGCCTTGATTTATTTTTGTCTGAGAACCAAGAGCTTACCTGGTCAGGCACCCCAGGAACCAGATTCTGGGTTTGGTAGGTATGGTGGAAAAATGACATTTTTTTTGCCTTCCAAGCATTTTGAGCATGTTTCCTAAACTTGGAGGTTTCCCTACCTATGAGTCCTCACCTTCTCAAGGTAGAAGCCTAAAATTCACTTGCCACCTCCCTTGCATCCTCAGTGCATGCTGGAGCCCTGCTCTCCACCAGTCAAAAGCATCCATGCCAGAATCCAGATCAGAACACTTTTGGGTGCACTCCACTCGCAGCAGAAGCACCCTGTACACAAGCAGAGGTTCTAGAGGAAGCGTCCAGGGCTGGCATCAGAGGTACTATTGGGGGCAACATGGGGGTGGATGGTTCCACCAGGGCAGTTCTATGTAATTTAAGCCTCATTCCCAGCTTCAGTTTCCAAGTCTGGCCCTCTGGCCCTCCTAGAGGGTTTGGAAGTCACTCGTGATCTTCATTTAGTTCCTATTCTGTTTAAATTGGTATTTCTGTTAAACAAGAATACAGTTGGTATCACAGGACTCTACCTTAGAGGCGCCACTGATGCTGAACTGTCTAGAAGCTTGCTCCAAATACACTGGTTAGCTTTAGGGCCCTGGCAAATCTCTTTGACAGAAAAGCCCTCCTTTTTGGGTTCAGTTTGACAAATTCTCTCTACCACTCAGAGTATAAGAAGTTTCACTGATGCAATCTGAACACTTTGTGATATTTGACACTAATTATAAAATATTTGCCTACACAACAGTAGGCTGATTTCTAAGGTACTCTCTGCAAAACACTAATTCTGAATCATGATCTCTTTGCCAAGTCCATCAGTCTAATAAGTTTAGGTGGTCTTATTTCTTAATCAACCTCCCTGTCCCACTACCTTTCTTTAACACATATGTATGTACAACAACAGCTTTAGAATACAATGTCTGATAGCTTTATCTAAGCATCAAGGATAAATGGAAAGTTTTAAGGAAAAATATGAATCTGTGAGTTTTGAACTTTGTATATACATGTTGTATATTTAATAACACCTAATCAAGAATATATCCAGCCATTGCTTTCAACAAATTCCTTCCTATACTTTCTGATATAAAGAAACTCCTTAGACTCTAGTGAGCAATCTGGAACATCCATAAGAAGATGGTTTCTGTGATGTCAAAGAAAATCCCATGCAAGAACCTGTGAATGTACTGAAATGTACTGTTTATGTCAAACCTGATTCTTTCCCCAACACCCTCCATCCTCAAACAGACTACTGCCCATAACGAAGAGACCAGGTTTTGGGTTTCTTAAATCACTCCGAAATGAAATCCAGAAGAGAAGTAGTACTTCGGTTGATGTTTTGACATTTCATCTTTATCTTCTTTGGGTTTGGTTTGCTCTGGCATGTGGGAGTCCACAGGAAATGTCACAAATATCAATTGTTACTTTCTAAAATATAGTGAAGCTGATGTCTATAATAACTCCCAAGGCACACAGTATATGTACACACCATATAGACCTAAGAATACATCTGCGAACCTACAGTTTCAGACTGAGAAACACCAGCCTGGAGCCTTGCTACTGTGCATTTTTAAGGCAACACATAGTCATTGCAAAAAGAGAGAGACCCTGCTGTCATAATGTTTATTCATGAGGGCTGTAGAGAATTATATTTTTAGGCTAGAAAATTTTCCCAGAACATATGCTCTTGAAAATAAAACAAATAAAAATTCATCCATGAAAACTAATCACAAAGTATCCTAAGAAAACAAATTTGGCATACTTATTTTGAATACAATTGTTTATCCTCAACAATGCAGATACATAAGACCTGAGTGGGGGAGCAGTGGGGTCCAAGTGGCATATAATTGTACTGGTGTGAATGCCCAAAGGGTCACACTTGAAACTGACCAGAAGAAGATCCATTTGCTAGGAAGTCATCCTGAAGTCTAAAGTCTTATCCTGAGATCCACCGCGGAAAGGCAAAGTAAACACCCCAGGCAACATACTTTTGGGGAAGTTATGGAACTATCTTCAAAATGTTCCTGAGTCTCTCCAACTAAACTTTGAACTATTCCAATATGCTAAAAAAAACCTTCACATTTATGAGCATTTAACACGCTAGTTTTTCAGGCTGAAATCCACCTCAGTCTTAGGTTTCCATCCAGTGTAACTTTTGTCTACAGCAATGACTAGCTAAGGGTTTTAAGGGTTACTGTGATAAAGCTCTTTAATTACTTTTCTATCTCCAGGGATGGGTATGTTTCAGGTGTGGAAGAGTGTTCAGGAGGAAACATTCCCCTGAGCTCAAACTGGACATAACTTGTTCTTAATGCTTAATGCCAACATCTGGCAGTATTCTCATTAGCAATTCCACAAAGCAGAATAATGCCTCTTATTCTCATTTCTGCCCAGTCCCTCTTCTGAACTTCCAGTCTGACTGTTTGCATTGTTCCCACTCCCACCCACAGCCTGGTGCGCCCTGCTTTCTCCCCTCCCCGGACAGCAGCCTCCCTGTTTGATCTCCAGGGTTCTTCCTCCTCCTAACACTTCCTCTTAACTGGTTCTTCCGTAAAAACAGACAATAACAATTCAATCAAGAAAGACAATTCATTAGCAGGAACAATCAAGTCTCCCTGCACCCAATAAGCCTGAAGGATGAAAGACTGGCTTGTTAGGATCAGCACAAATAGTTGAAGGATGAACAATTAATAACGATATCTTTTGGTTTTGCGTTCCTTAGCCTCTTCCTGGAATCTTGTGACTGACTTCTTTCTGTGAGAAGCTCAAGTTCTCCTTAGTTCCTGCCACACAATTGCCATAAATTTTTCATGAAACAAAGTTCAAAAGGTGTAGAGCTATTATTTTAGGTTTTCTTCCTTTTAAGATGACTCATACCTAAACCATTTGTCAGCTCTCTGACTGGTTATCCTCCTTTGAGAAACCACACCCGTCTAAACAAGTCTGTCCAAATCATTTACGTTATGTGGTTGCTGATTATTGTTACAGGTTCCAAGGCTATGACAATACCTTTTCACTTATAGAGGCTCAAGAGAACTCGCCTGAGCCCTTCTCTCTCCCTGCAGTCTCCCAGTGGGGTTTATGTCAGTTCTCAATAAAGGGACTTAAAACAAGAGAAAGAGATTGGGCAAAAAAGCAGGATTATTTATATTTCAAACACTACAAGTGATAAACATCTGCACATAAGCAGTTATTAACATTTAAAATGAGAAACAATTTCCCTTTTCCATTTTGCAAAAGAGGAGACTGACATCTCCAATGATTTCTAGGAAATGATATTAAAATGTACTTGCTTAAAAAATAAATTCTTGACCATTCTGAGGTCCCTTATTCAATTCAATTGAGGGTGCTTCTATTCTAGAGGAATTCCTGACGGTATTTGAGAATGCGAAGGCTAAAGCAGGAAAAGGACAGAAGAACAAAATAGGGACGTGGAAAAGTGTGTGCCAGCTGACCCTCCTCTGCCCTCCGCTGGCTCCCCTACCACAAGCACACTGATGTTTTCAGAGATGTGCATCCAAAAACGAACGGCAAAAAAACTTTGGCTAAGTCAGCTGCATTTCATTTAGTACTACACATGGGGAATATGCGTCATCAAAACTCCCAGGTGGGATGTTTGTTTATGGGGTCAAGCAAGAATCGGATAGAATCAGGTGAGATGACATTCTCCAGGGGGCCGAGTAAGTAAAGCTTAGGAAGGCGAACTTAGAGGGACAGGAGTGTGGTCAGAATTGCCTCTTAGCATCAAAGATGATCTTTTCCAGTTGCAGCTCCTCAGCAGTAGTTTTCCATTCCCCATGGCACTGACAGCTGCCTAATGCAATCACTGTGTTTTTACTCAGGTGACAGGGAGCAAAAATGCCCATGTTCCTCTGCGCCTCCTCTGGCAGGTGCAGACAGTGTCCTTCAGTTCTCCCAGTGTGCAAAAGGAATATGTACTTTTCCAGGTTCAACAGGGACATGTATTTATTGTGAAGGCAGTGAAGTACTTATGAGTCAAACTCAATAAAAGGGAATCTGGTGCTGAAAAATATATGCTTTCACACTGTTAGAAAAATGTCAAAACACTTATTGCAAATGATGATCAGGATAAAGTAGCAGCAGTAAAATTAATATCAAGGGACTTCCCTGGTGGCACAGTGGTTAAGAATCCGCCTGCCAATGCAGGAGACATGGGTTCAAGCCCTGGTCCGGGAAGATCCCACATGCCGCGGAGCAACTAAGCCCGTGCGCTGCAACTACTGAACCTGCACTCTAGAGCCTGCGAACCACAACTTCTGAGCCTGCGTGCCACACCTACTGAAGCCCGGGCTCCTAGAGCCCATGCTCCACAACAAAGAGAAGCCACCGCAATGAGAAGCCTGCGCACCTCAAGGAAGAGTAGCTCCCGCTCACTGTAGCTAGAGACAGCCTGTGCGCAGCAAGGAAGACCCAACGCAGCCAAAAAATAAATAAGTTAAAAAAATTAATGTCAAGATTAATGAGGGTTGGCTGTGTTCCAGGCACTGGATCCTTTACCTGTATCATCTCATCTGGTCCTCACAATAACCCTACTGAGGCAGGTTCTATGATTATCCCGTTTCACAGATAATCATGATGCAGAATTCTCAGAGCGTTCTCTCACCACTGATGCTGTTAAGGTCAGCAATGAACAAAGCCATAGGGATGTTTGCTGGGTTTTGTTGTTATTGATTTTGTTTTGTTGCATTAGTTAGCCAACACTTATACAAGATTTGCTGTATGGCAGGTACAGTGCTAAGAACTTGGTAAGTGTTAACTCATTTAATCTTCACAACAACCCTGTGAGCTAGATACACGTATTATCATCAATTTGAAGTTGTGGAACTTGAGCCTCAGGAATCAAGCAACCTACTCAAGGTCACCCAGCTCGTGAGCCAGGGGAACAGGACTCTCACCCCACAGTCTGTCTGGAATGTTCCGAGGGAAAAATGTCTTATACAAGCAGTTGATGCTCAAGCGTTTCTTAAATATTTAACCAATTTTCTGAATTTGCTGGGGCAGGGATGGGTGTGGTGGGTGTATGGGTATTGTGAAGGAGAGGTTGAGGAGGGGAGGTACAGGCCTTTTTCCCATCTCTTTTCTTCTTTTCAGACCTTGACAGTGACTCTTATACCTCATGATGATTGGTGTGAGAGCTCACATTTCCTCTTATGAATGTTACTGCCTAGTAAACCTAGTAGTGATGATAGACCGATCACTGGGGATTAGAAGTTCTCTAACATGTGACTGGTCAAAATCAGTTTCAATGCTAACAGCTAAAGTTAACAGCTCAGAGTTTATTTTACTTAATAATTTCAGTACTGCACATTTAACAACAAAATAAACTACAAAATAGGCTATATTTTCCCTCAACTATCAAAGCATACATTTATACCCAACTCTTTAGACAATCCGTTAAATTTCAAATAAATCCAAACTGGAGACTTCACCATCCTGAAGGGGAGTTGCCCCTGCTCCAAGACTGACACCACCCACCTAGCACTGTCCTGCAAGGAGAGGAAATTAACACTCGCTGATGGAGGGTTGAGCATCTGGAAAGCCTGTGGTTGAGAGGCCTGACCTCATTAATATAAGAACCTACAAATATCTCAAGTAGTGGGGGCTGGAGTTCATTGCTTTGAGAAGGAAATGAAAATAAACCAACTCAAGGGGAGGAAGTTGGTTCATTCAAAATAGAAAGGATGAGGTACTGGGGGTGCTTCAGATGGCAGGGACCATACTCCACTTCTACCCAAGTCCTTTGATTAATATGACCTCAAATAGGCAGGAATGTTAAGGAAGGATGAATCCTGACTGCTGTACATAGACCAGAAGCTCCCACAAATCTTCTGGTAAGGCTTAGCACTGAACAAAAAGGCCACTGGTCTTTGAAGGGCCAATAGGCAGAGGGAACGGCAGCCATACTTCACTAGAAAATAGTGCCCCCCAACTGTGGGATAGTAAAATCCCTGGGAATCCTAGGCAGATCCCAAGAAGAAGGGAAGACCACTCTACCTACCAAATGCCTGAAACCAAATTTCTTCTTAACAATGACAAGAGAGAGCCTTGTCAGATTTGTATTTTTTCTTTAAAGCAATTTGATATTTTTGTCCTTTGAATATCATGCAGCAAGATGTGGAGGGATATTGTACATTCTCTTTCATCCCTTTTCATTCTCTGGAATTTATTGCATAACTTTTAATCTCAAGTTTTACCTGGTTTAATAATAATAATAATTCTTAAAATAAAACTATTTCTAACGTTGCTCACTCTGAGGTCATGTTGTGGATACCTATAGATCCAAGATAAGATGAATGACTTAAACACTGGTGTAGCAGAATCTGACATCCACTCATCAAAATCCATGCTTCCCTCTTCTTCCTGGGTGCATGGCTAAACTGCCTCTCCCAGCATAATTAATGTGGCCTCATGACTGAGTTCTAGCCAATGGAACATGAGCAGAGGTGAGGCGCTCCACTTCTAGATACAGCCCATTATAAACCTCCCAAGTGAATACCTCCATGATCTCTTCTCCTCTGGCCAATGGGAATAGAGAGGATCCCAAAGTAACCTGGGAATCTACACATCAAAGATGGCAAAGGGTCATTCAGTCTTGAATGACACTGAGTTATGATGAATGAGCAAAACCTGCCCATCAACAAGAACATTCACAATAGACTCTTACTGGAATGAGCAGGAAATAAACTTCTGTTGTGTTGTCACTGAAATTCTAGAGTCCCTTTGTTACAACAGCAAGCTGTATCCTAACTAAAAAAGTCAACAACTATAAAAACAAATTCCCCTCATGTGTAATCACACACTCATGTCCTTTGTAATGAACATCTTTAAAATTATAGAATAGATGTAACAAAACAGCCATCTAAATTAAAATCCAGTATTAAGTCCATATTTAGGCCACCTATAAATGTGTTTGTTTGCCACACAAAGCCCTCTACTTTGTTTGAATTAATCGCCAACATTTATAAATGAGGAAATTTCACAAAAAACTTGGACTTTCATCTGAAAAACTGGATAATTTGGTCAACTGGGGCTTCATTTTCCCTTTTGTGTAAGTCCTGCACTCTCTAGATTAACACAACTTGTTCTGGCCATCCCCCCCTCCCTGCATTAATTACTTGGCCTTTGAATGCAGTTGAATTTGCCTGCTGGATTATTATAAATAGTTGGGGATTAAAAAACTATGCAGTCCAATCAGACTACAATTGCAATGAGTAAAGATTACTTTATCTGCATGTTATGCCCGGGGCTTCTTTTGATGGAACTTACAGAAGCAGCTATATAAACCTCATTACGAAAGATCTATTATAAAAAAAAAAAAGACAAGACAAAAAACAACAACAACAGAAAAACAAACCCATTACTGCATTTGCAGATCTGATATTTTTGATGGGTTTTTCCCCTTCACTATATATTTCAATATTCCCTATATGAAATCCAATATAAACTCTCATTTCAGAGTTAACTCATTAGAAAATAAGTAGTAATATCTCCTACCCCTAATAAGATAAGAACTATTTATCTGATCATTTTCCTTGCTTTACTTTTGGCTTTTAGGAAGATCAAAGCTATATTTCTGTTTCAACTATACCGTATGGAAATTTATGACTTAAACATGAATATTCTATTTTTTCTCCTTTTATTGCTATTTTATTTCAATATATATGTTTTTAATTATGTTTACTTATATGCTTTTAAAAATTCAGCTATTTTATACTTGTATTTCTTATGGGCAACCTCAAACTCTTTGTGAAGTTAGAATATAAATAAATATGGTTAAATTAAATATTATATTTAATGTTTAATGACAGAGTAAAATTATATCAAGGGAACAGATAAAGTTTAATATTCATAAAATGCCAGGCTATGTTCATTTAAGATATACATTTTTAAAAATTTTGTTTCTTCCCTTTTTAAAATAGTATAAAGTTATAAATAAATAATTTCTTGGTATTTCTGGATGATTTGCTGTAAACTAGAGGGACATTCTTGTTTGTTGTTGTTTTATTTTAAAAAATTAACATTAAAAAGCAGCCAGCATATACAGATAGATATGTTCTCTCAGTTGCTTGTCCATTCACTCCACAGGTAAACCTATTTGTGTCAAGAACTATGTATATTGCAGTTCTATTTACAATAGCCAGGACATGGAAGCAACCTAAGTGTCCATTGACAGATGAATGGATAAAGAAGATGTGGCACATATATACAATGGAATATTACTCAGCCATAAAAAGAAACGAAATTGAGTTATTTGTAGTGAGGTGGATGGACCTAGAGTCTGTCATACAGAGTGAAGTAAGTCAGAAAGAGAAAAACAAATACCATATGCTAACACATATATATGGAATCTAAAAAAGAAAAACAAATTGGTTATGAAGAACCTAGGGGCAGGACAGGAATAATGACAGAGATGTAGAGAATGGACTTGAGGATATGGGGAGGGAGAAGTGTAAGCTGGGACGAAGTAAGAGAGTGGCATGGACATATATACACTACCAAATGTAAAACAGATAGCTAGTAGGAAGCAGCTGCATCACACAGGGAGGTCAGCTCGGTGCTTTGTGACCACCTAGAGGGGTGGGATAGGGAGGGTGGGAGGGAGACGCAAGAGGGGGAAGATATGGGGATATATGTATATGTATAGCTGATTCACTTTGCCTCTGAGGTGGGAGAGCCGAGTTCAGGGCATTGGACCACCAGAGACCTCCCAGCCCCATGTAATATCAATTGGCGAGAGCTCTCCCAGAGATCTCGGTCTCAACACTAAGACCCAGCTCCACCCAACAGCGAGCAAGCTCCAGTGCTGGACGCCCCATGCCGAACAACTAGCAACACAGGAACACAACCCCACCCATTAGCACAGAGGCTGCCTAAAGTCATACTAAGTTCAAAGACACCCCACAAAACACCACTGGATGCAGCCCTGCCCACCAGAAATACAATATCTAGACCCCCCACCAGAACACAGGCACCAGTCCTCTCCACCAGGAAGCCTATACAAGTTACTGAATCAAACTTACCCACTGGGGGCAGACATGAAAAACAACGGGAACTATGAACATGCAGCCTGCAAAAGGGAGACCCCAAACACAGTAAGTTAAGCAAAATGAGAAGCCAGAGAAACACACAGCAGATGAAGGAGCAAGGTAAAAACCCACCAGACCAAACAAATGAAGAGGAAATAGGCAGTCTACCTGAAAAAGAATGCAGAGTAATGATAGTAAAGATGATCCCAAATTTGGGAACTAGAATGGAGAAAATACAAGAAACGTTTAAAAAGGACCTAGAAGACCTAAAGAGCAAACAAACAATGATGAACAACACAATAAATTAATTAAAAATTCTCTAGAAGGAATCAATAGCAGAATAACTGAGGCAGAAGAACGGATAAGTGACCTGGAAGATAAAATAGTGGAAATAAATACTGCAGAGCAGAATAAAGAAAAAAAGAATGAAAAGAATTGAGGACAGTCTCAGAGACAACATTAAATGCACCAACATTCAAATTATAGGGGTCCCAGAAGAAGACAAAAAGAAAGGGTCTGAGAAAATATTTGAAGAAATTATACTTGAAAATTTCCCTAATATGGGAAAGGAAATAGTCAATCAAGTCCAGGAAGAGCAGAGTCCCATACAGGATAAATCCAGGGAGAACATGCCAAGACACATATTAATCAAACTATCAAAAACTAAATACAAAAAAAATATATTAAAAGCAGCAAGGGAAAAGCAACAAATAACAGACAAGGGAAACCCCATAAGGTTAACAGCTGATCTTTCAGAAGAAACTCTGCAAGCCAGAAGGGAGTGACAGGACATATTTAAAGAGATGAAAGGGAAAAACTACAACCAAGATTACTCTACCCAGCAAGGATCTCATTCAGATTTGACATAGAAATTAAAACCTTTACAGACAAGCAAAAGCTAAGAGAATTCAGTACCACCAAACAAGCTTTACAACAAATGCTAAAGGAACTTCTCTAGGCAGGAAACACAAGAGAAGGAAAAGACCTACAATAACGAACCCAAAACAATTAAGAAAATGGGAATAGGGTCATACATATTGATAATTACCTTAAATATAAATGGATTAAATGCTCCAACCAAAAGACATAGACTGTCTGCATGGATGCAAAAACAAGACCTGTATATATGCTGTCTACAAGAGACCCACTTCAGACCTAGGGACACATACAGACTGAAAGTGAGGAAAATGAAAAAGCTATTCCATGCAAAAGGAAATCAAAAGAAAGCTGGAGTAGCAATTCTCATATCAGACAAAATAGACTTTAAAATAAAGACTGTTAACAAGAGACAAAGAAGGACACTACATAATGATCAAGGAATCAGTCCAAGAAGATATAACAATTGTAGAGATTTATGCACCCAACATGAGAGCACCTCACTACATTAGGCAAATGCTAACAGCCATAAAAGTGGAAATCAACAGTAACACAGTCATAGTGGGGGACTTTAACACCCAACTTTCACCAATGGACAGATCATCCAAAATGCAAATAAATAAGGAAACACAAGCTTTACATGACACATTAAACAAGATGACTTAATTGATATTTATAGGATAGTCCATCCAAAAACAACAGAATACACTTTCTTCTCAAGTGCTCATGGAACATTCTCCAGGATAGATCATATCGTGGGTCACAAATCAAGCCTTGGTAAATTTAAGAAAATTGAAATCGTATCAAGTATCTTTTCCGACCACAACGCTATGAGACTAGTTATCAATTACAGGGAAAAAAACTGTAAAAAAATACAAACACACGGAGGCTAAACAATACGCTACTAAATAACCAAGAGATCACTGAAGAAATCAAAGAGGAAATCAAAAAGTACCTAGAAACAAATGACAATGAAAACACAATGACCCAAAACCTATGGGATGCAACAAAAGCAGCTCTAAGATGGAAGTTTATAGCAATACAATCCTACCTCAAGAAACAAGAAAAATCTCAGATAAACAACTTAACCTTACACCCTAAGCAATTAAAGAAGAAGAAAAATACCCCAAAGTTAGCAGAAGGAAAGAAATCGTAAAGATTAGATCAAAAATAAATGAAAAAGAAATGAAGCAAATGACAGCAAAGATCAGTAAAACTAAAAGTTGATTCTTTGAGAAGATAAACAAAATTAATAAACCACTAGCCAGACTCATCAAGAAAATAAGGGAGAAGAGTCAAATCAACAGATTTAGAAATGCAAAAGGAGAAGTAACAACTGACCCTGCAGAAATACAAAGAATCATGAGGGGTTACTACAAGCAACTATATGCCAATAAAATGGACAACCTGGAAGAAATGGACAAATTCTTAGAAAAGCACAATGTTCTGAGACTGAACCAGGAAGAAATACAAAATATAAACAGACCAATCACAAGCACTGAAATTGAAACTGTCATTACAAATCTTCCAACAAACAAAAGCCCAGGACCAGATGGCTTCACAGGAGAATTCTTTTTTTTTTTTTATTTTTAACATCTTTATTGGAGTATAATTGCTTTACAATGGTGTGTTAGTTTCTGCTTTATAACAAAGTGAATCTGCTCTACATATTCATATATCCCCATAGCCTCTCACTCTTACATCTCCCTCCCACCCTCCGTATCCCACACCATGATTTTATCCAGATTAGCTCATTGCAAATCCCAAATGGATGGTGACCAGAATTTATTATTTTGCAGTCTTTTTTGTTGGACTTTGGGGCTGCAGCCTCTCAGGTCTCAGATGGGTCTGAGTTTGTTGTTGTTCAGATTGGCCATTGAACATGACTGGCCACTGTTCTTAATCAAGAAGTCATCCCATAACACCCAGGATATGGATGGAGGACATAACTAAAAAGATGGCGATCAACTCTTTGAGGAAACACTTAAGGCATCAGGGTTGTTCAGATCCTTGGGAAGGGACAGTGGCAGGGTGACGATCACTGGTTTATGCACGTGGATACACAAGGCTATTGTGACAAGAGATGCTCATTAGTTGTTCTCTGAGTGAAGACAGGCTAAAGTAAAAATGAAAATTTTCCTGGAACTTCAGAGGGTCTCTCTCTCAGGGGAGGACTTGTAGCACAAAATGGACAGTTCCATATCTGATTTGTTTATATGAGCACTTGCCTAAAAATCACAAGACTGGGGCAAAATAAATATATATAAAACAATGCTTCTCAAAATATGGTGTAAAGATGGGCAACAGCACAGCATCTGAATCTAGCATCCCCTAGAAATACATATTCTCAGGTCCTATCCTAGGCATATAGAAAACTCCAAGCTATTTGTTCTTAAAAGTTTTCCAGATACTTCTTGATATACTAAAGTTTAAGAAGCACTTCCCTAGGCCTATATGTGAGGTATCTATAATTTCCACTTCTGTTCACTCACTAAACTATCCTGACTTGCTTGTCTTTCTACCCTTAGTTTCCAGTTCTCTTATCCTGATAGTACCTGATTAGACCATCTGATTATATATAAGAACTCAGTTTTGTAATTTTTATCATCAACACAAACCAGAATTGAATTTATAGAAAGCAGCTTTGTAGAGGTAATAAAAATACTGATTCTTAGCTTTGTGATTTGGTTTGCAGTGGAGAAACCGTAGTTATAACTTCTGAAAAGTTTGTGTTCGTTTCCAGAATAACAATGATATAAATTAAGGGATAAATAAAGGAGAAAAACACTTACATAGGCTACAAGTTGCTCCTGGGAAGCTTTCACTTCAGCTTGTAATTTTTCAATACACTGAAAAGGAGCAAAGTTTAGAAACAAAGTACATAACTCTTCCTTTTACACGTTCAAAGTGTTCCAGATATAAACATGTACCAGTTCTCATATCTTATGAATGGCAGCATTATCTCAGCTAGATGTTTTTAAAATCATCATTAAAGAAATCATCGTTCCCTCCCCCCAGAAAAAGAAAGAAAGAAATCATCACTCCCATCGCTCTTTCTCTTCCACTCTATGGAAGAATCCAGCAACAGAGTACATGAATTATTAATAATTAGCAGATGATTGGGAAAAATAATGTTTGCTTGATGTACTGTAGGTAATGTTAACCCACCTTTTATCATATATACATACATGTGGGAGCCAATGGATTTGTATCTGCCTTTGGAATATATGGATATATTTTGTGTGAATATACATATTTACATATAGATACAGATTATCTATCTATCCCAAAGGCAGATACAAACCAATATGATAAACAAACGAGATAAATTTATGTAATGACATATATAAATATCTAGAAATTCAGAGATTGGTAATTTCTTATAAAGTGATTTATTAAAAGTCAATGAAAAATTTTCTGATCCACTTGTTTCACTACAGAGAAAGAAGCTATTCCTTGATTAAGTTCAACCTTGAAAACCAAAAACCATTTATGTAGTCAATATCATGTACAAAATAAATAGAATATTCAGCTAATATGGTTCAAAAGAATACATGTCAAGCAAACTTTAAAAATATCACCAAGAAAGTTAATTTTTGTATGTGAATATTCATCAGGGAATACAGTTACATTGAGCAAATACAAATACTGTTATTTACCATCTTAAACTTAAATATGGACTTCCAACCCAGCCAGAAATAACTATAGAATTGTCAGTTCATATAAGTTTAGGTAATCTTTAGAAATAAAGATTATTTCTCTTCTACAGCATACCTGGTCTTTTGCAAGGACCAGTTTTTCATATGGTTCCCCACTGTCTTCCTTTCGGTCCAGAGCCTCTAGTTTTTTCTCCAGCCAGGAAACTTGTTCAAGCAGCTTTGATTTTGTTCCTTCAGAGGCTGAAAGCTAAAGACATTTGCTTGTAAGTGTATGGAAGTACAATGATTTTTTTTAAAGCTCCTTTTAAAAGTCCGACTTATAAATGAATTGCCTTTCACCAATATCTATTAAATATGAAAATGGCTTTTGAAACGTTCCTCATAGATGACAAATGACTAGTATAGAGAGTTAAGGAAATAATGTTGATTTTATTTATTTTTAATAATAAAGGTCTTTCTGAGCAAGAGATGAGACCACATAGTTCAGCAGGCAGAGAGATTTGTGGTGCAACAATCTCAACAGTCATCTTTATTATGTTTAAACATTGCACTTTACTTGTACAGCTGAACCTGAAATCTGTATTGTGGTTTACATAGGGTTCTTGAAACTTAACTCTTGGGGGACTACAGCTGTCTAGAAAGAGCAGGAGTTCTGACTCCCTTGAATCTTTACCATTAAGCAGTGAGGTAGAAGGAGCTGAAGGGAAATGCAGGAATTTCTAGTTGAAGTCTGATCAATGACAGATCTATGCTAAACCATAACCAAAAAATGTCTAGAAGTGACTGTTCTACTGTTTCCTCTTGAGGAGAGTGGTAGTTTCATAGTCCCTATTCCCTTAACTCCCTTGGAGAGCCCCTGGACTAGCGTCTTCTTTCATTCAGGAAGCTTATTGTGCTTTTTCTCTATAGCTCAGCAACAATTCTGAACGAGTTCCTGGAAAGGGACACACAACCTTGTATTCATTCCAACTCTCATGCTCTTAGGCGCGGCTTATCTCTAAGTATGTCTTTCGTATTACTCCAAGTATTATTGCAAAGCATACCGTCTCATCTTGAAAAGGGCAACAAATATTTAAAGACAGTTTACCAGATGGAGAAGCATTATGAGATTGGTCTGCCATGGAAATAAGTTGGGCACATCATATATACTGGTATCCATCCATCCATCCATCCACCCATCCATCCATCCACCCACCCACACCATCAGTCACTCAACAAATATTTGTCTAGTTGGCTCTCTATGCAACCATTGTGTTATATGCAGGCGATTATGAAAGTGCAGCAGGAGGGTCAGAGGGAACACATATGCTATGAACTGTTGGCTTTGCTTTTCAGCTCTCAGTGACCTGGGAGGCCTGCAGTGCTCCACATGGGCACTAACACGTCTAACTCTCAGGTACATGATGCTTTGGAAATGTAGTCTGGTTTCTCTGAGCACCCTTCCATTTTATCACACAGTTCAGTGTAATGGCTAAAGACACAGACTGTGGAGTCAGAGCCTTTGGGTAAAAGTCCCAGTTTTCTATTTGCTATCTCTGTGATTTGGACAAGTTGCTCAGACTCTCTGAGTTTGATTTTCCTATCTGTAGATGGGAATGGGGATAAAAAGAATAGTACTTACCTCATGCATGTGTTTTGAGGTTTATATGAGTTTATACAAGAGAAACACTTAGAACAATGCCTGGAATAAATCAAATACTTAGTAGCTATTATTATCGTTTCTTCCACCTCCTCTAGACTTCTGTAAGCGTTCATATGGGTTCTACCCCAATATTTATTATTTATCAAATTGTAAAATAAAGTATCTGAAGACATCCCAGCCTCTGTGATAGCAGCATTATTCTTAATAGCTAAAAGGTGGAAACCAAATGTCCATTAACAGAAGAACAGATAAACAAATTGTGTTGTATACATGCAATGAAATTTTATTCAGCCATAACAAGGAATGAAGTACTGATACTTGCTGTAACTTGAATGAACATTGAAGACATCGTGCCAAGTGAATGAAGCCAGACACAAAAGGTCACATATTGTATGATTCCTTTTGTATGAAATATCCAGAATAGGTAAACCCATAGAGACAGAAAGCAGATTAACGGTTGTCAGGGGATGGGTGGTAGGGATTATGGGGAATCATTACTTAATGGGTACAAAGTATTCTTCTGGGATGAAGAAAAAACGTTGAAACTCGAGAGAGGTGGCAGTTACACAACATTGTGAACACACTAAATGCCACTGAATTGCATCCATTAAAATGGTTAATTGTATTTATGTGAATTTCACCTCCTTTAAAATAAAATGACTTTCTAGTTAGCTCTCAGTGGGTAAGAAAATTGTCATCATTACATCCATTCACTGAATGTTATTTGAAAAAAATAACAAAATTGGATTGGTTTAATTTTAAATTAATGAACTCAAATCTCAGACAGGTACTCTACATTCCCCTGACATCAAAATACCATATTTTACTACTAGTAAATTGGCTTTCCTCTTCTCTGAGATAACTATTTATTACTCTCTACTCTTTCCTCAAGTATCATTTCATGCTTTCTTTCCCTTCAAAATTCCACCCTCAACCCTCTCTCCCCAAATGATCACCTCATCAATAATTCACTGAAAAAATAGGGGCCAGATGGCTACTCCCTCACCTTCTCATCAGCCAATATTTAAACCTTACTGCAGCAGGCCCTGCTAATCTGTTTCCCATTGGTTGTTTCCCCATTTATCCCTTACTGCCAGACACCCAATTTGGATTAACCAGCAGCCATGTGTTTAGGGAAACTTGGTCTTGTCCAGCTCCAGGGAATGAATCACAATTGCTCAGCCAGCCTTGTTGGTCTCATGCCCATGCATAAAAAATGACTTTAGGCATGAGCCTGCAATCCAGTAGCGGCCCTTGGAGCCTGGGGAGAAGGAATTTACCAGATTTTTTAAAAAGACATACATGAGGAAGAACAACTCTTTTTCAAAGGATGTTCTGACTGCATGTAATGCTTGGAATTGTTGCAGACATTGTGGTAAGACAGTCAACACTGAGGATGGTAGAGCAAAGGATGGATAACACCTGTGTTCTTGCTGACATTCTTGAGCTATAGAATTAACCAGCCCTGGAACTGCTCCATCTCTGGACTTAATCTTATGTGCGATGATAGCGGGCCTTAACATGTTACTTTAATTGGGTTTCTGGTAGTTGAAGGAAAAAGCATTCTTACTGAACAAATGGAGAAGATATTCCTCTACCAAAAGCCAAACCTTTTGCTTGGCTTTGAATCTTATCTCCTCTATCTGTCAAAAGCCTTTGCTCCTGTAATTTCTACAGCCCACGCCCCCATCCATTTCTTCATTCTCACCCTTTCTGGATGATTCTGCTCAGCATATAAACATGTTATAGTAATTCCCATAAACAAAAGCTGTCTATTGAACATTCCCCCACTTCCTCCTCCAGTCATCATCTCATTTCTATGCTTCTTTTCCCACTCAAACTTCTTAAAATGATTGCCTACCCACACTGTTGTCACTTTCTTACAATCTTCTCACTTTTTTTTAAGAAAAAAATTATTGGCTTATATAAGTGGGGAGTCAGAAGTAGATTTTTGTTTCACTCACAACTAGATTCCACAGAATCCAAAAAAATCATAGTATTCTGTCTCTTTTTAACCTCTATATCTTGGTCCTATGTGTTGGCTTCATGATTTCCCAGTGCAGACAAGATTTCTTCACACTTTGGGGAAGATGTTACCTATTGCCTTCCAGGTTCAGGTCCTCAATAGTAAGACAATTTGACCTCCAGTAACAAGTTGAAAAAGGACTTATTTTTGGCCCCACCTATGTTCGTATGGCCACTCCTGGATTGTTCTTTATTGTCAGGAAAATGGGATATCATAATTGACTGGACCTCAGTCATATGCTTAAAGACCATTCCCTCTAGTCAGGAATACTGTGGTTGACAGCCCCAGGATTATTAAAAGATTGGAGCCTAAAGGAGCTGTTCTCCAGAAAAGGTAAACATGAAAATAGAGGCCAATTAAAATTCACCCTCTGGGTGTTCAGCACAATTATATCCTCATGCTCATGAGGATGTACTTTTCCTCAAATGCTCCTGCATAATATGATTCATCTATTCTACGTTAATCCGAAAATGCACTTCCCCTCTCAAAAGGAGATAACCCAGTGTCATCTCGAGTTCCTACATCTGGCTTCACATTTTGTGTGTATCTCTCTAAATCAAATCCAGATGAGACTCACCATGATAGGCACCTAAAGACAAAATTTAAATGTCCCCCCCCCGCCCACATATGTCTAAAATACAGGGAAAACAGGACAATCACAGTGTTATTACCTTTTTAAAAAAAGGAAAAAGGGAAACAACTTACAGTTGTCATAGGCCATTGCCAATGTCACATTCTATCAATATTAGTCAGCAATGTTAAGGCCTGTCCTGGTTTCTGATCTGATTGATTCTGTTTCTGACCTCTGGGAGCCTTCTTTGTCCTTTTCTTCCATGGTCACAATCAAGAAAAAGGCCAGAGGGTATTCCTTTGGTAGGGGTTGTACTAAGTTTTAGTTTTGGGTATGCCACTTATTTCTCTATTTATCAAGACGATTTCAGTTGTGTTATAGAAAGCTAATGCCAATTGCTTTAGATTAAAAAAGATAATTAATTGGTTCATTTAACTGAGAAGTAGAGGCACCCCTAAATTCTGAGTCTTAAATTAGATTCTCAGAATTCTCTCTCTCCCTCTCTCCTAACCTAACTCCTTTTTATGCTACAGAAAAAAAAAAAAAAAGAAAATTTTCTCAGTGGCTGTGACGAGGGCTACTCTGGATTATTTTCCTCTCTTAATCTCTCTTCGATTGCCTTCTGCCCTCCACTACTCCCCTGAAACTGATCTTCCCTAGGTTGCCTATGATTCTCATTTTTCCAAATGCAGTGGGCACATTTCTGGTCATATTATTCAATCTCCCGGTAAAATATTACACATTTGAGCATGCCATGCCTTGTGAAACACTCTTTTTACTGCTTAGAGGACACGAGTCTCTGGATTTCTTCCTGATTCTTTGTTTCCTTGGCTAGATTTTCCTCCTCTTCCACTCCTCTAAATATCAAAATCTGAAAGTCCTAGCTGATCTCATTAGGTGCCATGGTTGAAACACTAGTTATACACATGTTTATGACTCCCAATTTTTTTACATACAACCACTTGGCTTGTTGGATACATATATCCAACAACCTACTTAATATTGTCACTTGAATATTTGCTAGGCAACTAAGAATTAATATATTCATTTAAAAAAATGAAACAATGCCATTTGCAGCAACACAGATGGACCTAGAGATTATCATACTAAGTGAATAGGTCAGAAAGAGAAAGACAAATACCATATGATATCACTTATATGTGGAATCTAAAATATGACACAAGTGAACTTATCTACAAGGCAGAAACAGATTCACAGATATAGAGAACAGACTTGTGGTTGCCAAGGGGGAGAGAGGGTGAGGGAGGGATGGATTGGGAGTTTGGGATTAGCAGATGCAAACTATTATACATAGAATGGATAAACAACAGAGTCCTACTGTATAGCACAGGGAACTATATTCAATGTTCTGGGATAAGCCATAATGGAAAAGAATATGGAAAAGACTGTATATATATGTATAACTGAATCATTGTGCTGTACAGCAGAAATTAACACAACACTGTAAATCAACTATATTTCAATAAAATAAATTTAAAAAAAGAATTAATGTATTCAAAATGAACTCCTTATATTCTATACCTTCCCCAGACTTCCCTCTCTTATGGAACCACCCATCCATATGTTTAAGCCACAAATGTATTTAAATCTTCTCTTTCTCTCACAGTCCACCTAATCCATCACAGAGGACAATTATTAAAACCACTCCATTAAGTAATGTGAATTGTTATGTTTATCTCCTCTTATTGATGGTTCTCTTAGATCATCTCCCCCACAACCCATGCCCACAAACACAGCAATTAATATTGTAGACGAGGTTTCCAATGTCACTCAAAAACCACTCAAAAACAAATTGAGTCTTGGCAACCCTTGTAGAGCTCACGCTACAGAGAGTAGTGACTTTGTTGAAAAACAAAGGCTTCCTTTGTGCGAAAAGTTTTGCAAGCTATGTTGGACCACAAGCTATGAAATTCCTTGGCAATAAATAACCGAGGCAAGCACTGGAAAAATTACCTATCCTACCTGTGGAATGGGCAGGAACCCCTAGGTCTGAAGATACTTTTAGATCACAGAACTGGTTTGGTCTCATTTCAATTTTACAGCTAAAAACAAACAACAAATTCCTCATGCTACCCCCATTCCTCATGCTACCCCCATCCTAGACAAAACAGACTTTTACATTTATTAATATTTCTACTTTAACAAGTTATTTCCAGCCGTCCCTAGGTTTATGCACATCCTAAAATAGACTCCCAAAGGCCCTTAATTTAGAAGCATGGTTACCCCCTGTTTTAGTTTGCTAGGGCTGCTCTTAAAGAGTACCACAAACTGAGTGGCTTAAAAATAAATTTATTATCTCACTGTTCTGGAGACTAGAAGTTCAAGATCGAGTGTCGGTAGAGTTGGTTCCTTCTGAGGGCTGTGATGAGGAATCTGTTTTATGCCTCTTCTCCGGCTTTGGGCAATTTGCTGGCAATATTTGGCATTCCTTGGCTTCTAGAAGTACGGCCTTTTTCTCTGACTTCATCCTCACATGATTTTCTCCCTGTATGTCTGTGTCCAAATTTCCACTTTTATATGGATGCAGCCATATTGGATTAGGAGCCCATCTTATTCCAACGTGTCCTCATTTTAACTAATTACATCTGCAAAAAATAAAGTCGTGTTCTGAGGTCCTAGGAGTTAGAACTTGAACATTTGAATTTGGAAGGGACCAAATTTAACCATAACACCCCCAAATTGGAGTGGGAGGAAGCAGGGAACTCTGAGTAATGAAGAAACATTTAAGCTCTGACTGAAAATAGAAATATTCACCAAAAAGTCAATCGATAGTTGAAATATAAAGTTAGGGATCCAGACATAGAGATTTCTAAGACGCTTTTAATCTTCAAATAAGTCCTCTGGGCTGTATGAATAGATAAATATACCAGAGAGAAGTGGGACACGGGAAAAGGTGAGGCAATTAATCACTGACTTGCATGTAAAGATAAAGTGTTTGGTTATAAAAGTCAAAAAGCAATAGTATCAGGTTCTAAGAAATTAAAGCCAACAACTGAAGAGGCCTAGGACCCATTCCTCAGGTACAGCTAGTCCCTTTAAGTTCTGGTCCATTCTTGCCACCGAATCCAAGCTTGCTCTGCTCACCGCACGACAGGCCAGTAAATCAGAGACGAGGTGTTGAGGCAAGGAATACGACTTTATTCGGAAAGCTGGCAGACCAAGAAGACAGCAGACTAAAGTCTCAGAATAACCATCTTATCAGAGTTTGGATGCCAGTTTCTTTTATAGCACAGAGAGGGGGAAGAGATGAGGAAGTAAAGTAAAAAGGCCATGAGTTTTGCAAATATCCCCTGGAATGGCCAGCCTCCAGGAGGGGATGTGTTATTTTCTTTTCTTGCATCCATCTACAGGTGGGCAGGGTCAGAATGTTTCCCTGAACAAAGACACTTTGGTTTAACATTCAGGCAGAGGAGCAGGGTTCCCTGAGGCAGGCCATTATGTAGAGACCGTATCCGTTTAGAGAACAAGAGCAACAGTAAGTAAAGGTTAAAGTAAAATAAACATATCCAACATGTAGTCAGATTTGGCTCTTCCCTGTTACATTCTCAGAGCACTTTTGTGGAACAGGGCAAAGGCTTTCCCTGCTGGTAGGACTCACAGAACCGACTCTCCACTCTCTGGCTTGTGGTATATGCATTCTGCTATCCTTGAGTTTCTTTCACAGGTCTTTCTTTCTCCTCAAATCTCCTTAGTGTCCCACTTAATAGAGGACAGCTGGATTCTCATACCTGATCTGTGTTGTCTTTCATGTAACATCTAGAAAACTTCTCTTTCTACATGTGAAAGAATGATAGTAGAAAAGGTCAATAAACTATTAGTATTATTACGTAAATAGTTTTGACTTGGATAGCCCCTAAAGGGTATCAGGGACAGCCTGTCACTATACATCCATTCAGTAACTGCAAGAGACTCATATTTATACAACTCTAAATTTAAGCACTAAACTGTTCCTGAAGCTAATAAATGAGATCTTCATACAAAACACATGGTCATCTAAAATTTTCTTCTTGAAGCCCCAGGCCCTGAAAAACGGGAAAAAGAAAAACTATTTCTAAGAAACAGGTTAAGGGTCTGATGTATCAAAGGACTGAAATATTCAGAAGACTTAAATGAAGAAATCCAAATTACAAAGCGTCGAGAAGAGTCCAGGGCATACATGGGGTACATTGAGCCTACATGGAGCCTACCATAGGAAATGTCACCTTTAACATCTAATGATTCAAACATAAGATAACTGGGGTGACCACAGATCATCCGGTCACCTGAAACTTGGGATCAGTCTTTTATTTTAAATTGAAGTATGTACATATATATATATATATATATATATATATATATATATATATATATATATATATATATATATATATATATTTATCCCTCCCCCCTTTCCCCTTTGTTAACAATAGATTTTTTTGCAATGTCTCTGAGTCTATTTCTGTTTCATAAATAAGTTAATTTGCATCATTTTTTTAAGATTCCATGTATAAGTGATATCATATGATATTTGTCTTTCTCTATCTGACTTACTTCATTTAGTTTGATAATGTCTAGGTGCATCTGTGTTGCTGCAAATGGCATTATTTCATTCAATTTTATGGCTGAGTAATATTCATATATATCACATCTTATATATCATATGTATCATTTATGTGTGTGTGTATATATATCACATCTTCTTTATTTCTTATTCATCTGTCAATGGACATTTAAGTTGCTTCCATGTCTTGGCTATTGGAAATAGTGCTGCTATGGACATGGGGGTGCATTTATCTTTTTGAACTAGAGTGTTCATCTTTTCTGGATATATGCCCTGGAGTGAAATTGCTGGATCATATGGCAACTCTATTTTTAATTTTTTAAGGAACCTCCATTCTTTTCTCCAAAATGGTTGCACCAATTTACATTCCCGCCAACAGTGTAGGAGGGTTCCCTTTTCTCCACGTTCTCTCCAGCATTTATTATTTGTAGACTTTCTGGTGATGGCTGTTCTGATCGGTGTGAGATCAGAATTTGCATTTCTCTAATAATTAACAGTGTTGAGCATCTCTTAATGTGACTGTTGTCCATATGTATGTCTTCTTTGGAGGAATGTCTGTGTAGGTCTTCTGTTCATTTTTTGATTGGGTTGGGTTTTTTTTGATATTGACCTGTATGAGCTGTTTGTATATTTTGGAAATTAATCTGGTCTTACATTTAGGTCTTTAATCCACTTTATGTTTAATTTTGTATATGGTTTTAGAGAATGTTTTAATTTTGTTCTTTTACACATGAGCTGTCCAGTTTTCCCAGCACCACTAATTGAAGAGACTGTCTTTTTTCCGTTGTATATTCTTGCCTCCTTTGTCATAGGTTAACTGACCATAAATGCATGGGTTTATTTCCGGGCTTTCAAGCCATACTGTTTTGATTGCTGTAGTTTTCTAGTACAGTCTGAAGTGAGGGAGCATGATTCCTCCAGCTCTGTTCTTCTTTCTCAAGATTGTTTTGCCTATTTGGGACTTTCTGTGTTTCCATAAAAATTTAAAATTTTTTGTCCTAGTTCTGAGAAAAATGCCATTGGTAATTTGATAGGGATTACATTGAATCTGTAGATTGCCTTGGATAGTATGGTCATTTTAACAATATTGATTCTTCTAATCCATGAACATGGTATATCTTTCCATGGGTTTTTGTTGTCTTGATTTTCTTCATTATAGTTTTCAGAGTACAGGTCTTTTGCCTCCTTTGGTAGGTTTATTCTTAGATATTTTATTCTTTTTGATGCGATGGTTGGGATCAGTCTTGAATACTACTTTTCCATTTAATTAATTACCAAACCATCTTGTAAATATTTCTTGTCTCTTCCTTCTCTTCGCTACAAATAGGAACTTATCATTTCTAAACTGGATTTTTGCAAGCCCTGACACATGATATACCTGACACTGGTCTCCTAATAAATCTGTTCTCAGTAGACACAGAGTTTTCTGTCTGAGGGCAAATCTGAATACACTTCAAACCCTTTAATGGCTCCCCATTGCCTATAGGATCAACACCAGTTTTTATAATGGAAAGAGCATAGATTTGACATCAGAGAGATGACTGGATGAATCCTAAGTTGATTTGAGACCTCAGGGAAATCACTGTCTGTACTTCTATTCCATGGAACATATGGTGTAATGGGAGATATAGACCATTCCAGTTACTGGGGGTGGGGTGGGGAAGGTGGTAAAATGGGAGAAGGATTATGAGAGCACCTGGTGAGGACATCTAACTCAAACTTGAAAGAGGAAGAAAAGCATTTTGGAGTAAGTGCATCTAATTGAAGACCTGAAGGGAGAAGTTTGTTGGGTTTTGTTGGTTAATGGAAAAGGGGATGAGAGGAGGTGGTGGAAACAGAGCAGAGCAATTCTCTGCAGAAGTAGAGGGAAAGGGATGCATTAATTAAAACTTGACTGTAAGGAACAAGGCTTTTTGGTTTTTTTATAGATAAGAAAGTAAGAGAGAATACATTCCTTTCAAGAAATTGAAAGTGGTGTCATAGTAATATGCTGGCTGTGGTATAAGATAAAACTGGAGAAATAAGTAGGGGGTTAGACCACAGAGGATTATAAAATCTGTTAAGAAGTATATATTTGACCCTGACGGGGCTAATTTAGGATTTAAGCGAGGAGAAATAGGAGGTCTGCGTTGTAGAATCTTCACTCTGGCTATAGTGTTGAGGAGTCATCAAACAAGGACCATAATGAAAGTAAAGTAGGGAGAAGTTTCTGCAGTTGGTGGCCTGGACAAGGGTAATGGTGGTAGAGATAGAGAAAAGAAGATGAACTGAAGAACAGTTTGAGAGAAATTATTCATAGTACTTAGCAATTGGATGTGTGGGGTGAGGAAGAAGAAAGAATCAAAGCAGCACAGATTTCTCATATAAGCCACAGGGGGTGCAGGTAGCACCTCTCCCTGGCCTAGGGGATTTGAGAGCAGGAACAGATTTGGGGCAGGAAGCTAATGGACAGGTAGAGTTTGAGTTGCCTCTGAGAACCTTGGTGGGCCTATTCAGTAGGCAGTTGGATATCCAGGTCAGGGGTCAGGAAGAAGATCAGGACTAATGATGAAAACTTGGTTCTTCTCTGTGGATTGTCCTCTAAAGGCAAGTCACTAAGGGAGAATGTATAGAAAGAGCAGACAAGCAGGCTGCAATCCCACAAAAGAGCTTTCATCATTTGCAAAATGGGAATGCAAATTTCCAGGACCAGTGGGAAAAATACACAAGCTAACATACGTAGGAGTACCTTGCAGAACACTTGGCTTACAGTAAGGGCTCAATAAATATTTTATTGAATGAATAAATGAATAATTCAACAAAAGCGTACACCTAATTTACTAATTTCCTTGTAGAGGTTAAGCAAAGTGAAAGTTAGTTGGCCATCTCTGAGAAAATTTTATGAAGAAAATGTAGGTTATGCCCATGCAAAAAGATACTTGCTCTTACCACCAGAGCCAAGACTTATAAGGGGCAAGGCATTTGCTTTTTCTTAGACAAGAAAGTCACATTTATTAGCACTGGGTCAGCTATTTAAAACTGACCTCTGTTTGATCTTGACATTTACAAGCAAAAGGAAGTCTTTAGTTATGTAACAGGCCAGAAGTCCACGCATCCCTGACAACAGAAGCCCATTTGTCATTGTGCTCAACTCTACTCAAAACAACACATTTCTTCACCAGCTTGTATTCTTTCCTTACATTCTCTGAGGTTCCCAATTGGTGTGCAACAATCCAGTAAGAGGGTTAAAATTGACAACTGCTTAGACAGGAGGGTGTGTGTGTGTGTGTGTGTGTGTGTTAAGAGGGAACTCTTCTGCAATAAAATAAACTAGAACCAAATTGTTTAACAAAATTCTCAATTGCTTGGTTTCATGGTGATTAGGAAACGCATTCCAAGTCAAACAAGCTGCTTGTGATTTTGTGGCATTAAAGTAGACTTCCAAACGGATTGGAAAACAAAAACTCATTCACAGAAACTCATGATTTCAGATTGGCATATCAAGCATAATTTCTGAGCGTTTGCAGAAATGAATACTCCTACCAAGGGCACATTACTTATTTCAAATAAACTTGACATCAAGGGATCCACTGTTGCATTTAAACAATGGAAAAAGAACCAGAACATTTTTGGTGGCAATCTCAATATGTATCAAATCACTTTTAGCTACTTACACACATATTCAGCAACTAAAAATTTGCTGGAGATCTATATTCTTTCTATTCCTAAACTTAAAGAAAACGTAGATTGAACACTAAGACGCAAATAATGGGAGTTTATTTTAGAGCCTTAGGTACAAAATGATGAATAAATATTGGTTATTAGAGTCAAACATACTAGCCTTTTGTCTTTCTGGTTTTCTGCTTACTTTTCTCAGTCGTAAAGTTAAAAGATCAGTTAGAAGCTTCGTTCAATCGCCAGAAACTTTTGCATATGTCAGAGGGGTTCATGATGGTTCTCACACTGAGAGGAAGTATTGGTAAAGGACCCAGAAGACTGACTCTAAATTCCAGCTCAAAAATTCACCTGAGATTTACAACGAGAAATAACTGCTGAAAGTCATTCCATTATAGAGCATTGGCATTGAATTGAGAGTCCATAGAGTCATGCATCTATGAGTAACTGAGTTTTGACAAGGCTTTCAAGACCATTCAAAGGGGAAAAACCGTCTCTTCAACAAATGGTGCTAGGAAAACTGGATATTTACATGCAAAAGAACCTTGACGAGACAAAGCACTACATGCAACAGTATGGTGAAGGGGTTGGATGAGCAAAGCAGGTATTTGCTAACCTAATATCCATTCTCCCCTTCTTAGTAAAAAAAAAAAAAAAAAAAAACCCTATACTCTTGGGGTAACAATGTGCCCAGTTAAAAATCCATATTTCCTAGGCCCCATGATATTAACCATGGTCAGGCATATGTAAGAATTCATTAGGTGAGTTTTGGAGAAAAGCTCTTCAAAGAGGCTGCTCAGCTGGCAGTTGTCCATCCCTATTTTGCACTTGCCTTTTTCATCTTCATGCTACTTGACTTCATGAATGGCTGCAGCTGCAGGTACCTCTTGGACCCTGAGGATGGGAGCTACGTTTGTGAATGCACGGAGACCAAGCCCAGGCCTCTGAGAGCTGCAGAGCTCCTGAGCCTATTCTGGGCTCCCTGTGTCCAGACTTACTCAATTACTTGTTTAGGCCACTCTTATTTGGGTTGTTGTTTTATGTACCCAAGATTAATCCTCACTGATTCACTTAGTTACTGTGGAGCTGGGGGGCACGAAGCAAGAGTGATGGTTCCTCTTCACCATTTGGTTTGGGTTAGGGCTGGAAATTCAGTGTAGAGTGAGAACTTGTTAGAAATGCACATTCTTGACCTCCACCCCAGATGGACTGAATCCTACACTCTAGGGGTGGGACCCAGCAATCTGTCTAACAAGCCTCTAGGTTCCAGTTTGGGAACCAGGGTGAGTTCTTTTTGTTCAGTGCTGCTTGAGTAGGAAACTTCTTTAAATGACTTTGACCTATGACCACACGTTCTTAAGAACAGGGTCTTTGAATTTTAAAAATACTTATGTTCGAATATCAGCCTCATTGTTTATTAACTGTATGACCTTGGGAAAACGGCTTAACATTTTTGAGTCTCGTTTTCCTCATGGAGATTATAATAGTGCCCCTAATAAGGTTCTTGTGTGGATCAGATGAAATGTCTGTCAATCGAAGCACAGTACCTGGAACACTATAGATGCTTAATGAATGTCAGTTTCTCTACTCTGCCTGCCATTGGCAATACACTGCAGGGGTCTGGTACCAGGCCTGAATCCCTGTAGGATGTGAACTTAGCCACCACCCCACTACAACCCCTTTCATGCTTTGTCTCCATTATTGCTTCTGCTATTCTTTAGGATGGAAGAGAAACTTAGGGAGATCCCAGGGGAAAAAAGAAAGGGAAAGGAATCCTCTTGGAATATAACGTAATTGATCCAGTTCAGTAAAGAGTGAGGATACAGGAAGCTGCTGTTACTAGTTTTATTTGGGGCTTTCGGAAATGTCTCTCTCATCAGGTGAGGGGGAAACTATGCCTAACTGGCATATGAGCTATGACTAAGAAGTAAGAAAAAGACTCCCATGTGCTTTTTTCAAAAGTTGAGAAATAAAACTAGCATGTTCTTCTCCATTGAAATTTCTCTGCACTTCGAGTGTCACCAATAAATCTCTCTTTATGAAAACAAAAAGGGCACAATTATTTTTATGCTCCAAAGACCATCATGGGCCCCTTGCTGTGTCTTGTCTATGTCTTATTCCTACCCGGGAAACACAGTTGGTAGAAAAAAAGATCAAGTTCCCCACCGAGCTTCCCACCTCCTAGCTCCTGCTTCAAATAATGACATCTCTTTCGCAGCTAGCATATATGCCACACTTAATATATAACTAATGTTTTGCTAGGTATGGTATCCGAAAGATGCCTGAAGCTAATTCTGACTACGTAATTGTTACTGGATTCACCTCCTTGGTGAGAAAATGACCACAGATTCCCCTCACCCCCCAGTTTCTGCCCGCCCCCCTCCAAATTCTGAAAAGACCAGACACTGGAGCTGAATGGGCAATTCAGCTCCCAATCTTGGCAAAATCAGAGAATGGGCAGAAACAGATAGAAGACTTAAGAGATGAAGCAGAAAGAAGGTTAAAATACTAAAGTCCCTTTATCAAATGAGGAGCTGAGGAAGAAGATAAGAGAAAGCTGGGTGGTAAAAAAAAGCCAGCTAGGGCAAGGGAGCTGGGGTGGGAAGGGGACCTTTTCTGGTTGAAAGACTCTGAGATTGTGAGCACTAGAGAAGAACCACTGTGTTGAGATCTGGGTGTCTTTCAAACACTTTGAGAGACATCAGTAAAAAAGGAAACTTACACACACACACACACACACACACACACACACACACACACACACACAAGCCCATGACATATGACTCAGAATATACAGTTCTGTTATGACCACTAGCAGCGGTAGAGATAAATTAACATTAATCGAGAACCTACTAAGAACCAGGTTACACTCATCTCGTTCAATCCTCACTACAGCCCTATGAAGCCAATGTGTTCACCCTCTTCTGCATAAGACCACTGTGACTCAGAGAGACTAAGTGAACTGCCCAAGGTCATAAAGCTAGCAAGTCCTGGAGCAGAAACAAAGCCGGAGCTCTCCTGGGTCTGCTGCTGGGAGCCGGGAGCCAGAGGCTGGTGATGACTGAGACACACTGGGCCGATGCTGCTCCCAGAGGAAATGTCTCAGGAACTGGCCTCCCTCGTCCCTCTGAGCTGGTGGCTCTCTGGATCTGTGCTCCACTGTGACACTGTGGCTTCTCCTGACACTCTCTTAGCACAAAAGCTGTGCAATCTCTTAGCTTGCGTACAGTCATCAACTACAACCCCCGGAGCCCCTTTCTTTCTCCCTCCCATGTGCACTGGGGATAGAAGCCAGCACACAGGCAAAAACTGCCTTTTTTTGAGTTTCCCCTGAAACCTCTTCACGCTTCTTTTTTCTCCTCTTGACTCTTTTCCTCCTTTCCTGTGCCTCCTTCTAGTCCTTTCTCTACTACCTAATTTCCAGGCATTTCCCCCCACGGGTCTTAACCTGCAGGAAATATAATCAAATATTTTCTTTAGCAAAACTTGGCAATGTTTTGAATTATCTACAGTTATTACCCAGGAAAAGAGATGGATTCTTATGTCCCTTTCTCACTCTGGCCAGCTGACTTGCTGCAAACTTACTTCTTAGAGCTGTGAACAGCCCAGATTAAAAGTATTAATTGCAAATTATCCTGCTGTCATATTTCTTTTATTTTGACACTAGTGGCATGACTGCAGAGAAATAAAGAATAATTGTTAGCTAAGGGAATCCAACAAGGAAGTCTGTGACCTCACAGAGGAAGCGCCACACTCTCCTTATCTCCTCACTAAGTTCCTTCTTTTGCATAGTAAGCCAACAGAGACCTTGCTGGAAGGGACCCTAGAAAGGTTCAGTTTAAGTAACCTGAGGCCCAGGACCAACAGGTGTTTAGTGTAGATGAACCCCGAGGCATCTATCTGGGTTAGTTCTATGTGCATCACTAAGAGGCAGAGCCAGGAGGTAAGAATTCAGCTAATGTCAAAATTTAGCCATTTCGCAAAGGCAGGACCCACTGGTTGACAATACCATGAGCTTCCACTCCTTAGTTCCAGCACAAATCTTTGTCCTCGACATTTCCTCTCCTCTTCCCACTTGTTTCTAGCCCACCAGGCCAGCCCATCTGACAAAATGATTTGGATTACCAGTGAAAGCCAGCTAGCATTCCCACTGTCTTTGTGACAAATCCTAAATTAATGGTATTTAAAAGAAGCCTTAACTCAGCCATAAAAAGAAATGAAATTAAGTTATTTGTAGTGAGGTGGATGGATCTAGAGTCTGTCATACAGAGTGAAGTAAGTCAGAAAGAGAAAAACAAATACCGTATGCTAACACATATATATGGAATCTAAAAAAAAAAAAAAAGGTCGTGAAGAACCTAGGGGCAGGAGGGGAATAAAGACGCTGGGATGAAGTGAGAGAGTGGCATGGACATATATACACTACCAAATGTAAACTAGATAGCTAGTGGGAAGCAGCTGGATAGCACAGGGAGATCAGCTCCGTGCTTTGTGACCACGTAGAGGAGTGGGATAGGGATGGTGGGAGGGAGGGAGATGCAAGAGGGAAGAGATATGGGGATATGTGTATATGTATAGCTGATTCACTTTGTTATAAAGCAGAAATTAACACACCATTGTAAAGCAATTATACTCCAATAAAGAAGTTAAAAAAGAAGCCTTAACATGTATACACATAAACAGGAAAAAATACTCCTTCACATACACACACACACACACACACACACACACACATCATTGTCTGGACCACTAAAGACAGTTTCTCTTTTTGCAACCACAAAGTGGCCTAGCCTGGTAAGGAAGACAGTGGCACCCAGTGGACAAATGTTTGATTGTTTGAGACAGGTGTCCCATTCAGAAATAGTCTCCTTTCTTAGCTTGAAGAAAGGCTATTTGCTCCCCTTACCTTTCCCTATCCTTCTGCCATCACATTTTTAAAACATCTACTGAATTTAAAAATAGGGGGGAGGGGAGTGTCGTTACAGTTTTTATCTCTTCAAGAATAAGACTAAACTGAAACACTGGAGAAAGGAAAAATTTCAGGATTAAATCCTCTGAGAACAGTGTCTATATTTGATTAACCTATTTCAACAGTAACAGCGGAGACAGCCAAATCTAATAAAATATTCAGCTTAATTAAAAATGTAACGTTGAAAATGCCTGTAATGTGCTTTTCTTTGCACATAATATTCTCCTTTTCCTCACACCATTGCCAACTTCCAATTAAATTGCCTTGGTTATATGCAAATTTGGCAACTCCAGGGGCAATACTTCAGGAAAATAACATACACAGATCCTGCAACTTGATACTATGCTGCAGTCTATCTGGGAACCATACAAATACCTACTATTTTCACTCTCCAGCCCCTGCAGTGATTCTTTTGGTTGTGAGCTACTTGGGTAGAAAAGCTTTGCTTATCTATCTTTCTTCCCTCAAACTGCTAACTAACATCTTACTCACGGTAGTTAGAAAGAAGTTGAGTGAAATCCAGTTTCCATTTTATGTAATTAATCTGCTAAACACTGAAAAGAAGTATCTAATTGTTTGATGTTACATAAAGGGATCATCCAGTTAAGAATCTTAAATATTAGGGGCTATTTGCGCTGGAGAAAAACATTTTATAAAGAACAAAAGGGATGAGGACTTTTATGGGTGAACTGAATTTTACTGATTTAAATCATTAAAAGACGTTCAATTACAAAATAAGCATACATCTTCTTAGTGTAACCTAATACCAGCAAGGGTGCCCTTTTTAGTTAGCCGTTCAAAATTTCTTCCAAGTTTGCGTGCTCTGAAATCCTTAGTTTTTATGCTTTGAAATGGTACCTCATGTTTATCATTATATTCTTTGTAATTCAAATTTTGCCACAGTTTGAAGCTTGCTTTTTCTGTTGTTTTAAAGAAAAGATGAGTTGGCAAGCCAGCGTTATGACACATGGGTGAGATGGAATCTTTCCCCAGTGGGTCTGGGCCTAGGGCACCACGCTTTTGTTAATTGACAGAAGGCCCCTGTGACCCCTTGTGTCTATCACATTTAGGTAGTCAGCAACAAACACATCCCGAAGTAAGAGATGTACTTTTTTGGTAAGCTGAAAAAAAAAATGGAGGCCATTTGTACATGTATCCCTACAATACACGTTAAATGTACTTCTTTTTGTCATAACACAAGCACACTTTCCCCCTCGTCTCTGCAAAAATTCTTATAAAATTCTGATGCACTCAACTTTTGCTATACAGACCTTTCTTATTAAAAACTCAAAATTGTTTTTCAAAAGTTTCTAAAAATTTATTTGCAAAATGTCTCAATCCATGACAAATCAATCAATGTTTATAAAATCTCAGGGTCTGTGTCCTTTTCCTCCACTGACTGCCACCAACAGTGAGCACTGGTGCCCTGTGCTGTGGGAGGACCCACACTCCTGGCAGCTTTGCCCTCTGCCAAGCCCCCCTGCCCAGGGGCAAGGGCAACGGTAACAGCAGGATTTGTACCACGTACACTGTACTGTTTGCAAAGTGTAATTGTGTTGGGAAATGGTCTGAGCTTTACTGAGAGCCATACTCCGTGTCTCCGCACTCGGAGACCTGGTGTGTAGGCAGATGACATATAAGGCAACCCGACGGCCGGTAGAGGCTACACTCCACCTATGACTTGCTTTGCTTCTGTGAGTGTCACAGCCCAAGAGGGATGCCAGGATTTGAAAAACTCTCTTTCTTCACATAATTGGAGAAAGTTGCTCCTGTGTAGTTCCTATAGGTTTTATCTTACTTTGGGGTTTATCTGTTTATAATGCAAATATGTTTCACTTATTCAGAAATCTACTTGCTTAAAGATGGCTTTCCTAACTCATGGGCTGTGGCGAATGAAAATCAAAATATAAATCTAAGAGGAGTTTTAAAGGCTGAAAAGCTCCATACAGATTAAAGTAATTATTGTTATAACTAAAATGAATGAAATGGGGTGTGTGTGTGTGTGTGTGTGTGTGTGTGTGTGTGTGTGTGTATGTGTCATTAGGTACAGAGGTTAAAACACGTATTTAGATTTTCCTTGCTCTACTGCACACTGAGGAACATATATTTCCAATCCCAGTGACAGGTATTACCTGTTCGGATAAGACTTTAGCCTTTGCTTCTGCTTCCATCAGGCAAATCTCCAAGGCCTCGAGCCGTGCCAAGGTAAACGCCATCTGTCTGGTTTCCAGGGACTCTTTCTTTAAAACAATAATCAAGTATTACTTTTTGACATGGGTAGTTTCCTGAGTGCATCTCAAACAACTCTGGGGACTAAGGACAGTCTTAATAAACTCACACAAATCATCTCCTTTTCTTCTTCAACATAGCAATAAAACAATGAAATGTTACAAAAACAATAGTGTTATTTAACAGTTTAGAGTCTAAAGGCAGCGTAAAAAAAATGCATATTAATGAGCAATGAACAGCTTTAGAAAGGTAGAATAAAATATCCATGTTGAAATTTGGTTAGTCTGCAACTTTTATTCCTGATACAGAGCTTTTCTTCAAGAGGTTAGAACCAGAATTTCACATTCCCAATAAGAGATGTCATCTAGAATGCCTACATTTTTAACATTCACCTAGCTTGGGGGTCATAGTCATTTGAATTCAGAGAAGCTCTTGGTTCCTTTGATTGTCACCTTCTTATCACAAGTTTAATTAAAGCAAAGATACTACATGGTTTAGAATCAGATCATTCTTCCCCAGAACGTGGCTAATATGACTCAAATCAGCAGATGTGTAGACTTTCCCTCTCAAAATTAAGTTACTCTTTATCACGTACAAGCAGAAAAATGTGCAAAGTTGGTATGAGAATATGTTACCAGCACTACTGAGACTAGAGCACTTCCTGACTACTCTTTGGCCATTGAGACAATTAATTAATAAAGACACAGCAATATGGAAACTTCAAAGGAAAACCTCATATGTGCTAGGATTATGAGGTTCCTATAGCTTCCTGGGATGTGTCCTGTCTTCTTGTGAAAGTTCAGGCTGCTGCAGCTGCTTCCAATTAACCCCACAGGAAAAAAAGAACTGAGTTCCTACATATTAAAAAAAAAAGAACAAAAAAAATACCCCTGCTGCTTTATTTCCCCTTTGGTTTAGGAGCCCACCAATTTTATACATATGTGCATTTCCTGACGATACAATAGAGCCATCTGGTGGTAAATGAACCAGCCATAAAAACAAAGCATTTATTCAGTTCCTATAATTGTTCATGCCATCCTTTGAACCTTAGGACCCTGGCAAGGACCTCTGATAGAAATAAATGTTGCTCTGTTCAAAAACAGCATGGCTCCTAAATCACACATTGCTGCGTAATCTCCCCGAGGTCAGCCTTTGGGGGGTGAACATCTTGGGTTAGAACAGTGATATTCGGGATGAACAAATGACCCTCAGCCTCCCATATATGATTCCAATAATTTCAACAGTCAGTCCAAAATATCTCAAAACAAAAGCCTCAGAACAAAATTCTTGTGTATTTATACTTACAGGTAGTTTATGCTACAAAACATTTTATGCATAAAGGAGAAATTGTCAAAAATCCAAACTTTTCCAAAAAGGTTAAGGATTCCTGACCTAGATTGCTATTTCCAGGGGGAATCTTCTTGTCCAGTGTTTGACCTCGAGGAAGTTTTTAAAAGTAGACCCAACAAGATCATCTAATCTATTTCTCTAGGTCTTTTTCTCCAAACATCCCTAATTTTCCCTGACAAGAAGGACAACCATTTCCAGTAAGACATTGCAAGTCAAAGCCAAATGAAACAGGCTTGACTGGAGACTGTTATTAAATAACATAGGACTTTTTGTGCAGGTAGATTTAAGAAACCATCATGTGTTATAGAACAAGGAGAGTCCTGAGCAAACTGTGAGGAATGCAAAGCCTGTCTCCACCTTTACCCAGCTGTCACTCTCCACTCCCTGGCTTGCCTTTCTGTCCCCCTCTCCTTTAAGGGGAAGAGCCATGAATGTATCTACACTGGAGAAAGAATGGCCTAAACAAAGTCAAGCACTTTTTAATAGGAGACAACCTCCATTAACCAAAGGAATACAGATTAAATCAAGAATAATCTCGCAAATAAGTAAATACCTGGCGTTGGAAGTTTTGGAGGTAGGTGTGTGTTTTCAGGGACTCTAAACAGTTAGGTGTAGTCAGTCCTTGCCCCAGTTTTGCAGGATGCAGTGGTACGAGAGCAGAAAGTTAGGATTTATACCCTGAAGTTCATTCTCCCTCAGGCACATGTGGACACACAGTACATAAATTGATTTATGTTTCTTATGAACATGAAACTGTCTTGGTGGTTAAAGTAATGGCAGAGTGAATTATATTAATCAAAACTGAAAACATATGATATATATAGGTGTTTGGGGATTGAACCTGTGTCTGTGGATTTCCAAATGGTAAATTCCAGCACTTCAAGTGGGTAGTCCAGTTTTTAACTTCTACTCTTTGTCCTAAAATTTTCTACCTAAATATCCATCAGTAATCTAAGTGCATGTATCTAAGATAACCAAGATGATCAAAGTAAAAGAATATTACAAAATATTAATAATTCTATAAACCTTTTGGTTACAGTAAAGACACTAGATTACTATGCATGTGTGTTAAAGTTGACAGTCTACTAATTGACAAACCTTATGGAAAATTGTAAGAGTAGATTTTCTTTTAGCTGCAATGTTTCCTCATTTGAGAATCTGGAGGAAAATCTACTCTTTGTTCTAAGTTAATTTTTCTTATTTCTCTAACCCATCTCAGTACCTTTTCATTGTCCCCTTCCTTACTTTTAAGTCATTATTTCTTTGTCTTACAATGACCTTGCTCTTTCTCAGCCAAACAAATCCCCTCCACCCTTCAGGACTGGTTCAAGGTCTCTGATTCGTCGAGATCATCCACATCCCTCTGAATCCACGTGCAGCACTTAGAAAGACGCCTGAATGCAGAGGCTAGACTGGTCACTGCACCGAGCATTTAGTAGGAGCTCAATAAGAGTTGTTGATTGATTGAAGGCTCAGCAGTCAGAGAAGGGGACTGCACCAGATAGAGCGGTCCTTCACGCTGAGAGGCTGTAACAGTGACTCCTTTGAGCAACACTTCCCCTGCATCTGGCTTAGAACACTGACAAGGATCAGAGCCCCAGAGACAGAGAAAGTCCACTTGCCAAGGCCAGGGGCCAGACAGTGTAGCAGAGGGCAAGGAGGTGGCCGTGGCGTTGGGTGATGATGGCAGGGCTGATGTGAGGATTAAATGACGTAAATCAGGTAAATGCTTGGACAGATGAAGTGCTCAATTAATATTATTTTGAATAATTCTATTCTCCTAATTCTTTTAAGGGAATCATTTGATATTAAAACTTTCTAACTTGTTTTTAAACCCTAGTAAAAGAAAGTTCCCATAGAGGCCCTTTGGTAACAGCAAACGATCAAACCACAGCAGTGAGAAATTCAGTCAAGTATGCAATTAGAACAAAGCTAATATGTTAAATATGTGGGTGCATTTCTTTAAAAGCAAGATTGCTAAATAATGATGTGGCTATGGCAAATTCCACCTTTACACAAGAGCAATTTGACATGAGTCAGTTGAAGACAATTAAATGTTTCTAGCAATCTGGAGCATCTATCGTGCAGGGTTCCAGCAGCAGCCCCTGCCCCGTAGTGCGGTAACTTCCCGCCAGGTAAAACACGCTTTCAACACATTTTGCAACAAACTTCCTGCTTGATGTCTCCCCTATTTATTACCGTGGTCCATTCATCTTTCCCAGTGCTTGACAAGCGCCGAAGGCCCTAAACTTCCCTCTACGACCTGCTCATATTGCCCACGCTAGCCCCTTACCTCCGGGCAGACTTTTTCCATTCCTCCCTCAGTCTCTGGTGATCAGAATTCATTTTACAGTGGAAAGTTCATCACTCTCATGTCCTTCTGTGCTTAGCATTTGCAATAGTTTCTTAGGTTAAATTGCCAATTTCTATTTAGGCAACAATTTAACAACTCAGTTCTCTTGATTCCAGTCCATTCAAGTGAAAACAGTATTCCTCTGTGTTTGGGGTTGTGTCATTAATCACTAAATAAGATATTTAAATTCAAAACTTGAACAAATTACAACTATTGTCAAAGCCCAGTGGAAAGGGTTTCTAAGTAGAAAGTGCCCATCAATATGACCCCGAAAGGGATGGTCATGGGAGGATGACAGATGAGCACTGACTAAGGGGAACTCTGCTTGGATGCTGGAAGGACACGTTCCTTACCTGACCTGAGTCTCACTGACTGTGTGTCTTGGGCTATGTGACTTTGGGGCTTCACTTCTCGGGGCCTCAGTTTTTTCATCTTTAAATGAAGAATACACTGGTCAGGTTGCAGAAGAAAACAGATGGTCATTCCAAAGGAGTGATTGAGGGCAGTGTGATGAAGGGAAGAGCATGGGTACGGTTATGGAAGTCAACAAAGGATGGTGAGATACACCCTGCATGCAAAGATACTTTTTGCCTTACCTTGACCTGAAGAGGTAGGGGGAGAGGTAATAGGAGAGCATTATCACAGGATCTAGAAAGAGAGCTTGGGAGAGGGCCATGCTATAAACCGAGACCTTGGGCAGAGAAATACAGCCACTGCCAACCTGTGCCCAGGCAGTAGTGGTTGATGGACCAGTGGAATAAATAGCCTGACCCTCCTCTCCTCTCACCCGCTGTACTTCTGTCTCTATCTTCCTCGGGCTGAACCCAATGAGAAATCAGAGGGCAAGAGAGCTTCAACAAGAAGTGCAGAGAGACCAGCTCCCTGGAAAAGAGCAGAGTGGGGGAAGGGTGGAGGGTGGATAATGGAGGGGGCAACAAAGATATCTCAGGCCAGAGGGGTTTAATGCTATTAGTGGTTCCCAAATGCCAGCCCATAGATCAGTGTTGGTTTGTGATAACATTTTCACCAGTCAGCAGGAAAATGATAAATGCTAACTTTTGAAAAGGACATTGTGAATTTTTCATGAAGCCAAATTTATTCCATTTAGATGACTGTCCTTTATTCTGAGCTTATGATCATTCTATATATTTTGGTGTTAAGAGGATGTGTATTTAACAAATGATGGTGATAGTACATGGGAATTTTTGTGTTTTACTGTTTTTTCTTGAAAAAAATTGAAAAATTGGCAGTCTTACAAAAACTAAACCTAATTATTTTTTGATGGAAATTTTTACTAGTTTATGAAATCTGAAAGTGTAGAGACCCTCTATCTAAGTGATCTCTGTTAAATTCTACATTAACTGTTTTGTCAGGTGGCTATTCCAGAGCTACATTCCCTGAATTCCATTGGACTAAGTCCAAGATGGACCTGAATTCAGTATCAAGTTGTTTTAGCACAGTTCCAAGATAGTTATTCTAGGAAAAAACCCACACTTGTAAAGGTCAACCTTTTACCCTGTGAAAGATTTAACTCCTTTTCCATTTCTATAGCATCACCGATAGAACAAATGAAAAAGGTATTTGAAAGGAATTGTTAACTCAGATTTTAATTTATAAAAAGATTGTTGGTGGGCTTCCCTGGTGGCGCAGTGGTTGGGAGTCCGCCTGCCGATGCAGGGGACACGGGTTCGTGCCCCGGTCCGGAAGGATCCCACATGCTGCGGAGCGGCTGGGCCCGTGGGCCATGGCCGCTGAGCCTGCGCGTCCGGAGCCTGTGCTCGGCGACGGGAGAGGCCACAGCAGTGAGAGGCCCGCGTACCGCAAAAAAAAAAAAAAAAAAAAGATTGTTGGTGAGGAAGTTAAAGAAAGAGAAGTGTCCCTGTGACATATGATAGTTTCATAAATAACTTTAAATAATGGCTTACCTGAAACTCTTAACAGGCCAAGTCATTTTAGTTCAATTCAAAGCAATTCAGTTCATTTAAGTTCAAAAAATATTAAGGGCTCACTATTCGCCAGGTACTGTGCTAAGCAATGGAGAAATAAATAGTAACCAGACATACAGGATTAATACCCTCACCAGATTCTCAGTTTAGAATTTCTCTCCAATACAAACATCCTAGGATTTAGTTTTATGTAAAAATCAAAAGAATGTCAAGAGTTTGGTGATTAATTTAATATTTTTATTTTTATTCTCACTCATAAAATATTGCTCTGTGCTTTGGGGCCTTGTTCTTTTCTCTTTGATGAGGATTCTGGTAGATGTTAGAAAGAGGTAAGAGGCAGTCCTAACCTGTTTTCAAATATTCCAGATCTATCTCAAACAATATTGATTTATAACTCCTTACAGACTGTGAACCAATAGTATAAGAGGAGAAAAGGACCTAGTAAATAGTTCGTATCTTGCATCATTTCAGCTAAAGTTAACAGTAAAACAAGGACTGGGTTACAGGACACCTGAATTTGGGGTCATGTTATGTTACAGAATTTGTTCTGTGACTTAAAATAGCCCTCCAGCGTTTTGATTTTATGGGTGGATTTCTTGAAACTTTGGGCATCACAAATCTCTTGGACTACCTGATGATATATGTCAATTCTCTTACTAGGAAAAAAAATGCTTATGTACATGCTTGTGTACACACACACACACACAATAAGCACACATGCACACTATTTTGCCTATACTTTCTGGGTGCTTAAGTGTTTTTCTCAGTGCTATTCATGTAGCCCAAATTATGAATTCCTTATTTAGAGGGAATAGTGTATTCCAGCACCTTTAGTTTTTATTCTAAAATAAAAGACCAAATATTAATGAATGAGAGTATTAATATGTTCTTGGTGCCTCTACTGTAAATCATGCAGATGAACAAACGAATAATCTTCTCTTCCTAGAGACATACTCCAAACTCAAAAGAAACAAAATGGCTCTTCCTTCTGGAGAGTAGAGCAAGTGGCATACCTTCCCAGGGAAGCCTGCTTCTTGTAACTGAACTACACAGCAACTAGTGCTAACCCATCCTGCTGACGGTGAAGTAAAGATTTTAATAATGAGAATATATTTCTTTCATAATAAAAAAAGAGAAAGGACATAGCAAGGTAATTTGCTATTAAAAAATAATTTTTATTTTTTTATTTTTTATGTATAAATCATGATTTACTTCTTGTACCTGAGTTCATTATAAACATCCAAATAAAGATTTTATTAGCAAGGAAGAGATGACAAGAGAGGTTGGGTAGGCAGCTAACAGGGTCTGCCACAAACAGCATAAATAGCTGATAACCTTTTTCAATTTATTTGCCTTTGATGTGAAGCTCTTTACACCGGGGGTAAGTAAGCTTTTCACAGAGCTTTCACGTGATCTATCCTGTACTTATAATGTTTTTCTTTCCCGTTTTTTATTGTCAGAGGAAAAAAGCATTTTTTTGACATCAGAGGTGACACTAGCAATTAAGCATTAGTAACGACTTCATTTCTTCAGACGATCTCTTTGAAACTCTAGGGCTAAAGTCAGCAGCTTTGTGTACATTGTCTTATGTTGTCATTTTTTCTGTACCGGCAGTATGGGCCCATGAATATTGTGTTTTCTGCTTGCTGAATATCTGCGGATTGATCTTCCCCAGTAAATCAATTTAGACTGGGTTTGTTCTAAAATCACTGGGAGCAGGGAGAGTAACTTTGAATTAGACAGTGTTGGATGTTTCTAAAACAAAAACAAATAGCACTTGGTACTTCCTGTGGTTCTTGGTTAATCATCAAGTTGTATGCCAAATATCTTGAGAACTGTGACTGGCCTTTGATTATTCCTCTTTGATTAGCACTTACATTAGAATTATTGAATGTATTTCAGATGTTTGCAGGTATTAAAATGTTATATATTATGTGATTTTATGAACAATTTGTCTTACGTTTTATCCGTGCTATAGGCATCTATCAAAACATTGGTAGTATGTTTCCAGAGACATTAAAACAGAATTTTCCCCTCTGTGAATACCCTGACCCATTGTTCTAATTGCTTCAATGTTTGTAACATTTGCTGCTTTCTTTTTTTTATTAATTAATTTTTTTTTTTTAATTGGAGTATAGTTGATTTACAATGTCGTGTTAGTTTCAGGTATACAGAAAAGTGAATCAGTTATACATATACATATATCCACTCTTTTTTAGGTTCTTTTCCCATATAGGTCATACAGAGTATTGAGAGAAGAGTTCCCTGTGCTATACAGGAGGGTCTTTATTAGTTACATATTCTATATACAGTACTATGTATATGTCAATCCCAGTCTCCCAATTTATCCCTCCTCTCCTCCTTCCCCCCAACACCAGTAACCATAAGTTTGTTTTCTACATCTTTGACTCTATTTCTGTTTTGTAAATAAGTTCATTTGTACCATTTTTAGATTCCACATACAAGCGATATCATATGATATTTATCTTTCTCTGTCTGATTTACTTCACTCAATATGACAATCTCTAGGTCCATCCATGTTGCTGCAAATGACATTATTTTGTTCTTTTTATGGCTGAATAATATTCCATTGTATATATGTACCACATCTTCTTTATCCATTCCTCTGCCAATGGACATTTAGGTTGCTTCCATGTCCTGGCTATTGTAAATAGTGCTGCAATGAATATTTACGTGCATGTATCTTTTCGAATTATGGTTTTCTGTGGATATGTGCCCAGGAGTGGGATTGCAGGATCATATAGTAGTTCTACTTTTCATTTTTTAAGGAAGCTCCGTACAGTTCTCCATAATGGTTGTACCAATTTACATTCCCACCAATGGTGTAGGAGGGTTCCCTTTTCTCCACACCCTCTCCAACATTTATTGTTTGTAGATTTTTTGATAATGGCCATTCTGACTAGTGTGAGGTTATACTTCATTATAGTTTTGATTTGCATTTCTCTAATAATTAATGATATTGAGCATCTTTTCATGTGCTTTTTGGCCATCTGTATGTCTTCTTTGGAGAGGTGTCTCTTTAGATCTTCTGCCCGTTTTTTGATTGGGTTGTTTGTTTCTTTGATATTGAGCTGTATGAGCTCTTTGTGTATTTTGGAGATTAATCCCTTGTCAGTCGCTTCTTCTGCAAGTGTTTTCTCCCATTCTGTGGGTTGTCTTTTCATTTTGTTTATGGTTTCCTTTGCTGTGCAGAAGCTTTTAAGTTTAATTAGGTCCCAGAAAAATGATTTTTATTTTTTACAAAAATAAAGGAGAAGATGAAATGGAGACTTATTATTTAATAGATAGGTGTTGAGTTTCAGCTTTGCAAAATGAAAACCTTCTGGAGATAAGTTGCACAAAAATGTGAACATGCCTTACACTACTGAACTACAAATTAAAAATGGTTAAAATGGTCAATTTTATGTTACACATATTTTACCACAATTAAGAATTTTTAAATAACTTATAAAACAAATGTATAGAGCAGATAAATTATGGAGTGGAGGAATTAGTCAATACTAAAATTAATTCAACTACTCTACCTATGCGTCACAGGACTGCTGTGAGAAAGAATTAAAAAAAAAAGACTGCTCATAATAAAAACTATGAAATTTAAGAAAAGGAAAAAACATAGTAAGGCAGTCTTACTGAAGAGAAAGATTTTGATTCCTTTAATTTAAAAAAAATTCAAAAAATACTAGTTGTTTTAAATTAAATTTTGATTTAGTGGGACATATAATAATGCAAAGACTTTCCCTGTTTATAAAGTTAATGCTTTGTATAACTGAGTTTTTTGTGACAGGATTGCTTATTTTCTCCACATCATTTATAAGTTTAGATTTTGAATACTTTGGCATGTTGACCAACAATGTTTTCATTCTCCCATTGTATCCCAGTATTTTAGTTAATGCACATGCCTGTAGGAAGAAGGATTTTCAGGTCAGCTTATGAGTAAGGTGATGGAATTTTATTGCCCAAACTGAAGTTTTTCAAACTTAGTTTTGTGAATAAATTTTTGCTATTCTGTGTGTAATAAAGAACAAATGATTTATGATTGACATTATTCAAAGTGAAAGTAATGTTTTGTCTGCCGGTGAATTTTAGGCTCCAAATAAGTAAACTTCTAAAAAAAGTCCAAAAATTTAACTGTAATGATAAAAACTTAAAGACTCTAATGATGCGGTTCCCAAAACCTAGCAGGGAAGTCCTTAGTTGAACTTGATGTTCCATGAGAAACATTTTCCATGATCAATCTCCCCTTCCCCCAACCCAGCCTGACATTTGCTCAGACTGCCCTCTTTACCAAGATCTGAAAGAGAAATGTGTTATGCATCTTTCTGGATCAGATAAAAGTTCAGCCACAATTTCCATAGTACATTCCAATGTGATAAGGTAAGAGCAGGACAGATGAGAGAGCTCTTTTTTGCTGTAAGTTTCCACTTCTTTTAAGGTCTCCCAGTCAAAATATTACTAAGAGGCATGGCCAAAGTATCAGAGAAGATGGCAGAGCTTACTCAGTGGGACTCAGTTTTCTCGCCTGTGAAATGAGAAGATCATTACTTCTAATTCATCTTGCACTCGGCGGTGGCCATTTGTCATGCTATGTCTTTCCCTGTTTGCAGTATTTCCCATCTCATGAATCCCATCTCTCTGAAGTATAAACCAGGAACTCCTTTTCCAGCCTCCTTTGCACCACGTCATAGGCATGTGACTCAGCCTCCCCCAATCAGACACACCAGCCTAAGAATTCAGTATAAATTAGAGTGATATGAAAAAGGTGCCAAATAGAATGGAATCTGGCCAGGTCGACAGGGTCATTCTGTTTTCAGAGGATGCAGTGACAGAAGACTTAGAAGTAACCTCTCATACTCAGGGGTAGTAGTAGGGCTGTGATGCCTTTGTCCTGTGGTGGCAGTAATAGGTCCTCCACTAGGGAAGGGAAGCTGAGTATAGTCTCCAAGACTGATGCTCTGACTCTCCTAGGGATCCTCTGAAATCCATTTTCTCCTTAATACTAACTGGAATGGGTTCTTTTGGTTTCACATGCAAATCTGACTGATTATTACTTGTTGTTCACGTGATTTTAAGCAAGTAGTTTAACTATCCTGAGCCTCCACTTCCTCCCCTCTACAAATGGAAGAAATGCTAACTCATTGAGGGCTGCTGTGGTGATTAAATGTGGTCATGCAGAAAAATGCTGAGCATAATGCCTGACCCACAGAAGAAAGTTTGTTTGTTTGTTTTTAATCTTCTTTTTAAGCTCTAGACTTTATGAGTCTGTGGTGTAGCTTCTGGGAGCTCACAGCTTTGGAAAGAGCCTGAGCTCTTGATCATAAGGAACAAAAACTCTTAGAATCTCTGGTGGCCTTGGCATCATGCAGCCACACCTAGCCTGGTTACTCCTTGTTGGAAAAGTAAAACATTAAGTATAAGAGCAAAAATTCAAAAATGTAGTAGGAGAGGGCACAGCCTGTACCCTCTTCTGCCTGCTGAATAGGGTTTATACTTGGTCTGCTCCATTTCTTCTTTTTCTTGACTTTCTTGGTAGATGTGGTTTTGGGGGCTTCTGAGATGAAAGGGGGGAGATTAAAGAAGAGCAAGAGGGGTGTGGACTAGGGCTAAAGGAAAAAGTTTTCCAAAGAACTTTTGAGGAGAAAAGTTCAGAAAAGCTGTCATGTGAAATAGATGCTTATGGAAAAGGAAAGAAGGACTTTTAAAAAATGGATCTCTGAAATTTTTCCTCACATACTGTTTAATTAGTGAAATTTAACCCTCAGTATACCATCAGAGTTTATTGGACCCAAATTAGTTTTGAGTTTCTTTTTTTGAGCCATTCTCTTCATAAAAATCTATATTTCATGTCTTTTATTCTTTCTTAGAGGTCTTACAAACTATGTATATATATATATATATATATATATATATACACACACACACACACATATATACATATTTTTTCTTTTATATAGAATAAAACTCATTCTATCTTATAATTATCATACAGATCCATTGGAGCCTTTTATATAATCCAAGATATATTCTGGGATCTCAGTGATCTTGTTTTCCCTATATTTGAAATATATTGCTACTTAATCATCCTAGGAGTTATTTTTTATCATTATTCATTGAGTATTTCTAACTATGACTTAGTAAAATTAATAATCATCCTTCAATTTCTTATTGTGTTGTCAAAAGCATGATGTCACCTTTCAAGGTACAAAAGGGGAGACACCATTTTTTAAATTTGCTTTATTTTAATTTTTTAAATTTTGAAACAAATAACACACTTAGAGAGCAGTTGGAATACAGAGAACTTTTTCTTTTTCCCTGTGAGTTATGTTGTGCCCTTATGCCCCATCACCCTGAACCTCTCAGTGTCTATTTCCTATACAGAGGGACTCTTTGCTACACCATCACAGCATGGCCTTCAGTCAGAAAATTCACCCGATTGTCACCCCACCCCATCTCCTTCCCTTCCCCCTCAAAACACGGGCTCCACTAGCGAAACATCATTTTTTTTTTTTTTTTTGGTGAAACATCATTTTTATAGCACATTTTTTCTTTCATTAATGTAGTTGAGCATGCTGAATTCTCTTTTCATCCATAATGCCCAAAGACAAGAAAATTGGCAGAGACATACATTTCACAATTCTTACACAAATCAGAAGGTGAATGTGAACAGTAGCATTCTTGACCAGCATGGTCCAATGCAGTAGCCACCAGCCACATGTGGCCTTGAGTATTTGAAAAGTGGTTGGTTTGAATTGAGATGTGTTGTAAGTATAAAATAGATACGAGATTTTGAAGGCTTAGTATAACAATATATGAGAATATGAGAGATCTCAATATATTTTTGTACTGATTACATATTAGTGACAGTATTTTGAATATATTAGGATAGATAAGATATATTATTACAATTTACTTTTATCTGTTTATTTAAATTTTTAATGTGGCTACTAGATAATTTTAAATTATATATATGGCTTTTAAACTACATATTTCTATTCAACAGTGCAGCTCTAAGTGGTAGAATTAATCATGTAAGTGAAATAGACAATGCATCTTCAGGTCATGACTACTGAGGGACTTAGATGAATGTCCTCAAAGTCATGAATCAGTAAGTGAAAAACATACCTCTAAGGACAAAAAAGGAAATAGGGTATTCTCATACAAGACAGGCTATATCACACAGAATTTTGTGACAAGAACTTGGACTTTTCTCTTTTGTTAAGGGGATGTGTGACAGCATTCTGCCATATTTTATAACATTTATGTGCCAAAAGTTTTACTTGGTAACAAATAGATTTGCTGTGTTTAAATTCTGATCAAAATTTCTAACGAGGTTCTTTTTTTAAACCTACATCTTTATTCTTCTGTAAATTATTTGAAAATGATTTTAAAAATAAAAAATTTAGGTGGGTTTATTTAATTCAACTAGTCAGTGATGATGACTATTTTCCTAGTATACTAAGGGTTAAGAACTTGAGTAATTTGAAAGTTACCTTATGGGTACTAGACTGCTTGTTTGTGTTTGTTTTTACCACAAAGCAGTTCTGAGATCAGACCATTTAGATCTCGGCATTACATGTTAAGCAGTCACAAAGAAAGGTATTGTGGGAGACTTTTTGTATATTTTCAGTAATGTGATTATCAGAAAAGAATGTATGAACACATTTGAAGGCACAAGGCCAAATGCTGCTTTATTCAAAAGGAGAAAAATTAATAGGATTCAGAATATAGTCACCACCATGGACACAGATATTTCTTTTTTAAGAAAGATTCCAAGTAGAAATAGCCCCTAGGGAAAGCAGACTATTCTAGAATTTATAGCATTTTTCTTAGGCATTTGAGGCAGGCAAAACAGGGCTTACTCCTTGCCAAAGAATGTTTCTGAACTACATTTAATTTTAAAATATTTTACAATTTAATCTTCGTTTACACTAAGTGTATGATTCAAGAGCATTTTCTTCCCTAACTGACAAATGTGTCCAGCTCTTCAATAACAAACACATGAGAATCTCTCACATATTGACTGAGTGCCTTTCATATGTAAGGTCCAGAGCTAAATCCTGGAGATAAAGGTGAATTCATCAAATTCCCAACCCTCCAGGAACTCATAATGTGAAAAAGGTTGAGATAGGGAGGAGAGATGTTGAGATAAGTGGACTTCAATATTATAAGGATGAGAGAGGAGAAGGGGAAAAAAGACATGTATTGAGCACCATCACTGGGCCATGACTTTTCAATATATTATGTCCCTCAAATTCAGACAATATAAAAGGTATAAACATGGAAGCGAAAATCATCCAGAATCCTACCACCCAGAGATCACCACATGTTACTATGGACTGAATGTGTGTGCTCCAGGTGCCCTCAAATTCATACGTTGAAGCTCTAACTCCCAATGTGATAGTATTAGGAGATGGAGCCTCTGGGAGGTCATTAGGTTTAGATGAAGTCAGCAGGGTGGTATCCTTATGATGAGATTAATGACCTTATAAGAAGAAACCAGAGAGCTCTCTCCTTGTGTCACCTTCTCTCCCTCCCCCTCCCTTCCTCCCTCCCTTCCTTCCTTCACCCTTTCACCCATGTGAGGATATAGCAGCAAGGCAACCATCTGCAAGCCAGGACCCAGTCATGCTAGCACCTGATCTCTGACTTTCCCATCTCCAGAACTGTGAGAAAACAATGTTTGTTTTCTAAGCCACCCAGTCTGTGGTATTTTGTTATGGCAGCCTGAACAGACTAGGACACCATATTTGGTGTATAATCTTCTAGACTTGTGTGTGTGTACCTGAAGATGCATAACATATAAAACATTGATTCATACTCTACATGGTTATATATGGTTAAATTACAATCATTTTCAGTTAACAGTATATCATAGGTAACTATATTTGAATAATAATGAATGTCATTTTCCACACATTGTAATTTTAAAAATTACCATAACTTTCAATGGTCACAATAAATTTTATTATGTGTATATGCAATTTTCCATACTATTGGACAAACCTGTAATAAGCATTATTTATGCATCTTTGTGAACTTGTTTTTTATTAATATAAATGGAAAAAGTGGTTACTGGATTTTAAAGAATATATACTTGATACATATTTAAGATTACATCCCCCAAATTCATCCTCCCACCACAGTACATGAGAGTCAGACTTTTCTTACACCCTTGCCAATAATGATATTTTCAGTACTTTTTATGTCTGTCAAAATTGCAGGTAAACATCATATCTAAGTTTTAAAATTTTTTATTTCTTTGCTTTCTATTTGGACATCTTATTGGATACTTGCAAGCTTGGACATCTTATTGGATATTTGCATGTCTTCTTATAAATTGTAATTTGTGTCCTTTGTCCATTTTCAATTTAAGGGCTAATCTTTTCCTCATTGATTTATATGAGACCTTAATATATGAAGGACATTATGTTGTAATAGATGCTATAAATATGTTCTAATACTTACTCTGAATATTTATAAATTCTTCCTATATGGGTTGGAATACTGGTACATATTCTTATGAGATATAGAATTTCCAGAGACTCAATTATCTTTTCATCTTTGTGCATTAATGCATAACTTTGTTCAAGAAGAGACTGAAATTTTTGAAGAAGTAAACTCTATTCAAAACTTGGAGAAAGCTCCATTTCTCTGAACCTCATTAAGTACAGATAACACATCACACATTGATTCAAATTGTTAGACATACTTTGAAACAACTGATTCACTCTGTTACCTAACCTAACATAAACAGTTCAGCTATTGACATGAGGACTTGGGGCTATTATTCCCAGCAGCAAATTTCAGTTTAACAAATCTATCTAAACAAATTAAGCTGATGTTATCCAATCTGCCTGATGAGACTGAGGGAAGCCAGAAGCCACGCTTTATGCCTGAGAGCCCGCATCCTTGTGCTTCTCACTCCCAAGTCACCCCACTCTCTTCCCATTTCTCTCCAAGCATCCAAAGAGAGCCTCCCAAAGGTAGACTTACTCCTTTGGGAAAGGCTAGATTGAATAACTGTCCTAGCCGCTTGGGAGGATATTCTCTCTCAAGGAAATGTGGAAGTTAGGGGAAATATTTTTCTTCAGACCACAGCAATTGAAGTGTGCTCTCATACTCAGACTGATTGACTACATGGTCCCCGAAACACATTCTTCCGTTGCCCTGTCTTCCTCTGATCTAAACATTCAGGTTTCAGAAAATGAGCAAATTATACATGAAATTTGAGTTTATCCACAATATTAATTCAGAGTAACCCTTGCATTCGACTAATATAATATATTTAACTTTTATATAGTTATATATGCATTTAAATTCTGTCTCCGTTTTACATTTCAAAACTTCCTTCCTTTTGTGTATATACACAAACTTCTCAATGTTTCCAACCTCACAGAAAAAAAGTGTCAGCACTACACAGAACAAATTACCATGCTTTCCCCAAATAATGCGTATTGTTTGGAAATTTTTGCCATTTGAAGAAGCCAAATAGAGAAAAAACATAATGGGCATCTGACGAAACAAATTTGCAGACACTCAAATGCTTCAGTTTATAGAGGTCCTTTGCACCACTGATGCCTCTTGGGGAAATTCTGAAAAACAATCTATCTGTAAACAATCTGATTCCGTGCCACATGTTTTCTAAATTCCTTTGCCTGTTGACATTTTAAAAAAGAAATAAAGGGATACATTTGCATGTGAAAACAGGACCTTTTGTTTCTTACACATTTACTCTATCAGAAGAATTGAAAACAAAATGGGTCATCTTGTCTAATCGCTTATGAAGGATCATCTTCTAAAAGACACTTTCTAGTTCTTTGGCCAATCTTATTTTAAACAGCTAAGATCTTTTTTATGGCCTCTGTTCTCAAGTTAAATAGAACTTATTATTAAAATGAGAAATTCTGGAGGTAATCTTTTTATTTTGTATCTATCTATACCTTTTGCTTTCTTTGGTTTAATTATTTTCTTTTTTTATACCTAATTTTATATTGCTGTAACCTTTGTCCATCAATACATTTCTGAAAATTCTCCTAGGTACATGGTACGATTTCACTTGCCCAGTCCTTTGAAGTTCTTTTTGGCCACGCAACTTCTTTGACCAATGGAAAAGAAGGAAAAGTGGTGTGTGTAACTTCTGGGCTGAGCACTCTCTGTGCAATTGGCCCCTCCTCTCACTGCTGCCTGCCCGGATTGCAGAAGTGCACTCCCAGGTGAAGCTTCCATCCAGAATAACTCATTGTTAACTATTTACCATAGTAAATAGTTTATTAGTAACTATGACTAAGTAACTGATTACTAACATCATTAGTAACTATGATGAATAGAGTCCCTCTGCCTCTCATCTTGGATGGGTATTGTGAAGAAGAAATAAATTACTCAGAAAAATAAAATATTAAGATAAGTCATTAGCCAATTACAATGGATAACCTTCCAAAATGTTAATGAAGTTTTGATCTTTCTTGATAGTAGCCAAAGGAAAAAATATATTTCTCACCAATGATTCCATTGCTACTACCTTTCTATGTACAGCTTGACCTGAACTCTCTGTTGAAGTTGTTGCTTATAGAATTTACACTATTAAACTAGGTGAACTTTGAGATGATTGTATAGGGACAACAGTGGGATGGGAGCAGGAAAGCATTATGTTGGATCAGCCCCTCATTTATGGCAAGATCTCAATATGAAAGTAGTTATATGAGAGGTTGAACAGTGTGTGGAAACTCCAGCTAACATCTCAAGTCCTAACATCTGGGGAGATAACATTACCTGCCCAGATACAGTAATGTTTGTAATGTTAGATATTATCTAGACAACTAGCAGATGTCTCTAGAAGTAAAGTTTCGATTTCTATACTATTCATGTTCTTTTGTGGAAAAAATTTTAGATTAAATGAACGTTACAACTTTTTTTTTTTTGGTTGCATTGGGTCCTCGTTGCTACTCATGGGCCCCCTCCAGCTGTGGCAAGCGGGGGCCACTCTTCACCACGGTGTGCAGGCCGCTCACTGCAGTGTCTTCTCTTGTTGCCGAGCACGGGCCCTAGGCACACGGGCTTCAGTAGTTGTGGCACGCGGGCCCAGCAGCTGCGGCTCACGGGCTCCAGAGTGCAGTCTCAGTAGCTGTGGCACACGGGCCTAGCTGCTCCGCAGCATGTGGGATCCTCCCGGACCAGGGCTGGAACCGATGTTCCCTGCACTGGCAGGTGGACTCCTAACCACTCTGCCACCAGAGGAGTCTTTTGTCTTGCCCTCAGTGACAGCACAATGGCTGCTTTGCATTTCCTATGAATTTCCATTCCCAAAACCTCATTCATTCAGGTAGACCTATTCTGATTTTGTTATTCTATGGGGTTAGAGTCCCTGGGACACAGACTGAGAGATCTGGCTACAGAGGGCTTACTGGAAATGGTTCTTGGGGGCAACACCTATAAAGGAAGGAAAGAAGCAGGAATGCAACAGCAGCCTCAGCCGGTTCCACAGGGGAGTCCTGGAGCTGGGCTGGCTCTTCAGAATTGTCCTCAAAAGAAGGCGGCCAGGTTCTGCAGCCCTGCATCAACCAGTTATTGGATGCAGGTTGATTCCATGGAGGGGGATGACTTTGGGGCAATGGAGTGCCTTCATCGGAGGGAAATGTCTGGTGATAGACTCAGCTGTTAGTCATCATCAAGCAAAATTACTGAAAGTAAATCATAGATCTAAATGTAAAACCTAAAACTATAAAACTTCTGGAGGGAAAAAGAAAATATTTGTGATCTCGGGCAAAGATTTCTTAGATCATATAGCAAAAGCATGATCCATGACAGTACAAATTGATAAATTAGACTTCATCAGAATTAATAATTTTTGCTCTTCTAAAGACACTATTGAGCAAGTGAAAAGACTAACCATAGACTGGAGAAAATACCTGCAAAACACACATGAACTCTCAAAACCCAATGATAAGAAACAAACAGTACAACTTAACAATGGACAAAACCTTTCAATAGATACTTCTCCAAATGAGATATAAGGATGGCAAATAAACAGATGAAAAGATGCTCAAACACCATTAATTATTAAGAAAATGCAAATTGAAACCACCATGAGATACCACCACACCTATTAGAATGGCTAAATTTAAAAGGCTGACCTTGGAGAGAATGTGGATGAATTAAAACTTTCATACACTGCTGGTGGGAATGTAAAATGATACTATGACTTTGGAAAATAGTTTGACAGTTTTTAAGAAAGTTAAAAATACACCTACCATGTGATTCAGCCGTTTCATTCTTAGGTATTTACCCAAGAGAAAAAAAAGCATATGTCCATACAAAGATTTGTACATGAATATTTATAGCAGCTTTATTTGTAAAGAGTCAAAAACTGGAAATAACCTAAATGTCAGTCAGCGCGTAGAGGCATAAACAAACTGGTACATTCAGTTCAGCAGGATACTGTTTAGCAATAAAAATGAATTATTTATACACACTAAAACATGGGTGAATGTCAAGATAATTTTACAGAGTGACAGACGTCAGTAAAAGGGGTACATACTGTATGACTTTGTTTATATGAAGCTCAAGGAAATGCAAAATAATATATATAATGACGTGAAACAGATTGTGCTTCCTTGGAAGTGAGGTGGGAAGAAGTGGGTGAGAGGGATTACAAAGGAGCGTGAGAAATTTCTGGGAGTGATGCAAAGTTTCATTATCTTGACTGTGATGTCAGTTTCACGTGTGTACACATATGTCAAAACCCATCAAGTTGTACACCTTAAATTTGTCACGTATGCTTAAGGAAGGAGAGGAGAGGAGAGGAGAGGAGAGTGAAAAAGGAAGGATGGAAGGGAGGGAGAGAGGGAGAGAGGGAGGAAAGAAGAAAGGAAAAGAAAGAAAAGAAACAAAACCCAAAACAAAAAGTTCTGAGATATTTCTTACCTATTAGAGTGGCAAAATAAATAACCTATTTCTTTCAATGGCAACAAATCTTTATATTTAAATATACACAGAAATGTAATTCTATATTGATCTCATTTTAAGATAAATAGGAACGTCTCCTTTAAATGATTTAAAATGTTCATTTAAAGCACAAGTGATATATTAACAACTGTAATTCACTAATGATTTGAAAGTTTGCTCATCAAAGGGAAGAATCTTTTGAAAGCCATTTCAGAATGCTAAAGTTTAGAAATATCAGAAATGTGACCAAATATACACTTCCTGAAAAAATAATGCTATATTATACCAAGTACTAGAAGAACATAAGTTATATAATTTGACACAATTTAAGGCATTGCTTGCATTTCCCAGTTTATCAAATGTAATATTTTTTAGCTAATCTAAGGTTGTTTTATAAAGCTGACTTCCTATATAGTGTGCTATGAGTTTGACCTTACAAATTAAAATTTTAAAGTGCTTTAATATTTTTGGCACTTAAAATAATAATTCTTTAATGAAGCCGTCACTGAATTACAACTTGAACACTAAATGGCTTATAAGGTTTTATAACAAGCCTAGTTTTTGCACAATGAGTGAAATACTTCATACATATTCTAGCATTAATGAATTCATACCCACACTCTCATTTTTGGATGTGCCACTCCACATAACCAAAGATCATCTGGTGTTTTTACATCATTCATTTCTATTTGTCACAGTTCTCAGGAATAGTTCAAGGGGAGAAACCCTGAGCCAGGTATCCAGTTCAGGTCACGCCTCCTTACGATAGAACTTTTATTTCCTAAACAGTTTCAAATGAGATGATTTATAAGCACTAGCTGTTCACTGTCTGAGGATGTTAAAATGGAGCAAAGGCAACGGTTCAAATAATATTCTAATCCTCCAAAGGTATAAGGTCCAGATAAACAGGGACAACCTGGCACCTGAAAAGTGGATCTAAGTAAATTCTCACTGGATTATATCTCTTAAGGGTCTTACTCTGTAGTCAGCACATGACTCATTCATCACTCAACAGCTGGACTCTCCCTCAACCTCCCTTACTCTAAATTTCTTAATTTCTAAAGTAGCAATAATAGTAATAATAATATTTATGAGGAGGAAGCAGAAGAGAGGGAAGGAGGGAGAGGAGGAGAAAAAAGTATCCACACAACGGTGATGATTCTTAGAAACCACCGCCGTCTGCTGCTGTAAGGATTCAGAGGGACAGCATCTCTCAGTCACCTAGTCCATTTGTTCTATTTCAAATGCCGTTTTGATATCAGGGACTTTGTCTCAGGGACATAGAGATGAATAAAGGCTCGAAGAATGCACAGTTTACTGGGAGAGTCGAAACGTTAAGGTATTATTCAGAGACTGGATGCCACAAAGGTGGAGCGTATTTCATTCTGCTTGGGTGGTCGATATCCTCACAGAATTGAAGAGATTTTTATCCTTCATCCCAATCTTCTCTGCCAGAACTCACCACAGCTATTTAAAAGAGGCATCTGAGATCCACCGGCAATTGGGTTCCTCATGGTACGGAGCAGAATCTGTTCTGCTGAGTGACCAGTCTTTCAGTTCCAAGACTTAAAAGGGGTCGTGGGGTAAGGAGGCAGCACTAATCATGACTGTCCTATGGCCTTCAGGGCCCTAATCCTAACCTCTACCTCGAGCTAAATGCATTCTTTTAAAAATGTAAGAATTCAGTAACTAGAGCAGAACAAGTTACTTGAAGCCCCAGGGCTCCCACCTATGTGAAATGTAAATTGAAAGGAGATAGATTCTGGGCTCCAGGAAGCTAATTGGGAGCCCTAGGCAGAAATCCTAAATGTAGTAATTGACACCTTGTCCTTTTCAGTGTCTTAGGCAGCCAGGGAGAGGGTTACCTCTAGGGCACTAATTGATTAGCATTGTTAGAGGAAAGGCAGTAAACTGAGATTGGTGAGCTGAAGTCTCCCTCTTCCAAAACTCCAATTTAACTACTAGCTCAAGGGTTCCAACTAACCAGAGAAAACATGTTTTCATATAGTGCCAGTGAGGGACACTCTTTCTTTGGCCAACAGAATTGTAAGTAGATCCACTATATAAAACAAAAGCTCACTGACAAAAAAGTAATATAATACTAAACTATCACTAGAGTTAGAACACAAAATTTTAATTAAAATTATATTCTACTAATCTAAGTTGTTTCCCTTTGATTTATACTTCTTCACCAAAAACCCTCTTCCTGAAAATTATTGTTGGTTTGAGATATATGTCCAGTCTGTCTGGGGCCAGATTAAATGAACTCTTAGAAAAGAGATGTTAACCTTGAACAAAAATAATTGTGTGGAAGTGAGATTCTGAATATGCACCTCACTAGATCAAATGTTCTTAGCTGGTGATGCGGGGGTGGGATGAGAGTAGAAAAGCAGAATGCTGAATCTAGAAAGAAATAGAGAAATCAAAAGGCGAGGTCCCATGGTCCACAGGGGAGCCTGGTTGAATTGAATCGATTCTGAGTAGCTATATACCTATACACTTGTAGATATGTTCACAACCATTTTCACATCCCAAACATCTTATCTGAAGAGACTATTAAAGTCTCATCCTCACTCTATGAATGAAAAACAAGGCTCAGAGAGTTTAAATGACTTGGGTATCATCACACAGCTTGCAGGTGGCAAAGTTGGGCCTAATTCCTAGTCCTACAGTCTTTCTTCTATACCACACTGCCTCTGCATTAAAGCTGAAAAAGTTATTCCAGAAATGTCTGTGGGTGGAGACTAGGGGATACTTACTAAAACTGAATCGAGGGCATATAGAGAGCTTACTTTTTTCTTTTTAAAGGGAAATTCTCAAACTTACATAAAAGTAGAGAACTAGTATAATGAGCCTCCATGAACCTATCACCCAGCTTCAACACTTCTCACCAACCTACCCTGTTGTCACTTGAGGCCTCGAGAGGGACTAGAGGCTTTTGTAGAAAGGACCCAGCTGTCCCAGGATGACTTGAAAGAGAATGAGCTGAGAATATCGGGAATAGACTGTGATTTAAACCCAAGCCTAAACAAACCAAATAAGATGAGTTACCCAATCTATATCATGTCTGATTCCAGAATTTCCTCACATACAGGCAAATACTTTGATGTAACCCAGGATGGCTGCAATAGTGTAGGGCCACAGAGAGCAGTGTGGGATCACAAGTACAAATGGGGACAGGCACCCCACACCAACTTCCCTCCTGCCCAGCAGCATCCCTTCGTTGGCACTCTGGCCACTTTACCTCCTTCTACTTGAAAAAGAACATTCTATGTTTTATTTTTAAAATGTTTACTAGTAAAATGTGAAAGTGAAACTATATTAGGAAAATATCAACATTAAAGAAGTTACAGTTTCACTAACTAATGCTTTTTTAAAAAAAGGAATTCATGCAAACTTTGTTTCTTACCGATATTTTGTTCCTTTGTTGTGTATTTGACTCTGAACTTCCAGATGTGGTGCTGAAATAAAGTAAGGGTTCGGAATTCCTAAATTTTATTTCAGACATGCACACACTCATACACACACATACACACCCCACATCAAATAGATCTTTATGCTGTAACATTGAAGATATATTTTCTAAAGCATTTCCTCCCAATGTCATTTTCTAAACATTCCTAAAGGAAATCAGAACTAGGGAATGTAAACTTTACTTGAAGAAGATAAAATAGCCTTTAAAGGTCCTCTTGAGAGTAAGCAGTCCAAACAGTACAATCTGTTCTGAAAACCTGCAAAATATCTTATTTCAACTAAAAAAAAAAAAAAAAAAAAAAAAAAAAAAGGAGAGAGAGGAAAGAATATCCTATGAAACAGCAGACTTAGGGAATTCTTTATCTTCTACACTTTTTCTCAATCAATTTCTCTTTCTCTCTCTCCTGGATCATTTCCAATGGTTTACCAACATGCTGTTATTTATTGCATCTTGAGCCCTCTTAACCCTTTAGTTTCTGCTTGATTACTCTGACCCCCATTAAAGCAAAACTATATTCTCACTGTCTCTAATTCTTCTTCCTATTTTTTGTTAAAGCCACTCCATTCAGACTCTCACAAGTACCATTCCACAGAAACTGCACTTATGGAATTCACTAGTGAGCTCCACATTACTGTATCCAGTGGTCATGTATCACAACTCATCTTAAAACTTTTGACATGGTTCAACAGCCCCTCCTTGAAATGCTTTCTTCACTTGGCTCCCAGGACATCCTAAGGTCCCAGGCTTCTCGTTCTCACTTGCTGCTCGTTCTCAGTTTCCTTTGATGGTTCTTTCTCCTCTTCCTGAACCCTCAACATTGGCATGCTCCAGGGCTTCCTCTCTTCTGTACTCACATTCACTCCCTTGGTGAACTCCTCCAACTTCAGGGATTTAAATAGTATCAATATGCTGATCGCTCCCCAATACCTATTTCCAGGGCAGACTTCTGCCTTGAATTCCAGATGCATTCTTTCAGTTGCCTTCCTGACATCTCCACCAGGATGTCTAATGGACGTCTCACTTTCAACATTTCTAAAACCTAACTTCTGATTCCTACTCCAAATCTGCTCTACTTGCAGTCTTCCCCATCTCGGTTGATGATGACATCATCCTTCCTGTTGCTTAGGCTAAAACCTTGACCTTCCGTTTCGTCTCAGAACCCAAATCCAATCCAACAGGAAATTCTGGGCTCTGCCGTCATAATATATCCAGTACCCAGCCGATTTTCACCACCTTCGTTGTTAACGAAATGGTTCAAGCCTCAAGCTACCATCCAGCTCTTACCTGGACTGTTGCATTAACCTCCTAAATGGCTCTCTCTGGTTGCATCTTTGCCCCCTACCTTCTATTTTCAATATACATCATCCATAAGAAAAATGATGGGACTTCCCTGGTGGCGCAGTAGTTAAGAATCCTCCTGCCAATGCAGGGGACACAGGTTCAGGCCCTGGTCCAGGAAGATTCCCACATGCCGCGGAGCAACTAAGCCCATGCGCCACAGCTACTGAGCCTGCGATCTAGAGCCTGCAAGTCACAGCTGCTGAAGTCCGTGTGCCTAGAGCCCATGCCCCGCAATAAGAGAAGCCACCGCAATGAAGCCCGTGCGCCGCAATGAAGAGTAGCCCCCACTCGCTGCAACTAGAGAAAGCCCGCGTGCAGCAACAAGGACCCAACACAGCCAAAAATTAATTAATTAATTAATTAATATAAATAAATAGGAAAATTATTTCACTCCTCCGCTAAAAAATCCAATAAAGGATTACATTTCACTCAGAATAAAGACCAAAGCCCATATAAGGACCTACAAGGTCCTACAGATTTCTCTGCCATTCAGCCTTCCCACCAACCGTAGGACTCCATTCCATACCCATCTTCCCTTCCCAAACACTGGAGTCACACTGGCGTCCTCACTGTGCTTCCATCAGCTCTGCCTGGAACACTTCATCCACACTTGTCCACCTGGCTCTTTCCCACTTCCTTCTTTTCTTTGCTCAAATATCCCTTTCTCAAGCATGCCCACCACATGCGCTTCATTTAAAATTGAACTCCTCACTCCTATATACTTTCAAATCACCTTGCTTAATTTTTCTCTGCAGTACTTACCGCCTTCTAACATATTATATAATTTGCTTGTTTATTATATTTATTGTGTTGCCTCCCAACAGAAAATATAAATTCCTTGAAGATAGGGAATTTTTTTCTGCTGTTTTTTTGTTACCCTGTCCTTAACATCTTGAAGAGGGCTAGAATGGTCAATAAATGTTTGTTGAATGAATAAGCTTCCAATCTTAGTAAGTCTCATTCTGCTGTTACCAACCAATAAGTCTTACTTTACAACACTGGGGTACTTTTATTATTTTCTATCCTACTCTCTCCCTGAGGAGTGTATTATTTTATTCTCATTTCTGTACATGTCTCTTACTTTTAAAAAAATTGAAACCATTTAAAATGTTCACAAAGTAATCAGTGACTCTTGAACAAAATTAATTAAATTCCCACTTAGTGGAAGGACACACTGGGGTTTTGAGAGATGTAATTGCTTTTCTTGCATCATACCTAGATCAGCAAAACCTGGTACTTTGGTGCTTTCTACTTGACAGTACCTCTTTATCATGAAATAGAAAACACACTTTTGATCATTACAGTTGCTGGGCAAAACAACAAATGCTTTGAACAAGACAACAACCTTAATAAGTGGGCCTTTTTACCTTCTAACTGATTTTGTCTTCTATCAATGTAACTCACAAAACTGGTATTTTCACTAAATGTACTACCCCTAGTTCCAGGGAATGTGTTTATCCTTTTCTTAGGTGTTTCCTCTGACCAGAATGTTCATGCTGTCATCTCTGTTTGTTAAAATCTTGCCTATTCTTCGCACCAGGACTCAAAGGCTGCCTCCTCTGAAGCCTCTTTGGTCCTATTAGTCAGAACTATTTCTTGCCTCTGTGTCCACAAGCAGTTTTTGGATGTCTGTCTTTTATAGTTCTTATTACATTTCATGATGTGTACAATTATTTGTCTACCTATGTTTTTGCGTTTCTCAGTGACACCTCCCAGAAAACAAGGACTATACCTTGTCAAGAAATTAATATTTGGTCACTGAATGAAGGCAAGCCAAAAAAAATTGAGTACAATACATGTGCATATTCAGATGTGCCACAAATAGGCAAGAAAAAAGTACTGTTTGCAGCTACCTTCTTTTAATAATGCCTGAAACAAAACTACTGGTTTAAAAGTGAAGGAGCTTTGGCTGCCTGACAATAATATTTAAAGGTCATAAGTCATGGCCTCAGAGTAACCATAGTAACTCAGCATACACAGTATAAGTCATGTTGTACCATAATTAAGGGAACAAAAGCTTTAGAAAGCCTATTAGCCTTGAGAGAAAACAAATTAGAATTAACAAGTGTGTTTATGAAACGTTTTTATTGCAGTGTTTTCTTCAGGGTTCATAGAAAAGCTGAAACAAATCTTTAAATTTCTTTCGGCAGAGGGTAATCATATGACATATAAGCCTTATAGTTGCTTTTTTTTTTTTCAGTATTCAACGAGAACATAAATACTTCCTTCCTTTAAGTGAAATATCTTTATATCTGTTCTCCCAACTTTTTACCCTGTTTTTTATGATGGAGTAGTAATCAGTCATCAGTCCATGTTAATAAATATTTTAATAAAATTGATTTGGTTCTATTGAGAATCCAGTTTTTCTAGGAGAGGATTTCCTGGGAAAGTGCTTTATTTGTTCCCTAGGTTGACTGCATCCAAGGTCTAACCCTCCCTGGCTTAGACAACATAGGCTCAAGTTCCCATCTGGTTTATATAAACTATGGAGAAGGTCTGTCTCAAGGGCATGAGAAGAGGAGTGGGGAGAGAAAGTAGGGTAGGCAAACAGACACTTGGGACCAGTTTGTTGCTGCTTAGAACTGAAGGAGCTGAATCGAACCTTCCTAAAGGTGAACCAAGGTATCATGGTCCTCCACTGTCTCCTTCATCAAAGCCCTGCTCTATGCTTGCACAGAACACTCAGCTCCATATGCCAGGAGAACAGAAACACCAATGATAATTTACAGTGAGAGCAAAGTCATGCTTTCCACTTGGCTTCCCTGCTGGTGGTACACTATGCTATTCGTTTCAAAGTTGTTAATCACAGGCCATTTTTCCTCTATTTGGTAACATTATGTTCACCAAAACTTCCTCCTTCGGAAAGATTGTTACTCTTTTGAGGGTCACAGGCTTCTTTGCACATAGAAACATTTCTCATAAAATTTGGAGGAATTTGTGAATTTCCCACATCACCTATGGACCATAGACACAAGGTTAAAAATAAATGAAAACAAGGCCCACACATTTCATGTAATGAAATTACATTTTAGATCTTAACAAAGCAGAACTACGGTTACATGTGTACATATCACAAGGACACCATTTTCTAGGATACAGGTCTTTCTATAGAAAAGGCAAGGCCATCTCTCATTCAAGGCTTAAAAGAAAATTCTAAATGGAAGGTATTTCCACATTTTAAGTGTAAAGGAATATTTTGTCAACATGCAAATTTCCTAGTGATTAACTATAGATTGATTATAAAGGTGAACTGTACTTCCATATTTGTGGCCAGAGTTGGTTTGGGTTTTTGTTTGGGGATGGTTGGAATGACCTAGTTTCTTCTTGACATTTCATTCCAGTGGTTCTGAAAAAGGGCTGGCTCAGCTCCCCCTTTCCACACCAGTATAATGGTTGGGGTGAGTATGTGATTTTGAGACGAGCAAGTGAGGGACATTTTATTCATTCAACAAATATTTATTGAACACCTACTGCATGTCAGACCCTGCCCTACGATCTGGGAAGACATCAGTGTTCAAAGAAAGGGATCATTCTCCAGGAAAAGAGAGAAAGTCTGTCTGATGTTTTCCTCAGACATGAAGGAAAGGTTTTCTTTGAAGCACAGAGTGAAGGCTACTTTATCTATAAATTCCCATGAATTCTTTTGGAACAGGAGGAGCTAGGAACTCACCTGCTTCTCCTTGGGGTTTCATACCCTGGGGCCACAGATGTCCTGCTATAACATTCTCCCATCTCAAATCAGGCCCACTGAGGTACCCTGTCCATGGGACAGACATTGACTATCCCCATTCCTTAGAGGTTTAGAATCCCTGTTACTGCTCTGCTGTCTCCTGTTGCTAGGCAACCACAATGACTGTGGAAAGGACAGTTAACTTCCGAGAGAAAAAAATTTCAATTACAAAGCCACAGTAACCTCTAAAAACATCTCACAAATCAGATCCAGGCAGGAGTATAGATAAAAATTCACTACATATTCATCATTTCTGGAAAATGCTTTCAAAGTGGGCCAGAAGCAGTGGTTTTGTGCTCAAACCATGACATGTTTACATACAGAGCCAGCGCTAAGGAAACAATCACACTGTCTGAGAGGGGTGCATTCACAGAAATGGATTGGTTTACAGGCTAGCAGTAGTTTTCGCAGCAGACCACCTCTCCTTGTGATAATCTTCCTTTTCTGGGACCCACAGACCCCAGACAGAAGATCTCACCTGGCCACATCCTAATGAAGGCTTCCTTCTTGAGCCAAGATTGCAGAAGTGATAAATTGTGCTGATTAGCTGGCGATCTGCTCACTGTCACAACTCATCTGCAGCCACTGCTCCTTCTTCTTTATTGTTTGTTCAAAAGATCCCAGCTGCTTTCTCCCAGACAGTTGCTACATCTCTCCCTGGAAGCATTTGTAGACCCAGGTCAGCTTGTGTTCATTCCACTTCCTGCTCTGGCAGGAAGTACGTATAGGACCTTTGCAGGCTACAGATCAGAATCACTCCTGGGTTTTGATCCCTTATGTCCTGGGCTTACCCAAGCCTAATCACACAGCCCATCGCAAAACAAATTAGGTTGGTCGGACAGAAATTTTTCTAATCACAGAGTTTGTTTCTAGGGATGGAGCATATAGACCAAATAGCAGTAATAAGAGTGGGAATAGTTGAAACTTATCATTTAAAGAGTGTAATTAGCATTTACTTCTTCAATAGAACTTTAAGTCACCCAGATCCTTGGTAAAACAACCCTATGAGTAAAGTTATGAACTACTGAGCAGCTGGTGTTCTGGGTGGAAAAATCAGCACTAACTAGGTAGGTGTGGAAAGATAAAGATTAGGGTATTAGCCTTGCATCTAGGTGGCAGCCTGTGTGGAATTCAGAAAATCGTCTTACCTCTCTATGACTTCATTTTTCTTTTAATTTATAAAAGACTCACTTGAGTTGTTTCTGTCAGCCCTTCCAGCTTTAATATTCTGTTCCATTTCCTTAGCCCATCTTATAAAATAACCCACACTGTGGATTATACTTTAGTGCATTTTAGAGGAATGTGCAGATGTTCACTATGCAGTTGGTTCATAACAATTTATGAAAGGAAGGTCATCTCAGTAATGACTGGTGAAAGGCAGTGTAAGCACTAATTATTTATAATGCTTATTAATCTTATCTTACATCTCACTGATCAAAAAGAGATGGGGAGATATGGCTGGTACAAAAACAGGCTTTCAAAAAGTCCTTGAAAACAAAGTGACTTTTCCACTATTACTCCTCCTTAAATGAATACTATAGGGAAGGATTTCAGAAGAAGATGGTGAAGAAATTAGCAGATTTATTTTTAGACATATTGGTCTATAGAATTTTTGACTGAACAGGCTAAGTAATGAAATAAATGATACTATCCTTGTGTGATTAAGTTAAAGGAAAGTGCTTATTAATGAAAGTCGTTGAAATGATCTTATTTTTAAAAGTTGGTTGTTCCTATAAAAGGGTTTCATCTTCAAGGAATTCATGGAAAAGACTCTGACGAGTACAGGTTTCTGGTAACTGACTATACTGCTGAACTGAATGAATAAGCATTTTCAGAACTCTAATGGAAAACTGATGAATTCATAAAAGTGCTAACAAAAGATCAAGATGAAAAAAAAATTAATTACATGGGACTGAGTGAACTGATGAGGGTGATTATAACTTTTGTGACTTTCTGTTTGAATAAAAAAAAAAACCCCACAAGGACTCAGAGGCCAAAAATATACAAATCAATTTTCACTGCAAAGTAAAGGCGCTGTTATAGTGGAGGATTACTGGACTGAATGTCAATATTATGACATAGTGTGAGTGTGTTTCGTGTTTGGTAATTGCAATCATTGTTGCTTTCATTGTGGTCATCCATTTACAATGCTTGGCGTCAGTCTATTTATCTCTTGTAAAAATAAAATACAGTGTGTGTGTGAAAAAAAAAGAAAAAATTGATAGGTGATAAACATTTCTGAGTCTAAATGTAATTTAATGTTAGTATGTCAGTCCACAGTGGAAAGTAAATATAGGATGTGGGTAATACTGGTGGGAATACAAATAGAATTTTTCTTTAAAAATGGATGAATCAGGGCTTCCCTGGTGGTGCAGTGGTTGAGAGTCCGCCTGCCGATGCAGGGGACGCGGGTTCGTGCCCCAGTCCGGGAAGATCCCACATGCCGCGGAGCGGCTGGGCCCGTGAGCCATGGCTGCTGAGCCTGCGCGTCCGGAGCCTGTGCTCCGCAACGGGAGAGGCCACAACAGTGAGAGGCCCGTGTACCGCAAAAAAAAAAAGGATGAATCAGATAGTTAACTACAATTAATATTAGGTTAGGGTAGACATATTCTGGATTTTCTGCATGGTAGCCATTCTTATTCTAATTACTGGCTTATTTTATGTCTAATCATTAAGTTCATTTTGGAGTTGTATTGTTTTATGTCTCTCAACTCCCATGACCACACTTGATTGGAAGAGGGATGTTAGCAGTTATAATATGGATTAGTGAGTTTTTGTCTAAGGTTTTAGATATTGGGTCTAAAGAAACCTGCAGTTAATCTCATTTATATGGTTAATAAAGTTTTTTTAAAAGTTGAAAAAAAATTAAAAAAATAAAAAGAATATTTAACTCTAATTTCCATTTTTTTCCCTAAAATATTTAATGCAAACTAATACTATGTGAGTTGTCTGTTAGGGAAGAAATTAAATAAAAGTCCTGACTTTCACTAAGGTATAAGCAGGACAACACAAGTGAAACACAATATGATTCCTAAATTTAATTAATTTAGCAAAGCAGGAGCTCAGAGCCAGCAGAAACCATGAAAATGCTAGAGTCAGGGAATGTGAAGCACAATCTTTGAGAGGACATTGTTCTGTAGGGATGCAAAAAGACATCTTAAATATTAAGGGACAAAGAGACCATAGCTGGCATCTGGTTATAAGTGCAAGACTTCTGTTTTAAAAGCATTTTCCAAGGTGTTTTAAGGAACTGAGAATCCTGAGATAAAGTTAAATATTGGATATTAGTTCGACTGTCATTTTGCTTCCAAAGGGATGCTAAAATTTAGTTATTTTTTGCTGAAAGTATTCATCTTCTTTTTAATCCAAAATACTTTTATTTGTTCAGAATCAGATGTACTTTTAGAAATAGTGGGAAAAACAGTAATGCTGAATATTTTAGAAAAATGTGAGTCATTGACTAAAAGTGAAAAGATATTAAAAATTTATTTCAGTGGTAAGATTGTAATCTTATTGGAGGAGAATGGTAAGATTGCAGTTAATGCTGGGAATGAGGCTCAAAAGTCCAAGCCATCGAGTTTGGAAATACCATCCTGGGACGGTGCAGTCTTGGAATATTTGAAAGTCAATTGTTCCAAACATTCAAATATTTGAAAGTCATCATGAATTTTAGTGATCTGTTCTTCCTGAAAGGAAAAATCCTACTGCTGGTAGAATAAAGAAACCAGTTGAAGAATAGCCCATTGCTTAGTTACACAAGTATTATCAGTTTGTTGACTATATTTCTTAAATCTGAACTTGTTTTGCATTTAATAATTATGGTCGATATAATATTAAATGTTCTCTCAGCTAAAAAAAAAAAAAAAGTTGGGCTGAATTTTTAGAAAAACTACCAATTCCCCTAGTCTAGAGGAAAAGAGGGGGTGTTAAAACAAAACTTCTGGAAATATATATAAATCATTGGCATTTCCACCATTAAAAGTACTTTAAACTCAAAAAAAACAAAAAATACTGTGAGCTCATCAGCTCATCAGGGCTCTTAAAGACTACTATGCACAATTTGAAAACTTAACCTGTGGTCTGTCAGAAGTGCATCTTTTCTTAGAATCAGAAATCATATATATGCATATAAGGAGGACTCAAGGATTATACATACTTTATGTGCTCTCATCCTAATACTTCTCAGGATGCCTTATCAAACTTAGGTCAGAGCTGAAATAAGATAAGACCAGAAAGGAAGGTAGAAAAAGAAACATATAATGAGGAGAGAGCAAGACAGAACAGATAGTAGATTTACAATGAAGTAGAATGGCTGAGGAGAGAAGACAAAGCTGCAGTGGAGGTTTTTAGAGTTTGTGCTTGGGAAATAGACCTTTGGCTTTTATCCGTCCACTCACTTTCAATTGTACATTCACTTCTTCAATAAATATTGAAGACCCGTTGTGTACCAAGCATGGTGCTAAGCATAAATAAAATTGATACGGTCCCTGTTCTCAGTATCAATTCAGCTGATCTGTTCATCATTCCATCAAGGTTGTCATACTAGTAGCCATGAATGTTCTATTGCAGAAAGAGCAAATGAAGAAAGTCTTGGATTTCCCAAAGGGTATTCTAACTTAAGAGATCCCTAGCACCAAAAAGAATAAGTTAATGAAAGCAAGCAGAAGTACCTCATAGGTATTCCTCCTGTGGAGGTACCGTCCTGTGGAGACAAATGACCACGTTTCACAGAGTTGACCTAGGGAAGTTGGCTATGTTTTCATTGTAATGGACACAAGGTGACAGTGCCTGTGGCTGGGAGTCAGGGTGTGTCTGAGCTATATGGGAGGACAAGAGGAGGTCATGAAGGTGAGAAAAAAACCACAGTAACATCTTACAAACAAGTACACGAATTGCTCATTCCATGAACCTTAACAACCCAAACATTTTTCAACTGATTGCAACGATTTTCCTTCTGTTTCTCTCAAGAATTAGCCAGCTCTCTTGTCATTTTTGTGACCTCTTCCCTGTGTTGCTGATTGCTTGGCACAGTGGGTCTCATTATCTCCAGGCTTCCAGCCTGTTTTAATGGAGAGGGATGTTTATCTGTGTGAGCAGAGAGACTTGCTTACCCCTTGGTCCTAAAGTCTTTTGTCAGGAAACAGGAATAAATTGAAAGCAATTAGCTGATGAGCAGGAATGTAAACTTTTCATTTATGGCTTTTTTATGGCAGGAAGTAAATATTCCTTTTCCCTCCTTACAATTCTGTATTACATGAGCATTTGTCATTTGGAGATCCCAAATAGCCCTAATGTCTCTGTAGGAATTGTCTCTGTCCCCTTGTACTTGGTTTTAGAGGGACAGTAAATTCATGTACTCAGCACCCACCATATAACCCAAGGAGGGACAAACCCTGACCAGACAAAGCACTGCATAGCGTCTGAACTTGGCTATTCACCAACTGGATCCTGGGACTTTGAATCTCAAACAAGTGATATAAGAATAAAAGAAGCAGTTGAAGTTCTAGTTATCCATTTGCTCATTAATTTTCCCACAAATATTTATTGAGGTTCTGCTACATGACAGGTATTTTTCTAGGTGCTGGTGATATAGTGGTAATAAGAAAGACAAAGTTGCTGCCCTTAACAACTTCATACTTGAGTTGGTGGAGGCAATAAAAAAATTCAGAAGGTAATTTCAGACAGAAACGAGTGCTGTAAAGAGAATAAAACAAAGATGTACAACTAGGAGCAGGTGATAGCATAGAACTGAAACATGAAGGATGGGAAGAAACCAGCCTAGGGACCCTTGCAGGGAAGAGTGCTCTAGCCAGTGGTTCAGTCCCATTGTCATAGAAACATTCTGAGTAGCAGCATGAAAACCTCTCTGACCTCATGTCTTTGTGTGCTCCCCTTCACAGAAAAATGCATCCAAAAACTTGCTTATTTTTCCAACTCTCTTCAGTCTTCTCCAGCCATTCATAGTATCCTCTGGAATGGCTTTCATTCAGGCCACCACCAACTTCCACCTTGTCACCTCCCTTCAATAGCTGCATCCTGACCTGAATTTTCCCTATTATGAGTCCTGCTCCTTAGTCTCTGGAATGGCCTTGGTTTCTGCCCATTCCTAACCAACCCTAACTGCAACCTCTGCTGATTTCATAAGTCCTAATATACTGCCAATTAATTCCATTTTTCTTTTCTTTGCCAGCATTGGTTTCTGTTGCTTTGAACCAAAGTCTAATTCATGCACTTATATTTTTCATATTACTGTTGACTTTTATCCAGGAAACCCAAATGTTCAACCTACAGCACAGTCCTCATTCATTCTTCCGCTTACATTCAGTGCTCTTGTTGAGGACATACTCGCGTTCCTTCTATGATTGACCTACTGTTCATTTATAGTTATTCACTTCTTGAGAGTAAATCATTCATTCATTTAAAAACATTTATTATTATGTATGTTCCTATCACAGTGTAAGATATTGGAGATAGACATAGTTAAAAACAGTAATGGTTCCAAGACATATTTGTTAGATTTGTACACTCACCAAAAAATTTCTCTTTTAGTTTAAAGTATTTTAAAATATTCTTCATGTTTCTCCTAATGCTTTGCTACACTAGGCTCTGTAGACTCTATGTCCTTTATAACTCTAATTGTGTCTCTGTTAAAATTTCTTATAGATTTGTTAGCTGTAAGATTAAATATAATTTATTTAAATATTATATTTTTAGCTCTTTAGTGATTTTTTATACTTCCAATAAAGAATCTAGACTCAAACAAGTAAAACCAAACAAGGTGACAGTAGAGAATCCTAAGAAGCCATTTCTCAGAAAAATCATCTTCCCCACTAGGATTTTTTTCATGGCTCACAGCCAAATGAATGAACATGTTTTGATGAACATTTAATTGTGAAGGACACTTTCAGTTACAAGTAATAGGAAAGGCAATGCACAGTAGTTAATTCATAAGGGAATTTGCTGGCTCATGTGAGTAGGAGGTCCAGAGATTAAAGGTTCTTCAAGGTTAACCAGTGATGGTATCAGCACATAGTATCTTTCTATCTCACCATTCTTCTATCAACAGTGTTGGCTTCTTCTGAAGGCTTGCTTTCCTCGTGGGCATAGAATGGCTGCCAGTAGTAAATGTGACTACAGGTGATTTTGTTCATGGCTAGAGATAGAGAAAGAGTGTTGCCTTCCAAAACTTTAAAACAAAAGTCATAAGTTTTGTTTTAATTGGGTGACCCTAAATAATTGAATCACTTTGGCTGGGGAAATGTTGATTGACTCAAATCTTAAATATATACCCACCCTCAAACCAACTACTATGGCAACAGAAAAGGATCCATGAGAACCCACCCTTAGGACTGGGGATGGGATCAATGTCATTCAGATCACATGGCCACTACATAGTGAGGAAGGATGAAATATATTTGGGAGGCTTTAACACTAGCCAATGCAGGCATACGTTTGCACATAATTTGTATATAATTCACATATGCATTTCTTATTTGATTATTTTATTAGAAATAAGAATGATTATATCTTACAAATACAGGATGTTGCCATATAAGTGCTTTACATATTTTTTCATGTTATCTAGACTAGAAAAATATTCAGTAAGATTAATTTACTATTACAATCCTTAAGGTCATTATATCTCTATTTTTGTGTTTTTATTCTTTCTCATTGAGGTATATACCAGCAGGAGAAACAAAAAGTTAAAGGGTAAGAACACTTAATATTTTTATCTGAAATATAATCTGAGAAGCACTATTTTAGATAATACTATGTAGTAAATAAACAGTAACCACGTAGTAGTTTATATATCATTTATTTTCAGAATATAATATTTCTACTTAAAATACATTGTACTCACTAACCCTATTACATTTGTGAAATTACCAATCATCTTGTAGCTATAAACTAGAAATTATTTTAAAATTTTTATGTCTAATGATGTGTTTATTTACTTTGGAAAAGACATCCATTTTAATCTCTCTATCCTGAGAATGATGAAACTTTATCTTTACTGTCATAGAACCAGCAACAAAACAAAACATCTTGATCAGCTCAAAAATTCACTGAAACCTTCCTTCAGTATAGTTCATTATTATTTTAATGTAGTTCATTATTATTCCTTTATTTAATGTAGTTCATTATTATTTAATGTAGTTCATTATTATTCCTTTATTAATGTAGTTCATTATTATTCCTTTAATGCAGTTCATTATTATTTAATGTAGTTCATTATTATTCCTTTATTTAATGTAGTTCATTATTATTCCTTTATTCTTTCTACCATTTATTGACTGCATTCAATTGATTGAACACTTAGTTTGTGCCAGGCACTACTGAGCACTGAAAGTGTGTGTATGTGTGTGTGTGTTACTTGTACAATGCACAAGGATTTTGAGAGGTTTCTATACCCTTCCCAAAGTACATAGAACACTGAAAGAGAGGTCAGAAGATTCAGAATTGGGATAAGGACAGGAGAGAATGGAGATATGAGAAAAGTACACGCATTTTCCTTACAAAAGGGCTTATATCAGGCCACTGAGTAGCAGGAAAGGGTTCTCAACTCCAATTACCAGAGTCTAAATATGACTGTAAGTCACATCTTCATTATCCTTCACCAAGAAGACAACACTTTGGAACTTGACATGAATGTGAGTTGAAAGTAAATGACAAGTAGGAAAGACAATCAGCACCACCTGTACTTATTCAATGCAGGGAACGTTTCGCCATTCTAGAAGTATTCGTCATCATGAAGTATCAGCACAGTGGAGAAACGATTCCTCTTAGAATCTGCCCATTTCAGCGCAGGACAGTATTTGTGTGTTTCCTAGACAACAGAAGAAAATTATTCAAAAATCAGTTAAGCTTAAACAACTAAAAAGTATTGAGAATGTTTTATTTATTATTTTAATTTTAAGGAATAAATTTGACCTTGGTCAGGTTAATGTATGGCCGGTAAAAAATAAGGGAAAAAGTTTAAATAGAGCAACTCAAAAAGGCAAGCAATTTTGTCAGTGTTCTTAGTGTTAATTAGGAACACCCAGCCTATACCACACAGGGAGAAAAATGCTCACAATCTACCAGACCCACTTCAACAAGTGAATTATTGCTTGTCCTTGTAAGACTTTGATTATTATTTTATTATTCTATGAGAAAGTTTGTGAGATTCTTGCTGAATCTAAAAGCAATTCAGCAAGAGTGTGAAGTCCCAGAAACTGGTAAGATGGAGCTACCTTACCACTTTCAATATATCACACTTGTTACTCACCATTTGCAAAGGATTATTTTGGCCATTCTGATTTGCATTAGTGAAAGAAGTTACATGAACTGTAAATCCCAAAATTGGGTAGAAATTATAGGTAAAGGAAAGAAAATAATGCAAGAGAATAAAAAACATAACGAAGTGCCTTAATAATTGTCATTCTTAATTTTAACTACAATTAATATACAATTATTTGCTTTCATCTAAAGGCTCTTATAAAAACACAATAGCTTCTAAATTGGTTTCTAAATTTTAGTTACTAAATGAATTTTGGTGAACTATACTGCAAGTCTAAAACTTAAAAATTAAAAACGTAAAGAAATAGCAGTTACATTCCCATGTCTGCTTCTTCAGCAGTATATTGTTTATAAGATTAAAATGCCATATGCATTATTATAAGGATTTACTAGTGGTAATTTATGAGATGACTGTGCCGAACCTTCCAGGAGCCATCTTTCAAACTGTGCTGCTGAAAACAGACAAAAAACAAATATTTAACAATGAAATATTTATTGACAATAAGACCAATTTGTCAAGAGAAAACCATTCTCTATGTAGTAGACATCAGCTGTCCTTTTAATCAAGACACAGTCTGATAAAAGGGAGGCGTTCTGAGGCTGCTCTGAGAACAAATGTATCCTCATGATAGAATGGTTCCCAAAATAAGCTGACACATTTGGCTTCTTCCTGTGGGTATATTGAATTTCCTGAATGATCTTCCTATCATTTCACACATGGCAGATGCAACAGATCAGCAACCAAACAAAACTCCTGCCAGTGGAGGTGGTTGTTCGGTTATCACTATGGGAACTACTTTCATTTGTCTATTAATTTACCTAATGATAATTTTTTTAAAACTCGTAAATCTCACACTGAGGTTTCATGAATTTGCTTATGAAGAAAAAAATGAAGCAAACCATCAGACTCCCTTAGTTGAAGCTGGAAATATAAAGGAGATCAAAACCACAAATGAGATGATACTGTAGCTTATCCTAGGTTGAAAACCTCTCCTTTAAGTAAAATATTTCTGTGGTTAATTTACAACTTCAGAAATGAGAATGTAAAAGTTAACTAGTAACTAAACTCCATTTCCTCAAGATTTTTTGTATCTTTCAAAACTTACCTTTAAACGTATATTCAGAAGTTGTTGTGATTTGTTTTTATTAGCAGAAATGACAGATTTTGCTGGCAAGGAAGTCTTTAAAGTCTGTTGATGTTTGTTATTTTCAAACATTGAAACACTGCATTATTACATTAACTTTAATGTAGTATTGGCTATAGGAGCAAAGTCAAGTTATTTAGTGGAAAACTTGTCACCTTACTGATTCATTTTAAGATTCAAATGTTCAATTACTCCCATTAGATATGTTTTTAATATTTATTAGATAAGATATACTAGAAAAATAAGTACTTTACAGAAATTTCTAAGAGAGACTTATCGAAAATATAAAGTTTAAAAAAACTGTTCTGGAAAAGAAAAAAAGGCCATTGTGTTTGCTGCTGGCTCTTTGGTACAGAAAAAGCATAAAAGAAAAGTATTAATCAGATTGTATAATTTCGTATTACCCCCAACACTAATATTAATGGTACTCCAGTGACTGTTCACTGGATACAAAACTGCTAGGTACAACATAGTTAATAAGCCTGGGATAAAAATGGGGTTTTTTGGCAAACGTTATGGCACATGACTATGTTTCAGACCACATTAAACATCAATAGTCTATGTGAGGTACTTCATTAAATGCCACTATGTGAAAATTTGAATTTCTACAACAGATAGATTAAGGATTGGTTTATTTGAAATACTAATTATTTATTCACCTCATTAAAAACCTCAGTTTTTTTTAGAGGAGGTCCTTGTGCCCCCTTAACTGTACACAAAGTTTTATGTATGTAAGGATTTGTGCGTTTGGCCAAAAAAAAGGACACAGAGCTGTCCTCAGATTTCTGAAAGACTATATGTTTCAACAAAGTTTAAAAATTATGTTTCTTTAGTGTAATGCCCATCCCTCATTATCAAATGTAATTTGATTTACAAAATATTGATTTAGTTTGTTTTGCCAAAGAAAGTATACCCACATAAGAGAAAAATGCTGCTATAAAATGACAAATTTATATGTGTATTGATTATGAGGATGAATGGACTCAGAACCTTAGGAATATCATTAAAATATATCACAACATCTTCATTTTTATACATAAGAATGCATAAATGATAACAATATAAACAGAGTTATCATTTATTGAGATCTTAGACAGTGCCAGACTTAGTTCTATTTTACATTATTTCATTTTAATAGTGTGGTGACAGCCATTATGATTATTGCTGTTTCCCATATGAAGAAACCAAGACTTGGAGAGGTTAAATAATTTACCGAAGATCTCACAGCTAGTAACTAGAGGGCCTGAAATTCAAATATATGTCTTTTTGTTACTAAAATCTATACTCTTTGCCACTGTGCTATAATATATTTCCTATAGCCCACCACCACTCAAAATGTTATCATGGATATTTTTAGGTTGTGAAGTAGAGTACTCTAATTGACCCGCTGAATATTTAGAGTCCTGGCAATCACATTTACTTCTGGAAAACTGGAGAAGTAGGTACGATTCCCCTTCCCTACATATCAGTGCCTCAGATCTTTTCAAGAACAAATACTAGCTAGTATAACCTCAAGCTTCACTTTTTTTTTTTTGCATTCACTTTCTTTTTTTTTTCACATCTTTATTGGAGTATAATTTCTTTACAGTGGTGTGTTAGTTTCTGCTTTATAACGAAGTGAATCAGCTATACGTATACATATGTTCCCATATCTCTTCCCTCTTGCGTCTCCCTCCCACCCTCCCTATCCCACCCCTCTAGGTGGTCACAAAGCACCGAGCTGATCTCCCTGTGCTATGAAGCTGCTTCCCACTAGCTATCTATTTTACATTTGGTAGTGTATATAAGTCCATGCCACTCTCTAACTTCGTCCCAGCTTACCCTTCCCCCTCCCCGTGTCCTCAAGTCCATTCTCTACATCTGCATCTTTATTCCTGTCCTGCCCCTAGGTTCTTCATGACCTTTTTTTTCTTTTTTTTAGATTCCATATGTATGTGCTAGCATACGGTATTTGTTTTTCTCTTTCTGACTTACTTCACTCTGTATGACAGACTCTAGGTCCATCCACCTCACTACAAATAACTCAATTTCGTTTCTTTTTGTGACAGAGTAATATTCCATTGTATATATGTGCCACATCTTCTTTATCCATTCATCTGTCAGTGGACACCTAGCTTGCTTCCTTGTCCTGGCTATTGTAAATAGAGCTGCAATGAACATTGTGATACATGACTCTTTTTGAATTATGGTTTTCTCAGGGTATATGCCCAGTAGTGGGATTGCTGTGTTGTATGGTATTTCTATTTTTAGTTTTTTTAGGAACCTCCATACTGTTCTCCATAGTGGCTGTATCAATTTACATTCCCACCAACAGTGCAAGAGGGTTCCCTTTTCTCCACACCCTCTCCAGCATTTATTGTTTCTAGATTTTTTGATGATGACCATTCAGACCAGTGTGAGATGATATCTCATTGTAGTTTTGATTTGCATTTCTCTAATGATTAATGATGTTGAGCATTCTTTCATGTGTTTGTTGACAATGTGTATATCTTCTTTGGAGAAATGTCTATTTAGGTCTTCTGCCCGTTTTTGGATTGGGTTTTTTGTTTTTTTGATACTGAGCTGCTTGTATATTTTAGAGATTAATCCTTTGTCAGTTGCTTCATTTGCAAACATTTTCTCCCATTCTGAGGGTTGTCTTTTTGTCTTATTTATGGTTTCCTTTGCTGTGCAAAAGCTTTTAAGTTTCATAAGGTCCCATTTGTTTATTTTTGGTTTTATTTCCATTTCCTAGGAGGTGGGTCAAAAAGGATCTTGCTGTGATTTATGTCATAGAGTGTTCTGCCTATGTTTTCCTCTAAGAGTTTCATAGTGTCTGGCCTTACATTTAGGTCTTTAATCCATTTTGAGTTTATTTTTGTGTATGGTGTTAGGGAATGTTCTAATTTCATTCTTTTACATGTAGCTGTCCAGTTTTCCCAGCACCACTTATTGAAGAGGCTGTCTTTTCTCCATAATATATTCTTGCCTCCATTATCAAAAATAAGATGACCATACATGTGTGGGTTTATCTCTGGGCTTTCTATCCTGTTCCATTGATCTATATGTCTGTTTTTGTGCCAGTACCATACTGTCTTGATTACTGTAGTTTTGTAGTATAATCTGAAGTCAAGGAGACTGATTCCTCCAGCTCCGTTTTTCTTTCTCAAGATTCCTTTGGCTATTTGGGGTCTTTTGTGTTTCCATACAAATTTTGAAATTTTTTGTTCTAGTTCTGTGAAAAATGCCATTGGTAGTTTGATAGGGATCGCATTGAATCTGTAGATTGCTTTGGGTAGTAGAGTAATTTTCACGATATTGATTCTTCCAATCCAAGAACGTGGTATATCTCTCCATCTGTTGGTATCATCTTTAATTTCTTTCATCAATGTCTTTTAGTTTTCTGCATACGGGTCTTTTGTCTCCTTAGGTAGGTTTATTCCTAGGTATTTTATTCTTTTTGTTGCAATGGTGAATGTGAGTGTTTCCTTAATTTCTCTTTCAGATTTTTCATCATTAGTGTATAGGAATGCAAGAGATTTCTGTGCATTAATTTTGTACCCTGCTACTTTACCCAATTCATTGATTAGCTCTAGTAGATTTCTGGTAGCATCTTTAGGATTCTCTATGTATAGTATCATGTCATCTGCAAACAGTGACAGCTTTACTTCTTTTCTGATTTGGATTCCTTTTATTTCTTTTTCTTCTCTGATTGCTGTGGCTAAAACTTCCAAAACTATGTTGAATAATAGTGGTGAATGTGGACAACCTTGTCTTGTTCCTGATCTTAGTGGAAATGGTTTTGGTTTTTCACCATTGAGGACGATGTTGGCTGTGGGTTTGTCATATATGGCCTTTATTATGTTGAGGTAAATTCCCTCTATGCCTACTTTCTAGAGGGCTTTTATCATAAATCGGTGTTCAATTTTGTTGAAAGCTTTTTCTGCATCTATTGGGATGATCATATGGTTTTTCTCCTTCAATTTGTTAATATGGTTTATCACATTGATTGATTTGTGTATATGGAAGAATCCTTGCATTCCTGGGATAAACCCTACTTGGTCATGGTGTATGATCCTTTTAATGTGCTGTTGGATTCTGTTTGCTAGTATTTTGTTGAGGATTTTTGCATCTATGTTCATCAGTGATATTGGCCTGTAGTTTTCTTTCTTTGTGACATCTTTTTCTGGTTTTGGTATCAGGGTGATGGTGGCCTCGTAGCATGAGTTTGGGAGTGTTCCTCCCTCCAGCACTGTAGATTTTGGTTAGGCAAATAAGGAAATAAATCTTTGGTTGCCATAGCTAATTCTTCACTCATAGTTTATTCTTCATACCCTCAACATTTTTGATCATCTACTATGTGCCAGTCCTTAAGCTAAGTGCTGAGAATGCAACAGTAAATCAGAAACATATTGCACCTGCTCTTACAGCCTAATAAAGACAAATCAAAGAATTTCACTGCTGAAGATGTCTCAAAGGTCATAGTCCAGAATTTCCCAATGCCCATTTCATGAATCTGAGAAGCAGATTTTCACCTTCCCTTCTTTACATATATTGTTTGATAGAAGACTCGAATACATTTCTCTCTTCCATCTTGTGATGGGCAAAATTCTAAAAGGAGCCCCACAATCTTTGCCCCCTTTTGTTACTCCTATGATTGTGTTGTTTTACAATGAAAGGGATTTTGCAGATATAGTTAAGGTTACTAATCAATTGACCTTAAGGTAGAGAAATTATCTGAATGGCTTAACCTAATCACATGAACTCTTTCAGAACAGAGAATTCACCTGCATACTTACTACACAACCATCAAAATCTTCATATCACATTCATCTCTTGCATCCCATTCAGTTTTTACATAGTATCCAAATAATATCCTTTAGAGTCAGAGATCCAATTTGGAGTTAAATATTGTTTAGCTGTCACCTCTCTTTAGACTCATTCAACATGGGACATTTTCTCATGCTTTCCTTGGCTTTTATCATCTTGAAACTTGAAGATCACAGGCCAGTTATGTCGGAGAATATCCCTTCGTTTGGATTGGTCCAGTTTTTCTTCATGACGATTGTGCATATTGGAGAAATGAAACTGTTTTCTTCTCACTGATTACTTTAAAATAGCATACAATTTCTACTTTTATGATTACTAGTGTTGTTAATTTTGATAACAAGGTGGTTTCTGCCAAGATCCTCCATTGTAAAGTATTCTTCTTCCCTTTGTAATTAAGAAATATTTTGTAGGAAGGTAATTTGAGACTATGTAAATATCTCATTCATTACCAAACTTTAAATTTATTTGTGTATAATAATTGTATCAGTATGGACTCATGATTTTCTATTTTATTCATTGTTTTATAATATGCTACTATTATTACTTATTTTAATACTCAAATTGCCAGAAATTGGTCAAATGGAACTTCTTTTTTTTAATTTTATTTTTTTATACAGCAGGTTCTTATTAGTTATCTGTTTTATACATATTAGTGTATATATGTCAATCCCAGTCTCTCAATTCATCCCACCACCATGCACCCCCCCCCCAGCTTTCCCCCCTTGGTGTCCATATATTTGTTCTCTACATCTGTGTCTCTATTTCTGCCTTGCAAACTAGTTCATGTATACCATTTTTCTAGATTCCACATATATGCATTAATATAGGATATTTGTTTTCTTTTTCTGACTTACTTCACTCTGTATGACAGTCTCTAGGTCCACCCATGTCTCTACAAATGACCAAATTTCATGCCTTTTTATGGCTGAGTAATATTCTGTTGTATATATGTACTACATCTTCTTTATCCATTCGTCTATTGGTGAGCATTTAGGTTGCTTCATGACCTGGCTTCTTCTTTTTTTTTTTAACATCTTTATTGGAGTATAATTGCTTTGCAATGGTGTGTTAGTTTTTGCTTTATAACAAAGTGAATCAGCTATACATATATCCCCATATCTCCTCCCTCTTGCATCCTGGGTTCTTAAAGCTGGCTTTGCTGCAGTGTTATTTTGACAAGACCCCCTCTATACTCTGAGCACTTCCTTACTTTCTGACAGCAAGATTTCTTTGCCTCATCTTGTACTTTCCCATCCCTAGCCCTGGAATTGGCCATTTTTCCAGGGAGTCCTGGTTATGGTTGCTGATACATGATATTTAGAAACCAAGAATCAAACTCTGAGGGTTGTTGCTCCTTCGATTCACATTAGGCTTTCTTTACCTTTTCCAAAACATCATGCTCTCTGCTGCCTAAGGCTTTTGTATATGTTATTCCCTCTACCTGGAATGCTCTTCTCTCCTCTTCACATAGTGAACTCTTCTTACTTATCCTTCAGATAAGTAAGAACTTAAACCTTGCTTCCTCAAGGAGACTTTCCATTGGTGCCCAGACTAGTTGAGGTGTCCTGTCATAACATCATGTCCCTTTAAAGAACTTTAGAGTATAGTCATCATTTTGTGTCATGTTTCCTTCTTGCTCTGAAGGACAAAGGCTGGTTTTTATCAATATGGTATCACTAGTGCCTAGCACATAGTAATTCCCAACAAGTATTTGTAGAAAGAATGAGTAATGTGAGTGAGTAAATGAATGAATGAATAAAGAAATTAATGAATGAAGCTAGAACTAGACCCCAGTGCTTTCCCAGTTAGTCCACAGTGGACACTTAAAACTTTTAAAGGTAAAGAACTCACTGAAATAGTACTCCCTAGATTCTCAGACATAAAGGCACAATTTGATTCTTTCTAACAAAACCCAGAATTTTTCACACTGGATCAAATGATTTTCCACATTATTGCTGATGTTAGTTCTTCCTGGAATGGATTCAGACAAAAATGGACAACCAAGTACCCTCTGAAAAGGTCATAGAGTTTGCCACTACTGATTAATCACTTGGTTTTATTCTCCATTGGATTTATTATATTCCGAGTAACTTTGCTAAGCTGTTAAGAAAACAAAAAGCTTCAGAAGACTATTTAATTTGATTGCATAATGCTAAATCTTTGCCACCTCCTGGCTCCCTAATTAAGTCTTGTTTTTATACAGAACCTTGTTCTTGAATGTGGGCTGCTCTACGAGTCTCAGGAAGGGAATTTATGGTAGATAAAATCCAGAAATTTGCTTTGAGACATTGTGGAAGTCTAATAGACCTACAATTGTCTCTACAGGAAGGGCAAACATACAATTGTCTTCTTGGCCTGATGCATTTATGGCTTTCCTCTGGTCTTGAATCAGACCTAGACTCAACAAAGATGCACCTATAGTTTCTGCCTTTCCCCAGCAGTAACTCCAATAACTGTCCCTGTGAATTATGTCAAACCCTTTGGCATCCTTCGGAGAATTTGATTATTGAATTCTGTTGACTGGCTAGAAGGAAAGTGGGATCAGAAGTGCAGACCTAAAATAGTTATAGTTCTTTCCATCCTGAGAGATACATTAGGAGAATTTTCAAGCGTTTTTTTCTCATTTTACATTTTCTGAGGTGGGCTTCTGAGACCCTTGGCAATTTCTCTTCTATTCACTTTATGTTATGTGGTGTCTATTATAAAAACAGAGAATCTCATAACAACTTACACAATGGAAAATGATTATTCAAATATTTTTCCTTTTCCCTGACTTACAGTGTGCTTTTCTTCCAATCTAAGATTTTTGGCAAAAGTGAAGACCTGGGTGAAAAAATCTACCTGTGTTTCCATTCAAATCAGATGAGAAATGCAGAATAACCCCCACCCCATGTGAATTAGGAATCTCTCCTTTGTTTTTCTGGCGCTGCAGTGAAGGAAATATTCTTGGCCATGTTGAGGCCCCTGTAACTTGATATTTTAATACTTCCCACCAGAGAACTTAACCAGTATTTATAAATTCAAGAGAAATCCCTCTACTTTTTAGCCCCCTTCCAGTGGTAAATTTTCCTCACTCAGTCATGTTTCAAGTGGTTTAGCCTTCACTCATGACCCATTTAATTTAGTTATTAAAAGGAACAGTTATTAGTATATCACGTCTCAGAAGTAATTGAGATGGATGCAATTGATTGATGTGATTTAATTAACTAGAAGTTTTTGCCTACACTGAGAAAATCATAATGTGAGCTTTACTAAACTAAAATAACCTGAGCAGGAACCAACTGAGTATTCAAAGAATCAAAGGCAAAGAATCAAAGCAAGCTTACAAAAATCTCCTCTAATGAGAATGCTGTTTGAAAATACATTGTTCAGCTTTGAAGTAGAAAAAAAGCTGAGCAACTGGGCTCTAATATTTTCTAAACAGAGGTACATTTTAATTGTTGGATTACTTTTGAATTTTAGAAGGGTGATTGGCAATTTATGTGCCATTTCTAGCAAAGGAAAAAAGAGAGGTAATGGGATTCTGTTCACCATGCCTTCAGTAGTGGCCTGGAAGATGGAACTGCAAAGGCCCATTTTTCCCTCCAGGACTGTATTTCATTTGTCAAAATGAATATGGGGTATCGATGCATTCCTTTTTAAACCAACAAAGCATCATAGACATTAGCAGAGTACAGCATACCAACAAAAGCAGAGATGCTGGTAATATTCTAGCCTTGTCAAATGACAGTCTCTGGCCATGAAGAATGTTGGGTAGGGCTCTGTTAAATTATCCAAAGAGCTATTAGATATCTGGTGTATTTGTCTGTATAGAGACTTTCTTTCACATCCTACTGAAAAGTATTTAAAGTAAAATAATATCCTACAAATGCCATATTCTAGACTCTAGAATGTCTCTAGAATGTCTATTTATCTACCAAGGCAGTTGAGTAGGAGTGATGTTATGATGGTAAATGTGTACATTTCTGGCATAAATGTTTACTTGCCTCTGCTTCTCAACAGTTGAGTAGTTTCTCTGTCTTCCCACTTGAAGTCATATGATATCCAGTGAACATCACCTCTTTGGAGGCTGCTAGTGTTTATCTTCTAAGTGCTAATATTAAAACAAAGCTCTCGATTCAGGCGACTGTGAGCCTGAGTTTCTGAGCATCACTTCTTCTCTTCTAGAGTCTTCCATAGGGGCAATTATCTTTGAAAAGTATAAGTCACTGTGCTGCCTCTTTCAACACAATTCACAAGTGTCTGCTTGGCCAGAAGTTAAAAAGCAAATACATATTTTAAGCCAAAATTTAAAATAGTCATATATTTAGGAAATTCTGTTGCTCTTTTAACTTTTAAGCATATTCATGAAATATTTTTAAAGTTTCTAAAAATGTTTACAAATATAGAGCTATTTAGGGAGTTTACAAGATACCTGAAAAAATTCTTATTTTGATTATAGTCCTTTCTTTTTTGTTGTTGTTTTCTCAAAGCTTTTTAGAGTCTTATTGCCATTTCTTTTTAACAGATAACATATGGGGGAAAAAAGAACAAAAGTAGTAGTCAAAGGTTACAACACTTGCTTGAGCTAAAAAGGACAAACAATAATTTGAAAGAGTCCTATCAGTGCCATACAATATTGTTTATTAAAATTAACCAAGATATAAACACACCTACATACAATATTGATATGTCAAGCACCAAGAGAAAAAGGAACAAAGCATGAAAAAACGTATTTTCTTTTTTTTGTTTGTTTTTTTATACTGCAGATACTTATTAGTCATCAGTTTTATACACATCAGTGTATACATGTCAATCCCAATTGCCCAATTCATCACACCACCATCCCCACCCCACTGTGGTTTTCCCCCCTTGGTGTCCATACATTTGTTCTCTACATCTGTGTCTCAACTTCTGCCCTGCAAACCAGTTCATCTGTACCATTTTTCTAGGTTCCACATACATGCGTTAATATACGATATTTGTTTTTCTCTTTCTGACTTACTTCACTCTGTATGACAGTCTCTAAATCCATCCAATTATAGTCCTTTCTGACATAGAAAATTGGTCAACAGAATTAGAAACTACAGTTTTTAAGTTCTGTGATGGCAGAGACCATTGTAACCTCAATACCTAGCAAGTAGTAAGTATTTAATAATCATTTGTTGAATGAATGAATGAATGAATAGACGGATGTAATACTGACAAAATCATGTCTTATTAGTAAGACAAAAATAATAGAATAATAATACAATTATATAGTTCTTTTTATAATTGAACATAATTTTCATCTATTCATTGGAATGTTTAGTTATTTTTATCTACAAGAAAGATATTCTGAGAAATTATTATTATGGTTGGTATTAATAACATATCTAATTGTTCCTCCAATCTCTATACTCATGCTATACTGGCCTTTCTTTGCTTTATTAAACATATTTTTGTACCCATGCCTTGTAAAGAGAACTTTAAAATGGCAAGTATAACAGACTCAGAAAACAGCATAACATGATGAAAATCAGTAATGGCAAATACACAGAAGCAAACTAGACTGTTTCCTTGGAAATTTTAAATGCTTGTCATATCTATGATCATTATTTCATTGTAAATCATTAGGTAAAAATTTAGGAAATTGGCTTTATTCAATTTTGGTTTCTCAGAAGCCTTTTATGTCTCCAGGAAACAGAAATCAAACTGTTATTGAAACTTAGAAAACAATTGACAACACTGCTTAGACTTCCATATTTCTTTTTAAACCAGTGTAGAATGATGAATCAGTGTTTAGCATCTACTATGTACCAGCATCATAATAAACAATTCACAGCATATAAATAGAGTATGTGGCATGATCACTACATTCAAGTGACATATTCTTGTAGGGGAAAATATGTAACAATCATGAAACAAATCCTAAACAACTGAAAACAGAAGGAATTAACTTTTAGCTAGTTAAAGAAGAGAGATGCTTAGGAAAGATGTCATGAGACAGCTGAAATTGACCTTATGTCTTGTGGATAAGAACCAGGAAAATGAAGGGAAGATTGGACGTCTCCAGTCTGTGAAACAACAGGAACCAGATGACGGAGAGGGGAATGCATGTGGAATGAATGAAATCAGAATACTCCTCCAAGGAGAGCTGGTGGTGCTCTATCAGAGGAGTGTATGAGATGCTAGAATGCTTTTCAGGGTGCCCTGCAAGCTATTGTTAGCAGAGTTATGAATGGAAGGAATTCTATTAGAAGACACATTAGACCTGAACAATATTCACTTGTCAGGGGAATCATTTGATACCAATTCATCTTTTCCTCCTGTGCCCATTCCATGATGGGTCTTGAGATATAGGGCTGTCATTCACATAGGATCTATTCTCTGATAGGGCCGGAGAGCAAAGGCTCCAAATTCTTGGCTCCTAGGTTCAAAAGCATTGATACAGGTGTAATGTATGACCAAAAAGTCTTGAAAGGAAAAGCAATCTGGTAAAGCTCATGCATGCTTCTACCCTTGCCCTCAGAGCAGAAAACCACCTGAGCTGTGCAGGAAAAGAGAGAAAATCTGGAAGAGAAGCAAGAACCTACAGACTTTTGTCTGTTTCTGTGCCCTGCCCCTCCCCTTCCCCATCTCTCACCCCACACCTGAAGATGGAGAAAAATACAGTGAAATTGTCATTTAAATTTTGATTTCTGATAACAAAAGGGACACATCTCTTGCATCCTGTGTGAGGCTTACTGCATAGAGAAGTTCCTGACACCATCATGATAGAAGCGAATACCTCACAGGTCCAGTCTGAACTCTAGGAGTAGCCACCAAGCCAGTGTCCTAATGAGAGCAGAGTTTGTAGATAATAGAGCAGAGATGGGTCAGAGGCAGTGTTAGGGATGCAGTGAGAGTCTCTGAGTATCCCTGAACCCTGAATCTCAAGATGGGGGGAGAAAAACTAGGACATGGAAAGGAAGACCAAAAGAAGCCTAGAGGTTGGGCTAAGGAAAATGTAGTGTGACAACCAGAGACCATGGCAACGCCACAAACTTCTAAATAAATAAACCCTGGGCAGAGTCTAATGATCAAACTCTGACTGTAAAATTGTGCATTTTGGCAGGTGGTAAAACATGAGATATGCCTGAAAATTGAAGCAGATTAGTAACAGCTCAAAGGACATCTGCATAGGATAAAAACACATCAGAACTAAGAAGCAAATGGCTTCCTTCCCAACAATATACTGCATGGCTTTGGAGCAGATTTCTTTATTAACCCACCCCATTCCTCCAACTTAGGCTCAAATCCAGGGAGAAGAGAAGGGAGAAAAGCCAAAGAGGAAGTTCTATCCAGAGTGTGCCTGCATTATAAACTAGGATTGTCTGAGAAATTACCATATTTTCACTGAGTTTACCTAAAATAAATTATGATTCTGTTTGTGTGCATGAAGACTCAAAGTCAGAAGATATATTTTAATTGTAGAAAATAGTATTATATTTTTGAACTTCATTCCATGCCTTTGAAACACAAGCCTAATAAATTCATATTTGGGGTCCCTTAGTTGCCAGTTACTTCATTCTTCCCACCTACCCATTCTTCAGGGAACCAGGGTTTGGAATTCTCTGACCCAAAATAACTGTAGTGGTGCTGTTGAGAAAGACAGTTGTAGCTGAATTATCTTCATTTACTGAGCAATAAAATGAACATATTAGTTCCACTTCTACCTATGGGTGGAGAGACCAGAAATAGTCTTTCTGGATTCAGCCACGGATCTGTAGTGTCTGAGTGGAACCCTGAAACTTCCAAGGCTTATTTAGCTATAACTTTTGCCCTTACTCATGGAATATTAACAAATTGTCATGAAAGTTCTTTCAACTTTCATCCTTTTAGCTGCTTTGTTATCCAGTGTCTTTGTGGGACACCTCTGCACAAAACACCAGTCTGCTTAGATGTGGCTTAACATCATCATCATCATCATCATTATCATGACATAAACAAAGGCTGCCATTTATCAAATGCTTTCTCTGTGCCATGTTCTTGACATATACATTTCCTCATTTAATGTGCATAGTAACTCTATGAGGTAGGGTGTACTATGCTGAAACCAAGGATCAGAATGAATTATCATTCCAAACCTCACATCACTGGGCAGCACCAGAAACTATATGATGATAAAAACTGTGCTAATGACTATTCTATACTCCACTATCCCTGTGTACCCTTTTTTTTATTGACTATTATTCTCTGGGAGTTAACATATTCATATACCATGCTTTCCCACTTGGCTAAACTGGATAGTCTGTATTGCTCTAACCCATATGATATGGCTTCAATTTTGAATCAGGACTGTCTAGAGATGCCTTTGGTTTTGCAGACTCACCAGATTGGAGATGAATGTCAGCACAAACTTAAACTATGCCTCAGTGTACACATTCCTTTGACAATTTAATTTGGAGAGCTCCATTTTCTTCCTCTGTCTCCACCCACATGCTACACAAGTTTCCATCTTCAGTGCCCCTGGAATAACCCATCCTAAGGCTAGATTTGTGGCCCTGGTTCCAGATGTGGAGATTCTTGGTTTCACTTTGTCTCATTTCGTATAAGACTGTCATATTAACATTCCACTAACATAACAGCACTCTAGCATTCAAACCTACAGAGATAAGACATTTTTCTGCTATGCCATCACTGCTTATTTGGATATGTAGTATTATATATTTATTGGCTTGTTATTTAATAGCTATGAAGATAAATGGTCTACAAATGAGTAATCTGTCCCAAATTTTATACATATTGAATTGACATCTAAATGATGGGATGGGAGATTTCTATCTTTGTATCTTTACATTTCTATCTATAAAACATAAATAAAATGAACAAAATCAACAGAGATATTCAATGCTCAACATAGACCAAATTTTCGTGGCCACAATTAGTTCAATTTGGAGGCCTCAAAATTTGGAATAGTTGGGAATGGCTAAGTAATATGTTTTACCTGTTAGCTTGTTCTTCTGACAGTTCCTCTACTACTAACTACTTCCTAGTCTACACTCTTAAAATTTACATCTTCTCTGTATAACTACTCCTTGGTAAATTATTTAAAGTTTTTTTTTAAAAAACCTGTTATCTTGAATATCACACTTATAAAAAATTTTCTAAAATAGTATTGTACGATGCCTGTATAACTTTCATCCAGCTTCCTTAAATGACTATACTATTAAGTAATCTACATATTTTGTTCAGATTTTGCCAGGTTTCCCCTAATGTCCATTTTTTGGAGTAGAATCCAGTAAACGACCCCATGCTGTATATAGTTGTCACATCATTTTTGTCTCCTTTAATCTGGGATGGCTTCTCTGGCTCTCTTCATCTTTCATTACCTTGACTCTTTTGAAGAATACAAAATATTGGTTATTTTGTAGAATGTCTCTCAGTTTGGGTTTGTCTAATGTTTCCTCATGATTAAATTCAGTTGTGCATTTTTGACAAAAATACCAAAGACATAATATTATGCCCTTGGTCTAGAGATGAAGCTGAGGATATGACAGCAAAATCTTTTATTAGGACCTTAAGTAAGATGAAAGGTAGGGCCTCAGAGAATTATTCAGTCACACAAAAGTCCCTTTGAGATTAAAGATGTACCATGCCACCTTGGGTTGAAAAGGACACAGACAATCTAAAAGTACAAAGAGGCAAACAGGTCCCCCAAAATATCAGAAAGTAGGCTGGGAAAACTACTCATCAGCAAATGTGACATCTTTCATGAAAAAGGAACGATGACTCAGCAGGCTGAATTGAGAGCCCTGTTCTGAACTGCATTATATCTCCCAAAATTCATATGTTGAAGCAATAACCCTCAGTATGACTATATTTGGATATATGGCCTTTAAGGAGGCCATGAGGGTTAAATGAGGTCATGAAAGTAGAGTCCTAGTTGGGCAGGAACAGCATCTTTCTGAGAAGAAGAGATCCCAGATCTCTCTCTCTCACTGCACATGCAGAGAGGAAAGACCATGTGAGGACATGGCAAGAAGGTAGCTGTCTGCAGACCAGGAAGAGAGGCCTCACCAGACATCAACACTGCTGGCCCCTTGATGTTGGACTTCTGGACTCCAGAATTGTGAGAAAATAAATTTCTGTTGTTTAAGCAACCAAGCCTGTGGTATTGTTATGGTAGACCAAGCCAGCCAATACAAGTCCAGAGGGCATCGTCAAAAGCCACAGAGAATGATTGCTGGGCCTAATCAAGGAATTTCCAACATTTTCCCAGTTAGATTTCAGAATTACACTGCATCAAATTCTCCTTTGTGGCCTCCCATTTTTCACTTTTTCTGACTAGGAATGTTTATAATGGTTATCCTATAGGTCTGTTTCACCATTGTATGTTGAGTGTGTGAGGAGCAGGTAACCTAGATTTTTAGTTTCCCAGGTCCGTATGTTGAGAAAAATTTCACACAAAAAACTATATTTAAGAAACTACACCTGAGGGCTTCCCTGGTGGCGCAGTGGTTGAGAGTCTGCCTGCCGATGCAGGGGACACGGGTTCGTGCCCCGGTCCGGGAAGATCCCACATGCCGCGGAGCGGCTGGGCCCGTGAGCCGTGGCCTCTGAGCCTGCACGTCCGGAGCCTGTGCTCCGCAACGGGAGAGGCCACAACAGTGAGAGGCCTGCGTACCGCAAAACAAAAAAAAAGAAAAAAAGAAAAGAAACTACACCTGAGAAGCCTCATCCATACCTGGACCTGATTTAGATGATGAGATTCTGGACTTTGAGCTGATGATGTTAAGGAATGGGACTCTGGGGACCTTGGAGGGGGTGTATGCATGTTGAATGTGAGAAGAATGTGAATTATTGGGGCCTAAAGTGCAGAATGTAGTAGACAGCCTCCTTTACGGCCCACAATGATCTCCGCCTCCTGGTATTCTAACTTTATGTAATCCTCTCCCTTCTGGGCTGGATTATTGACATGCTTCTAACAAACAGAATATAACAGAAGCAATGGCATGTCATCTGAAATTACGTGACAAAAAGACTGTGGCTTCTACCTTAAATTTGCTCTCTTAATCACTCTCTAAAGAAAACCACTGCCATGTTGTGGAGCTACCCAGTGGAGAGACACACGTGGGCAAGGAACTAATGTCTCTGGCCAATAATCAGTCAGGATCTGAGACCTGCCAAGAGCTACATAAATGAGTTTGGAAGCACATACTTACCTAGTGAAACCTTGAAATGACTTAAGTGCTAATCAACAACTTGCTTGCAGCCCTGTGAGAGACCGTGATCCATCCATGGTCAGATTCCTGACCCACAGGGCTTTGGGATAGTAAGTATTTGTTGTTTTTAGCCACTAAATTTTGTTATAATTTCTTGTGCACTGGAAGATAATACATTTGTTATCACTGCATCTCTTCTTAAAATATTTCTAGTGTGCCTTTTCCAAAATTTTTTTTTTATATTGGAGTACAGTTGATTTATAAGGTTGTGTTAGTTTCAGGTGTACAGCAAAGTGTTTCAGTCATACATATACATATATCTATTCTTTTTCAGATTCTTTTCCCATATAGGTTATTACAGAGTATTGAGTAGAGTTCCCTGTGCTATACAGTAAGTCCTTGTTGATTTTCTATTTTATATATAGAAGTGTGTGTATGTTAATTCCAAATTCCTAATTTATCTCTCCCCCCACCTTTCCCTTAGGTAACCATACATTTGTTTTCTACGTCTGTGTGTCTCTTTCTGCTTTGTAAATAATTTCATTTGTATCATTTTTTCAGATTCCACATATAAGTGTTATCATATGATATTTGTCTTTCTCTGTCTGACTTACTTCACTTAATATGATAATCTCTAGGTCCATCCATGTTGCTGCAAATAGCATTATTTCATCATTATGGCTTAGTAATATTTTATAATACATATGTATCACATCTTCTGTATCCAGTCCTCTGTCGATGGACATTTATGTTGATTCCATGTCTTGGCTATTGTAAATAATGCTGCTATGAACATTGGGGTGCATGTATCTTTTCAAATTATGGCTTTCTCCAGGTATATGCCCAGGAATTGCTGGATCATATGGTAGTTCCATTTTTCATTTTATAAGAAACCTCCATACTGTTCTCCATAGTGGTGTACCAATTTACATTCCCACCAACAGTGTAGGAGGGTTCCCTTTTCTCCACACCTTCTCCAGCATTTATTGTTTGTAGACTTTTTGATGATGGTCATTCTGACCAGTGTGAGGCAATGCCTCATTGTAGTTTTGATTTGCATTTCTCTAATAATTAGCAATGTTGAGCATCTTTTCATTTGCTTTTTGCCCATCTGTATGTCTTCTGTGGAGAAAGGTCTATTTAGATCTTCTGCCCATTTTCTGATTGGGTTTATGGGTTTTTTGTTTTTTTGGTATTCAACAGTATGAGCTGCTTGTATATTTTGGAGATTAATCCCTTGTAGGTCACATCATTTGCAAATATTTTCTCCCATTCTGTGGCTTGTCTTTTCATTTTGCTTCTGATTTCCTTTGCTGTGGAAAAGCTTCTAAGTTTAATTAGGTCCCATTTCTTTGTTTTTATTTTCCTTACTCTAGGAGGTAGAGGCAGAAAGATATGCTGCACTATATGTCAAAGAGTGTTCTGCCTATGTTTTCATAGTATCTGGTCTTACATTTAGGTCTTTAATCCATTCTGAGTTTATTTTTGTGTATGGTGTTAGAGAATGTTCTAATTTCATTCTTTTACATGTAATTGTCCAATTTTCCCAGCACCACTTGTTGAAGAGACTGTCTCTTCTCCATTGTATATTCTTGCCTCCTTTGTCATAGATTAATTGACCATAGGTGTGTGGGTTTATTTCTGGGCTTTCTATCCTGTTCCATTGATCAATATTTCTATTTTTGTGCCAGTGCCATACAGTTTTGATTACTGTAGCTTTATAGTATATTCTGAAGTCAGGGAGCCTGATTATTCCAGCTCTGTTGTTCTTTCTCAAGGTTGCTTTGGCTATTCCAGGTCTTTTGTGTTTCCATATAAATTTTAAGGGTTTTTTTTTGTTATCGTTCTGTGAAACATGCCATTGGTAATTTGATAGGGACTGCATTGAATCTGTAGATTGCCTTAGGTAGTATAGTCATTTTGACAGTATTGACTCTTCCAATCCAAGAATATGGTATATCTCTCTACCTGTTTGTGCCATCTTTGATTTCTTTCATCAGTATCTTATAGTTTTTTGAGTACAGGTCTTTTGCCTCCTTAGGAAGGTTTATTCCTAGGTATTTTACTCTTTTTGATATGATGGTAAATGGGATTGTTTCCTTAATTTCTCTTTCTGATCTTTTGTTGTTAGTGTGCAGAAGTACAACAGATTTCTATGTATTAATTTTATATCCTGCAACTTTACTGAATTCATTGACGAGCTCTAGTAGTTTTCTGGTAGCACCTTTATGATTTTCTTTGTATAATATCATGTCATCTGCAAACAGTGACAATTTTACTTCTTCTTTTCCAATTTGGATTCCTTTTATTTCTTTTTCTTCTGATTGCTGTCACTAAGACTTCCAAAGCTATATTGAATAAAAGTGGCGAGAGTGAACATCCTTGTCTCATTCCTGATCTTAGAGGAAATACTTTCAGCTTTTCACCATTGAGAATGATGTTAGCTGTGGGTTTGCCATATATGGCCTTTATTATGTTGAGGTATTTTTCTCTCTATGCCCACTTATTGGAGAGTTTTTATCATAAATTGGTGTTGAACTGTGTTGAAAGCTTTTCCTGCATCTATTGAGATAATCATTTGGTTTTTATTCTTTAATTTGTTAATGTGGTGTATCACCCTGATTAATTTGTGAATAGTAAAGAATCCTTGCATCCCTGGGATAAATCCCACTTGATCATGGTGTATGATCCTTTTAATGTGTTGTTGGATTCTGTTTGCTAGTATTTTGTTGAGGAGTTTTATATCTATGTTCATCAGTGATATTGGCCTATAATTTTCTTTTTTGTGGTATCTTTGTCTGATTTTGGTATCAGAGTGATGGTGGCCTCATAGAATGAATTTGGGAATGTTCCTTCCTCTGTAATTTTTTGAAATAGTTTCAGAATGATAGGTTTTAGCTCTTCTCTAAGTGTTTAATAGAATTTTCCTGGGAAGCCATCTAGTCCTGGCCTTTTGTTCATTGGAAGTTTCAATTTCAGTCCTTGTGATTGGTCTGTTCATATTTTCTATTTCTTCCTGGTTCGGTCTCAGGAGATTGTACCTTTCTAAAAATTTGTCCATTTCTTCCAGGTTTTCCATTTTATTGGCATAGAGTTGCTTGTAGTAGTCTCTATGATCCTTTGTATTTCTGTGGTGTCAGTTGTAATGTCTTTTTCATTTCTAATTTTATTGATTTGAGCCCTCTCCCTTTTTTCTTGATGAGTCTGGCTAAAGGTTTATCAATTTTCTTCATCTTTTCAAAGAGCCAGCTCTTAGTTTCATTGATCTTTTCTATTGTTTTCTTCATCTCTATTTCATTTATTTCTGTTCTGATCTTTATGATTTCTTTCCTTCTACTAACTTTGGGTTTTGTTTGTTCTTCTTTCTCTAGTTGCTTTAGGTGTAAGGTTAGGTTGTTTATTTGAGATTTTTCTTGTTCCCTAAGGTAAGGTTGTATTGCTATAAACTTCCCTATTAGAACTGCTTTTGCTGTCTCCCATAGATTTTGGATCATTATGTTTTCATTTTCGTTTGTCTCTAAATATTTTTTGATTTCCTCTTTGATTTCTTCAGTGATCCATTGGTTGTTTAGTAGCACAAACTAATATGTTTGTTATCATTGCAACTCTTCTTAAAACACTTGTAGTGTGCCTTTAAGTTTGTCTTTCATCCAGTATTTGCTTACATCCTCCAATTTTTGTCTATTAATCTCTTAGACTGGTTTATACTAATTATATGTATTATAATTATATATAGTAGAATTATTAATTATATAGTATATATTATATTTATATATTATAGTATATCTTAACTGATGATATATAAATTATATATTATATATATTTATATATATCAGGTAGAAAAAATTTAGCTTGTTATTATAGAGTATTTTAAACATATACAAAAGTAGAGTGAAAAATATAATGGACCCCTTGTATCCATCACCCAACTTCAACAGTCATGATCAATATTGACACAACACAACAATACTGACACAATAACCTATAGTCACTGTTGTTTCATGTCTACCTCTACCTACTTCTCTCTCTCAGATTATTTTGAAACAAGCTCCAGACATATCATTTCTTCTGTAATATTTTCAGCATATATTACTCTTTAGAAAAACATTTTAAACGTATGAGTTAACCACATAAATAGTATCAAGGAGTGTTTTGATGATGAAGATTAGGTCTTCAGAGCAGAGCCTAGTGTAACCATACTTGGTAATATTCTTCTACTTGAAGATATACATAAACTATTCTAGAGAAGAAGTGAACAGGAATTTGGGTGTTAAGGATTAGCAAGATGAAGAGAGACAAAGAGTTGAATGAAGAGAGGGGAACCCAGCAACATGACAGTAGACTGCAGACAAAGTCAAGTATTTAACCAGTAAAAATTAACTCAGTAGGAATGATCAAGTTTAAGAACAAACCTGTCTAACATTGAAGGTTAAAGTCGGTCAAATATGCTGCATATTTTATATAACTCTCCTTTAACACCTGAAGTGCTTCCAGAAAATCTGCTAGGCACATAGCCTAGACTCAAATGTATTTTGCTAGTAGAGAGATTCAGACGGTGTAAAGCAGAGTGAAATAGTGAAGAAAGGGGCCCGACAGCAAGTGAAAGGCTGAGAAGAGATTTCACATATTGTTCACATTTGCAGCAATATGTGAAAAGAGGAGTCAATGAATTTTTTACTTAAACATTAAAGGAAAGGTGACTCGAATTCTAGAATATGTGTACTTACTCCAAGAAGCTACTGTCTTGGTTACACACCTGGACATGAAGTCTCACATACAGATAGACTTCCTATGGATGGAACCAGAAATAATGCTACTGCTGATGCCTTTTATCACATCTATAAATTCATGATGGGTTTTGTAAAAGAAAGGAGGAGAGAATCAATTTTGTCCCCTGGTTATACCATGTCAGTGAACTTACAGATTTCATTGGCCCAGTTGAGTACAACTGCAGAATACAGCTATGGCTACTCATCCACAAACTGCTTATGGAGGTTGTTAAAGATACAATAAAACAACAAGAATATCATACTCAACTGATGTTGGAAAAGATAGTTTTTAAGTCCAAATCTGTGAACTACAGCAGTTTTGAGGTAAAGATGAAGTAATATATTTTTACCAGTTGTAAAAATTCTGTGGCAAATCCAATCCAATTTACTATGTCTCAAAATTAAAAACAAACAAAACAGAAATGTTGGTCCCTTTGTTTTACACAAACAAGGTAGCAGAAGACATTGTGAATTTTATATAAGAATTCCTTCCCCTGGTCTTAGAAACCTAGATTTTTGGTAATAGCACCCATGATTCACAACTTTACTTCAACCTATAAAACTGAATTTTCATCTCAGTCACCTAACTCGTTGTACTGGAGGAATATTTTATTTTTCTTAGATTTTATTGTCAAACACAGAGGGATGATATTACAGAGCAATTTTCTCTCTATTGCCCATAGCAATGATAAACCAAAAATGTGTATAAGTAAGACTAAAGTATGGTGTCAATCAAAAAACAATCAATTTTGCCATATAAAGAGTCCTTTTTTAATATAAACATCTTCCTGTTGTAGGTGTTGACCTGTCCCTGATTTCTGAAAGGAGGATGGTTTTGTTGGATTTAGTCAGGGGCAGCCAATACCTCATTTCTTCCTCATGCCCTCTCATTTTATGGGTTAGCCATAAAATGCAGATTTAAAAATTATAGATTGTCATCATCCAGCAGCATATCACGTTTCTGAGTTTATCAGAAACATTTTAATACTGGTGGGAGACAAGTATTATTTGGAAGTAAACCTATGTATATTTACCTACATACACACTCATAGAGCCATAAGCATGTGTCTATGTATGAATGTGTGTGTGTACAGAGAGAGGGAGATAGAGGGAGAAGATGAAGAAGATGAGAGAGGAATGAAGAATAAAAACTGTCACACCATGCTCATTCTCCTCTCTGAGCTCCCATTTATCTTTTTTTTTTTTTTGGTATGTTTCATAGATTTTATTTTTTAGAGCTGTTTTAGGTACGCAGAAAAGCTGAGCAGATGTCAAAACTTGGAAACAACTAAGATGTCCTTCGGTTGGTAAACAGATAAATAAACTGTGGTACATCCCGACAATGGAATATTACTCAGTGCTAAAGAGCTTCCATTTATCTTCATCTTGATCTTCTTGACAGGTATATCCTTCTATCCTGTCTCCTCATCCAGCTTCTCCCTATCATTTAAAATCCATTGAGAGTCTTTCCCAGCCCACTGGCCCTCTGCCTTCTCCCTCTTCTTGCCTGTCTAGTATACGATTTTACGCACCACTTGACTTAGCATTTAACTACATGCTTTTATTGCTCTCTGAATGATCTGTGCATCAGTTTTGTCTTCACAACTAGATTATAGATAACTCAAGGGCAAGAACTCTGTGTTACCATTATGCATGACCACGTCTTCCATTGCTATGCTGTATCATGGATGCTAAGTAAATGAGCATTGATATAATGAAAGGACAGAATTTCCAATTAGCTTGTGATTTTGATTAAGAAATTATAACTGGTTCTTAAATTGCAGCCTAAACTTTTTAGAATGTTTCTGTGCATTTCAGACATCCATTTCCTCTATTTGAAATGTAATATAACTTATGGGTTAAAGCCACACTCTTTTTGAATCCCACTCTCCAATTTACTTATTGTGTGATTTTGAGCAGATAGCATAAATGTCCTCTGCCTAGACTTACTCTATAAAATAGGGATAATAATAGCATCTAATTCACAGAATCTTGGGATAATTAGAGTAATTAATTCACGATCATCTTATAGAATACCTGGTACATAGTACACATGCTGACTATTTTGCTATGGTTGAATGAAAATCATAGCTCATATTTCCAAATTGGCAACTTGCACAAAAAGTTGGCTATTATTGGTTTGAAAAAACCAATGTTATTTTAGGCTCAGTTTTTTGAAGATCAATAATCTATTTAAGAAGATATGGGGAGGCGGGATCTTGAGTTAAATCACAGGAGGTTTATGCCAAACACAAGGTAAGAATGATCAAGTTTAACGGAGTTTAACTAAAGTCTAAAATGTAATGTCTTTCCCCTGTCTTGGACATTTTTAAGATCTCTGACCAAAGAGAGTTTAGACCAAATTAGTACAGCAAAGTTGTTTTCAGAATCAACCCTCATATAATAACTTGGTGTTTTGGCATCAATGTGCCCAGTATCCTAAGAAAGTATGTTGTTAAGCTGATATAAGCAGTGTTTTTTGGGGGGGATAAAAAAATACATGTAAGTACATGAAATAAATTTATCCATCTGCTATTTTCCATGCCCCATACACATCTGTCTACCTCTTGAGAGCTTCATTAAGAAGAAAGATGTCTAGAATAATTTGTAAATGGATCCCTTGGCCATATCATCGTCTAATAATACTCTATCACAGCATAATCCCTAAAATTTATTTCAAAGGGCTTTTGTGAAAACTAAATAAGATAATGTTTGTAAAGCTTTTAGCACAGTATTTGGTGCAGGAGAGGAAGCAAGTAATATGTCTTACCTTCTATTATTTTATTATTACAATTAGAAAGTGGAAATTCAGACAGTAGTTTCTCTAAAGTCAGTGAATAGCAGAATGAAACTCAAACTTAAGACATGCCTTTCTTACTAAAACTTTCTTATTGTGCTTCCATTTCCCTCCAGTCCAGTGTGCCTTCTGAATCCTGGGTAGGCTCCAGTGCACTGGCCCCTCACTCTGGCTCTGCCAGACCTGGATCTCCTTCCAGGCTTCTGCTGTGACCCTTTTTCATTTACCAAATTGCATTCCTTCTTGTACCCTGCAATTGCAGCATTTCTCAAGGCTCTTTCCTCTCCCTGTGCTAGGTAACCCATTGAATATCACCATTCCATTTGTCACTCCCTTAGAACCAGTTCCCAAGTCTGTATCTCCATTCTGAGTTCTGTCTTCCAATGCTGAATTTTAACCCTGCCTTTCCAACTGCCTGCTCCATATTTCCCTATAGTTGTTTACTGGAACCCTCAAGTCAAAATGATGGACTCATTACTTGTTCGTCCTCTAGATCCACTCTTTTTCCCCAACCACAAACATCTTCTAACATTTCCAGTTTTAATAAAGGAGCCTCTCTCCTTCTTCCTTTAGACTCATGTCCTCAGATTCTCTCTCCTCTCTTCTTCCATGTTCCAGTTCATGTATGATTTGTTGTCATTCTAGAGCTGCACTGAACAATATGGTAGCCATTAACCACAGGGAGCTATTGAACACTTGAAATGTGACTAGGTTGAATTGAGATGAGATGTAAGTGCAAAGTGTACACTACATTTTGAACACTTAGTACAGTATACAAGAGCATAAAATATTTCTTTAATACTTTTTTACATTGATTTCATGTTGAAATGACAATATTTTGGATATATTGTGCAAAGTAAAATATATTATTAAAATTAATGTCTCCTATTTCTTTTTGTTTTATTTTAATGTGGCTACATGAAAATTTAAATTACATCTGTGGATTACTTTATATTTCTATTGAACTGTGTTGTTCTAGATTATTCTAGTCTTCCTCCTCAATATTTCTTGAATATCTTCTATTTCAGTCTTATTATTATCCTCTAGTTCAAGCTTCTTACAATGTATCCTAGCAGGTTTCCCTGTCTACAATCTCCCTCCTCCAATGTCCCTCATCCATGTTGCGTTCTTTCTCCAAATCATTGTTCCTAGAAAATGGTTCAAATCAAACTATTCCCTACTCAAAAATTTTAAAAAATTACTTCTCTCTGTTCATCAGATAAAGTCTAAACTGTTATAGCCCCCAGCATTTTTTTTCTTAAACATCTTTATTGGAGTATAATTGTTTTATAGTGGTGTGTTAGTTTCTGCTTTATAACAAAGTGAATCAGTTATACATAAACATACTTCCCCATATCTCTTCCCTCTTACGTCTCCCTCCCTCCCACCCTCCCTATCCCACCCCTCTAGGTGGTCATAAAGCACTGAGCTCCCGGTGCTATGCAGCTGCTTCCCACTAGCTATCTATTTTATGTTTGGTAGTGTATATATGTCCATGCCACTCTCTCACTTTGTCCCAGCTTACCCTTCCCCCTCCCCGTATCCTGAAGTCCATTCTCTAGTAGGTCTGTGTCTTTATTCCCATCTTGCCCCTAGGTTCTTATGACCTTTTTTTTTTCTTTTAGATTCCATATATATGTGTTAGCATACGGTATTTGTTTTTCTCTTTCTGACTTACTTCACTCTGTATGACAGACTCTAGGTCCATCCACCTCAACACAATAACTCAATTTTGTTTCTTTTTATGGCTGAGTAATATTCCATTGTATATATGTGCCACATCTTCTATATCTGTTTATTGGTTGATGGACACTTAGGTTGCTTCCATGTCCTGGCTATGGTAAATAGAGCTTCAGTGAACATTGTGGTATGTGAATCTTTCTGAATTATGGTTTTCTCAGGGTATATGCCCAGTAGTGGGATTGCTGGGTCGTATGGTAGTTCTATTTAGTTTTTTAAGGAACCTCCATACCGTTCTCCATAGTGGCTGTATCAATTTACATTCCCACTAACAGTGCAAGAGGGTTCCCTTTTCTCCACACCCTTTCCAACATATATTGTTTGTAGATTTTTTGATGATGGCCATTCTGACTGGTGTGAGATGATATCACATTGTAGTTTTAGTTTGCATTTCTGTAATGATTAATGATGTTGAACATTCTTTCATGTATTTGTTGGAAATCTGTATATCTTCTTTGGAGAAATGTCTATTTAGGTCTTCTACCCATTTTTGGATAGAGTTTTTGTTTTTTTGATATTGAGCTGCATGAGCCACTTATAAATTTTGGAGATTAATCCTTTGTCAGTTGCTTCATTTGCAAATACTTTCTCCCATTCTGAGGGTTGTCTTCTTGTCTTGTTGATGGTTTCCTTTGCTATGCAAAAGCTTTTAAGTTTCATAAGGTCCCATTTCTTTATTTTTGTTTTTATTTCCATTTCTCTAGGAGGTGGGTCAAAAAGGATCTTGCTGTGATTTATGTCATAGAGTGTTCTGCCTATGTTTTCCTCTAAGAATTTCATAGTGTCTGGCCTTACATTTAGATCTTTAATCCATTTTGAGTTTATTTTTGTGTATGGTGTTAGGCAGTGTCCTAATTTCATTCTTTTACATGTAGCTGTCCAGTTTTCCCAGTACCACTTATTGAAGAGGCTCCCTTTTCTCCACTGTATATTCTTGCCTCCTTTATTGAAGATAAGGTGACCATATGTGCATAGGTTTATCACTGGGCTTTCTATCCTGTTCCATTGATCTATATTTCTGTTTTTGTGCCAGTACCGTACTGTCTTCTTTACTGTAGCTTTGTAGTATAGTCTGAAGTCAGGGAGCTTGATTCCTCCAACTCTGTTTTTCTTTCTCAAGATTACTTTGGCTATTCAGGGTCTTTTGTGTTTCCATACAAATTGTGAAATTTTTTCTTCTAGTTCTGTGAAAAATGCCAGTGGTAGTTTGATAGGGATTGCATTGAATCTGTAGATTGCTTTGGGTAGTAGAGTCATTTTCACAATGTTGATTCTTCCAATCCAAGAACATGGTATATATCTCCATCTATTTGTATCATCTTTAATTTCTTTCATCAGTGTCTTATAGTTTTCGGCATACAGGTCTTTTGTCTCCCTAGGTAGGTTTATTCCTAGATATTTTATTCTTTTTGTTGCAATGGTAAATGGGAGTGTTTTCTTAATTTCACTCTCAGATTTTTCATCATTAATGTATAGGAATGCAAGAGACTTCTGTACATTAATTTTGTATCCTGCTACTTTACCAGATTCATTGATTAGCTAGAGTAGTTTTCTGGTAGCATCTTTAGGATTCTCTAAGTACAGTATCATGTCATCTGCAAATGGTGACAGCTTTACTTCTTCTTTTCCGATTTGGCTTCTTTTTCTTCTCTGATTGCTGTGGCTAAAACTTCCAAAACTATGTTGAATAATATTGGTGAGAGTGGGCAAACTTGTCTTCTACCTGATGTTAGTGGAAATGGTTTCAGTTTTTCACCATTGAGGATGATGTTGGCTGTGGGTTTGTCATATATGGCCTTTATTATGTTGAGGAAAGTTCCCTCTATGCCTACTTTCTGCAGGGTTTTTATCATAAATAGGTGTTGAATTTTGTTGAAAGCTTTCTCTGCATCTATTGAGATGATCGTATGGTTTTTCTCCTTCAATTTGTTAATATGGTGTATCACATTGATTGACTTGCACATATTGAAGAATCCTTGCATTCCTGGGATAAACCCCACTTGATCATGGTGTATGATCCTTTATTTGTCTTGTTGGATTCTGTCTGTTAGTATTTGTTGAGGATTTTTGCATCTATACTTATCAGTGATATTGGTCTGTAGTTTTCTTTTTTTGTAGTATCTTTGTTTGGTGTTGGTATCAGTGTGATGGTGGCCTCATAGAATGAGTTTGGGAGTGTTCCTTCCTCTGCAATTTTTTGGAAGAGTTTGAGAAGGATGGGTCTTAGCTCTTCTCTGAATGTTTGATAGAATTCACCGGTGAAGCCATCTGGTCCTGGACTTTTGTTTGTTGAAAGATTTTTAATCACAGTTTCAATTTCATTGCTTGTGATTGGTCTGTTCATATTTTGCATTTTCCCTGGTTCAGTCTTGGTAGTTTATACCTTTCAAAGTATTTGTCCATTTCTTCCAGGTTGTCCATTTTATTGGCATAGAGTTGTTTGTAGTAGTCTCTTATGATGCTTTGTATTTCTGCAGTGTCTGTTGCAACATCTCCTTTTTCATTTCTAATTTTATTGATTTGAGTCCTCTCCCTCCTTTTCTTGATGAGTCTGGCTAAAGGTTTATCAATTTTGTTTATGTTCTCAAAGAACCAGCTTTTAGTTTTATTGATCTTTGCTATCGTTTCCTTCATTTCTTTTTCATTTATTTCTGATCTGACCTTTATGATTTCTTTCCTTCTGCTAACTTTGGGTGTTTTTTTTCTTCTTTCTTTAATTGCTTTAGGCGTAAGTTTAGGTTGTTTATTTGAGATGTTTCTTGTTTCTTAAGGTAGGATTGTATTGCTATAAACTTCCCTCTTAGAACTGGTTTTGCTGCATCCCATAGGTTTTGGGTCATCATGTTTTCATTATCATTTTGTCTAGGTATTTTTTGATTTCCTCTTTGACTTCTTCAGTGATCTCTTGGTTATTTAGTAGCATATTGTTTAACCTCCATGTGTTTGTATTTTTTACAGGTTTTTTTCCTGTAATTGTTATCTAGTCTCATAGCGTTGTGGTCAGAATAGATACTTGATACAATTTCAATTTTCTTAAATTTACTAAGGCTTGATTTTTAACCCAAGATATGATCTATCCTGGAGAATGTTCCATGAGCACTTGAGAAGAATGTGTATTCTGTTGTTTTTGGATGGAATGTCCTACAAATATAAATTAAGTCCATCTTGTTTAAGGTATCATTTAAAGCTGTGTTTCCTTATTTATTCTCATTTTGGTTGATCTGTCCATTGGTGAAAGTGGGGTGTTAAAGTTCCCTACTATGATTGTGTTACTGTCGATTTCTCCTTTTATGGCTGTTAGTATTTGCCCTATGTATTGAGGTGCACCTATGTTCAGTGCATAAATATTTACAACTGTTATATCTTTTTCTTGGATTGATCCCTTGATCATTATGTAGTGTCCTCTTTGTCTCTTGTAATAGTCTTTATTTTAAAGTCTATTTTGTCTGATGTGAGAATTGCTACTCCAGCTTTCTTTTGATTTCCATTTGTGTGGAATATCTTTTTCCATCCCCTCACTTTCAGTCTGTATGTGTCCTAGGTCTGAGGTGGGTCTCCTGTAGACAGCATATACATGGGTCTTGTTTTTATATCCATTCAGCCAGTCTATGTCTTTTGGTTGGAGCATTTAATCCATTTACATTTAAAGTAATTATCGATATTTATGTTCCTATTACCATTTTCTTAATTCTTTTGGGTTTGTTATTGTAGGTCTTTTCCTTCTCTTGTGTTTCCTGCCTAGAGAAGTTCCTTTAGCATTTGTTGTAAAGCTGGTTTGGTGGTGCTGAATTCTCTTAGCTTTTGCTTGTTTGTAAAGGTTTTCATTTCTCTGTCAAATCTGAATGAGATCCTTGCTGGGTAGAGTAATCTTGGTTGTAGGTTTTTCTCCTTCATCACTTTAAATATGTCCTGACACTCCCTTCTGGCTTGCAGAGTTTCTGCTGAAAGATCAGCTGTTAACCTTACGCCCCCCAGCTTTTTCCTCCTTCACATATTAGCTGTGATGCCTTGGGATAACAGGGTATTGCATAGCAAGATGAAGCTCTGCTTAGCTGGAAAAATCTTATTCGTTTTTTGAGGAGGAGCTGGGGGAGGGGTCATGTGGCATCTCCATAGGGGCTGTTCAATTACTTTAACTTGAATAAGCCTGACTCAGAAAAATTTATCCTTTGCAAATATTTTATAAGCTGAAATAATACATCCTTTATGAATCCCCAAAGCCACCAATCTGTTGACAAAACACAGTAATTTGTGTAAATACAGGATAGAAGGAGGGGTTCCTGATGCCACTGAAGAGGGTTTGCTCCTCCTTTGAGATGCCAACATTGTGTCTTAAAGATCCCAAATACCTAAATTTTACCCACCAGTGTGACCGGTTCCTCTCTGAAAAGAGCAAAAAGCAACCAAACCTTTCTGAAGCAATTATACATAACTGGAAGAACAAACGGATGAGTAACAAAACCTAATGTAAATATCAGGTCATTCAGGATGTTTTCCTGAATGACAACCGATGGGTGGAGAAGACTCAGAAGTTTTTGTTTTTCCACACGAAAATCTAATACTGTTTAATAGTAGACCTTGTCATTATTGTTAATATTGTTGAAGGTAGTCTCCTCAGTTTGATATTCAAGACCAAATCCTACTACCGTTTCTTCCAACATGAACCCCTACACACCAGCTCATCTTGATTACTGCTCATTCCAGACCATCCATACAGATTCTATGTCTTTCCATGGCCATAGGATGATAGGACTGTAAGGGAAGGCAGAGATCACCTAACCCAATTCTTCACTTTATGAATGAAGACCCTGATGTCCTACAGCCCATGAAGTGAATTTCTGGCAGTTTCCAGAACTCAGATCTGTCACTTTCCAGTCTTGTTCCTTTTACACCACATCATTCACCCTTCCTCTGTCTTCTGATTTTGCTTATTGAAATTCCATCTATTCTTCAAGACCTAAGATAAATGTCACCTCTTTCATTATGACCAACCAGCAGAAGTCCATCCTTCTTTGCCCACACTCAGTCTGTAACCTGCTGTATGTCTGTGATCCTTAGCTCCCTTATTGGATTTTAAACATTTTGAAGCCAATGATGCTATCTGACTCAATGTACATCCAGTAAAATGCCATCCACGCAGGAAACTCTCCAAGCATTTCTGTCAAAAAAATGATTGAACAAAGGAATATGACATAGCAAATTGAAACCTTGGCTTTTGAATCTATAATATGAGAAAAATGGATGCATGAATGGGCAAAAAATATAAGCCATAATCCAATGCATTTTGGTCTCCTTGAATAAAAGACTCCACATTCCTTTCAAGGTTTGTTAGTGATTTTTTTTAACAAAAACAATAATTTCATCCCTCCTTGCTAAGCCTTTCTTTTCATTAGAACAAGCAGAAGGGAATTAGTGAATTTTAGCAGAGACCAAGCTATTAGGGATTTAAAGATTAAGTTTGGAAATCCGTGTGTCTCTTTAAAATATGAGGAGTGCCAGTTCAGCTGAGTGCAGAAGGGCAGCCAGCCAAAAAGATCCAGTCAAGTTAAATTGAAAAAGAGTTGGTTAGTTTTTGCCAGTGGATGTTTAAATGTTTGATAATCCATCATCCAATTCTTCTGTCCTGATATAGTTTATTAAGTAAATGTTTATTATACGAAACTCCATTTCAAACTAGGGTTGTAGGGTAACTTTTCAAAAGCAGAAATTCCGTATAAGATGAGTTAAGCTTAAAAGAGACAAAATCACCAATATATTTCTATTTTTAAATATGTTCTTTACATGGGGCTCAAAGGATGGTTAGAAAGTAAAACTTATTCCCCAAATGAGAGTTAGCCCTGAGGAAAATTGCTGCATACACACACACAAAATTCCCTCATAGAGGACTTACTAATAATTTTTTAAATGGGAGGGGTTGGATAGAAAGAAAGCAAAAAAAGAAAAAGACATTAACAGGTCTTTCATGTTTTTGACCTTAAGAGTCAAAAGTCTGGAAGTTTATCACAGGCAGTATTTAGTGGCCACAGGGATAAGTAGATATTCGGGCACTTACCTCAATTAAATTCACTTCTATGCAACAAATAATTACTAAGTATTTGTTATATCTAAATCAGTGTGCTGACTAGGAAATATGTGGTCAATAAAGATGATTACAAATAATTCCTATCATCAGATTAAGCAGAGATTTCAGGTACTGTGGATACTATTTATCTATCAGCTGATCTGAGTGTCAACCCTCTCTCCATTTACAGACTTTAGCACTGTTTCCTTAGGGGGAGAAGAGGTCTGAATTACCTGGATAACTTTTTCTATTCATCATTTAACTGATTTAATTTGGCTTCCTAGAACTTATGGTTCATCATTTGGCCTAAATCCAAGTGTTTTCTCTAAATCTATCTTAAAGACACTTCCAGAAATACAACATTGGGTAGTTCTGAGATCTGAAGACATCATTTAAGACATTTATATATTTCAATAACATTTACTCATATGTTACATTTTACTGAATTTTATGAAATGTTTTTAAATTATACTCATTTAAAAACTAATGGAGAGTAATATTGTTTCTAGAAAGTAAATTGAAACAAATCAAACTTAAGGAGCATCTTGGGCAAAATTTTATCAGAATGTTAGCTTCTTCAAAAAGTAATAAATAGAAGTTGAACCATTTTCTGCTTCCCAACTAGAATGTCTCCTCCTCAAGAGTAGGTACTTTTATATATCTCTGTAAACTCAATGAGGCCCTAGTACAATGCCCGATAGCCATTAGGCACTCAGTAATGTATGTTGATGAATGAATTAATTGATTAATGCAAAATGTGATCTTGCAGCATTTGGACACTTTCACTTCTTAAATTTAAATTACCCAGAAAGGTAAGCAAAGGTAGAGAATGACTCAGTAATATAGAACAATCCAAGAACACAGGCAGCTGTTTCCCAGGGCATAAGGGAGAAGTTACATTCTGAGAAAAGTTTCTAGGGGAGGATAGTAGCTGGCCACAGGGGCTAGTCTATGCATTCTCACAATGACATCCTATAGGATGCACCAGTCATAGATTTCTCCCCAGAGATGTTTACCCCATAGAAACCTCACCACCAAAAGCTGTGGCCAATAACCTGATATCCTGGAAAACTGTCCAACGTACTAAGCAGACCTATCCAATTCTGAAGAGTCAACGAGATTTATTGCCAAGAATTCCTTTGCAAAACTTAGAGGACATATCCTTCTCATATTTTGCCCTCCTTGGTGAGATATTTAAATAAACACATAGTTTCATTCCTGGACTCACTAGCTGGGTATTCTTTGAAACTTCACTTACAGACCACTCAGAGGAACAGAGTCGCCTCCATGAAAACTCAGTCTTTGAATTCTGTGAGGAGGGTAATCACAAGATTAGTGTTTTCCCTATTTAAAACTAATTTAAAACTAAAAATAGCTGCAAAAGGCTCTACTTATCTTAGAAGGGGGTGGCAGGCTGGCAAGGGGCAGGGATTATACTGCTAGAGAACATCCACAAAAAATTCTCCAATATTTCAGGATTAAATACATTACTCGGGGACTATGAAGTAGCATTTCACGTGCCATGTGTGTTGTTTTATCAATAAAATGTGTGCTTAATCTATTTCTTTTGGGGCCATAAAAGAAATTATTTTCAAATATACACATTTTGATATTTAATGTTTTGGCAAGATTTTGCACACTTAAAAGATCATTGATTTATTTGCCAAATAGTCCCATTTATTACTTCCATTTTATGGGGAACATGAAGGAACTCAATTGACTTTACCAAGATCACCAGCTAAGCAATGATAAGAAACCTGAGAGTGAATCCTTTCTGCTTCCAAATATTTTCAAAGTTGGCTCATGTAAAGCAAAAAATTTGTATGATCAAAGAGCACTTCTGGGAATGATAAAGAGAAACCTTGTCTCTCAATGCCTAGAGGTCTAAACTAGTTCCAAAGATAAAGCTTTTATTTTAGGTACTGAGCTCAAATTAATCATTACTTTAACTGGATATTTCTTCATTTTATCCAGAACTTGGAATCACAAAAGCACAGTTTTATAAAATTTGCCCTTAATAGCCTAATTTTTAATGGCAGAGTTTTGTGTTTGGTGTGCCTATTTACACAACTTAGTGTCTCAGTGAGGTACACATGTAAAATATCCCTCCTGCATTGAAATCGTTATTAAGTCAATATTTGTCAAAAGCTTGTTAGTTAGGTACTAGTCTCATCTTCTCATTTAGTTCTTGTAAAAACCCCTGTGGGGAAGATGTTATTAATAGCACGCCCATTTTACAGATGAGAAATGAGGTATACAAAAGTTAAGTCACTTTCCTGGGCTTCCCTGGTGGCGCAATGGTTGAGAGTCTGCCTGCCGATTCTGGGGACACGAGTTCGTGCCCCAGTCCTGGAAGATCCCACATGCCGCAGAGCGGCTGGGCCCGTGAGCCATGGCCAGTGAGCCTGCATGTCCGGAACCTTCGCAATGGGAGAGGCCACAACAGTGAGAGGCCCTCATACCACACACAAAAAAAGTTAAGTCACTTTCCCAAGGCCACAAAATGAATGAGGGTTGGAGGCCAAATGTAAACAGGCTGAGTATCCAAAACAAAGCAAAACTTAGTATGTTAAGTCAACCTCACAGTCCTGTGAAAGGCTCCATAAAATCTTTTTTCCAGGTGGTTTCTTAAAAATAATAATAACAACAACAGAAGTGTCAGGAGAATGTTGATTCAATTTAGTATTTCTAGAAAACCCTATTTCTATTTCTAGAGTTTGTCTTACTTATAGTTTTTGCTATTGGTTTGATTCCTGGGGCTATTCTGTAGATAGGCAAGCGTTCCATGGCAAACTGAATTCACATTCTCACTTTGCCTCACACTGGCCATGGGACCTGAGATATATTATCTAAGTTCTTCAAGTCTCTTTCATATTTGTGTTCAGTAAATGGTTCCCAAATTTCTAGCTATAAATGCTTTTTTTTAGCACTAAAAGGGTATTTGGAGATTAACTAGTCTAAACTTCTCAATTTACAAGTAAAGAAAGTGAGGCCTAGAGGAATGAATGGACTTTAAAAAGCCTCTCAGCCAGCTCCTTGCAGGACAGTAAAGAACCCAAGCTGCCAGATGTGTGCTCTTTCACTATTCTGTGCTATCTCAAGTGGATTAATATATGATTGATGATCTCTGCCACCAGGAGGAATTTTCTCCGGTGGATATTGCATGATTATTTTTATGTGTAACCAGAGTTACAGTGCTGGGCAGAGAGGTGGGTGTAGCTAAAAGTCTTTTCACTGCCTATGAGTTTTAAGCTCTAGTAAATGTAGAGTCTCTTGTTGCCATTTGTGTGACTCCCATTTGCCAATTTGGATCCACAGCACGTCAGCTGCACTCTGAAAGTTATGCAACTATCATTTTGATGGCTTCACTGTCTTCTGAAGCTTTGCTGCAGACTTGAATGAGTCATCATGCTTCACAGATTTCCCCTCAGTTAAACATCTCCGTGGAGATTACCATAGGGGGCAATTGCTTATGATTACTCCTGCCAACTGAACTCCTAAAATGCATTGAGATCTCTGTGGCATGGCCCAGGGCTCTCTACTTGGCTCTGATATATTCAAAGTTTTAGCATTAATGTGGATAAAAATATAGAAGGCTTGCTGAACCAACATATGGATGACACAAAGATGGTGAGCACAATGAATATGATAATGAGGGAATCAGATTATAAAAAGCCTAGAATGATGGACCAAATGGAATACAATGAAATCAAGAAAGAGAAATGCTAAATTCTTAGACTGGGGTGCAAAATTTTAAAACTGTACAAGAGCAGAATGGGAATTTACGTTTGACATAACATTTGACATAACATGGCATAGGTAAATTTCTACCTTGGTATAGATAAAAATGCCTGAGAGTTTCAGCTGACTGTGAATTTGGTATGAGTCAACAGTTATGTGGTGGCAAAAAGGATCGTTTCATCTTGGGCTGCCTTATAACATGTGCTTCTCAGAATGAAATAAATCATAATTTGGTTTTACTCATTTTAGTCAGCCACATATGGGCTATTATTTTCCTTTCTATGCAGCAGGGACATAGTTAAACTGAAGAGCATCCAGAATGTTTGATAAGAACAAGAGATGATTCAAAACGTATGACAAGATGAAGGGTGGTTGAAGGAAGTGGAGTTTTTTTATCCTTGGGGAATAATGGTAAATGTCAAAAACGCTGAAGGAGATGAAATTTGACCATACTTTCAAGCTGACATGTTAGCCTGACATAGTTTCATGGATGCTGGTAGAAGTTCATTACTCACAGCAATCATAGTACCCAGTGTATCAACACTTCCCGGTGTCAGTTTCTTAGCCCAGTTCCCACAGGGCAATGCAAATCAGACCAGATAATGCTTGCACACACAGTGGGCTGCCTTATAGGAGAGGAACCCCGAGTTAGGAAATCCCAATATTTTATAATAGGCTACAAGCAAATCTGCCTAACCATCTTATTAGGGAAAAGGAGATATGATCTCTAAACAAACATCTTGGAAAAGAACAAAATGCTGTCAGTGACTTGGCTGGAAAGACATGCAAAAAGAAGAGGGATCCATGGAGAATTTTCATTCAACAATAGCTATATCTCGAGGGTTGTCCTGTTAAAGAATATTAGAAATCTGTCACTTCAGAAGAAAAAAACAGTGTCCAATTAGTGAAAATTGCCAAAATACAAGTTTATAGTAGGTTAAAAAATATTTTATATAAAACAGAACAAGCTCAAAATGGACTCCTTAAGAAGTTAGGCATGTTGAGGCAGAAGTCAGGCAGCCGTTTGTTGTGACTATTGAAGAAATATTCACATACCAGAGAAGTACTGAATTTAATGTTGTATTAAGCTCCTTCCAGAACTCTACTTATCAGAAAACAGAGGGAAAGAAAGAAGTGAGGAAACTAGGAAAAAATGCATGACAGAAAAGGATATTTCAAACTTGAAATACTTCATTGTATAACTTCTGAAGTTCTATCTATGTCCTAAGAGGACCCAGACATCTCTTTGATAAACCAGAGACAGGGCTAAATCCAAAGCGTTTATGAACTTTATGTTGTAATCTCCCTTGGTGGGTCTCTTCAGCTAAGAAAAACAGCTCAAAGATCTATTTGGAAATAAAGAAACTTTGAAGGCTTATCCTAGATTGATTATCCTTTGTCTAGAGAAAGAGAATCTTTGCTAAGGAATCCTTTATAATCTACCTGGAAATACTTCTGGTTGTCCAGATGCCTAAACTGGAGCTTGGGAATATCCCAAAGGAAAATATGTTGTCCATAGGGTTGTTTTTAAGAAACACACAAGTGTCTTCCCCCCTCCAAGAAAAAAGAGATTATTTAAGAATAACCCTCATGTCAATTAGCAAAAGGACATTTTTCACTTCATAGATTTATTAACTGCTCATCCTGTTTGAATTCATGTGCACACACAACACATATGTAAGATGACACAACTATGGGTGGAGATGTGACCGTGGGTATGCCATTTGACCTCTTTGCCTCTCTATTTCTTTATATGAAAAGTAACAGGGGGTGAAATAGATGACAGCAGCATTTCTTTCCAGCTTTGAAAACTCCAAAGAATCCAGGAAGAACTGCTTTCTTAAAAGCTGGCTAAAATTCAGAGCTCTAAGAATGTAATAGGGCGTAGAAGAAAATAATGGGAATCTTAGAAGAAAAGAAGTGGAAATTCCCTTTGAAAGATGGTTTAAGGGAATCTCTCTGAGGCTAAAGCATAGACACATCAATCAGGATACTGGAAAAGTCTATGGGATGGAATTATATAAGAATATCTTGTGGTGTTTGTTGTGACAAGACATAAGTGTAGTTTATGGCAGGAAACTGGAAGCAAAAGTTCCATTCTATTATAAATTCATCAGGGAATCCTATTCTAAAAAGTGACTTTGGTAAGGGCCCCAGACTGGCTGAAGGGTTGGATGCTGACTCATCAGGCCAGAGCAAGCTGTAAGGATGGGGAGGACTTGCTCCTGAAGAGGTAGACACCTATCTGGAAAGAATTAATTTATTCTTTTAAGTAACAGGAGACACAAAGTTTAGATGGTCCTTCTTTTGCATCTCAAAACAAGCAAATAACTAACCTCTTCTGGCGTTGGCCAGTTTGATCCACATTACATATGCACATATAGGGATTTGAGCATATTTTCTGGAGATCACAGCTCTGCACTTTGTGACGAATCAATAATTGAGACATCCCCCTTTGCATAATTTGTCTCAGAAGACATACATCTCCGATCTCAAAAATCAGGTAGAATTTATTCAATGCTTTGGAGCTTAAAATATTTTTTGAAAAGAATTGTGTTTCAATATGTTTACATGTCAATTCTGAAAGCTGACCTCTTCAAACTACAAGGTTTTTTTAGGTGATTTATGGTGGACAAGTAAAATTTCTCATCAAACCAAATTTATCAATATAATATAAAAGTTTCACTGTTTCAGTAAAACACTATGAGATGAGACAAGCCTCTTAGATAGTGTTATCCACCAGAGGGCAGAAAGCAGAAGCAAGAAAAACTATAATCTTACAGCCTGTGGAACAAAAACCACATTCACAGAATGATAGACAAGATGAAAAGGCATAGGGCTATGTACCAGATGAAGGAACAAGATAAAACCCCAGAAAAGCAACCAAATGAAGTGGAGATAGGCAAGCTTCCAGAAAAAGAATTCAGAATAATGACAGTGAAGATGATTCAGGACCTCAGAAAAAAAATGGAGGCAAAGATCGAGAAGATGAAAGAAATGTTTAACAGGGCTTCCCTGGTGGCACAGTGGTTGAGAGTCCGCCTGCAAATGCAGGAGACACGGGTTCGTGCCCTGGTCCGGGAAGATCCCACATGCCGCAGAGTGGCTGGGCCTGTGAGCCGTGGCCACTTAGCCTGCGCATCCAGAGCCTGTGCTCCGCAGCGGGAGAGGCCACAACAGTGAGAGGCCCGTGTACCGCAAAAAAAAAAAAAAAAAAAAAAAAAAAGTTTAACAAAGACCTAGAAGAATTAAAGAACAAAGACCTAGAAGAATTAAAGAACAAATAAACAAAGATGAACAATACAATAACTGAAATAAAAAATACACTAGAAGGAATCAATAGCAGAATAACTGAGGCAGAAGAACAGATAAGTGACCTGGAAGACAGAATGGTGGAATTCACTGCCACGGAACAGAATAAAGAAAAGAATGAAAAGAAATGAAGACAGCCTAAGAAACCTCTGGGACAAGATTAAATGCAACAACATTCACATTATAGGAGTCCCAGAAGGAGAAGAGAGAGAGAAAGGACCCGACAAAATATTTGAAGAGATTATAGTCGAAAACTTCGCTAACATGGGAAAGGAAATAACCACCCAAGTCCAGGAAGCACAGAGAGTCCCATACAGGATGAATCCAAGAAGAAACACGTTGAGACACATAGTAATCAAACTGACAAAAATTAAAGACAAAGAAAAATTATTGAAAGCAACAAGGGAAAAATGACAAATAACATACAAGGGAACTCCCATAAGATTAACAGCTGATTTCTCAGCAGAAACTCTACAAGCCAGAAGGGAGTACCATGGTATATTTAAAGTCATGAAAGGGAAGAACCTACCACCAAGATTACTCTATCCAGCAAGGGTCTCATTCAGATTCAACAGAGAAATCAAAAGCTCCACTGACAAGCAAAAGCTAAGAGAATTCAGCACCACCAAACCAGCTCTACAACAAATGCTAAAGTAACTTCTCTAAGTGGGAAACACAAGAGAAGAAAAGGACCTACAAAAACAAACCCAAAACAATTAAGAAAATGGTCATAGGAGCATACATATCAATAATTACCTTAAACGTGAATGGCTTAAATACTCCAACTAAAAGAAACAGGCTTGCTGAATGGATACAAAAACAAGACCCATATATATGCTGTCTACAAGAGACCCACTTCAGACCTAGGGACATATACAGACTGAAGGTGAGGGGATGGAAAAAGATATTACATGCAAATGGAAATCAAAAGAAACCTGGAGTAGCAGTACTCATATCAGATAAAATAGACTTTAAAATAAAGAATGTTACAAGAGACAAGGAAGGACCCTACATAGTCATCAAGCGATCAATCCAATAAGAAGATATAACAATTATAAATATATATGCACCCAACTTAGGAGCACCTCAATACATAAGGCAAGTGCTAACAGCTATAAAAGAGGAAATCAACAGTAACACAATCATAGTGGGGACTTTAACACCTCATTTACACCAATGGAGAAATCATCCAAACAGAAAATTAATTAGGAAACACAAGCTTTAAATGACACAACAGACCAGATAGATATAATTGATATTTATAGCACATTCCATCCAAAAACAGCAGATTACACTTTCTTCTCAAGTGCACACAGCACAGTCTCCAGAATAGATCACATCTCGGGTCACAAATCAAACCTCAGTAAACTTAAGAAAATTGAGATCATATCATGCATCTTTTCTGACCACAATGCTATGAGAAAAAAACGTTAAAACACAAACACATGGAGGCTAAACAATACATTACTAAATATCCCAGATATCACTGAAGAAATCAAAGAGGAAATCAAAAAGTACCTAGAGACGACTTACAATGATCCAAAACCCATGGGATGCAGCAAAAGCAGTTCTAAGAGGGAAGTTTATAGCAGTACAAGCCTACCTCAAGAAACAAGAAAAATCACAAATAAACAATCTAACCTTACACCTAAAGGAACTACAGAAAGAAGAACAAACAAAACCCAAAGTTAGTAGAAGGAAAAAAATCATAAATGTCAGAGCAGAAATAAATGAAATAGAAACAAAGAAAACAATAGCAAAGATCAATAAAACTAAAAGCTGGTTCTTTGAGAAGATAAACAAAATTGATAAACCATTAGCCAGACTCATCAAGAAAAAAAGGGAGAAGACTCAAATCAACAGAATTAGAATTGAGAAAGGAGAAGTAACAACTGACACTGCAGAAATACAAAGCATCCTAAGAGACTACTACAAGAAACTCTATGCCAATAAAATGGACAACCTGAAAGAAATGGACAAATTCTTAGAAAGATATAATCTTCCAAGACTGAACCAGGAAGAAATAGAAAATATTAACAGACCAATCACAACTAATGAAATTGAAACTGTGATTAAAAATCTTTCAACAAACAAAAGTCCAGGGCCAGATGGCTTCACAGGTGAATTCTATCAAACATTTAGAGAAGAGCTAACACCCATCCTTCTCAAACCCTTCAAAAAATTGCAGAGGAAGAAACACTCCCAAGCTCATCCTATGAGGCCACCATCACCCTGATCCCCAAACCAGACAAAGATACTACAAAAAAAGAAAATCACAGATCAATATCATTGATGAATATAGATGCAAAAATCCTCAACAAAATACTAGCAAACAGAATCCAACAACACATTGAAAGGATCACACACAATGAGCAAGTGGGATTTTTCCCAGGGATGCAAGAATTCTTCAATATACGCAAATCAATGTGATACACCATATTAAAAAATTGAAGAAGAAAAACCATATGATCATCTCAATAGATGCAGAAAAGGCTTTTGACAGAATTCAACACCCATTTATGATAAAAACCCTCCGGAAAGTGGGCATAAAGGGAACCTACCTCAACATAATAAAGGCCATATACAGCAAACCCCCAGCAAACATCATTCTCAATGGTGAAAAACTGAAAGCATTTCCTCTAAGATCAGGAACAAGACAAGGATGTCCACTCTCACCATTATTATTCAACATAGCTTTGGAAGTCCTAGCCACAGCAATCAGAGAAGAAAAAGAAATAAAAGTAATGCAAATTGGAAAAGAAGAAGTAAAACTGTCACTGTTTGCAGATGACATGATACTGTACATAGAGAATCCTAAAGATGCCACCAGAAAACTACTGGTGCTAACAATGCATTTGGTAAAGTTGCAATATACAAAATTAATGCACAGAAATCTCTTACATTCCTATACACTAATGATGAAAAATCTGAAAGAGAAATTAAGGAAGCACTCCCATTTACCACTGCAGCAAAAAGAATAAAATACCTAGGAATAAACCTACCTAGGGAGACAAAAGACCTGTATGCAGAAAACTATAAAACACTGATGAAAGAAATTAAAGGTGATACCAACAGATGGAGAGATATACCATGTTCTCGGATTGGAAGAATCAACATTGTGAAAATGACTCTACTACCCAAAGCAATCTACAGATTCAATGCAATCCCTATCAAATTACCAATGGCATTTTTTACAGAACAAGAACAAAAATTCTTAAAAGTTGTATAGAGACACAAAAGACCTGAATAGCCAAAGCAGTCTTGAGGGAAAAGAACAGAGCTGGAGGAATCAGACTCCCTTCCTTCAGACTACACTACAACGCTACAGTAATCAAGACAATACGGTACTGGCACAAAAACAGAAATATAGATCAATGGAACAGGATAGAAAGCTCAGAGATAAACCCACATACCTATGGTCAACTAATCTATGACAAAGGAGACAAGGGTAAACAATGGAGAAAATACAGTCTCTTCAATAAGTGGTGCTGGGAAAACTGGACAGCTACATGTAAAAGAATGAAATTAACACCATACATAAAAATAAACTCAAAATGGATTAGAGACCTAAATGTAAGACCGGACACTATAAAACTCTGAGAGGAAAACATAGGAAGAATACTCTGACATAAATCACAGCAAGATCTTTTTTGATCCACCTCCTAGTGTAATGGAAATAAAAACAAAAATAAACAAATGGGACCTAATGAAACTTAAAAGCTTTTGCAAAGCAAAGGAAACAACAAACTAGACAAAAAGACAACCCTCAGAAGAGGAGAAAATATTTGCAAATGAATCAACGGGCAAAAGATTAATCTCCAAAATATTGGAGATTATGCAGATTATGGAGATTATGCAAAAAACAGCTCATGCAGCTCAATATTAAAAATCAAACATCCCAATCAAAAAATGGGCAGAAGATCTAAATAGACATTTCTCCTAAGAAGACATACAGATGGCCAAGAAGCACGTGAAAAGCTGCTCAACATCACTAATTATTAGAGAAATGCAAATCAAAACTACAATGAGGTGTCACCCACACCACTTAGAATAATCATCATCAGAAAATCTACAAACAACAATGCTGGAGAGGGTGTGGAGAAAAGGGAACCCTCTTGTACTGTTGGTGGGAATGTAAATCAATACAGTCACTATGGAGAACAGTATGGAGGTTCCTTTAAAAACTAAAAATAGAACTACCATATGACCCAGCAATCCCACTACTGGGCATATACTCTGAGAAAACCATAATTCAAAAAGACACATGCACCCTACTGTTCATTGCATCACTATTTAAATAGCCAGGTCACGGAAGCAACCCAAATACCCATTGACAGATGAATGGATAAAGAAGATGTGGTACATATATACAATGGAATATTACTCAGACATAAAAATGAATGAAATTGGGTCATTTGTAGAGACATGGATGGATCTAGAGACTGTCATACAGAGTGAAGTAAGTCAGAAAGAGAAAAACAAATATTGTATATTAACACATATATGTGGAACCTAGAAAAATGGTACAGACAAACTGGTTTGCAGGGTAGAAATAGAGACACAGATATAGAGAACAAACGTATGGACACCGAGGGGGGAAAGTGATGGAGGGTGGTGGTGGTGTGATAAATTGGGAGATTGGGATTGACATATATACATTAATATGTATAAAATTGATAACTATTAAGAATTTGCCATATAAAAATAAGTAAAATTAAACAATTTTTAAAAAACACTATGAAATGAATTCAATAAAAAACAAACTTGAATACATATTTTTTTCCTGCATACATAAGTATCTGCTCTAATTTCTGCCTCTAAAAGCTGTTGCTTATTTTGTTTCAGCTTTAACCCTTAAATATAGTAAAAGAATGATCTCACTTGGAATGTTCATTAATTTAGCAGCAGGAGTCAAGTTAATCTCCTTCAAACCCCATATTCGACTTACTTTCCAGTATTTAAGATGCTTTAATAAAGATGTCTCTTGGAGGGAGAAATGTTGATCTAGAACTTGGGGTCTCTTGGGAGAACAAACAAGTCAGAGCCCAGACTGAGAATGAGTTTGCCACATTTTTCTGAATCAGAAGTCAGCTTTATTCTACAGTGACCTTGGGAAAGTAATTTTTGTCATCCTGGGATGCAGATATACATGATAGAGGGCAGCTGCACTCATTATAAATATCCTGTAAGGTAGGCAAAATGCTGCACTGTAACTCCTGTAGCCAGGAAAGAGAGGGCTTCTGTGACCTTTTGAGAATATGCTGTTCACCCCAGGGAGCCCTGAGTAATTAAAACAGGGAGTTAGCACTTCTCACAGGAGGGATCAATTTACCCTGAACAGCCCAAAGCATTTTATCACCTGTTCTGGTCTCTTGCTCTGGATGATGGAGGGTGGAGAACGGGGGACCCAGCGAGGGGGTGGCTGAAGAAGGAGCAGTAATCTGAGAAGGGAAAACAAAAATAGAGAGGAGGATAAAGGGAGGAAAGAAAGAAGAGCAGGCTTTGGGAGGCCCTGTGGCACTTACTGGCAGTCGTATTCTCAAAAGCCTCGTGGAGGGCTATTTCAGTCTGTTCCCGTTATAGAAGCAGATCCTAGCGTGGCCCCGAGGGAGGGTACTGAAACCGGCCTTGACCACCACTCCTCGTGTCATTTTCTTTCTCAAGAATCTACAGGGATTCTTGAGAAAGAAATCACTTTCATTTTGACTCTTAGGACCTTTGGATGTTCAGCTCCACCCTCATCCTGCCTATGTGAGTTCCAGCTACCCCTCCGGCTGTCTTCTCAGCCAGGCTGCCCTCCTGCCTAAAAGCCCCACAGCCACACCTCCTTCTCCTCTTCTGTGGCTTTCCCTCCTCTCTTCCGTTGCACGTATCTAAAACACGTCCATCCTCTTAGGTCAAGATAGAATTTATTTCAGAATAATAACTTACATTGCATAAAGCTTTATACCAAGCACTTAAACATGTACCATCCTCACCTGAGCCATTATTTCCTGGGACATTTCCTTGACTATCTTGGCCCACATCCGTCTCTCCCATATTCTATCTCCTGAAGTACTTGTTCACTGATCCACCTCTACAGAATCAATCTCTAGATTGATTACAGGAAGAGTTTACAGGAAGAGAAACTGAGGCGATCTATTCTAATGAACTAAGGAGGCAGAATGTTGACGCTTGCTATTTCCTTTATATTTTTCCATATTGTTTCTACATTTTTACTGTGATCATATACACCTTTTATACTAAAATTAGTGTGTGTGGAGGCATATATCTTTGTTAAGCTCCCAGATGATGCTGATGGTGTAGGAGCCATAGGTTGCCACAGTCATTTGAACAATGATTCAGACACATGTCTTCTTGCATTTCTCAGCTCTTCAATGAGGTAGAAAGTTACTCAAGAGCAACAACTAGCCCTGCACTTTTCCTATCTCTCCAGTGCTAGAAATGCCAGGCTCAAAGCAGGTGCTCAATAAATACCTGAACGGGTTTGAATAGACTCCCCATAAAAATAGGAAAAAAATTAAATAAGGTTACACGACATGGTACATTTGAAGAAAAAGAAAACTTTATAATTAGTGGGTTAAAGAAAGATGTAATAGTAAGACAGAAAAAATACTCAGGTGACTTAATAGAGCACAGGATGATCAGAGATCAGCATCAGTGTTTTGTTTTAGATCTAGAAGCAAAGGATCTTTGAAGGCAGCAATTAACTTGTAGCATGAAGGAACTATGAGGTGGTTGTCTTTTTAACCTGACTCATTCTTGAAGTGATGTGTTCAGTTATAAATTCTATAGCTAAAGAAGAAATCTGAGTAGTTGGGAAGAGTTAAGAAAAGAATCAAAACGTATATACATTGCCAGTGGGAATGTAAAATAATGCAGCTGCTTTGGGAAATAATCTCGCAGTTCTCCAAAAAGTTAAACATAGAATTAACATATGGCCTAGCAAATCCACTCATAGGAATTTACTCAAGAGAATTGAAAACACATATCCATACAAAATTGTGTACAGATATGTTCATAGCAGCATTCTTCAGACTGGCCAACGGATTACCATGATCGATGATGAATAAACAAAATGTAGCATAACCAAACAACGGGACATTATTTGGCCATACAGAGAAATGAAGTACTGATCATTTTACAACATGGATGAACCTGCTTTAAAAACATGCTAAGTGAAAGAAGCCAGACACAAAAGGCCATGTACTCTTTGATTCCAATAGTATGAAACGTCCAGAATTGGCAAATCCATAGATTAGAAATTACTGGATTAGGAATTATTGGGTCTGAGAGAAAGAGGGATGGGAAGTGACTGCTGGTGAGTATAGAATTCTGGAATTATATTGTGATGATGGTCACACAAAATTCTGTGAATATACTAAAAGCCAATGAATTGTATACTTTAAAAGGCTAAATTTTATGGTATGTGAATTATATTTTAATAAAGCTGTTATCTTTTTTAATGAAAAAAATCAAGAGGGAACATGGGGAGGGGGGAAATCTGGGCAGAAGGACCATCAAAATGTTAAAAAAAAAAAGAGAGAGAGAGAGATACAAGGGAGCTGGTTTACTAAGGGCTGTCTTTTTAGGCACAGTTGGGTTTTTTTTTAACTTTTTTTAATGTAAAAAATGATGGCTAGCTGAGGAGAAAATTAGAAGACATAGACTATAAATACAACCTAAGGAGTTTAGATGCAAGCTTTTCCTATCAGTACAGAAGTTGGAATAAGAGGTTTTCATATCTCTCTTTTGGGGGGACTTAAACAGTGCTTAGAATAGGTCTTACATGTCAGAAAAATTTGTGGGAGCCCTTCCTGAAATGGGAGAGGGATGAATTACATGATATTTTGTGGTCTTTGCTCTCTTTCTCAGAACAGTTAGCCCTCAGTATTCGATGCCACTCTCTGCCTCCCGAGCGCTGAAATAAGAGAGGAGACGCTTCTGTTTCTTGAAAAGTTTTATTTGGTTTCTATTCAGTCATAAACACACATTCCTCTTAAGACTGTAAAAGTCTTCTCCTCTAAACAATTAACTTTTTATTTAAAAAAAACGTTGAAGCAGTACTTGCAACCTATTATTTCAACCAGTTGTGCAAAGAAAGTAAATTCAGGTTATGTATAGTTACCTCTACGCATGTTATTAATATGAATACCCAGAATGTACTTGGCCTGGTAAATAGTTTTTAAACCTCCATAAGCCTTTGAATTCAGTTTTATTTGAAAAGTAAAATGATATCATCCTCACCCATATTTTCCAGGAATCAACCACCTCTTCTAAGCATTCCTATTGCCTTTCAGTGCTCTTTGCTTTAGGAGAAAACAAGTACCTGCTTTGGGTCCACTCAGCAACTTCTTCTTCATTCTTTGCCCAGGACCCAGCTTCCCATGAAAATAAAACAAACTGGGCGACATGATTAGAACAAGGAAGTCTCTTTTGGCCCTGCCATCAGATTCAGATCAGATCATTTCTAGTCTTTTTCTCTGGTCAGGTCCGGTAGGGCTTCATTTTAGGCAAAGTCACTATAGATGTTCTCAGTTGCACCATCACACACATTCAACATTCATTCATTGAGTAAATATTGAAATTTAAACCTTCCTATTTGGGGTTAGGAATATAAACTTCCATTTCCAATATCCCCAAAAGTTCACCAAATAAATGAATTGTGGTTCTAGACCCAGATACGGATAAAATTTGAGTTGCTGAGAACGTTGACTAAAGAGAATCCTGCGCCAAGACATGAAGCATTTCTCCTCCTCAGGATGGGTTCCTGCTCCTGTCCTGTTAAGCAAGGGCATGGTCAAACTGCCCTTTCTCCAGGCCTTCAAGTCCGTCAGCCCAGGTCGAGGTTGGCATGCTCCGATACGGGTCCAGAAGAATCCGGAAGCACCTGACTATGAGGATGCCCAAGAAAATAAACAACAAAATCACAAAAACAAATGTGGTTTTCTGCTCCAGAGACATGCTAGAATCTGATGACACGTTCCCAAGGGGCACTAGGGGTGAAGGGACAGGCTGTCCTCCATCCATCGTCCAGGGAAGCTGGAGCACAGGGTCTCCCAGGTTCCTTCTCTTCCATCATCAGCCTGCTGAGATCATGGTGGCTGCACCTTGAAGAAGCTGCGGAATAAAGAAAGGGAAGGAGAAAGAGTCAACGCCAACAGGCAACTTTATTTCTACGCTCACCATCATATTTTTCAGAGAAAAGAAGGAATCTCTACACTTTCTCCAAGGGCTGGGCCAAAAGAAAGCCATGTAGTGATAGAAGAATAGATGCCTAGGCAGCGCCTACCATGTTCCCTCTTGTCTTTTCATATCCTATTCAGGACCCCTCCCTTTGGTCCCTGCCATCCCCACTGGCTTACTAAAATCCCATTCTATGTCCATTTTCCCTCCAGCCCAGATGAAGCCAGAGCCCTTGTCTTTGTCTGTTCTCAACACAGCTGAGGCAGGTATGCATTTTCAGGAAGTTCTTTATGAAAACACTACCTAATCCAAATGGGAAATAGAAGAAAAATGAGGACCATTAACTGTGTACATTTACAACATAAAGACTGCTAGGTCTGTGAAGTTCAATGGAAACAGTGGAGAACTGGGTACAGAACCTTGTGAGCCTGTGTTAATGACTCCCTAGCCGTAAGCTGGCTGACTAGTATAGCAATACCTGTTCAGTCCCTCCCTTCCCACCACTGGTCTCCACTCAGTGAGCGCCGCTGTGACTCCCTGGACCAGTCTTCTCCAGCCTCGGCCTTTGTACGAGGCAAAGTATCAAGTCTTCTTCTCCTGGCTCAACATCTTATAATTTCTAGGTTTATCCCATAACTCAGGTTTTAGAATGGGTACACAATTCATTTGGGGGCTGCACTGATGGGCAGCCATTCCAAGAAGATCCAGTAAATAACTAGTCATCTTAATTCAAATTATGAGCCACATCTCCCTATGAATAAGTCTGGGGTCTCGCTTCTTCACAGGGAAGCCACGACTAGAATGATTTAAAACTCAGTTTTAATTTGCAATTTTACCACCCTATGCTGATTAAAAGGCAGATGCAAGGATATGGTTAACCCTCTTTGCAGCCTAATCACGTGTTTTGAGAGGCCTGCTAAAATATAAATATATACTCTTATTCTCTGACCCTTTCACCACCAACCCCTTTTAGAATACCAAATTGAGGAGACATTAGAGATGAAAGCATTTTGAGAACTCTACAAATCTTTATAAACTGTAAGCCTCTCCCTTCCCAGCATATTGTGTGGTGCCCAAGTTCCTATTAAAATAACTTCATTTGGTCAAATCATGAAAGGTCTCTATTAAATTGCAGTATTTTATCAAGGAAAGTGATACATTAACACATTAGTAGGGATTTGTCTTTGAATACTGTTCCTATTTGAAGGAGGGAGAAATGTGGTAGATAGAAAGGAAATTGAAGGAATATCTTGCCGGGAACGAGGGGCTGCTAGAAAGGACTTGTGGGAAGCAGACATGGGTACTGTGAGCAGATCGTCCAGGAGGAGAGTCCTGGGGAAGGATGAAGGAGACTGGGTAGAGATGAGAAGAGCAGGAGATGGTTATAAAGGGAGATGGAGATCCAGAGGTCCAGAAAGAAATGGCAACTGTTTCACAATTTTGCCTGGGACTGATCGAAATCCCTAGAAAAGCCTGCTTGATTTTAAACCTGCAATCAGCTAATCAATAATTTACAGATTTGGAAAGCTCAACAGCATGTTTAAGTTAAAGGAAGCATCAGTATAATAAGATGCAGAAATAGAAATAAATGTAAACACTTGGCCACCACAGTACAAAAATATTCAAAGACCTCTAAATTTTGTAAATGTCTGTCTTAGAGTAAAATGTCCCTTTTGGGTAGAAATGATTCTTAGGAAATGTTCACGATTGCTTTTACCTAAAAAATGCAATGTTTCTTTTAGATGAACAGTGGAATTTGGGCGAGTAAATTATTTCGAAAGATTTTGACACAACCATCATCAGTGTTAATAAAAATAAAAGGCAGTTATTTTAAGTACAAGAAGGACCAGAGTTACTCGTGGCAGTATTTTAATCCTGACTGGCTTCCCCCATCACGCAGCATACCTGTCTTCCCTTTGCTGGGTCCATTTGTGTGTGCTTAGGAAATAAAGTCTAATTTTAATATGGACTAAGGAAACCTTAGTTAAAAGATGCCATTTTCAAAAGTCATATAATACATCCCTTTTCTCAAACCAAGCTCCCTGGACTCTGATGTTCACAGTGTATACACCCTGAATTAGTCACGAAGCCCTGTGTGAGCAGTCCATCCCAGCCATGGTCCTTCTCACTATAGGCCACTCACTTTGGTTAATTTGCAAAGAAGCCCTCTCTTTCTTTCCCCATACTTCCTCTATACTGCGTCATGATTCATCATTCTAAGCTCAAGTCTTACCACTCCTCCCCTCAGAAAACCCATATGCTCCCATGTCCAAGATCCTAACCCACCCATTAACCCCCTTATGGACCCAATACCCTTGTTTTCTGGACCACAAATTAGATCATATACTCTGACAGTGGAATTTTTCTAAGGTATTACTATATTTTCAAAATAAGTTCAAAGATCAAATCACATTTGGTTTTGAGTAAAATGACCAGTGGACAAAAACAAACTTACACGTAATTGATCTGCAGACACCTAAGGAGAGCGTCCTGACTCTGTCTGCTCTGCAGCTCTACCTGACACCTGCTATTCTTTGAACACCTCCAGGTTTCCCACCTCTGAGCTTTGAGTCGTGATGCTCTCTGCCTGATCCTCTCGTCCTCGCCCTATTCCCACCTTCGGCTTTCTCTCCCTCCCTCGGGGTCCACACCAAATCCCACCTCCTTGGTGGAGCCCCAGTCTCTCCCTTCACCCAAGGCACCAGGGCTTCCTGCTCTGTCCCCAGCAGCATTTCACCTGCATCCTGTGGCAGCATCTATTACAGGACATGTCTCCCCGGTGTTCGTCAACTTCCCCTTATTAAACAACAAGGTCCTTGAGGAATTCCTTGCTGCTCTGGGGTCACTGTCTCTCTAAATAGAGGTTGAAGCAAATCTCTGGCCCCTTAGAGTCCAGGGAACTGAATTCAAACTTGGAGGTGCCGGCTGATACAGAGAAGGGGAAAAAAAGCACATGTCATCCAGCCTAACTGGGATGTCAGACCATTGTGTTTGAAATAGATCCTGTTTCAAAGAATCACAAATAGTCTGGGTCACAATGACACTTTAATAGTCATAAAGCTCATGATTTAAGAAGCAGTTGTTTGGTTTTTTTAATTTTCTTCAGCCTCAGTGCTGATGGGTCCAAAATAGAGAAATCAGCTAGAATTAAGCACTCTCCCTATGTTTAAGGGGTCAATCCTTTCTTACCTATCTTGCTTTTTTGGTGGGGAAGGGTAGTCATTTAAAATATCCTAAATCCCATTGTCTTACATGGAAACTATCAATGTCAGCACGTACCCATCTCAAGCTTGGGTCCTTCAGACTTTTCATCTCATTAGCATCTTATTTTATAATTTCACGGTAAGAAAAAATATTTTACCTGGAGAAAATCTATCTTAAAACAATGACGTGTTTCTTTTCTTAGTTTTCAAGTGGCAGCAACAGAATCAGTTCAGTGCATGTGCCCCCTTGTCCTGGGAAACCACACCCAGGTATTTGATTTCACCATCTCACTTCTGTGGTCCTCAACTCAGGCACCCTCCCTCCCGCAATGAATTGCAATAACAGCTGCAGTATATGCAGTACGTGTGTAGTCCTGCTGGGCACACAGTGTGTGTTCAAAACATAGGTGATGATGAGCGACTGTTTTCTCTTTAACTGATTTTTGTGCAAAATGAGATTTATTTCTAATTTTCCAGGCAGGAATGGAGATTGTAAGTAAACCACCCCAAGTCATAAAATTCAAAAGAGTAGCATCCCCCAAAAGAATGTCAGAATCAGTAGGAAGTTGTCATCCCTCAGCTGTTAATGGCATGCAGGGTACAGTGACACAGTGTAGTCTGTATTTTAAGTACTCCGAAACCACATAATTGCTGTACCTAATTTTTGAAACTTCTAGGCCACAAACCTAGTTATATGACTTGACATAATTTCAAAAGTAGATGTAAAAAGTAGTTCGTCCATTGAACAAGAACACTCACAGGCTTGTCCAGTATACACTCACACATGACGGACAGGATACTTTGTCCCACAAAGACATCCTGTGTACCTTGTTTATATTTATCTGGCAGCGTGGTGAGACCAGTCAGTAGACTGTAACAGGAAGGGAATTGGCTACGTAAGCGGGACTGAATTTGCAACAACTGGCAGGGACGAACTTCCTCAAAGTGCTGCACTATCCTGCAACCGTTCTGAAACTGGCTGTTGAAATGTTAACCTGGCTTTTAATGATTGAAGTAATACATATCCTGAGACTGACGCAGAAGAGAATCACTGTCGACTTTCTGAGCTAAAGGAAGCCTCAGCTGCATGGCTGTTTGTATAGCTGGAGTGTCTGGAGGCACTCCCCACCCTCCATCCCACCCAGCCACCCCAGACGTCTAAGCATCCCATCAACCCTATTATGCATCTCCTCCCACAATTGGGAGCCCTCCATCAAAGCCACCTCATCTCTTTTGGAAATTCTGTGGCTGAATCCAGTGAACAGCAACTTGCTTTCCAGGATATATATGCAAAGATGCAAAATATTTCCTATAAATTCAAAGAATTCATGGCCCTCTTGGTGGCCAGCCAAGACCTTCAGGTAAAGACTTCCTGGCTCTTTCTAAGTACTTCCTGCGTTTTAACCATGACTCCCCCCACACCATTTTCTCAGCTCACATAATTACATGGCTACTTCCATATTCCTCTTTTCCAAATACAGAACTCCTGTTCCAATACAACAGTCCTGATGCTTCCGAATTCACAGGATGGTTAAGAGTAAAATTATTTTGAACACTCAAAAAATAGACCAAGGCTAGTAGAAAGTCCATAAATAATGATTTTAAAGATAAGCGAATGTGGTCAGCTACAAATGTCAACAGGCAGTTTCAGAACTGCTGCCAGCCCCCACTACTGCACCAGAAAGTCTGTTTCCTCTGCCCATCCCTGCAAAGTCAGCCTGCAGACACGTTTGCTTGGGTTTGCGAGTAAACCCTGTTGTACCTGGTTCACCATGCTGGTCAGCAGGAGACCTTTGTCTTCAGCCTGAGCCCTAACCTCAGTTTTACTTCTTCCCTATCTTCATCTTCCTCCTAACATCTGCTTAAAGAGTTTTAAAGGCACTGCAGGGCAAGGTTGCAGCCTTGCTGAGAACAACAGAGAAATACCGTGCGAGAGCCCAGTCAGTAAACGGGGATATCAAAAGGCACCACTAGCAAACCGGAACTTTTAACTTCAAACGATAAACCTTACTGTTCTACTCAGTTTTCTTTCCCTTGTGTGTTTCCTAGCGAAAGAGAGTGCTTGCTGATACCTCAGAAGGCTAGGGCTGCACACTGCTCATCAGCCAGGGACAGCAGGGACGGTCAGCACCATCATTATGAGTTGTTGGGTTGTGATCCTTTGTAAGCAAATTAGAACATCCCTGTTACATTTTGGAAGGCTGGATGTTTTAGGTGAACAGAAAAAAATATATTGTAATGGGCAAAGAGCTTTCAAGAATAATTTACTGCAGCTTAGCAAAGAAAAAAGCGTTTTACTACTCTTTATCCGATATCTGTAGCATTATAAACGTAAGCATGCTTTAAAAAATAAAGGCATCATTACATTTCACCCGCTCGCATTAACTTTACCTAGCAACTATTTAATTAGACTTTATCTGACAGCTAGATCTAAATTCAGAACTTGGATCCAGAAGGCATCCATGCGATCATGGCTCATGCATATATTTAAAGTTAGAGAAAAGCGTTTAATTAGCCCATCAGAGATACAGATTTTGGTCAAATACCTGGATCTGGCTGAACAAACACTTGATCCATTTCCTGGTGGAACAGTTACAGGTAGTTACAAGCCTCTTTAGTTTCCATTCTTCCCAACCAAGCTGTGTTAAAGCAGTAGACAGTGGTAAGCTGCAAGCAGCTGATGACATACCCCAGAGCTAAAGCTGTTGTTTCAGGCTTAGAAACTTCCCATTAACACCCCGAGTTAAAGGAGCATCCTCTTTCTGTGTGAGGCATCATTAGCGGCCAATACAGCTGCTTCTCTGAGGCGAGCCATGATTTCGGTTCTGCCTCAGCAACTCTTCAGAGGATTCTGCTTCAGCGAGTAGAGGCAGTATCCTAGCAGTGTGTCTGAAATCATCTTCAAGAAAGCATTAACATTCAAAAGGAGTATGGGGGAAAACATCACAGGGCATTCCCATACCTTTTCAAAATCAAAGCCATAAATCTACCAGGGCTCTGTTCTTCTCTATTGATTGTTGACACTGTTCCTCTTTGGGGGTGTTAATTAGCACCTTGCAGCGACCAGCCTCCAAATTGATCATGGTTTATGACCTTCAGGCCAACTTAATTAATGGGAAGACTTCTGGGGAAGGGCATCAACTTAGCATTTGGGAGGTAAAGGGAAGACTCCTTTTCCTAAAGAAGACAAAATTGCCCTTTCAGAAAAGCAGCAGTTATGAGGGGCATTGAGGAAAGAACAATTAAAAGAGAACAAAATCCTATTTTTACCACCTGTTTGTAAATTGACTAGGTGGTAGGTCGCCAGATCCAGTGTCTCCTTTGGGCAGCCTGCATAACTGTGACCTTGGCAGTCACCTCACCCCACACAGGCCATCAGAGACCACTTGATGAATAAAGATAGACCTTTGTTAAGAGAAAGTTGTACTAATTCTAAAGATTATAGTTACACGGCACAATACTTATTTTCCTTGGATAGAATGCCTGAATAAATTTGGAAAATATTTTAGGATAAAATTCATCTTAAAAAAAAAAAAAAAGGTGCTTCTCTGGAAAGAATTCAGCCTAATCCTTAAGATGGAACATCCTTGTTTTTTTGGCAACTCACCACGTTCTTTGTTTAAGGGGAAACACAGCAACAATACCCACCCACCAAATGATGGGGTGCATGGTATTTAAAGCTAACTCTGCCTGTGCCTGTCAGCTCTGCTGTCTCTTCAGCTCTTGTGAGAAGCTGGCCGTGACCCAGTAGCTCTAGGGGACTGGAAGGGAGCTCATTTTCTAAGAGGAAAACCCCCATCTGCTAGCAAGAGACAACAATCCCGGATAAGTCTCAGACCCAAGGAAATTCAAATGCTAAATGTTAGGATCTAATGTCAGAATCAAATGCTTGACATTAGAACCTAACCTCACGAGAAACATGAAGGTTCTTTCCCCAGATGTTTTCCAGATTTTTAACAGAAATTCCTTTCCAATTAGTGTAACTTACTGTATCTTCACACACACACACACACACACACACACACACACAACAGTGGAACAAATGAAATCCAACAGAGCACTGCCATTCAATACAAACTGGTGTCCTTCATGCTTTTCAGCCGACGGTGCTGGCGGACAGAACTCCCTGTCTCAGTAATGCTAACAGAGTGTGGTTCAGGGAACATTCTGACCTCACCCTCACTTATATACTTGTCGTTCCATGTGGCCATGTGGTAAGAAAGGACTCTAGTTAGAAACAAGCCTGGATTACTGCAGGCTCCCCTGCCCGGAGGCCCCCTCAGATATTGTCGCCTTGCTATGGGTAGAGGTGGCAGGGAACACAAGAAGGCTGTAGCTGTCCTCTAGCTACTCTGCAGGCGGAGGCCATCCCAGGGAGATGAGTGCCTGGCCTATTTTTAAAACTCTCCAGAGAAGTAGATTCCAAATCCCCCTCTGACAACCTCTGTTTAAACTAACTCCTCCGTTGCTTACTTAGTCTAAATGAGTCGGCCCATTTCTTTTTATTCTATCCCCGCTGCAGTCATTAACCACCACAAGATTCTGTTGGAATGCGCTTCCCCAAGGAAGCTGAACTAGGTAAACCAAAGAACATTTGATGAAGATCTGCTGCTACAAAGATCTTCCAGCCAAGTTTGGATATTTCTTTTCTAGAATAATCATCATTGGAATGATTGGTATCAGCCCCTCTCCCATGCAGTTACATTACTTCAATCATCATGAATTCTGAAACAATGAATAAGGATTTACAAAAAGTTTATTTCTTTGAAAATTTCACAGTAGGTCCTAGTCGTTTAGTCATTAATCATCTTTATAGCTCTTCTCTGAATTCCTCCCCAGATTTCTGCTTTCTTGTCCAGCTTTAAACGGGGAGCATAGGAGGGTACACAGAGCTGTTTCATGTTTCAGACTAACATGAAATTGTGATGACGTAGGACGATTTCATAGGTTATATACACTATGCTTCTCTGATCCACTCTGACCCCAGGGTTATTCCTGGGTGTCAATTCAATCTTTCTTTTTACTACACAACACCATGAGTTAATATTGTTGGAAATCTGTTTTAAGAACTTTCCCTACCTTCTCTTTTCCTACCTTTTGTTTCACTTTTAATGTTCTTTAGGTTACAGTTCTTTCCTAAATTTCCTATGCTGCACTTTTCCATAAAGAAATAAACAGCGAATATGAAAAAAAAAGTTCATGAGCAGTCAAGCTTTATGCCAACACAAGGCTGTGCTGTTATTACTATCATTATGTTTCCTCTGACTCTGCCTAATTCTCAAAATAAAATTGAATTGATTCTTGGTATAATCTTCAAAACAGAAACATGATTTTCTTTTCATTTTCATCACTAGATTCTTGGTAAAGAATCTTTTCTTCCTTCTTTTGGGTACATTTTTCTTTGATGTCATTCAAGGAACATTCATTAAGTTCATTCATTAAGGGTCAGTTATGTTCTGTGTTCAGTGTTGCAAAGAATAAAAGCTATGGGTACTAGGTCCCTGCTTGACTTGGTTCAGATTGTGCACTGCACAACTCTAGGAGGCTCCCTGGTAAGGGGCCCCAGGAGCTCACTTTCTAGCAATGGTTGCTAAGCTTCCTGACAGATGAGCCCACCTCCACCACTATTTCCCACTTCCTCACCTCCCCTTCACTATTCACCCAGCAGGCATCTGAATTATGTCCTTACCTCTCTACAGGACTTGATTTCACAAGGTTATCTGTGGCTTCTAATTGCCTCAAGTAAAAAAACCAAAACCAAAACCAAAAAAAACCTTTAGCATTAATCTTTCTTGTTCTTTGTGGCAACATTGGACATGGCTGACCACACTCTTCAAGGAAGGTCCAGATGAAAGAATACACAGAGCAAGATGGATGGAGTGGCAGGAACTGACATCTCAGCCCTTAGAGCCCCTCTTCTTTGGTGCCTTCTGCCTTCAGAGGCTCTCTTTTGCCTTCTGAGGCTCAACAAGTATAACTCATGTGACTAGCAGAAAATGTGAAATTGAGGATGTAAAAACAGGCAGACTAGGATATACATTAATGACTCCATCACCGTCAATTCATTAAGAAAGAATTGAAAGTCAGTTTAAGTGTGTCATTTTTATTTTCAGGTCTTCTTAGTTTAAAAAAAAATCAATACATATGTAACATGAAGTTAAAAGAAAAAATTGAGATTAGCTCAATTTCTAATAGCCCTCTGATTTGCTGGGTCTAAGTATAAATTTATCCACTTGGCTATCTTCACAGGTCAGTGAACATTCAAAGTGCAAGGGAATAGTCAGGAAGGTTTAATACTAGTCACACCAAGCCTATAAATTAGGATCTATATGCAAGCATTATTAAAAGCAAGCAGGTTAAAGTCCAACTGCAAATTGGCAACCTCCTGGTTTAATCTTTTCTTGAATGCATTTCTGTACACATCGCATCTGTGGTATGGTGAATACTCAATTAGCCGATGAAGCTGGAACAGAGAAGTATTCTAAATGAAAATGGGAGACAAACAATGAGCAATTCTGTGGAATTACCTTTGAAAGAAGGAAAACACTGAGAAATTTATACTTGTCAGGATTACAGATTGCCCTAAAAATTATCATTTGTTTATTTATTCCTTTCTAACTCAAAAATAATAAAGCATATGGGAAGGAAATACATCATGCTCATGAAAATGCTGATGTCCAACCCTAAAAAGGAAAACTTCACAAGATACATTTTATTAATTTTATTTAGAGACAATATTTGTAAAATTTAAGTTATTAATTCTAATTACAGTATGAAAGTGTAAGAACATCACTATGGATTATTCACTGTTCAAAGGAAATTCATACTGAGGAGTTAATAGCCTGGTGGGTAAATTTATTCTTTTAAAATGACTTGTGCAATAATAACAATTTTCTTAATGACTTTGAAATACTTAATGCCTTTAAAATGTCATATAAAGTGCCAATTAGAGTTTTATGCAAACCATCCCTCTGAATCTTTATGCTGTCATTTTGGCATTGTTCTTTCCTTCTGTTCAACGGCTGCATTTTAGAAGGGAAGCTGCATGGACAGTTTGAGGATTAAGCAGCTTAGAACATTAAGATGATTTAGAAAATGAAATAGAATGTACCTGAGAATTACTGACCTTTTAGCCTGACTTTTATACCTGACAAAATTCTGGAACTAAAAATCTTGCCACTGTAAAGTTAATTTGAAAACAGAGGAGAAAAAAATCATATGAAGTAGTTTAAAAATTCTTGTTGAAAAATTATGAAAAACCAAGCTCAATTTCTGATATTTATAAACTTGTAGAAATTATGAAAGGAGGCTGAGAACGTGGTAATTAGCAGAAGTTATGGTGTGTGATTACTGAATGCAAATTTCAGCTGCCTCAACATTTGATAGATTATGTATGTAATCAGTTGCTGCTTGCAAAAATATTTAAGTTTACAAATATTTCAATGAGATCAATCAAAAGTTCCAGTCATATAGCATATTATGTTAAAAGGCACATAATGAAGGTACACGTTTCTCTTTCAGTTCTACATTCCAAACCTTGATAAGAGACCTACCATCTATAATTTTGCCTTTAAATAATACATATTAAATGTTTATGTATAGCAAGTATATAAATGTTATAAATCATGTGTTTCTGTTATTAATATTAAATTACATCAACTCACTTATAAATAAAATAAATTAATATTAAATTACATCACAAGCTTGTTAAGCATGCAGATTTGAGGGGCCCGCGTCCAGATTATTCAATTCAGTAAGGCCAAGAATCTGTATGTTGAATAAGAAACCAATATGATTAATGATGCAGTGAGTATGAAGTCTACACTTTGAAAGTAACATAGTTAAATGTTTTTTTTCCTCTCCTTGAATATTTGGTCATGTTAGGCATTTTAACTCTGTGAGGAAAGAACCTTAAGCTTAAAATTTGGGGTATCACAGACCTCTTTGAAAAAATGGATTGAATGCATGGACCCATCGTTAGAAAAATGCATATATCCTGCTATGAGAACCCCTGGCTGAAATGCCCATTCAAAATACATGCATCTCCTCTTTCTTCCTTCCCTCCTTCCTCCCCTTCTTACCTCCTGTTAAAGTGGTAGTAAACACGACCATAATAAAAGCCCATAGTGGTAAAGACAACAGGGTAGAACAAGAGGCAGAGAAAAGCCTGGTCTATTTCTGGGAGAGGAGAGTGGATGGAGGAGTGCTGGCTGGTGACGCCAAGCTTAGAAAACATGCACAGGAGGCTGCAGCTGCGTAGGAGGTGACCGTGCAGCAGGGAAGACTAAGGTCAGGAAGAGAAGTGGGGCTAAAAATAAGAAGAAGTGGAAGGCCTGGGGAAAAATGAGTGACCGCTCTGCCCTCCCGGGTTGTAACTAACTAGTGGGCCAGGAATCCTGATGTAGCTATCAAGATGGGTGGTGGTGGGGACTGAGCGAAATCATCACTTATGACGGCAGGAACAGAATAGAGGTTGTCAACATTGACCAAATAGGCAAGAGTGAGGTCGATTATTTAATTAAAAAAATCAAGAGAACTAAAAAGGGCAACTGTTAAAATTTCGTTCTCCCTGGGGTTAGATCTAAGAGATGAGCAGTGCAGAGAGTAGCTGCTTTTCAGCATAAGCCTTTCTAAGCAATTTGGCTGTCTAACCATGTGCATGTTGTTTAACTATGTGCAATTTCTCTTTGCAAAGATGGTCAGTGTAGTATGAGCAAAACATTAAAAAAATAAATAAAAATCTTGCCTGAAACCCAATGAGTCTCTTTACAGTGTTATCCTAAGTACCAGCAGCAAATGGATGGATAATTCTTTGAGAACAAAGGCTTCCTCACACACCCAGAATCTCCCCTCAAGGGCTGTGGTCCATTCTGCATATAAGTAAAGCTGATCCTTCTCCACCCTCCTCAAGCATCTTGTGTGCACTCAAAATCTGAGTTTTTGTTTTTTTTTTTTTTTGCGGTACGCGGGCCTCTCACCGCTGTGGCCCCTCCCGTCGCGGAGCGCAGACTCAGCGGCCACGGCTCACGGGCGCAGCCGCTCAGCGGCATGTGGGATCCTCCCGGACCGGGGCACGAATCCGTGTCCCCTGCAGTGGCAGGCGGACTCCCAACCACTGCGCCACCAGGGAAGCCCAAAATCTGAGTTCTTGTAATCACACGCAGTGCCATAGGATCTAAGCTATCGCCCTGGTTTTCCCATAACATGCAGTGTCTATTTTATGCGTTATCTGTTTATTCATTTATATGGCTAACTTGTATTTAATTATTTATTTGTTCATTTATTTATGTATATGTATTTATATCCCATTAAATTTCAGAACTGTTTGAAGAAAGCTATGAAGTAGATTATATGTCATTAGTGGTAGCAGACTTTTTTTAAAATTTTTTTTATGTATTCAATGAATTTTCTCATTGCTAGGAAAGGCTAGATATACTTGTTTTCAAGTTTTGAAGGATAAAGTCATTTTAGAAGGGTTGTGTGGCTGAAGCACTAGATAGCATGTTTAATCTAAAAGAAAAAAACTAGGTTTTTATAAACTTTATTTTGTAGCAATTGTACATAAACAAATGCATAGCGTATATTGATACTTCAATATGTTCAGTGTAGATGACTACCGCAGAGGTGAAAATGCTACATGGCGAATTAATAGGGACTGAATAGAGTTCAGTAACAATTTTCAAAGAGCTGTGAAAAAGTCAACTCTTCATTTGAAATGCTCAAGGATAGCACCTTAAAATAAGCTGAGACAGAGCAGATTATCAGCCAAGTCTCACTTCCATCTGCCTTTGTCCTCATGAGAATGCCCTTCATTGTTAGTTTCAGAAAGGGCCCTTGTTTTTGTTCTCAACATTTTTCTTACTTCAAAAGTAGATGTGGCGTCAACTGAGAAAAATGAACATTTAGTGTTCCCAGTAACCCCATAATTGGTGTTGCATATCACGAATATGGTTAGGGGCTTGGGTCAAATACCAATGCAGTATTCAGTGGACTATGGATTACTAATGTGCAAGCCAAGAAAAGCTGTGTTGGCAAATGCGAAAAGGATGAAGAAAAATCTCTCCATCATTCCCTGCACATGCCCACGTTCATAGGCCTAGTCAGGATGGCAGAATGGGACATTCATCATTAACAGAGACCCCTTCCCTAGTCTTACCTTAAGGATTAGCTTCTATGATCTGAGACGAGCTCTCACTGGCTCCTGGGGCTCTGTCTTAATTTCCCTCTAGGTTGGAGTCCATGCCTTGTCTGGCTCCCTGATTACAGTTCCTTGCATCTTTTTTTTAAACCTCTCTCATTCTGTAGTTCCCATCACTACAAAACCACTTCCCTATTCCTAGGCCCTCTATTTATCTAAAATAATAAATTACATTTCTTCCTTCAAGTATTGTCCATTCAAAGGCTACCTGGCTCAGAGAACTAAATATGGCAAAGAAGAATAATGGAACTTATTTTTTCAACTCCTGTCAACAACTGCTCTTTTTATATCTTCTTAATATCTAACATCACAACAACAACAGTAAAATAATGATGATGATGATGATAATTAGAATAACAGTACAATCACAATAATATAACTCGGCAAACTTGTACCTTTGGTCTTCTTTGACTTTGGATTCTTACAGTGGCAGGACTTGAACCTTTTTACATGTTTTTATCCAGTGAAAGTAGTGTGTGTGTGTGTGTGTGTGTGTGTGTGTGTGTGTGTGTGTGTGAAATTGTTCAGGCTTTCTGATTAGGCTGAATACTTAGATACTTGAGAATAAAGAAGGCTGGATCTCCTATTAATGTATTTTTCCACTTGACTGGCTATACTATTAGCAGAAGTAATAATTTATCCACAGACTTCACTCTTTGTTACAAATCATCCTAAGTAAACATTGTAGTCGTATTTGTTCCTAGTTGTTTTCTCTTGCAACATCATTGTCCTACTTTGCCTGTCATATTAAAATAAGTCTAACCAGGCATGACCATTAATTACTGGCTTCCAACCGGTAATCTTCATTTGTATCAGTCAAGAGCAGTTAGATAATGCTGTGATTTAAAAAAAATTTTTTTTCAGTGGCAACAAATAACAAAAATTTTATTTCTTGCTACATGTTCATTAAGGGTCATCTGGGGACCCTGCTCTGCCAAGTGGCTTAAATTGCATTGGACAAAGCAAATCTCATGGCCACATCTGAATTTAATAGGCTGAATGGTATAATCCTTCCCTAGGTAGGAGCACAGAACACTGTCAAACAGTGGCATAGTCCACCATTACTAGACTATGTAGACTGTTAACTCGTTAACTAGAATTCTGCCCTTTACAAAGTTACCCCTCATAGATTATGCCCCCACAATAACCTTTCTTTGGCATCTCAGCATCCTTGAGCTTCAACCTGCACCGAATTGTCTCCCATCCAGCTCCAGCTCCACCTCATCTAGGTCAAATCTCCTGCTTAAACCTTCTTGCCTCCCCTTTGCTTCTAGTCTCCGTTTGGATTTTGATGCCAGGGTTCCTTTGGCTTCTTTAGCCTTTGATCTGTTGGGTCCTCTTCTGGATGCAGAAGACAGCATCATTAACTCAAGGATGTAGCTGAAGGATACCCTGTACACTCTACTGGCCTCCAAAGGCATTCAAGGGATCATCAAATATGTTGGACACCTTCTGTTCAGATCTTGATTCAGGCATCTTCTGTGAAGATTGACTTTTTGGTTTGGTTGTTAGCCTGGATACCAGAGGAGAAGATATCATCCATATCATCATCAAATACAGACTTAACTTCCACTTTCTTTTTGGACTTTTCTTTCGGTTTTACAGTTAGGTCAGCAAAGATATCAATGTTATCATCAAACAAGTTGGAGTCAAATGTATCATTTCCTTTCTAGCTCGGCACAATAAGGCAGTCTATTGAGCATGTTGCCTTTCTGATGCAATCCCAGAACCTTCGGCTCTTTCATAATGGGCTGTCACAATCTGACGTTTCCATACCCACTCCCACACTGTGGCTCCAGCCTAATGGGTGAGGTATCATACCTGGTACCTCACAGGGGCCATACCAACCCAGGATACAAAATATCATTATTACTCCAATTTTATATCTACATAGACAGAGTTTGGGGAGGTGAAGTGATTTGCTCAGGAACACGAAGATCACATTTAAAATATTTTTGCCCACCTCTCACTTTTATGCAGGGCCTAAGATAAATAGACATGGCAGTGTCTTAAAATAACTCAGAGTTTGATAGAGGCTTTTGGAGAAACAGTGACATTCATTTCTTAGTGGGCAGGAAAGGTGGATGTGGACACTGCAAGAGACTGCATCCAACCTGAATTCTGAGCATTGCCCCTCTGGTCTGCAGGAACGTCTCGTTCCTGCAAATGGAAAGACAGAGCGTGGCCTTGGTGAGTTTGAGGGGTGGACGGTTGGGAGGGAGACAGCGAGCTGGATCTCTGCAATAAGGCAGCCAACGATTTCTTGGGTTTGAGATCCTAAGGGGAAAGTTATTTAGGTGCCTTTTTTTCATCATTCTGACCTACTTGCAATATTTCAAAAATAATTTTTTGTTAATCAGAGATTATTCGTATTTGTCTTCCTTGTTCTCCTGTACCATCTTTTATTGTTCTACTGATTTTTTCCAGTTGGACAGAACCTCTGAAATCCTTCTTGTAACCACCATGACCTTGGCCAACCCCTCTCCTAGATCCATATAGAATCAGAATTTTAAATCAGCACCATTTCTAATAAGGTAGAAGTGATCCTTTAGACTAGACTCCTCAAGGCATAAACATCGTGTAATGGATTTTGCTACTTTGCTGTCCTCTGAAGAGAACATAAGCCTGAGGCCTTCCTGAGTGCAGAGGCAAAAAATCTCTTCAGAACAACAAAAAAAAGAAAAGAAAAGAAAGAAGGAGAAGAGAGGGAACAAGGGAGGGAGGGAGGAAGGAAGGGAAAAGAAAACCCACTCTCATACCTGAAGTTCATGTTCTTAATGGGGACTGACCCATTCACCTTCTTGCATGGATTTTGAGTTTTTAGGTTAATATGGGTCTTGAAGTGACCACCATGTATGTAGCAGATGACTAACCCAACTAGTGGGCAGCTGAGTTCTCTTGGTCCTTTGCTACCTACCTCCACCTCTTACATTTAGACAGCTAAATTTGCTCTTGAGTTAAAATATTACATTATAGGTGGTTCCAAACTGAGCATAGAACTGGGTCTGGGGTTGGTTGGGGGAATAGATCGTCTAACTTACAATTCCACGTAAATTATTATAACTTGATTTAAAGAAGAAATTTTCATCAATTTTTTTATGTTAATGTTTTATATTATAAAATCATTTCTCAAAACTGTACTCTAATTAGCTTGGAACCAAATGAGAGCTCCATGCTCCATGGCTATGATGTTTTACTGTAGGAAGTATCAATAAATAAGGCAATCAGTGTTTTGCTACTCGAAGAATATCGAGTTCCTTTATGTCAAGGAGAATGGTTTTGAGTCTCAGCTATATATTCTAACCAGAATGCAAACTAGCTGTAGTTTGGAGGGACTCTTATACAGTTTTGGATATGATAACTCACGAACAGTATAATCTACTACTCATTACACTCAGAACAGTATAATCTGCTACTGAGAAAAGAGGAATTAAGAGTTACCTAAGACTCCTGGACCCTTTGAGTTGTGACCTGGAGGAGGCAAAGTAGCACAAGGAGATCTGCATTCTTACACTGGCTGTGAAACCAAGTCATCCTAAGCTCTGGTGTCCCATGCTCCCCAGCTGTTAAATCAAGAAGGGTATAACTAGACCTAAAATTCTATGATTCTCCATCTATCATGTGCTCACAAGAAAAAATCACCACTGTCTTCCCACGCTTGGAAGAGCTTACCAGAACACTTACCACCTCCATCAGGATAACTGGAGGGAGTACAAGCCCTTCGGGAACTCCACCTCTGCAAGGCGGAATGGTTCCACCAGCACTTCAGGAGGAAAATTAGAAGGAAATTTCCATCTGGAGGATGAGAGAGATTTCTTGAGTTTTCTCGCATGTTTTTCAGAAAAATATTTTGCAGTGTTGCCTTATAGACTGCTTCACTCAAAGACAGACGGAATAGGGTAACTCTACATTACTATTTGCCTTGAGTCTTCACCTGCGGAGTCAAAAGTCAGATGTTGGAAGTTGAGGAGTGAAGGCTCTGAAGTGTGGTGAGAGGCAGGAAGTATCTCTTCCTTTTGCAGGAACTTCTATCCAGTTCTAACATGTACGCCGGCCATTCTCTGGGGGCAGAAGAGAGAAGTAGGTCTGTTACAGTTGAAGCACAGTAGCAACTTCAATATACAAGCCAACCTTTAAAATTGAAAATATCAGCTATCTAAAAGTAGTTTCCACAATCCATTTGAGTATCAAAATAGTTCAACATCGCTTGTAAACCAATCATAGGGAATTATACTCTTATTCTGAAATACTTGCACTTTCCTCTTACTGATAAATGATGGAAAAGAAAAATTCAGTTCCACAAGCACATTTTCATAAACACAAAGAAAACTAATTCAAATCCATCATGATTTGAGTAATTGGTTCAATTCAAACTGAGTGGGTGGTAATAGCACTGACTATGTTCCTTTCAAAGGTCACTGTTTATAATAAGAAAGTAAATTCATGGATTTCAAGCAGAAACATATTCTAAGAAGACCTAAATAAAGAGTCGTTTCAGAGAATAGCTAGAAATCATGACCCTTTTATTGGTACTTCTGATGGAAAGCTTCTTGGGATGCTTTGCTAGATGAGCTTTTGCCATTATGAGCTACTCATAAAATGATTGACTAAGTACCTAGGAAACATGTTTAACATTTTGGAATCTGGTTATATTAAACCAGAAAGTAATTTCAAAATTACTCTATTGTTAGCAGTTGTCATTTGTGTTGGCTTCTCTAGTTCTCTGACCCATCTGTTAATCATCCCCAGAAACCACCCAGCCACTGAAATCCATTCCTCAGTCAGCTTGGCCCTGTCCTCAAATGACCCTCCACGGAATAAACAGTCAACAAAATCCTAATATAAATAATTCATAGATGAAACTTCACTTTAAAAATTAAATTAATTTTAAACATGTAAAAGAATGAGATCTAATGAAAGGCCAAGAGTTCATAGTTACCATCAACATAAGACAAAAAACAATTCAAATAATGGCATTGTTCTTCTCTCTCAGTTTCTCTGTGCCTATATTCCCGTGTATGTAAAATGGGGATAATAATAGTACTTACCTATCTCCTAGCATTGTTGTAAGGATTAAGTGAATTAAATTTATATAAAAGAGCTTAGAATAGTTTCTGGGACATAGAAGTATATGCTATTATATAAGTACAAGCTATTATATAATCATAAATTTTACTTTCATCTTTTCTCTCTGATTGTATCAATGATAATGGCACATCTTCCCATGATAAAGTGCATTATAATTTTTCATTTCAGCATATATCCAGCAAATTCAAATGCAAGTATAATTTTAAAAGCTACTGCTTATGCTCCAATTGGAATTGGAACCCTAAAGAAATATTGAACTGTATACTGGATCATTAATGTATATGTTATAGTTATTTTTATTGAATTTTCACTATGTGTCAAACAACTTAAATGTGCTTTACATGTGATAGTTTATTTAATCCTCACAGATTAGGTATTGTCCTCCTAGTTTTGCAGCTGAGACACAAACTGTTTGTATGACTTGCCCAATATCACAGAGGTAGAAAGTGGTAAATGAGAAATCCAAATGGAAGCAGCTGGCCTCAAGAGACCACTTTTTAACCTGTACACTGTTTCTTTATGTGGATGGAAAATTCCTCATTGTACTTCCTGAGCTAATAGCTACTATTGTGCAATAACAGGCAAGTCAGTATATAGCTATTACCATCTATAACTCAGAAGAGCTGCCCAAGTTCAGATTCTTTACAAGGGGCACAATTTTATTTAATGAGAACACTGTCACATAATATATGTCCTATCTCCCTAATTATACTTTAACCTCTCTGAGGAGCTTTATATCCTCCAGAAAGTCCAGTATAGATTAAGACAGCCCTGCGTAAATAGGACTTCTGTGATACCTTCCCACCTGATGGTAAGTATTACAGAATTCCACTTGAATGAGGGGAGTTTTTCCACTTCTGACTTAGGACTGGTTTCCCCTGCCAGTACTCCTTCCCTGTGCCACACATCTGGTCGAGTCTGCACTGAGTTATCTGGGGGGCCCCACCTGGCAAGACTTTGTCTTCATTCTTCTGTGAGCCATCTGCATCTATCTTGCTTTTAAAAGAAAGTTATCATTCAGGCCTTGATATAAATATGGAGGTCTCGAGACAATGTTAGCTTAAGAGCTGATATTGTCAGGTATAGGGCTTCAAGACCTTCCAAGGGGCCCTGTGTTGGGTGATACAGATCATATGATGGGTTTCAGGGTGATTTTCTTGCAGAGATACAATATGCTAAGTTAATATATTTAAACTATGTCCAACAGAGAGCTCTGTCCAACAGAGCTACGTCTAGACATGTAGCTTTCATTATATTCTATAACAGGGAGGTAGCTGTGATAAAGTAGAAGGAGCTCAAGATTTCTACCCAATGGTATACATTCCAATTCTGCCACTTCCCAAACTCTATAAACCTGGGTAATTCGTTAACCTTTTCAAGCCTCAGTTTTCTCAGATGTCAAATTAGGATAGGTGTGCTAACCCTCCCCATTTGCTATTCATGAGTAGGTTTTTGCTCTTTAATTCCAGGGAGCACTTTCACAGCTAAGTGTGCCTTTTAAAAGGCATAATGTGTAAGGAGATAATAAAGAATCAGGATCATCATTCTTTTTTGTTTGATTGGTTTGGTTTTTGGTTTTTATTGAAGTATGGTTGATTAACAGTATTATATTAGTTTCAGGTGTATAGCATAGTGATTCAGTATTTTTATAGATTATGCTTCATTAAAAGTTATTACAAAATAATGTCTATAATTTCTTGTGCCATTCAAGATATCCTTGCTGCTTATCTATTTTAAACATAGTAGTTTGTATCTCTTCATCCCATACCCCTTTTCTGCCCCTCCCTACTTCCCTCTCCCTACTGGTAACCACTAGCTTATTTTCTATATCTGTGAGTCTATAAACTTTTTCTTTTACTGTATATATTCATTTTCTTTTTCAGATTCCACATATAAGTGATATCAAACAGTATTTGTTTTTCTCTGTCTGACTTATTTAACTAAGCATAATATTCTCTAAGCCTAACATCCATGTTGCTGCAAATGGCAGAATTTCATTCTTTTCATAGAATTTCATTCTTTTTATTCCATTATATATATATATATATATATATATATATATATATATATATATATATATATATATATATACATATCACTCTTTCTTTATCCATTCATCTGTTGAAGGACATTTGGGTTGCTTTCTTATCTTGGCTGTTGTAAATAGTGCTGCCTTGAACATTGGGGTTCATGTATCTTTTAGAATTAGTGTTTTCATTTTTTCCGAATATTTACCCAGGAGAGGAATTGCTGGATCATGTGATAATTCTATTTTTAGTTTTTTTAAGAACTTCCATACTGTTACCCATAGTGGCTGTACCAATTTGCATTCCCACCAACAGTGCACAAGAGTTACCTTTTCTCCATACCCTCTCCAACACTTGTTATTTGTGGACTTTTTGATGATGGCCATTCTGACAGGTATGAGTTGATATCTCACTGTGGTTTTGATTTGCATTTCTCTAATAATTAATGATGTTCATGTGTCTATTGGCCATCTGTATGTCTTCTTTGGAAAAATGTCTATTTAGGTTTTCTGTTCAATTTTTTCATTGGGTTGTTTGGGGTTTTTATGATATTAAGTTGTATGAGCTATTTATATAATTTGAATAACAACCCCTTATAAGTTCATATCATTTGCAAATATTTTCTCCTATTCTGTAGGTTTCTTTTTGTTTTGCTGATGGTTTCCTTTGCTGAGCAAAAGCTTTTATGTTTAATTATGTCCCATTTTGTTTATTTTTGCTTTTATTTCTTTTGCCTTAGGGGACAGATCCAAAAAACATATTGCTACAATTTATGTCCAAGAGTGCTCTGCCTGTGTTCTCTTCTAGGAGTTTTGTGGTTTCAGGTCTTACATTTAGGCCTTTAATCCATTTTTGAGTTGTGTTTGTGTGTGTGTGTGTGTATGATGTTAGAGAATGTTCTAATTTCTTTCTTTTACATGTAGCTGTCCAGTTTTCCCAGCACCACTTATTGAAGAGACTGTCTTATCTCCATTGGATGTTCTTGCCTCCTTTGTTGCAAATTAATTGGCCACAGGTGGGTGAGTTTATTTCTGCACTCTCTATGTTATTTCATTGATCTATGTGGTTTTTTTGTGCTAATACCATCGTGTTTTGATTACTGTAGCTTTGTAAGGATCATATTCTTGGAAGCTAGTTCTTTCTTCCCTCTTTCTCCCACTGTTCCTCTCTTTAAGACATTAATCAGTAGACAGGATGCTCAGAAACTTTACAGAGGAGTGGAGTACTAAAAATGCTCATCAAAAAGCATGTACCCAGCTAAATAATGATCAGGACCTGACAAATGAAAGCAGCATGCAATGGGATTAAGCATTGTAAGTCTCCTTAATCTCAAAGATAAGGGATGATTGACCCCAAAATGGCTAAATAGGCAGAGGAGAAGGGACTGAGAATTTAGAAATCAGCTATGTGGAAGAATCTTGGGAAAGCATTGCCTCTCTGCTCATCATTCTTTCATACGTGAAACCCTAGGCCTAGACTCTTCTTCAGCCATAGAATAGCCAAGGCAATATTAGGGAGAGTAGAAAATTCTTCTCCAATTCCCTTAGCAATGCACATTTATTCATTAATATTTAGGAGAATGTTACATATAAAGCAATTTTTTCCTTTCCTATGGATTCAGTTTTCTCATTAAGCCTCATTCACGGTGGGAAGAGCCATTTCCTTCTGACTCACTGTAATTGTGGAGTCACCTTAGCTTGTATTAGCTGTGATGGTTAAATACTATTGATGGAAAAAAAACCTCTGCAAGTATGAGATATCTTCAATATTAAACAGGAAAAATTGATTGTGGAAAATGTAACTGTTCCAGGCAGTTACTCATTTCCCCCTCAGGGCAGCACTTTCTTCATGTCTGCATTTTAGAATTTCCTACTTTATATTCTAATTCTGGGGTCCGCAAACTTTCTGTAAAAGGCTGGATTGAAAATATTTTCAGTTTTGCAGGCCAGGCAGTCTTGGTATTTGCTACTCAACTCTGTTGTAGCATGAAAGTAGCCATAGATAATGCATAAACAAATGAGCATGTCTGTGTTCCAATAAAACTTTATTTATGGACACCGCAATTTGAATTTCATATAATTTTCATGTGTCCCCAAATACTTTTTTGTTTGATTTTTCCCCTAACTATTTAAAAATATAAAACCATTCACAGCTCTTAGGCCATGCAAAAACAGGTGTTGGGCCAAGTATGACTCACAGGCCATAGGTCCCCTACCCCTGTTTTAATTCATCTATATAAAGCCTTTGAGAGCAACAACCATATTTTTCTCATCTAAATGAATGATAATCAGATCATCAGCAATGAATATAAATGCTAAGGATCACAGGAACGTTCAAACCAGTATGAGAAAAGAGAACAGAAAGAAGAACATGGAAATAAATAACTGAAATGTCATATCTTAAGAGTGCCTGAAATTGGACTGTGCTATCTGTGAAAACATTTCTTGATAAGCTATTAGGAAACATTGGCTTTATTTTTCACTTTTAGAATTCAGGTCACAGTTGAACCTGGATTACTCAGCAGTGCTTCAAGGGGCTGCTGCGGCTTTGCCGTGATTAGCATCAGAACTGAAAAGATGAGATATGAGCCATGATGGTTAATGGAAGCAATGGCTTTATCCCATTATCATTCTGCAGGGCAGATGGAGAGAAAACAAATATAAATAGAAAAAAAGAAATTTCAAGCTTGTTTATGTGTTCTGATGCTAGCCTTAGGATTGAAGAGAATTTTCAGAGTAATTCAAATAAGGCTATTTCCTTCTGAGCCTAGGAAAAAACCTTGAGATGAAGAGATTGCTTCAGAGTTTCATGGGGTTTCTGGGTTTCAATTGGATATTTTTAACCACATAGAACTCTGCTGATAACTTGTGGTGTGAGTTTATCTGGTGCCCAGGGGAGAAATGGGCTCAGTGCCCATTCAGAAAGTTTCTACTTGTTACTGTCCTGATCACCACAAACACATTCTTTCCAAATGAATAATAAGACCTCTAGGAGAGCTAATGCAAAGCATAAGACCAAATCATTTTACTTTCAGAACTATAAACTTTTTTCAAAAATCACACTACTGCAACTAGAAATTATTAATACAAATGAGTGCCTATCTACAAGTCTCAGAGCCTCTAAAACTTGGGCCACGTGAAAGCACTCTAGACTACTTTCTTTTTTTTTAATTTATTTTATTTTTGGCTGTGTTGTGTGTTCATTGCTGTGCACGGGCTTTTCTCTAGTTGCGGCGAGCGGGGGCTACTTTTCATTGTGATGCATGGACTTCTCATTGCGGTGGCTTCTCTTATTGCAGAGCATGGACTCTGGGCGCGTGGGCTTCAGTAGCTGTGGCTCTCGGGCTCAGTAGTTGTAGCTCTCAGGCTCTAGAGCGCTGGCTCAGTAGTTGTGATGCACGGGCTTAGTTGCTCCGTGGCATGTGGGATCTTCCCGGACCAGGACTAAAACCCATGTCTCCTGCATTGGCAGGCGGATTCTTAACCACTGTGCCACCAGGGAAGTTCTAGACTACTTTCGTTCCAGTAGGAAAAATCTTAGAATTACCAAGTTGGAATAAATTTTGGATATCATGTAGCTCTCCTCAACATTTATCAGAACAAGGCTTAGGTCATTTCAGGTGAAAGAAAACCCCAAGCACCCTCCATGTACATTAGATCTTCTGTCCCAGTATTTATGGTCCTCCCACACCATATATTATCCTTGTGCCTAATTTACATCCTAAGAGGCAGTTCATCTGCTAGACCCGTTTTGCCAGAAACTCATGGATGTTTATGCCAGTCCACAATACCAAAAACTGAGGAAAGAACTTTGAAACTTTTGTTAAGTTTGTAAAAATTGCATAAGGTTTTTTCCTCCCTATACATTGGTGATTAACTAAAGCATGCGGAAGTGTGCTATAGGAAAGGCAAGATATGACTCATAAAAAGCCAATCAAAAAGCTTGGTCCTGGAACACTCCTCTAGCCTAGAAATTGAATTGAAGTGAAAAATAAATTTGGTATGTTTGATGTCATTCAGGAGTAATCAGTTTTGTATCTGCAGCTTTTTGTCTGGCACTATATAAGCTCATTTCGACCATCTCGTAACGAGAGTTCTTTCACCTTCCCTAAGCCAAGCACTTCTGCCTCCTCTCTTCCAACAAACAGCTCCTCCAACAGCAAACAGACACTGAAGCCTTGCCTGCGACCTCTGAAAAAATGTGAGGCTCTCTTCCTAAATCAGCCTGCTCTAAATATGTATTCCCATGATTCTAATTTTTCCACTAGAGTAAGTAAATGTCTGCTAGAGTAGGTAGATTATGTCATCCCTTTAATGATATAATATGAATACTTATTCAATCAATGGAGCTGTTAAATGCTTATTATGTCTATCTTTATACAAATATTATGTCTTGGATTAAATTTAGGGTAGTGCAGGCACTGAGTTTAGTTTCTTTTGTGTCCCAGAGTTGTCCCTAGACACTGTCTTCAGGGCTGACCCTTTGTATTGTCAGTCAGTTCACACGCTGACTTCCAGAAGACCCTTATATATTTCTCCGCCTCAAAACTGACCAGCTTGTAGCCTCTTTGTCAGGACTCTGCTCTCAACCAGTTGTCATTTTGGAAGGAGCTGTGATAAGTAAAATGATGTTAATAGATATTAATGTCTTCACATAGCACTTTTTCTGGAATACTGTACTGTAATCAAGATTATGTTGAAGAGAATTAGAATGGCAGGAATGAATCTATATCAGAGCTGGAATTGCAGGCCAAAGAGTGAGAGACTTTTTAGCCTGAGAGCTTTCTCAGGGCTCTCATATATAAGGAGATAGGCACCTCACTTGTCACCAAAGCTAATCTAAATAGCCCAGCCCAGGGAAATACCTTAATACACAATCTTGATAGGAATGACTATACACACATTGTAAATAAAATTATTAATGGCAAATAGTACACGTGGCAAAAATTTTAAAGTTATGATTGTAAAGAGCCTCTTATAATAATTATAAATAATAGGAAATCTTTCATGCAGGGGTCCCCAACCCCCGGGCTGCGGACCAGAAGCGGTCCGCAGACTGTTAGGAACGCGGGCCTCCCAGCGGGAGGTGAGCCGCAAGTGAGCAAAGCTTCCTCTGCCCCTCCCCATCGCTCGCCTTTCAGTCTGAACCACATATGCCCAGCACCTCGCCCCGGCCCCAGCCCACCACCGGTCCACAGAAAAATTGTCTTCCATGAAACCAGTCCCTAGCGCCAAAAAGTTTGGGGACCTATGCTTTAATATATATGGAATTTACTTAAATAATACTGTAACTATCCAAACTTCATCATATTGGCCATATGCTTGAGCTATACATGAGCTTATGAGCATAATTAGTCAATTCATGAATTTCAATTTCACTTATACTTTTTTTTTAATTGAAGTATATTTGATTTACCACTTATACTTCTAATACCAAAACTTAAAGTAAACAAATTTTTTCTTGTGTAAGTGGTTCAACCTTAATTAGGTCATTAATTGCAATGAGAAAGGAAAATGTATTTTCCTTTCAAGTAGCTCATGTTTCAGCCAGGCTTGGATAATATGTTTCTGCATGTGGTCTCTAATAAAGGCATAAGCAAATATTGCTTAAATATGTGCTGCAGCTAAAGACAGAACAGTGGACAATTACCATGTAGAAGAAAGGAGTTAGAAAAGTCGTGAGTCAGGGTTCAATATATATTTCTGTGAATAAAAGGGCAAACAATTTTCAGGTTAAACAAAACCATTTGCCTTTACTACAGATATAAATATTTGAGAATATTCATTGAACTTGAGTCACTGCTATTAAACTACTATGAGCTCCCAAAATTTTAACGAAGACAGAATATTTTTGCGTTAGATAAACCTATGGTTAGCAATGAGGAAAGACCTGTAACTGAATTCTAAGTTATAAATGTATGTAGTTTTTCCCCAGATGCAAGTAATAAGAATTCCTGTTTGTTTTCTTTGTTTTTTTTTTGTTCATGACATAAACATCTAAGTTTTCAGGAAGAATTTAGAAATGTCTATAGAAAAAGAAACATCATTGCTATAACTGCTTTTCATAAGTATGTATCCAAATATTTAAAGGGATTGGCTGCTCACATTTTTAATTATATCCACTGACTTTTGTGATTAGAGAATCTGTTTCTGTTGGAATTCACCATTTATTGCTTACAATGTCTCACTTATTCTCACAGATTCATTTAAAAGGCAATTATTTTAATAATCACTTTATAGTTGAAGGAACTTAAATTGGGAGAGCATATAAGTCTCTCTCTCTCTCCCTGTAAGGAGGCAAAATGACTTGCAGAGCAAAGAAGACAATTTGACCCTTCTGAATGGAAATGTAATGGTGAAATCTGCTAGGAAACACTGTTTTCTGCCTAATTCTTAAGATACTTGGATCCATTCAGGCTTGTTTACTGTCCGTGGGTGCATGGGACATCAACAAACAGGCTCATGGAAACCTAAAAGAAAAAAGAGCACATACCCTAACAGTGTGGCTGTCGTTTCTAGATCTCTTACCAGAATGTGGGAGGGCTGTAGGCCTGGTGATAGGGCCAGAGACCAGAGCTGACAATTGGCTGTGGCTCCCAGACCCCTTCAAGGTCCCTGGGATGTGGGTAACAGCAGGACAGGAGCATCCTTCTTTCAGGCTTAGCTCACATCTTCCTGGAGTCAAGGGACACAGACTCCTTCACAGATATTATATCAAGTAATTCTTACACAAGCCCTGCCAGCTAGTTGGTGCTACCACTCTAAGTGTACTAACCAGGTTGACATGACTCACTATACCATTAAACTCTAATCCACACGCATTCAGTAATTACCACATAAACCTTTAGACTTCCGATTATAGGGAATAGAACAGGTCCCTTTTATATAGCATGCTAATGATTTATATTTTCAGGCCAGGAAGGCAAAATTGACATTTTGAAAAAGATTATGTTGTATCTGAAGGACTTATATTCCACCAGGATGGCAAAGGGAAATTCTCTGTCACCCCAAGGCCGTGAAGTCCCAGCTCTCTCTGTGATTTTCATCTTTAAAAGGTCCATCAAGGCAGGGTAGTGTTAATAATGTTCCGTTTCTCCTCCCTTGGGGAAAATCTGCTGAGGAACCCTCAAGGCCTGAGGTGCTGCGGTGTTGGACAGAGCACGTCACTTCTTGACACTGGCATTCTGAGTTTACTTTAGAAGATGAGGCTACACCTCCTCAGAGAACCTTCTACTGCAGCTGATTGGCTGCACACTTGCCATGTGGTTGTGTCATTCAGGGTCTCATTCTCTTTTCTACATGTCCACTGGCACACACATGAAAGTACAGAAACCCACAAGATGCACTCGTGTTTGAGCCAGGTCGTAGATCCTCAGAGGACTCAGAGGGCCTAAGGAGAGGTGGTGCTGAAAGGGGCAGCGGAGGCCGGGGAGGGAGTGTCACATCCATCACAGCTCCCATCTGAAACACTTCTGGGTGAGTGTGTGCATTTGTTCAGGTGTGATGAGAAGTGGGAATCATATAACACTTCATTTATGGATTTCACAGCACTGCAATGGGAAAGTGAAAAGTTTATTCACAGGAGTCTCACAGAAGTTTTCTTTAGACTAGTTGTATTCCAAGAACGTATTTCACCTAAATATCTTGAATAGTGGTGCAAATGTTAGAATGGAGAGCATTACTTGCTTCACGTGAGTGTATGATAAACACACACAAAGTCTTAAGAATTTCAAACATATACAGGGACGTTGTAAATCAACTATACTCCAATAAGTATTTTTTAAAAATTAAAAAAAAGAGGCCAAGCCAAAAAAAAACCCACAACCATATACAGGGGTATGAATAAAAATACCATCAGTTCAAATAGAAGTATAGTGTGAATACAATATGTAATCATATATATGTATATTTATGTATAGATATGCATCAATATATATCTTGATTAGTCAAATCATCTTATTTTAAAATTGGCGGGGCCATCCAGCCTCCCTTTTCCTCCACAACGAACCTAGAACTTCCGGATTAAAGGGCAACCAGGAACTTGAAATCTCCTCAACCACCTTCCATACTCTGGGATTTTTAAATTAGATTCACAGTTTGTATTCCAAAATATCACATTTCATAAAATCATCCTTTACAACCCAATCCAAAGTGGTACTGCTAACAACAAAGTCATACACTAAGCAGGGATACCTTGCTCCTTGAGGGTACACACAAGGACACACAGACACAGACACAGGGACACACACTCATATTAGTGAGACGCTCAAGTGCCTTTCCCATTGGGAGTGAAAATACTTGCCCCTCTCAACCCCACCACTGAGCACTGCTTGACCCTGGGGGTAGAGGGAGAAGAAAGAGGGGTTAGAAACCCTGGACCTGACTGAATATTTACCCAAGAGACTGAGAATCTGCAAGTAACCCAGATTACTTAACAGTAACTAGATAGGGACTTCCCTGGCCGTCCGGTGGTTAAGACTTCACCTTCCAATGCAGCGGGTGCGGGTTCCATCCCTGGTCAGGGAGCTAAGATCCTACATGCCTTGCGGCCAAAAAGGTGAAACATAAAACAGAAGCAGTATTGTAACAAATTCAATAAAGACTTTAAAAATGGTCCACATCAAAAAAATCTTTTAAAAAATTTTAAAAAAAGAAGTAACTAGATAAAATTTTTCTATTAGGCAGAATAAGAAACAGAAACCATTCTATTCTGAGTTCAGAATTAAAAAATAAAGTTGCATTTATTTCACATACTTCAGGGTTATGATTATAAGTTATACAGCCAATTGTGTGATTTTCAATTTGATTTACAACATAAGATTCAAAGGTAATATTCAGAAGCTCTGGAAATACAAAATGGCACTCAAAATACTGAGTTGTACATAAGGTAGGAGTTTTGCTGGGTGAATGCAAAGCAGACTGTATTAAAAACTCTTATGTCTTTAAAACCAAAGTTCAATACCTATTTTAATCTATATGCTTGTAAAAGTTACTGTCTGATAGCATCATAGTGGTCTTGTCCTCATTGTCTATCTTCAAGCAAATAAAAAGGATTAGAGGATATGTTTTCAAGACAAATGAAAGAGACTATGCAGAATCACTCATGACAAATAATGTTTTCTTGAGGATAAACCGCAAAAGGTATCAGCTAAGAAATCCATCTTTTAAATCCGATGTTGGGATTTGGGATATAAACCATAAACACAAGAATTACTTTGTCATAGGGGGAAATGCAAGTTCTCTGAATAAGCAATTAATTCAGGTAAAATGCAACTGAAATATTTCTGATCTTTCCCAATCTGTGAAAATAAACTTAAGATGATTTTTCCTCTAATAAAACAAAAATGGACTTTGAACTTCATTAGCAACTTCTATAAATGAAAGTAAAGAAACATTTTCATTTCAATAATTCCCATTAGTTATCATTATTTCATCTGTCAACTCCCAATACAAATTTAAGGAGGGAAGACTTTAATAAATTGAATAGATTAACTTTGACAGCAATGTTCAAATTGTCTGAAAGACAGCATGGATCAAAGTCAACTGAGAAGAGAATATACTCACCAACATAGGTATGGAGGCAGGTTCTACATACTGGGAGTCATTGCTTCTAACGGGACTATGGCATGTCTTCCTGATGTGCTGAGGCGGAAAGAAAAAGCAATATCTCATCTATGAAATTTTGAAAGACATTTTCCAATTCTATTATCATTCTAAATGCTTACATATTGTAAACAACTGACTATAGTTAAATTGAGTAGCATTAATTTATGCAAAATATAACAAAACAATTCAGTAACTGCATTTTTTTTTTACAAAATCACTGAAATTCTAGATCTTAAGATTAATAAATATAGGGACATATTTTTGGAGTAAACCATGTGAGGAATGATTCAATCAGACAATCTTCAGGATTGAACTGAGAAGCACAGATCTATGTGCTTCAGAAAGCCTCAGCTGCCACAGTGTAAAAACAAAGGTTCTATGCACTTCAATTTAGTTCTCCATATAAAGAACAGGGGATTCCTTAAAGGAAAACTGAGTTACAGACCTTGTCCTATAAGAACCCTGTTCTCACCCACTGCTCCATGGGGGTAGAGTTTCCCAGCCTTCCAGATTTCCTGCAGAGGGTGCCTCTGATACAGTTCTGCTTCCATGATGCAAAACTAGTGTGACCTCTTAAAGAGTGACAACCAACGTATTACCAGAAGGATACTCAACCCTTATTGTTAGAAAAATAGAATAGAGTCTAAATGATGATATATAAAGGAGATTCAGTCGTATTCAGGGAGAATTGTGTTTTCTTCTTCATTCTTGTCTATGGGAACCACGGGCTCTTACCCAGATTTCAATTGAAAGACAGAGAGCAACTTTTAGTGTAAGCCATAATTTTTAATTATCTCATCATTCATTCTCAGTCATCATGGATCTGGTTTCCTGGGGGGGAAAAAATGGCTCTTATGTTTGACAGTCTCTGCATTCTTTCCTCTTATTTGATTGATATTTTCGCTGTGTATTAAATTCTACATAGGAAATAATACTCTTCGTGAATTTTAAAGAATTTTTCTAGCTTACAGAGTTGATATGACCTTTAACACTTTGTATATGACTTGGTTTTCCATCTGAAAGCTTTTAGAATCTACTGTGTGCCCAGTTCTGAAATTTCACAATGATGTACCTTACGTGGGCCTGTTTTCATTTATTGTTTAAGCCTCCTATGAACCCATTTAATCTGAAAATTCATGACCTTCAGTCCTGGGGAAATGTCTTCAATTATTTTCTTGATGATTTCCTATCTTCAATTTCCTCTGTCCTTGCTCTTTTTGAATATCTATTATTGTATGTTAGATTTTCTGGACTGTTTTCTAAACTTCTTATCTCCCTTCACCTATTTTCTGTATTTTTAAAAATAAATTTATTTATTTTATTTATTTCATTTTTGGCTGTGTTGGGTCTTCGTTGCTGTGCACAGGCCTTCTCTAGTTGCGGCGAGCGGGGGTTACTCTTGGTTGCTGTGCGCGGGCTTTTCATTGCGGTGGCTTCTCTTGTTGCAGAGCATGGGCTCTAGGCGTGCAGGCTGCAGTAGGTTTGGTTCAAGGGCTCTAGAGCACAGGCTCAGTAGTTGTGGCGAAGCTTAGTTGCTCCATAGCATGTGGGATCTTCCCGGACCAGGACTTGAACCCATGACCCCTGCACTGGCAGGCAGATTCTTAACCACTGCGCCACCAGGTAAGCCCCCCCTATTTGCTGTCTTTTTGTTCTACTTTCTGATCTATGTCTCTAGCTTTATTTCCAACTCTTCCACTGAGATTTTAATTTTTGCCATCATCTTTTTTAATTTCCAAAAAAATCTTTTTAGTTTACCGAATGTTTTTTCCTAGCATCTTGTTTTCAATTCATGGATGCACTAACTTCTTTTAATTCTCTGGACTATGCAAAACAGGCTTTGGAAGATTTCTTCTTCCTCACTCGTTTCTTTCCCTTCCTTATTGTGTTTTCCCTATCTGTTCTGGTTTTTATCTACCATCTTGGAGGTCTTCTCTAGTTGGAAGCTCTGAACAAATGTGTGAGATTTGTTGACTTTGAGCTTCGTTATCATGTGATCTGGGTGGACCATTTATCAGAAAACTATGATGTCAGTGACTTTAGGTCTTTTCTCTTAGGTTTCTCAGACTCTCCATAGGAGAACTTCCTAAGTCCCGTCTGAGTGATGGAAGTCCAGTGGGGCACCTAAGTAAGCACTAAGCATCCAAAATGTGTAAATTCACCTAAGCTGTTGTTTTCAGGATGGTTTTCAGGGTGAGGACTGGTGGTCTAAATTCCCATTGCTGCCCCCTCCTTGGCCTTCCCATTTTTGTTGTGGAGTGCATTTGAAATTTGCCATCTTAAAATAATAAATATGAGGAGTGTATTTTCATCTCATTAACCAGATCTAGTCATTGACCCACTTATTGCTCAGATATGATGGAAGGACACATATGATTTCCGTATACAGATGGGAAAACTGTGTCTCAGTGACAGCACAGGGTCTTCTAAGCAATAATCTCCCCTATTGACCTGGGAACCCAGTTAATCAACTTATTTCTCAATATATAACCTTTTTTCCACTTCCAGTGCTGAGGATATAGAGCCAGCAAACTTAAGCCAGTGTTTATAAGCAGTAAGCGTATAAGGTTCATGGTAAATGTTTAAGGTATCTACAAGCTCAACTTTTACTTCCTTTTAGCACTGTTAATCAACAATAGACTTCTCCTTCTTAAAGAAATTAGCTAAGGGAAACAAGATGAAATATAAAGGCTGGTGACAGGCATACAAAATTCTTACATAGTGCTTGCCCTTGAGTCATTTCTGCACTAATTTTTCACACCAAGCAAATTTTCACTTTAGTTATGGCTTCCCCTGTTCCGCATATTTTCATTAATTATGATTTTTCTCTTCTATTTGGTGTTTTCTATTAGAGTTTTTTATTTCCTTTTTTTCCTGCTACTTCTCCAACGCCTTTTTAGAGAAACACCTGTTTCTCTCCTTCATTTACAGAGTAATCTCATGATCAATGACACCTTCTACCCAACGGATCTTCACAATTACCAATAAATCAACCAGTAAATGATTTCTGAGTAGATTAAGTGTGTGTGTGTGTGTGTGTGTGTGTGTGTGTGTGTGTGTGAGTGTGTGTGTGTGTGTGTGTGTGTGTGTGTGTGTGTGTGAGAGAGAGAGAGAGAGAGAGAGACGGAAGAATGGATAAACCCTGGAAATAAAGCATGAGAGGTATAAGAACACACCTCACGAATGTTCTATGATTGTAGGATTTTTCCATGTAAACCAGCTAAGTGTACGTAAAATGTAACAGAAAATGTGGAAGATATCCCTGATTAAATTTCCTCCACCTGATGCTTCCCCCGAGTTGACATTGTTAGGAATGATTAGCATTCCACAACATCCAAGTTCACAGTGTCGGTGAGTTTTCTCTGAGCTAGGTTAGATGAATAGAAAGTCATTCAGATCCGGTTAATACCGGTAACAAAAATAACATGCTGGCAAGATTTGGGTTCGAACTTCTATCCTTCATCTGCCAAATTTCCATTTTAAATGTAATCAGAATAGACATACTTTTAATATGGAGAGCAGCTTGGTAATAGCTGACATTTCTTGAGCATTCAGTACAAGCCAGGCAGGGTACAGAGAACATGCATTATTATATTTCATCCCTTCAGATCTCTGTTGAGATACTTGTGATTACACTGCATATTTTACAGGTGGAAAAACTGGGTCTTAGATTAATGATGTGCCAAAGGCCATGTAGCCGGAAAAAAGTGGAATCTAGTTTTCATGGCTCCAGTGGCCATGCTCTTAACTACGATGCTTTACTGTCTTTAGTACTGGAGAGAATATACTTTCAACAATTAATTCATTAGAAACTCAGGGTAATAGTTTTCTGTGTTTCTCCATGCTGTTTTTTACTAAGAAAACATGATAGAAGATAAGAAATAGAGACATCATCCAATACTGTGAATCCTGCAGCATTCTTCATAACTCAGAACTGAGTCAAGCATTAGAACCGCTGCCTCCACTAAGAATATGCATTGATTATATATTGTTGCTGAATAGGAAATACTCCTATATTTATTCTACTCTATTACAACACCTCTGACGCCAGATGGCTGGGTTATCCACATGAAGCAATTCTGACACTAACTGCCTGGATTAATGCAAGTCCCCATAGGTTAAGGGCTCAATCTCACAGGACTGCCACCCCTTCATACATCAGTCACAAGTAGTGGGTCCCCAGGCTACTCACAATTTCTGTCTGCCTCAGCTACAAATCAGAGGTTCCCATGACCCCCTCCTTGGGCTCAGTAACTTAATAGATGGGCTCACAGAACCTAGGAAAACAGTTTATTTAGTATTGCCAATTTATTACAAAGGATATTTTAAAGGATACAAATGAACAGTCAGATGAAGGGGTACATAGGACAATGTCTGGAAAAGTCCTGAGCACAGGAGTTTCTCTCCCCTTCTGTGGAGCTGGGGTGCACCATGCTCCTGGCACATGGATGCGATCACCAACCCAGAAGCTCTCCAATCCCCATACTGTGGGGATTTTTATGGAGGCTTCATCATATAGGCATGATAGATTATTAACTCAGATTTTAGCCTCTGTCTCCTCTCCAGAGAATGGGGAGTGGGGCTGAAAGTTCTGAGCTTCTAATCATGGCTTGGTCTTTCTGGTGACCAGCCCCCATCCAGGAGCCCACCAAGAGTCATCTCTTTAGAACAAAAGATGCTCCTATCAATAGGAAATTACAAACATTTAGGAGCTCTGTGTCAGGAACCAGGTCAAAGACCAAATATTAGCAAGAACTAGGGCAGAGACCAATACGTATTTCTTATTACTTTACAGTTGCATAACAAATTGCTACAAAACTTAGTGTCTTAAAACAATAATAATTATTCTCTCTGACACTTCTTGAGAATCAGGAATTCAGCAGTAGTTTGGGTGGTTCTGCATTTGGGTCTCTGATGAGTTGCAGTCAAATGTCAGTCAAGACTTCCATCATCTGCTTCGAGATGGTTCACTCGCATGGTTGGCAGTGTGGGTGCTGGTGTTGGCAGAACCTCGGTTCCTTTCTACATGGGCCACTTCACAGAGCTGCTTGGGTGTCCTGGAGGCATGGCTTCCCCCAAAGTGAGTAACCCAAGAGACCAAGGTGGAATCTGCAATGACTTTTAGACCTATCTTCAGATGTCACACATTGTCACTTCTACCATATTCTCGTGGTCATACAGGCCATGATTATTTAACCATGATTCATTGTAGGTGGAGGGTACACAAGAACAGTAGATTCCAGGAAGCAAGAATCATTGGGGGCCATCCAGAGGCTCATTACCACAAAGGAAAAAACTTGTTTTGTTTAATGAACACTTGGAAAGCCACTGGGTGTTGGATGTGAGATCCCAAGGGGTTTGGGAGATAATGATAGTCAGTAGTAGAGCAGTTGCCAAGGGGAATGGATCCCTCTGTCCGTAGGGCTGTTGTTTTGCTGAGTGGGATATACCAGCTGAGGGTGGGAGCGGTATTACTCCAGAAAGTAGAGAGGTTTGAGGGGGGAAGGGGAAAGAAAGTAGAAATTTGAGGCAGCAGGAGAGAAATTATGGTGAAGTTCTCAAATATTTAATGTGAAATTTTATTGTTTAGATTATTTTTGTTTGGAGTTTGTTTCTCTTTGTGGGCAATGTCAGTTTACTTCCCTGTATTCCTACTAAATCCTGTTAACATCTAAAATACTTGTCATGTTCTGTGGAATTGGATTTGTTCTTTGGGATGTAAAGAAAATGCTGAATTATGTTTCAAAGTGAGTGCAGACACTTGGAGCGCCAGGATCCCATCATGTCTGGATGTACATCTCTACCACCTTCCCTTATCTGAAGCTGGAGGCAAGTACCTCTCTCTGGAGAAACTATCTTATAATTTATTTTAAAAGAATGATTTATTCTTTGTTTTCACAATGTAATGAAAGAGATTTTAATGAAGGATTAAGAAAAAATATCAGGTAAATGAGATACTTGAATGGCTGATTTTGAAGAGCATATAATCTCTCTCAGTGGAACTTTTTAGCAATTAGTTTTAAAACTTTTATAAATAAGTATTTGTGCCTCCGTCTCCCACTCCCATCGCCACCTCTCTCCATTAAGCAATGACTGGAACTGCCTTTTCCCTGGCACTCTGGGAGGAGCTGGAGCAGGTCACCTTGCAGTCTCCATCAGCTTTACATTCCTACACATCCCTCTGGGAAAACTAATAGAGAAATATCTAAAACAGTGTGCAGGAACATGTCATGAATGCAATGAAAACTTGTCTTCCAGGGGTGACATATGCATAAAAAAATTCCCCTGTGTAGACATTGACCAAAACCGGAGTTTTTTCTTCTATTACTGTCTTGTTTCATGTTCTCCATGCTCTGTTTTCCATCACATTCAGAAACTATTTTCAAGTTTTTGATGAAGTTTTTATCCTTTGAAAATAAGAAGGTCGTCTTTCTGCGATTGTGCACTCACCCACGTTCAGTTGTTTTCCTTGTGTTGGAAAACCATGGGTGAATTCTGATACCCTCATCACAGCAGTCTTGACAGTGAATTTATCTGAGATTCCCAGGTGTATTTACCTCCAACTGACCACAGATTCTTGGGAAGTTTTCCGGATTGATTTTGCATCATTTAATTAACCAACCATCCATCAGAGATTGTGATCACCAACATGACTGCAGTAGTGTAGAAATAAGGAAAATTGTCTCCTGAAGTGTATTTGAAAAAAAAAAAGCTTTAAGTTGAAGTTTAATATATGTATAGCTTCAAGTTTAGCTTCAAGTTTCATGGTATAGGTAGTATAGGTGTCCCTCCTACCTCCCTGTATTCTCAACTAAGACTTTATGAAGGAAATAGAACAATTATCTCAACTTTATGAAGGAAATAGAACAATTATCGCCGGATAAAATCATTTAAAACGTTGTGGCACCAGTCAGAGACTTTCAGAATCAGGGATGAAATTTACAGTTACTGCTCCATGCACAGAGAGCTGATGACAATTATCCAAACAAAATTTCTCCTTTTGATAAGCACCTATTGGCTATTCTCCCACCTGTTTTTCTCTTACACGGGGCTTATAGGAAAGAAAATAAATCTAAATATCTAACAAGAAAAATCTGCTATTTTGAGAAGAATGATGGAATTGTAAATTGGGGCTAAGGAATAGGGCTGCCAGATAAAAAGCAGGATATTCAGTTAAACACAAATTTCAAGTAAATAATTTAATAAAGTTTTTAGCACAAGGATATCCCTAATGTTTTACTGAATATCCTGTATTTTTATCTGCTGAGACTGGCAATGCTGCTAGAGGATTTTGAGGATCCTTTATTTTCCTCCCCTGGTTCTAATGGCCATGAAATGATCTAAAGAAGAGTACTCCAGCATGTTGCTCGGGAGGATGACATGTAGTTTGCAGAAAAGGTAAAATGTCTGCTTTCTAACCATTTATATGGAAAAAAACTGGCTGAATAAATAATGCATAGGATGCTTTTGTTAGCATGTGTGCAGTCCCACCAAAGGCATGAGAACGATTTTGAAAGATTAGGAACTCTGACTTGGTATAAAACACTGGCCCTGCTGCCTCTTCCCTCAGTAACCTCAGACACGAAACTTAATCCGAGTTGCAGTTTTGTTGTCTGTAAAAATGGAGATTTTCATCGAAGTACCTGGCAGATGGCTGGCACCCAATAAATCTAGGCTTGGCTTTTTCTTACACGTGGGTGGCACAGGTTGAGACTCCAAGACTGAGGGAAAGGATGTTATTTGCTCCCAAACTCCTTAAATTACCTGGTCTGCTCTTAATTATGGGGATGGAAATAAGCACCTTATCTAAAAAAAAAGTTATGTCTTTGGTAATCAAGGTGTATCTAAATTAAAAAAAAAGTTTCTGAACTTTCGGAAAGTTTATAGACAATGCTGTGTAAATTAACAGTTCATTGTACACTGTATTCTACTATTCTCTAATGGTCTTAATGGGAGGGTGTTTTCTTCCCAAGATGTTTGTTAATACTTGAGGGAATATTCTTCAGGTTCTTTGTGTTCTCTACTGTTTATAGTGGTTTACAGTTACCATATATTTTGCATAAAAAACCAGACATATTGTCTGACAAATAAATGGGTTTTTAGAATTTGTTAATTTACATATGAAGCCAGCTAACATTGTAGAAATTTAATTTCATTATTTATACTTTTAATCGATTGCCTCTATTGAAAAGAAAAAAATCAGTGAGAACTAGACTGTCCCATAAGATCACAGTGTGTGGTTATGGCACTCCCAGCCCCTGTGTAGTCCTGGGCATTTCATACTTCTTGCTTTTACCTAGAAATCACAGTGTTTTAGAATTAAGAAGGGGTTTCCAGGCTTGATAGGTACAAAATAGACTTCTAGGCCAGTGGAAATCAGAGACCATTTCATTGAATGTTTGCCATCTCAACTCAAAGAGCAATCTAATAGCAATTAGACAGCCACTTTTTTTTCTTTTCCCAACATTTTCATCTAAAGATAGTACAAAGAGCACATAGTAAAAGGTCCTTAGGACTGGAGAGCCTGACCTATAAAATCAATACATAATAGTAAGAGCATAAAAGGAAGAATATTGCCAAGACAAAAAGCCTAGCAAACTTGACGGTTTCCTAATGATGGATCCTAAGTATCTAAAAAGAAGTAAATAAATGGGCGATGGACCATGTGGAAACAAACACTGGGAGAGGAAGGGCTCTAGAGTGTTGTGGCTGTATTGATTGAGTACAGTCTTAGGAAGAGGGCTGTTGCTTCTCAGAAACAGAAGGACTTTGTCACTGAGATGTTTTCTTTTGAGGAGATTAGCAGTCCCAGTTCTGTCCAGGTTAAAAAAAAAATTCAAGTCTAGTCACTCTCCTCTTTAATTTCCAACTATGTCCCAATTATGAATTTGCCTTCCAATACTAGGAAAGAGGCATTCAAGATAGATGTGACATCACCAAGATATTACAGTACTCGTGAACATTTACACAATTAATCACATTGCTTTAATATGAACCAAAATCTGTTAGATATTCAAAGGGAAAATTGACAAACCTAAAATCATACAGAGAGAATTTAACATAACTTTCTTAGATACTGTTTAAGACAGTAAGGGCGTAGAGGATTTGAAGTTTATAAGATTGGCCATATATGTTTTACCCAAGAAATAGAGAATATATATTATTTTAAAAAATCAATGAGAACTTTACAAAAACTGACATAGCTTAGACCAAAATAATCCTTAACAGTCAAAAAACAAAAATCATACAGGGCACATTCTTGTACTATGATGCAATAACTGTTTTAAATAGTCAAAGGGGAAAAAAGCCCATGAAAATTGAAATTTAGAAAATACCTTTTTCAATGACTCAAGTTAAAGAAAAAAAACTTAAAACTGAAATGAAGAGGATAATTCCCTCAAAATAAACTGTGATGTCCTAGTAATTAAAGCAGGCAAACAGATCCAAAGAGCGAAGTCCAGACACAAATGCAGATAGATAACAGAATTTAGTATTTGTTAAAGATGGGTTTTTGAGTCAATGCAGGAAGGATGTAGGTTTCCAGATGGCTAGCTATTTGGAAAACGAAATAAAGCTGTAGTTCATTTTCTTTCTCTTCTGACATCTTTTTTTAAAATTGTTAATGAAGTATAGTTGATTTACAATATTGTGTTAGTTTCAAGTGTACAGCAAAGTGATTCAGTTTTATATATATGTGTGTACATATATATATTCTTTTTAGATTCTTTTCCATTATAAGATTATTATAAGATACTGATTATAGTTCCCTGTGCTATACAGTAGGTCCCTGTTTTTTATCTATTTTATATATAGTAGTGTGTATCTGTTAATCCCAAATTCCTAATTATCCCCCTCCTTTCTCCTTTGGTAACCATAAGTTTGTTTTCTATGTCTGTGAGTTTATTTCTGTTTTATAAATAAGTTCATTTGTATCATCTTTTTTAGATTCCACATATAAGCTATATCATATGATATTTTTATTTCTCTGTGTGAGTTACTTCACTTAGTATGATAAGCTCTAGGTCCATCCATGTTGCTGCAAATGGCTTTATTTCATTATTTTTGTGGCTGAGTGATAGTCCCTTATATATATACATACCACATCTTCTTTATCCATTCCTCTGTTGATGGACACTTAGGTTGCTTCCATGTCTTGGCTATTGTAAATAGTGCTGTAATGAACATTGGGGCACATGTATCTTTTTGGCTTATAGTTTTCTCTGGATTGTAGTTCCTTTTTACATTCAATGTAAAATTAAAGTTTATCTAGATTTCAAAATTATTTTTAAACTATAATAACATTAAAAGGAAATTTAGGAGGCATATGTTGTGATATTATAAAGGAGATTACCTTCTTAGTAAACCTATGAATTCCCAAAGTCATAAAGAAAAAGGTTTGATTATATAGAAAGATGAAACTCCAACATGAGGGACTTCCCTGGTGGCGCAGTGGTTAAGAATCTACCTGTCAGTTAAGGAGACATGGGTTCGATCCCTGGTCCAGGAAGATCCCACATGCCTCAGAGCAACTAAGCCCATGCACCACAACTACTGAGCCCGCGCTCTAGAGCCCACGAGGCACAACTACTGAAGACCCACACCCTAGAGTCCGTGCGCCCTAGAGCCCACATGCCGCAACTACTGAGCCCACGTGCTGCAACTGCTGAAGCCCAAGCGCCTAGAGCCTGTGCTCTGCAACAAGACAAGCCATGGCAATGAGAAGGCTGTGCACCACAATGAAGAATAGTCCCCGCTTGACACAACTAGAGCAAGCCCGTGCGCAGCAATGAAGACCTAACACAGCCAAAAAACCCAACAAAAACAACAAAAAAATAAAACCTCCAGCATGAAAATCAATGGTCTGGGGGAAACTATTGTCTGCAGTGTACAATAGACAATAGGATCTGTTTCAGGATATAGAAAGAGTCCCTATGAATAAATAATTACCTATGGTGAGAGGCTCAGTATACAGATTGAACAGTGAGACCATAAGTAAAAATAGAACTCTAACCCACAACCTGCAGCAACCAGCCCCTAAAGTCAATTACCCCTGTAGCAGTTGGTCCAAAACAACAAAGACTTGATTATTAACTAACAGTTTCCCTAATTTGCCCCCTGTTCCCATCTTCAGACCAACTGGAGAAAGCCAAATATGCACCCCTAGCCAATCATATAGAATGCCCTGCTTCTGGTTAGTCTGCCTCTAGCTTCCTCATGCCAACAACCTCCAATCAGGGCATACCTGCAGCTTTCCCTTTTTCCACTGTAAAGCCTTCCCTCTCCTTTCCTTGGCTTTGTGTATCTGCCAGACACAAGTGATGATGGCTAACTCCCTTGCTATAGCAAGCCCTGAATCAATAGACTTTGATCTCATTTGGGTGGTCTTCATTTATTTCTACCATGGGAACTCTATTCATTAATTGTCTATGTATGTGAATTTATAGAGAAAGCATTATAAAGGCATATTTTTGATTGCACATTTATTGGGGATGGGGAAGGTGGTCTCAGAGATCAAGGGGTTTTCACTTTTTTCCTAAGCATGTCCATATGGTTTTGAACAAGGCCCAGGCCCTTCTGTTGTGTTCCACTCTTCCAGTTCCCCCAGTGATGCCAGTGCTATGGTTCTGGTGCCACTCCAGTGGATCCCATCAGGAATGTAACAAAAGTAAAGCTAACCCAAACTGTGGGTTAGGCCATATGGAAAGATCTCAGCGTTTCTCTCTCTCGGTGACCCAGTGGTATAACAAGTCCACTGGATAGCATTTAAATGGCTCAGCACACTCACCTCTGCTGTCATGTTACACTCTCTAAAGCAGACAATGTGCTGAGATAGCACCTGTCTTAAAAGCAAGTGACTCAGGAAGGGCCGATCATAACAGAGATGGGGGAGCTGTATTTAACCTGTTTGGACTTTTTATTTGGTTGGGTTGTGATGAGTTTGGTATGTTTTCAAAATAGGTCAGATTATAAACCTCACTGGAAGGCAGCAGCCATAACCAAGGGAACAAAAAACATCTGGAGACCCAAGTCCTGCGTGACTGTCCCTCAGAATAAAGTTGCAGAGGACAGGAAGCAGAGTAAGGCCCACAGGAGAGAGGGACTCAGGTCTGGGAAGGCTTACGCCCCAAACCACTTCATTTAAGGAATGCAGTGCCTAACAGTACGAGTCCACAACCAGTGAGGCTGTTTCACTGGCCGTGTTTTTAAGTAATCGTATGTGTTAGGATTCTCAACGATCTAGAGAGGCCCAGGCTACTTTTGTTTACTGAAAAAAGAAGAAACGCCAAAATAGGGTTTCAGTGTTGTGTCAACATTTTAAGTGTTCCGTCTTGACTGTGTACCTCTGTGACCTCCTGAACAACCCACTTTGGAGGTAATGTTTGCGTAGGAGACCTGGGCCCAAGGCAGAGCACAGAGCTCTTGAAGAGGAGGGTCCATCCAATTAAGATGGGGTGGTACATGTGACTACACTTAGGAGTTATCTCTTTTCCACATTTTGTTCTCACTAGGGTAGATTTTCTCATTTTTAAGGGTGAGTTAACCTTAATTAACTGGTGTACTGGTGAAATCAACATTTACATTTTTGTGTGAATTTTGTTTGTTTCATCTCGCAGTGTCTGTGCTTTCTCCCATCCATTATCCACACATGACATCAGCTTTTAAGCTGCCCGTATCCAAACACCCTGGTGTCACCTTCCTAAGGAACCTAGGCAACTGGAATGTTCTCTCTGACTCACCCTTCAATCTTATACTTTAAAAAATTCTGTTAGACTATCATAGCTAAAATTTAAGTTGTTCAACCTTAAGTCTGACATCTTCAAGCAAATTCTATTCAGTTAATATAATTTATTTTGAGACGTAGAAATGTTAGATAACATATTCTAATTCCAAAGAAATTAACACAGATGTCAGTGACAAAGTAACTAGGAAATGACTATAAATTCTTAGAAGGCAAACTCAAAGTCTTTTGTCTCCCATAGAATCTCAATGAATTTCAGTTAATAATTTATAAAGATGTTTTCCTGCACCAGGACATTGTAGTCTAGTGAATAATAACCAAGTAGCAAAAGTGTTAAAAAACAGATTACAAAATAGTGCAGGAAAGAATTTTTAGGACCTTTCCAAGTAAAGGTGACTTGGAGAAGTTATGGAATCCTTTCCCGAAGCCCAGAGAGTTTTAGTATTCTCTTTATAATGTATTTACAAAATATACAAATATTTAGTGATTTAACTACAAAAATTCGTAAGTCTTGACTCTTGATTTCCCCCTGTAACTCAAGACTATACATAAAAGGAGAAATTTCCTTGAGGTTACTTCTAACTGAAAGTAGAGAGTTTGGGATATTTTTTTTACCTGAGAGATGTTTCTGGTTTACATTAATCCACATTTGTTAGTGGTCAAAGAATGATTTCTCTAAGATAAACATGAACCTCAGTTCTAAAATATGTTCACCCAACTTCCCTCCTGCCCAGACAAGACCCAAATTTACTGCTGGAACTTCTGTGTCAGGGGCTTTTCCAGATCCCGTGTTTTCCAGGGAGAACAAGACCTTTTCCCTGGGAACAGATCTGAGGACAGTGGGCTCATATTAAATATCATTCACGTTTATATCCTCCACATAACTATCCCCCAAAGAGAGGAGAAATATTAACTTCCAGGCATTAGAGTCATCATCATTTTCATTCCTTTACGAAACAATATGTTTTCAGACTCTACATCCCTGTTTCTTCTCAAATATATAGCAAGTTGGTGTCATGGAAAGAGGAGCATTGTGGGCTGAATTGTATGCCCACAAAATTCACATGTTGACAGCCTCTTCTCTAGTACCTTAGAATGTGACTGTATTTGGAAATAAAGTCTTTAAAGAGGTAATTAATTTAAAATGAGTTCATTAGGGTGGGCTCTAATCCAATATGACTAGAGTCCTTTTAAAGGTTAGGACACACACATGTTACAGAGGAAAGACAATGTGAAGACACAGGGAGAAGACAGCTGTCTGCAAGCCAGGGAGAGGGGCCTCAGAAGATAGCAACCCTGCCAACACCTTGATCTTGAACTTCCAGCCTCTAGAATTAGGAGCGAATAAATTTCTGATGTTTAAGCCACCCAGTCTGTGGTGTTTGTTATGGCAGCCCTAGCAAACAAATCCAGAGGATAAGACCTAGATTCATCGCCCAGCTCTGGAAAAGTGACTTAAACCCTGAAAATATCCTCAAAATGGACATAACGTTTTCATTAAAACCTCCTAGCAGTTTTATGGTTTTACATACTGTCTCTACGTGGCTGCCTCTAAATGTCTATCCCCTGCCTTCTCCCCAGATTCATGCTCATAGCCATCTGTACCCCCACATCTCTACCAGGAGGTCTAATGGGCATCTCAGATTTGATATGGCCAAAGCAGAACGCCTGGTATTCCCCACAAAACCTGAATTCTCCTCAGTAAGTGGAAACTCTAACATTCTAGTAGCTCAGGTCAAAATCTTGGAGTTATGCCTGACTCCTCTTTTTCTGATGTCCCACATCAAATCCATCACCAAACCCTGTCAGCTCTACCTTCAAAACATATCCAGGCCCATGAATTGAGAGACAGATTAATGGAATTGAATATAAAGTACAGAAATTGATCAGCTTTCAAACATTATGAACAAAATCAAATGACAAACTCTGAGACAATATTCGCAACATATATCTTAGATAAAGAGCTAATAACCCTAAGAGACAATGAATTATTTTTGAGAGAATAAAAGCCTATAGAAAAAATAGGTGAGAGACCTGAACAGATGATTCACAAAAAGAATCTAAAAATGTCTCTTGAACATATAAAAAGATGTTCCATTTCATAATAAGTAGAGTGCATATTAAAAGTACACTGAGATACAATTTCTTACTCATCAGATGGACAAAAATTCAAAAGCATGACAACACAATCTCTCGGGGAGGCTGTGGAGAAACAGGCTGTCTCATATACTGCTGTTCAAAATGTAAAATGATATCATCCCTATGGAGGCAATTTGGCATTAGCTAACAAAATTACACATGGATTTACTGTTGATCCTGCAGTCCCACGTGTAGCAATTTATCCTGAAGATACACGTGGATTGATACAAAAATACATAGGCATAAAGGTTGTTCATTTGCAGTATTACTTGTAAGTGTAAGACATTGGAAACTTCCTAAATGTTCAAGCATAGGACATTAGTTGGATAAACTATTGTATCACACAGTGGAATAGTATACAGCTATTTAAAAAGAATAACAAAGATCTCTATGAACTGATGCAGAGTGATTTTCTGGAGATATTATTAAGTGGAAAAAAGCAAAGTACAAAAGAACGTATTTAGAATGTCAAAATTTGAATAATAAAGAAGTGAAAATTAGAAAATATGTATCTGTTTTCTTATCATTACAAAACAAACAAAACAAAACATATAAAAATGATAAACCCCAAGAGTGATGAAGTTGGTGGCCAACAGGTAGTGGTGGTGGAGAAGATAGAGGAAGGAGTGATGCTTCTCTGAGGACATAATTTTGTACAGTTTTGATTTTTGAAAGTGTGTTAATATTCTACATGTTTGAAAATAAAATTAAATCAATAAGGACGGAAAAGTAAAATTGAATGCAAACTGAAACAAATGAATCAAACTGTATGGCAAATGGATACTACAACCACAGGGAAGGAAAGGAAGGGAGGGAAGAAAGGAGGGAAGAAGGAAAAGCGTTGCCAGATAGAGCAAGGAAAAAATACAGGACAGCGAGTTAAGTTTGAATTTCAGATAATCAGCAAATAGTTTTTTAGTATAAGTATGTTCTGTGCACTACATCCCCAGCCACCACCCCTTCCCCTACTTATCTCCATGACTCCCTCTTGCTTTACTCACTTCCTCAGCAGCAGACATGTGGACCTCCCCTTAGACGTGCCAAGCAGCTCCCACTTCAGGGCTTTGCACATGCGTACAGGTCTCTTTTCCCTCATTTATTTAGGATTCTGGTCAGAGGTAATTATAATTGAGAGATCTTGCCTGCCTACCACACTCCTTTTATCTCTTACTTTGATATATTGTTGTTTCCTCTAGCACTTACTGGAAGATACATATATGCCTATAGAAAGTATATGGGGTGTGTGTGTGTGTGTGTGTGTGTGTGTGTGTGTGTAAGAACATGGCACATAGGAAGTGCTCCATGACTATTTGATGATCAAATAAATGGTATTATTGGGCCAGTTGAATGAGTACAGATGCGAAGTCCCTGACACTGAGCAAATGTTATCTCCCATTTCTTAGTCATTCCTTCTTTGCATATAGGGGTTTCCTTTTCAAACCTAGAACTTAAAAACTAGTCAAGAAATTCAGCAATAACAGTGCAAAGAGAGGGAAGATATTTTGCCTCTAGCTTTTTGTGACTAATCAACTCTGCTTCAAGGACTTTGAGGAGATATTTCTCTTCCAACTATGGCTCTTCCATTTAAAATGATAATCCCAGGCCTCATTTTGTATTTTCTCCTATGAAAGGATGTGAAGATCACCCACTTAACAAACTCTTCAGTTGATGCAAAATGCATGTAGAAGCAGCAACTAAGGCAATATAAAAGTGAAGATGAATTGAAGTTATTTATATTCAGTAAAAATGTGTTGGAGGAGTAAAGTAAGAAAAATGTGAATATCCAGCAAAAGTGCTTTATACATGGTTAAGAAATACCCATGGAGAACTTCCCTGGTGGCTCAGTGGCTAAGAATCTGCCTGCCAGTGCAGAGGACACAGGTTTGAACCCTGGTCTGGGACAATCCCACGTGCCACGGAGCGACTAAGCCCATGCGCCACAACTACTGAGCCTGCGCTCTAGAGCCCATGAGCCACAACGATTGAGTCTGCATGCCACAACTACTGAAGCCAGCGTGCCTAGAGTCCATGCTCTGCAACAAGAGAAGCTAACGCAATGAAAAGCCTACACACCGCAACGAAGAGTAGCCCCCACTCGCCACAACTAGAGAAAGCCCACGCAAAGCAACAAAGACCCAACATAGCCATAAATAGATAAATAAATAAATTTTTAAAAAATTTAAAAAAAAAAGAAATATCCATGGACCACCAGCCACCAACTATGGTTACAACTTCCCTCTTCCCAGAAGTGACCAGGCCAGGCAACAGGCAGGATGATGAGGATGTGCCTAGGGTACTTCCAAAACAGAAGCACCACAGGGTCTGAGGAAAAACTGGAAACAGTTATATATGTTCAAGACATAAAAGTGATGACCAAATGGAAAAATAAGAATTTGATTGGTTTATTATTCCTGCTTTACAGTTTAGTCTTGTTTCAAGTTTGAATTATGGTGTAGAGAAGCATCTTAATCTTTTCTGGGCTTTGACTTCTCAAGGTGGTCATTTGGCCCTTTTCTAGAGGACCATTCAGCTCATCTGAAAAAGGGAACTCCATCCTCCACCGGGCAAGACCTTACCTTTCCTAGTAATACCTTCTCCTCTAACCCAGTAGAGCACCTTTAGAGCATCTGGAAGCTTCTGCCAGCTGGAGATAATCTTGATATTATTCCAAAATAAAAACACTCATCCCTTGTAACTCCATTTTTGTGGGGAAGGGGGTTACAGATGATCAAGAAAAAGGGCTAGCATTTGATCCCCTTAGATACAGGCATTTATCTTGTGTTGACACCCTTGATGAGATTCTCTATGTGCTGAAATGTGACCACAGGTGTGTAAGAGGCACACAGACTGTCGATTGTATCGACAAGGTAGGGCTGAACCACGTCCACAGCTTTTTATAAAATCCTATTTATCTTGATAGTCTGGGATACTCAATATCTTTATTCCAAAAGTCACTATATATCTAACAAAAACAAGTTCCACAAAAATGTGGACCATAATCTTCATGATTCAAGAATTTAGCTTTTTAATCTTTTTATGATGGAAAATGTCAGGCAATTAATTTGGATTGCCTGTGATCATGTTTTCTCTTTTTAACTCAAAATAAAATAGGTTTTTGTATCATTTAATAACAGTTTTTTTCATATTGCTGGGTATGAAACCAATTTAGAGGGTCATAACAAGTAGTTTCTTAATGAAACAGAATAAAATAGAAAATAGAGTGCCACTACAAGAAGGGAAATTATTTTTCATAAAACTTTTGTTTCAAGAATATGTTAAGCGTGTGTATCTATAGTATGTATATGTTTTAGGCTGCACTATAAAATGCACTTCTTACTGTGGAGCACAGTAAAAAAAAAATGTGAAAGCCATGGATTTAATATTTTCACTTTCATAAGCAATTAACAGACACCCACAGTAAAAAATAAAATTTAATTCATAGATTAACTGAAAAAGAAACACCACTACCTATGTGAACTAACTTATAGATAAACATTCAAAAATATTCATGCTTCTCTAGAAAAACAGGTACTTTAGTAAAAAGAAAATAGGTTTATGACTTCCTGAAAGTCAAATCCCTAACTTGCCTTACGTGCTGAAGGGTAAAAAAAAAAAAAAAAATCTTATTCACCTTAAATAACCTTTAAAGTAGAATTTATGATGACTGGGTTTTGTTGGCATTTTGATGACTAATTTGAACATTTTTATTAAAATGAAGTGCAGACAGATTTATTGGGATTTAAAAATCTTAAAAGAGGCTTTTATAGGACTTATTTCATTATGAGAAAAACTGTGGTAAACCCTCAGTGGGAGGAATGACATCTTTGGCATCTTAATGGGTGATGTCAAACATGGGCACTTGATAGATGCTGCTCTGGTCTCTACCCTTGCTCTGGAACTTTTCAGCAGCTGCCTGTGTTGTGATGCATAGATAGTCAGGCTGTGAAGGTCCACACCAGTAGAATAAGATTCCAGTTTGGCGTCTGCTCCAGGAATGAATGAAAAACCTAGAAAGTTGCACATAAAGATTTGCCCGTGGGATATTTTGGGGCAGAGATTGCTGACGGTATTTCTTGAGACCCACTGAGATGACCCTCAGACTTCTGAAACCACCTTGTGTATTGGGAGTCGATCTGGGATGTAGTGCATGGACTGCGACAATTCATCTCATTTTGCCCTCTGCCAACTAGTCTGTCATTAATTGCTATTTGCCAGCATTTTTGGAGCTCATTTGTCCCTATCTCACTCCAAGGTACCCTTTTATTGAAAGCTCCCCTGTTTGGGAATAGAAAATCAGCACAGAACGTGGTACCTGGGTAATAACAGAACAGTTGACAGAAGTATCTGCATCTTTTATTTTCTTATTTTATTTTATTTTTTTTTACATCTTTATTGGAGTATAATTGCTTTACAATGGTGTGTTAGTTTCTGCTTTATAACAAAGTGAATCAGTTATACATATACATATGTTCCCATATCTCTTCCTTCTTGCGTCTCCCTCCCTCCCACCCTCCCTATCCCACCCCTCTAGGTGGTCACAAAGCACCGAGCTGATCTCCCTGTGCTATGCGGCTGCTTCCCACTAGCTATCTATTTTACATTTGGTAGTATATATATGTCCATGCCACTCTCTCACTTTGTCACAGCTTACCCTTCCCCCTCCCCATATCCTCAAGTCCATTCTCTAGTAGGTCTGTGTCTTTATTTCTGTCTTACCCCTAGGTTCTTCATGACATTTTTTTTTTCTTAAATTCCATATATATGTGTTAGCATATGGTATTTGTCTTTCTCTTTCTGACTTACTTCACTCTGTATGACAGACTCTAGGTCCATCCACCTCATTACAAATAGCTCAATTTCGTTTCTTTTTATGGCTGAGTAATATTCCATTGTATATATGTGCCACATCTTCTTTATCCATTCACCCGATGATGGACACTTAGGTTGTTTCCGTCTCCTGACTATTGTAAATAGAGCTGCAATAAACATTTTGGTACATGACTCTTTTCGAATTATGGGTTTCTCAGGGTATATGCCCAGTAGTGGGATTGCTGGGTCATATGGTAGTTCTATTTGTAGTTTTTTAAGGAACCTCCATACTGTTCTCCATAGTGGCTGAACCAATTCACATTCCCACCAGCAGTGCAAGAGGGTTCCCTTTTCTCCACACCCTCTCCAGCATTTATTGTTTCTAGATTTTTTGATGATGGCCATTCTGACTGGTGTGAGATGATATCTCATTGTAGTTTTGATTTGCATTTCTCTAATGATTAATGATGTTGAGCATTCTTTCATGTGTTTGTTGGCAGTCTGTATATCTTCTTTGGAGAAATGTCTATTTAGGTCTTCTGCCCATTTTTGGATTGGGTTGTTTGTTTTTTTGTTATTGAGCTGCATGAGCTGCTTATAAATTTTGGAGATTAATCCTTTGTCAGTTGCTTCATTTGCAAATATTTTCTCCCATTCTGAGGGTTGTCTTTTGGTCTTGTTTATGGTTTCCTTTGCTGTGCAAAAGCTTTGAAGTTTCATTAGGTCCCATTTGTTTATTTTTGTTTTTATTTCCATTTCTCTAGGAGGTGGGTCAAAAAGGAAGAAGTATCTGCATCTTGATTTAATGCTTTTGGACAAAGTCTTAGTGTAAAAATTAATCTAGTCCATCGATAAGAATATTTGAAACTCATTGACCAGCCTCTAGAAAACTTGACAAGTCATTTTCAAAATGGCCCAGACTATAAATGGATAATGGAAAACGTTGTTTTTGCTGAAAAGAACTCCAAAAAAGTAAAGCACTCCTAAAATTTATTTCGCAGCATCTACATATTCCTGCTCTCATTCTTTCTTGCAAACAGTGCTATAAGTTTAAAAGCTAAGTTCCTAAGCCTAAAGTTCACAATTAAATGTTTACCAGAGAGGCCCCTGTGAGACAAGGTGGTATAAATATTAGAATTATAACAGTGCTTGCAGTTTAAACTTTTACACTACCCTTTCATAAGTTTCTCCTCAGATATGAGAATAGGACCTGCTAACTCTAAGGCATCCTGGTGTTCTAATGTTTAAAAGACAGCTCGGCTAGAACAATGTTGAGGACTGTAGAGCATTTGTTTACTAGGGTGTACAGACTAATGGCCCCCCAAAGATGTTCTTCACATCCTAATCTCCAGAACCTGTGAATATGTAACCTTACATAGCAAAATGGACTTTTCACATGTGATTAAGTTAAGGACCTTGAGACGGGAAGATTATCCTGACTAGCTGGGTAAGCCAGATAACCACAAGGGTCCTCACAAAAGGGATGCAGAGGGTGTCAAAGTCAGAGGTAGAAGGTGTAAGGACCAAAGCAGGAGTCAGAGGAGAGAGATGTTACCCAGCTGGCTCTGAAGACAGAGGAAGAGGCCATGAGCCACAGAATGCTGGCAGCCTTTAAAAGCTGAAAAAGGTGAGGAAATGGATTCTCCCTTTAAATCCTCCACAGGGGAACAGCCTGGCCAACACCTTGAGCTTAGCCCAGTGGGACTGACTTCTGACTTCTGACCTACTAAGAGTAAGAGAATAAATCTGTGTTGTTTTCGTCACCAGGTTTGTGGTACTTCTTACAGCAGCAACAGGAAACTAATACATTTACCAAGCTCAAAAAAAAATAATACAAGAAAATAGAGAGGGGGAGCCCCTTGTACCACATTTACTTTGGAGTAAGTGTGTTTATTCTTACAACAGATACAGGGTCCTCCCACACATCCCACCCAAAACAGGCCTTAGCCTGAGCACCTTTTCATCAGTCGCTGCTCATTTAACAGCAGGAAATGGAGGATGAAAAATTTGCTTACTCACCCAAAAAATCTGAAAAATTCCATGATGGAAAATTTTTTTGATGTAACCTCTCAGAAATAGTGCAATTTTAGAGAGGTAAGAATACATAACAAACTGGATAAGTAGAGATATTACACTTACTAGAACATATTTAAACTACTGCAGTTTTATAAATAAATCTGTCTTCCATGAATGCTATATTAATTTCTAGGATTTCTCTGATTCATCTTTGCTTACCTTGGTTTATACAGAAGTTTCTAAAACAAGAAAAAGAGGGATGGATTCATTTCCCTTCTCTTTCTTGTATCTCTATAATATTACCAGGTTATTTTCCATATTGGATGTATATTTTACTATTTACTTTGGATGGAATCAGGTGATTTGTTTGAAGTCCAAATAGACTACATTTCAACAAATAAGGTAATTTAGCTATTTTAAATCAACACTTGGTAAAATATTTTCTCCATCATTAAAACTTCAGGAATAATTCCATGCTGTCAAAGACATTTTTCTCCAAATTATTTCTTCCTTCTTATTTTAGAATGTATCACTAAATAAAGGATTCCTTTTTAGTATCTTATCCATTTATATTATATAAGTGGTTCTTCAAACCAGGAAGGGTAAAATATAACTGCCACTGGTTTTGATCATCTATTAATATTGAACTTGCACATCACACACACACGGAAAAAAAAACATATTAAGGAGAAAAGGGAATGTCAAATTCTCTAGGGTTTGATGTTTCTGTAATAATCTCAGTGGAGCCATGTTTCTTCTCAGTAAAGGTGCCTACAAAGCATAAAAAGAAATCCTCCAAAGTCAAATTTGCATAAGATTTGAAATATGAAAGTCTGAATGGTAGAATTCAAGAGCTTGCAGGAAAACCTAGGAGGTTATTAGTTTATCTTATCCTAGCTATCAGTTTCTCTTTAGCAAGTAAGAGTTGGCCCCAGTGTAAAATACAGCCTGAAGTACAGAAAGTTCACACAAGAAAGAATTCACCCGAAAAACTTGCAAATAATAAAGGGCCATGCAGCAAGCTGGCAGCGAAATGAGAAACAACCTCTCAGAGAAAGGTCAAGAGATCATGAGGAGTGAAAAAATTTCCAGGGAACTGTCACTTTCTGAAAAGGAAAATGACAAAAGTGACAAATTTCAGAGAGTCTGAGGAGAGCAAAGGACAGAGGTTGAAAAATATAGAGTAGAACTGCCTGCCTTCTTTCTTTGAGAGACCATTCAAGGACATTTCCCCAGAATCCCTTAGGGGTTCTTCCTTAAAAAAATGGTGAAACCCTTGACCCTCATCACTGCTGACCAGAAGAGGTACCTGAGAAGACAGAGATCTGCATTCCCTGAGCTGACAGCCATGGCCCCTGCTTTATTATCCAAGCTCCTTGAGGAATTTTTCCCTTCAATATTAAAAATAAAAATGCATAGAAGTATCATACCAACCTGCCTTATAATGACCTCCTGAGTAATAACAACCAAGCTCAAATTCACACACTCAGCACACACACACACACACACACACACAGAGTGTTGAGTTCTTAAGCCATTTCCCAGTTGGTGGCCACCGGCAGGGAACACTTTTCCTCCTCTTTCTTTCCCATCCTTTTGTTTTGTCCCTTTCCATTTTTTCTCTCCCTTCAGCTAGTTTTAAAGGTAGTAGGGGGAGCATTCAAAGCATTTTTTTTAAGACATCTTTATTAGAGGATGATTGCTTCACAGTGCTGTGCTAGTTTCCGTTGTACAACAAAGTGAATCAACCATATGCATACATACATCTCCATATCTCCTCCCTCTTGCGTCTCCCTCCCACCCTCCCTATCCCACCGCTCTAGGTGGTCACAGAGCACAGAGCTGATCTCCCTGTGCTATGCGGCTGCTTCCCACTAGCTATCTATTTTACATTTGGTAGTATATATGTGTCGATGCTACTCTTTGCACCTGTGATAATATTCAGCAGTTTAAAATGTTCTCAAGCCTTACCCTTTATTGTGTTTTCGCATTTTGAGACACAATACACCAACTCCAGTCAGAGCTCCTGACTTGAGGCCAAACGGAGACTGAACTGAGAATAGTTCTGAAGGTTTTCAAACAAATATTCAAGCCTATCTCCCAACCAGTTCCTCTAGCTTCAGAGAGATAAAGAGTTGAAAAGCTTCTTCCTAGAGAGTAATGTATGTAATATTTGTCCAACAATGAAAATTCTTTGCTTTTAATATCTCCAAATTTAGGACATAGTTTAAAACATACAGTGATCCATCCTTTAACTACTTTAAGATAACATTATATCTTTGAGGTTTTAATCATTTCTTTTGCAAGTTATTTTTAGACATGTTCATTTTTGGTGGAAGCACCAAAATACAATGGCATTCTGCAACAGCAGTATTCCATCAAGTGCTTTTATCTATAAGGCGTGAAAACAACATTGATTACACTGCCACACACTGCGAAAATGCTCTGCATCATGAAAGGATTGGAACCTCATTTACTATCATCCAAATTGTACACTTGATAGCAACACGTTGTAAACTGAACAGCCTTTCCTATCCAGACCAAAAGATATTATAATAAAACAATCGAGACATTGTGAAAAGCATGATTTGGTGGATTCCAAGCCTAAAAGAAATCTTATTGTTCCCCCATGACAAACGCTGATTGTGTGGCTGCTTCAATAGGTTTGTCCAGCAGGGTTCGGTAATAATCCTGGTCACTTAGAACGGCACTGAGAGGTCAGATGAAATGACAGAGATGCAAAAAGTGTCTGAATCCCATCACCAAAGAGCAAAACTCTGAGGCCTGATGACAGGGTTTTGGTTTTCACATTACATCACACAGAGGTGTTTGTGTTTTCCTCCTGGGAAACATCAAATAAACATCAAAGCAACAAACCTATTAGCATTGACCAAACGAATCCAAAAGTCTATCCTAATTAGAACTAACATAATTTTCCTGATAACAAAGTTTATGTGAGTTTTGGAACTGAATGTGAGGTCCAAATTCCCATGGTGGGGACCACATGTCTTTGGCCAAGTAAAAATATGGGAGCCGATAGTGTTTCTAAATATTGGTCTAAAACTGAGGTTCCAAGTGTTGAAAACATGAGTGCTGATCTCATGATGTCCTAACACCGCCACAAAAACGGGGATTGACTATTGAGCTCTATGCATTACAAAAGGTAAACATTTATGTTGATAATGAATGAAAACTAATGTAGAATGCATTTATTCATTTAGCTGGCTTTTGTGACCCAGGAATAACTTTGTTTAGCTAGTGTCTCTGTACGCTCATATATAGTATTTAACAGAAGACAGTTACACGGGATTTGATGTCTGTCTACGTCTGGTTCCTTACAACTGATGGACTATTCTGGGCTGAACTTACACACTTCAAGTGTTTTATTGCTAATGCAGATCCATAATACTTGAATAATTGAATTTATATGCATATATATAGAATTTTAGAAATCAAAGGATTTGAATTATACCATTATTTTTAAACTTTTTTGGTTGGATTTATTACCATCAGAAAATATTAGCTTTACTGCCTTTTGTATTTTCAAAAACTGTCCCATCCTGTGTTCTCACAGATCTTGTCATTCCCTGTCGAGAGGTGGGATCCCTGTCTCTTCCCCTTGAGACTAGGTGGGCCCCTGACAAATCCAGTGGGGAAGACCCGGTGCCACATGATTTCTAAGGCTAAGTCAGAAGACGCCATGCGGCGTCTTCCAGACTCTCTTGCGATGCTCACTTGCGGAGCCCTAAGCCTCCAAGTCAGTGAGAAGTGCCAGGTGGCCATGCTGTGAGGAAGGCCAAACGAGGCCAAAGACAAAGAGACCACAAGGGGAGGCCCCAGGATAGCAGGAAGAGAGAGAGGTGCCCGGCCAGCCCCACTGCTTCAGCCACCACCTGACTGCATTCACACAAAACACCTCAAGCAGAGCACCCACTCCCAGCCCAGCCACTTGGGCATTTCTGACCCACAGAAACCAGGAGCAATACTAAATGACGTCTGTTGTTTTAAGCCAGCAAGTTTGGGAGTAATGTGTTATAGACACGGTATTAGATCACAGGAAAAAAAACTTCTCTAATTAAGGGACCTCTTCAATAAAGGACCTTGCAGTGGATCTGTATGTATCGTCCAGACTCTCCCTCCATCTCTCTCCATCCCAGAACCAAGGAACTCATTCCCCCAGATGAGAGGAATGTTGGCCCTGAGGGCTCACAGCTGCGCCCCTTTCCAGGCATTGCCCTCAGCCAAAGGAAGCTGACTCACCCACGGTATGCCCCTCCCCGAGGACAGCCCACATCTAATAGCGATTAATGTGGGATACTGAGACCTTGCCTCCTTTGCCTCAATTCAGGCAACACAGAAGGATCCTCACAGCTCCAGAGGTCCTGTGGGACAGGCTAAGGCCTTGGTTGCAACAGTAGCAGCTCAACTTCTTCCTCTGGTCAGTCGCTTCCCTCACTCCCTTATAGGTATTATTCCCGAGTGTCTACATCAATAAATTACTACACACAAATCTCCATTTGAAGGACAGTTTCAAGATAGCCTGAACAGGCCTCAAAGGTTAATTACCATTGGAAAGGAAGGTGAAGTCAGGCTCTGAAGTATACAGTTCCCTCGTTTTCGAGTAGACAGCAATAATAATTAGAGATACGTTGACCCTCATGATGACATGAACGAAGTTTCTAATCAATGGATTATTACCTGTAGACTGAGATGGTCTCCCTGATAGTCTTTAAGGCATCCTTTGCTCATTCTGACACTTGCTGGACATAATCTAGTTTGCCTGACCAAAATCAAGTTGGCCTCTGGCAGTTTTAACTATACAATGTTTCAGAAGAGAGTGTGTTAAAAATAAATCCTTTATATTATGAATCATTCCATTAGCAGTGAAACACTTGAAACAAGACCACAACTCATTCTTAAATCTTGGTCCTGGACATGTGGCAGAACTTAATTAAATATATGCTTTAAGAAAGAAAACCTTTTACAGCAAAGCCAATGAGATTTGAAGGTGCCTAGTTCCATTTTTCCTGGAAGAAAATGTTTTATTTTCTTTTTTGTTGCTTCATCTCTTATTTTATCTACGCGTCATCTTCGAGAAGTGATTCATTATTTCACAAAGACTGTGAAAAGAAAGACTGAGTTCAGAGATCATTGCCAGAGGCTGATGGCATGCGGACAGCTCAGTGATTTAAACCGCAGGACATTTTTCTTTTTCAAACCAGAGCCGATCTTCTACTTCAGGCATTTTATAATTAATTCATGAAGACAAGCTTCAAATTTGTTTTCTCACTTGTCTATCTTGTGTTTGCAGGTTCTTCCCTATCTTTACATGAGGACAGCTCCCAGCAGGAACTACTGATTTCTCAAATTTTTCAAAGTTCTCTTGAGGCCATTACATCATCTCTGAAGACAGTCAGAATGAACACATACATTTATTGTCTTCTCAAGAATCTGTGCAGTGACATGTGGAATTGTTCTGTACTGCTTCACCAGCAGCAAAACAAAATAAGGTACCATTCTTTTCTTTTTTTTTTGAAGTATAGTTGATTTACAATGTTGTGCTAATTTCTGCTGTACAGCAAAGTGACTCAGTTTTACACATATATACATTCTTTTTTAATATTCTTTTCCATTATGGTTTATCCCAGGAGACTGGATATGGTTCCCTGTGCTATACAGAAGGACCTTTTTGTTTATCCATCCTAAAATGTAATAGTTGGCATCTACTAACTTCAACCTCCCACTCCAACCCTCACCCAACTCCCTCCCCCATGGCAACCACAAGTCTGATCTCTTATGGTTGTGAGTCAGTTTCTGTTTTGTAGATAGGTTCATTTGTGCCATATTTTAGATTCCACATATAAGTGATATCATATAGCATTTGTCTTTCTCTTTCTGACTTACTTCACTTAATCTCTAGGTCCATCCATATTGCTGCAAATGGCATTATTTTGTTCTCTTTTATGGCTGCATAGTATTCCATTGTATATATGTACCACATCTTCTTTATCCATTCATCTGTTGATGGACATTTAGGTTACTTCCATGACCTGGCTATTGTAAATAGTGCTGCAGTGAACACTGGGGTGCATGCGTCTTTTTGAATTATAGTTTTGTCTAAGTATATGCCCAGGAGTGGGATTGCTGGATCATATGATAGCTCTATTTTTAGTTTTTTGAGGAACTTCCATACTGTTTTCCATAGTGGTTACACCAATTTACATTCCCACCAATAGTGCAGGAGGGTTTCCTTTTCTCCACACCCTCTCCAGCATTTGTTATTTGTAGACATTTTAATGATGGCCATTCTGACTGGTGTGAGGTAGTAAGGTACCATTCTTTTTAATATTCTAACTAAGTTACTCTCAACCCTCAATCCACCCATGGAGGAAAATATCTCTTCCTTCTCTGGGGCCCTCCTTCCTAAAAGAAGTTCCAAGGCTCAGAGGTGTTTATTCAGTCCAATGGGTCCATTTTACTCTTTCAGATGAGTAAATGGAATACCCACCTTGGTCAGAGTCTTAGTCTTTTCAGGTTACTGTAACAAAAATACCATAGAATGTTAGGCTTAAACAACAAACATTTACTTCTCGTGGTTCAGGAGGCTGGGAAGTCCAATATCAAGGTTCTGGCATATGTGGTGTCTGGTGAAAGCCTGCTTCCTGGTTCATAGAGGGCCTTCTTCTCGCTGTGTTCTTATATGGTGGAAGGGTTGAAGGAGCTCTCTGGAGTTTTTTTTAATACTTTTTTTAAAAAATTATTTATTTTTTTGGCTGTGTTGAGTCTTTGTTGCTATGCACAGGCTTTCTCTAGTTGCGGCGAGCAGGGGCTACTCTTCGTTGCGGTGCGCGGGCTTCTCATTGCAGTGGCTTCTCTTGTTGCGGAGCATAGGCTCTAGGCATGCAGGCTGCAGTAGTTGCAGCATGCAGGCTCAGTAGTTGCAGCATGCAGGGCCTAGAACACTCAGGCTCAATAGTTGTGGTGCGTGGGCTCTAGGGCGCGTGGGCTTCAGTAGTTGTGGTCTGTGGGCTCACAGCACAGGCTTATTAGTTGTGGTGCACAGGCTTAGTTGCTCTGCAGCATGTGGGATCTTCCCGGACCAGGGCTCGAACCCATGTCCCCTGCATTGGCAGGTGGATTCTTAACCACTGCGCCACCAGGGAAGTCCCCGGAATCTTTTTTATAAGGGCACTAATCCCATCCATGAGGGTTCCATCCTCATCACCTAATCACCTCCCAAAGACCCCCACCTCCAAATACTATCACACTGGGTATTAGAATTTCAACATATGAATTTGGGGGAGTTACAAGTATTCAGTCTATAACAGTCCAGCAAGTAGTTGGTGATCCTCAGCTGCAGAGGTTGTTATTGCCAACGTGCCAGTGCAGTCCTTGCCTACTGAAGAGACCACAGCACATCTGCCAGTGCTAACCTCTTAGGAGTTTCTCCCCATTCAGGGGAGAGAAGCATTGGTGTCTTGTTCAGCTAAGGTTGCTCTCAGCCCTATAGCTCTCTAGACACAGGTCCCTGCCCTACACAAAAAACCTAGTCACCATCCCAAGACCACTATTCCATGATGCTAAAGTAGCTGGACCAGAGGTATACAGTCATCTAACACATGTTCTGCCCAGAATTGTATCCCCCTATGCAAACACCACTTACTACCATGGCTCAGTTAGTCCACTCTCCTTGGAAAATGAGTCCCCTGTGCTGCTTTACTAGAAACATAGGTATAGGCCGGGATCCACAGACCAGTGGTGCTGCTAATATAGTCCAGCCACATCAAAGAGAAGAGAAGGTCAGTAATTTCTTCACCTAGCATGCTTCTTAGTCAGCACTCTGACTGTCTCATCCCCATGGCCCACCATCAACGATCAAAATATAGACCCACTATCCTAATACACGTATGCTTGATTTCCCATAACACAACAACCTGGGGTAGCAAGAGTCTTAAAACAGTACAATTACATAGTATTTCTCTGATCCAGCTCCACTAGGTCTGAGGAAACTCTCAGAATACAGCTGGATACTTCTGGGAATTCTCAGAGGCAGCCTGCACACGCCGCCTGAAGTATTTCTTTCAGTGTTCACAGATTTCACTTCTCACAGTCTTCACAGCTATCATTGCTGCTCACCGGGGAGCTGTCTCTTGTCATGGCTGACTTCCAACTGCAACCTGTTGTCCGTCATTGTGGACCATGCTCACGAGAAGCACGGCACTGTGGGCAGGCACCAGAGTGCTGCCACTGCGGCTCCTACGTGGCCAGGGCACTAAGGTACGGCAAGACCACTGGCAGTTGCCAGCAAAGCCACATCAGGGCAGGCGCTGTGCCCGCTAAGGGAGCTGTCTTCCATCAACGCCGACTCTGAAGGCCTGGATGGCTGGCACCTCGTCTCGAGGTCTTTAGCTTTTGCCCCATCTCACTTTAGCCCCCTCCCTTGGACACAGGGCAACACCCCTGGGGACAATTACAGTTCCACCCTGTGCTTCCCCAGAACTCACTTTGTGCAATGCCTGCAGCATGACTCACTGCTTTCAGGGCACCATCTTGCCTAGCGGGTACCCCGGTCAGACACGGAAGCAGAGCCTGGCAGTCCATCCGCTGTTGTGCAGACATGTTCGCGCACGCCTGGACCTCAAGGTGAGTGCAGCTCAGCCTCCCCCTGTAGCTCCTGCCTGCAGCGTGAGGTCACAGGTACTTTCTGGATTAGAGATGACTGACGACTGTGGGCTCAGAACCTCTGGGGAGAGGGGCCACAGCTCGGTTATAATATTTTTATTTCTCCTCGGTTTCATCACCGAATATCCCTTTGACTATCCTTTAAAACCTACGTTGTCTAGCAAGGCGGAATAACCTTGTGTTTGACGGTGAAGAGAGCCACCCTCTGAGAGAAGACATCTGTTTTGTGATAGCTTCCTCCACAGACCCAGGGATTTAGAGCCTTGCGAGTTTCTCTGAAGAAAATAATTCAACTGTCTAAAATCCATAAAAGGGAAACTGTCAGCTCTATTCCTAAGGAGTCAATTAATTAAAGTTAAGTCCCCACAAACACTTGCCAGCCCCAGATTAAAGGATGTGGACAGGAATTAGGCTGTGGCCTCCTGACGCTGGTTGAGTACCTGGCAGATTTGTGGAAAGTAGCTTGTGTGCTGATCTGACAGAAATGAGTATTAACTCACGAGGAAGGAAAGATAAAGAGTTCAAGGACAACCTCGAGCATTTAAATTTGGGGACTTTTCATCTTTTTGCGCCCTCTCCTCCTCTTTGCAAAGTTTTCATCGTTTTTTCACCCACACTTGTATTTATCACCGTCTTCTCATGGGGGTATGTCTGAGATGAATCACTACTTTGAAGTCTGTCTGGCTTGGGGTTTGAGAAACCACCTCTCTTGAGTAACATACCTTCCTCTCAGATTAACAAAGACCAGTGTGTTTCTGTTGCAAAGTTTCGAGCTTAGAGCTGGGCACAGAGGCATACAGAGCAGGCACCAGTCAGTGGCTGTAAGAGTCGGATGCCCACGTGACAAAAAAGGTCACGGGGGAGCCCCAGCCTGCTGGGGGGTGCCTCATGTGGTCCCTCCAACCCTCAACCTTTCCCATCAGGTTGGCACAAGTGTGAAAGTTCAGGGTCTGAGATCTCTTCTCTGCTTTCTGCCTTCCAAATTTCTCTTTTAAAAGCTAATCTCCAGTCTAAGCAATGATCTTTTATTTCTACCTTAGTAGAGATTCATTTATGAGGCTACTTTCCCACATAAGTGGAGGAAACGGGGCACAGAGCAGGAAAGTTTAAGGAAGCTGGCCTTCCATAGAGGGGTTTTAGGAATTAAAAAAGAGGAACGTGGCCAGGTGAACTGGAAAGAAGGAGGCAAACAAATGGAATATCCATTATGCACACAACAGCCCAGTTAAGTAGGTATTAATCCCCCCCCATAGTAGGTACATGCTATTTTTGGATTTTTAAACCTGAAAAAGTACAGAGAAGTTAATAATTTGTCCCTTTACTGACTCTGGAGCCCAGATGCCGAGTTAGGATGACCTGATACCTCTGCCATGGTACTTCCCCAGAATCCAATGCATCACTTAAATCATTTTCCCAGGGAAGCTGCAGCGGTAGAGGGCCCGCCACCCCTTGGTCTGCAGAGAGATGGGTTTAGAGCTCCCTCTACTGAGGCCTGGAACTGCCCCTGCTTCTTCACCTGCTGGTTGAGATGTACTCAGAGTTTAGTTGGATATGTCTTAAATCAGATCCCTGTAATAATAATTAAAGATAACTAGAATAATAATGCTACTGTTTATGGAGGGCTTGTGCTGTTCTAAGCACTTTACAGACACTGTCTCAGAGAGAATGCCAGTAGAGCAAATACCGTCTCTGGTCATCAGCATTTGACCTTTTCCTTGGAACCCAAAAGCCACATAATCTCAATGTGTGTTCAAGTCAGGAAAGCAGCTAATTAATTGATTTAAAAACCAGTTTCATTTTATTTTTCTCTGCCTGGTAAATGCCCTCATCTGTTCTCTCCTGACCCTGAAATGAAATCTTAGGGATGTCTCTGGTTTCTGATGACGCTCAGATGAGAAAAGTTCTCTGGTCACCTTTAAGCATTATCCCGTCCACTCCGGTGACAATTACAGTGTTCAATCTGTTCTGGTAGAGTAACAAAACTCCAAACTCATTTAAAGCTAAAACTTGTCCTCTCCCCATCACTCCATCCAGGTCCGCTCCCCGCTGGAGTTCTGCCATGCGGAAGCAGAGAAGCAAACCACTGGCCTCTAACCTCCTGTCATCTCTCCTCCCCCACCAGTTTCTATTTCTCACCCTCCCTGTGACTAGGCCCAGGGGTAGGGTTTAGGGAGAGAAGGTGCAGATTAAATTGGTACCAGTGCCCTTTGGGCATGGGGGATGTCTGAGGTTGGCTTTTATTTGCGTGAAGCACTTGCGCAGGTTCCTCCGAGAACCCAACTGCGGCCTCGGACCACAGTGCCCTTGCACAGGCAATGCCTCTGTTCTGGCTAGCCGCTTACATCCCCTCAGCCTCTGAGCTTCAGGAGTGTCTGCCTCTGAGGGGTCCTTTCCCCGCTCCACACTATCCTTGTGGACAAGCTGGCTCTCCCATGTGAGACCCACATCAGATCCGTGGAAAACCATCGCTTTCGCCCTGCCATCTTGTTCGCCCCCAAGGAGGTACACCTGCCTTTGCTCTGATAACTCCAGGCTGACCCTGCCGTGAACTCAAGCCCGGGGATGGAGTGTGGCAGACACAAGGTTAGCTGTCTGAGTGGCCCCTTGAAGCTCTTCTCCCTTGGCCCAAGGGTGACATTCTCCCTCTCTCCATAGCCAGACTTGGGGTGAGAGAGAAAGAGAGTAGAGAATCCCACAGCACTGCAAACTGCATCCAAAGAAAACATCTGTGTACCCTTGATCAGTTTCACAGAGCTTCTGCCATCTCCTTAACATGCCTGCACATGGGAAATAACATCTTTGGCACCTCATGTTTTATTCCCGGATGGGAAGCTCAATGGAAACCACAGAGAAGCCGTTGAGGTCCTATTATACTCCAGGAAGGGTGCACATTCACTTTCCCACCCTTCCATCACTCACACTTTCTGAGAAATTCTATGCTTTGTGACAATCAAATTGCCTTGTATTGTCAAGTTCTTGAGTAGCAAACAGTGCACCCGACTGGCTCTCGCATTGTGACTGGACATACGCCCGCACTTCCTGGGGGAAGAATAGGCCACGTAGATTTTTCACATTTTTGAGGCTATGAAACTCTTCTAGATTCTTTAGACTCATCCCATCCCCTTCAACAATTTATGAAATGTTATTGCAATGAGACTGAAAACAATTTTAAAACCATGGTAAAGATCCTTTGGAAATGTCTTAAAGAATCCCAACATCTCTGTTAAACTTAATTAAAAAAAAAAAATTCCCTGTCTTAGACTAGCCCTCTTCTCCAAACTTTAAATACCACTATCTAAGGCTTCTATTTTTATCTCTTCAATCATAATGTGAAGCCCATATAGTCTGGGAGAAATTTTCTCTGAAAATAGGCATGGAGATAATATTTTCAACAAAATGTATTTTCTATTATCGGCATTATATATATATTAATCCATCACATAGTGGCTCCTTAGGTGATCACAGGCTAAAAAATACTGATCAAGTTGAAGCTTGAATTCTTCACATTCAATCCCAATACATTTAGCTAAATTTTATTTTGGAAAAGAAAACAGGGACTTCCCCGGTGGCGCAGTGGTTAAGAATCCACCTGCCAATGTAGGGGACGTGGGTTTGAGCCCTGGTCCGGGAAGATCCCACGTGCTGTGGAGCAACTAAGCCCATGTGCCACAACTACTGAGCCTGCGTGCCACAACTACCGAAGCCCGTGTGCCTAGAGCCCGTGCTCCGCAACAAGAGAAGCCACTGCAATGAGAAGCCCGAGCACCGCAACGAAGAGTAGCCCCTGCTCGCCACAACTAGAGAAAGCCTGCGTGCAGCAACGAAGACCCAAGGCAGCCAAAAATAAATAAATAATAAATAAATAAATTTATTTTTTAAAAAAGAAAACAATGCTTTGCAACATTGGCAGTTGCTCATTGAAATTTCACTGGCTCTTCTCTTTTATTTCCAATGATTAGTATCAGTCTTAGGGTCAATATTATGAATATATATGTTGACTTTTTTAATACTGTGTAATAATATAATTAAACACCAATATGTGTGGTAGATAAAATATAAAACCAAAGCACTGGGTACAATGACTAAGAGCTCTTTTTAGAAGAGGACAGGATCTTGACCAGACCCTGTTTAAGTCGAATTAGCTGTCTCCCTTCCTTCAACCTGGATAGATTTCAGAGCAATTGTCAAGGCCCAGGAGGTTGCTTTTGTAATGAGAAGCTGTTCAGCAGGCTATAAACTCCTCGGAGGCAGGGACTGGATGCTGTGTAAATTAAATTTTTCAGGGCTCTAGGACTGTTGCTGTGTATGGTAGGTTTTGTTACATGATGCTTATTTATAGAATATCCTTAATACGGCTTTTACTTACCTTTCTGGGAGCATTGTCAGGAGGTGACAGACTCTCCGTGGAACTGCTGAAGGTGTTTTCTTTGGAAGCATTTGCAGTGCTGTGGCATCCCACACGTTTAGATTTACAGCACTTTACTGAACTGGTACTTCTCGCCACTGAGGCCTCAGCACCGGTGTCCTGTCTTCAGAGCCTCTTTCCATCTCTCTATCGTATCCCTCCTTGGATGATGTCCAAGGAGTCATCGCAGTTTAAAATGTTCTTGCTATTTGTTATGATCTGCCTCCCCCTCTGATGTTTAAACCCCAAGAAGGCAGCGACCTTGACCTTGTCTCTGGCTTATCTGGGACCTAGAGTAACATCTGGCACATGTTAGATCCCCAACTAAAGAAGTTCTAGCCACTGGCCAGAAGAACCTTGAACAAGTTATTCCATTGCTGTAGGGCTTGGGTCTTTATCCTCAAAGCCAGGGAGCTGCTCAAGGTAATTTTTAAAGCTCCTTCTGACTGCAAAAGCACACCACTCTTCAAAATACTGATATCCTTATAAAATTTGCCTTTTTCATAAATTCAAATTATTGGCTAAAGTAGGAAGGAGTCATAGCCTTACTGGTCATCATGACTGACTTTCAGTTAAAATATATGTCCTCAATCTAATCTCTCTGGCATCTGGGAATAATTTTAGTATACAGTTAATCCCTTCCCATTAGTTGTTTCTTGTTCCTTAAATATGTTAGCATAAACTGCCAAAATCCTTTTTGTAGACTTCCAATGCCAGCCTTACAGCCCATCTCTTATGGCTAAAGGGAAGGAAGAGTAATACTCTGTGCTCAAGGAATTCCGGAAGAAACCACAAAGACGAGTTGGGGCAAAGCTCTATAATAGAGAAGATACCCATACATATAGCCAGGAGTATGTATAACTGTGAGACAGTTAGAAGGACAAGGAAAGTGTAAAGGAAAACAGATCCACAGACGCAAGGAAGAACAGGAAAGAAAGATTTCCCTACAGATGCCTGGAAACTCCAAGGAAAGCCCATAGACGTTCTCAGAAGTGAGACCACACCCAGCCATCTCTAACTGTCATAACACTAACACAGGACCTGACCCGGATGCCTGATATAGTAATACTCTGGGTTTGCTGATGATAACCTCTAGAGAACATGAGGCTGGCAAGTCATCATTTCAGCCTTCAAATAACACCCAGAAATTTCTGAAATGGTTTGTATAAAACTACAACCACGGGAAGCAAGGTGGCCTCGCTCAACATTCAGGGCCCCCGGCCTGGTGCGCGAGTCTTTTAATCTTATAGATCGGGGTGTCCAAACACTTGCTTCTAAGTGGCAGGAAACTTCAGCAAAGGAGCCAACTCATTTGAAGCCAGTGTTTTCTTTAGGCACCTACGAGGGTTTAGAGCCCATTTATTTGCTAGCAGTAATCAGCTTTCTACTTTCCAGAGATCATCTTTGCCTGAGTTAATCGGCAGATAATCTGGATTAAAAAGTTCCAGCCTCTTAATAATATGGGTCACCCCCCATCTGTGTGTGAGGCAGGTACAATATTATGCAAACATAGCTTTCACCATCTTCTACTCTCCTCCGCTTTCTAAGAAAGATTCTTTAGCTGAATTTCTCAACTTCCCAGCCTTTGTCTCCTGAGTGGTGTCGTGGGTAAAATTGAAGAAAAATACTTAGAGATGCTACATTTTTTAATGTAAATTTAGAAAAAAGAAAGAAAGAAAAAGCTTGAGCTCTCTGAAAAGGAAAACTTTCAGAAGCAACAGAGAAAGGAGGAGACAAGCCTAATAATCAAAAGCAATGAAAAGAAAGCCAGAGGGTCGTGAAGACTCATAGAGGTGGTGGGAAGAGATTCGGAGGAAGCCACTGCTGGGCAACGTGGGGCTTCACGGAGCTGAACAGGCAGAGAGGTTTCAAGGCAGTTCATTTATACATTATAAGATGCAATCCCCCCTCAAAAGACTTCAGTAAGGACTCACATTATGTTTCAAGCCTGTGGAAAGCAGAAGTTTCTTTAAAATATGTTACTGACTTGGACCGGACCTTAAAGCAGGACTCGATGCCCACGATTTGGGCGGCATGCGACAGGGTCACAAAATTAGATGATGGCATTTGAGGCTCTGCCCTTGAGAATGAAAAGTCACTGAAATGGCCCAAGCCTGGCAAGAGCAATTAACCCTAATCTGCACGTGCTTACGAGCCAGACAGATGAGGCTCCGCTCCTGCCCCTCTCCGGCTCTTCCCCTCAGTGGGACACCAGGGCTCCCATCAGGCATCCTTGCAGTGATCGCTGAGCACGGCCACCACCTCACACAGGCCCCACCGCATTGCATCCAGGAGGAAATGCTCCCAAAACGTACAGTCGTTTCTGACGTTGTGATAAACAAATAATATATACGGTTATAGTCCCTTGACATACACGTTATTTTCAAAGACAGCAAGCAAATCATCTTCCGAATTAAGACAGTGATTAAACCATGGGTCGGGTCAATTACAGTTGCTTACAGAATCAGTGCCTATGGACAAATATATGAAAAATAAAATCAATGACTTTAACTTTGGTAATTTAGAAATTCGCCCCCTTGGAAGCATGAAACTAAACAGTCCGTAACAGTCTCTTTCTCCTCTGTCATAAGGGAATGCTACTTCCTCTTTCAGCTTCCTAGCTCCCAATCCATTTTTATGCTGCAGCCCCCAAGATCTATGTCAAACAACGCACACTTTGCTCATGTTTGGAAACCTACAATGTTATCAGCTGAATTAAAGCCACACTCCTGTGCCAGGTTTTCAGGGTCGTCCACGCAATGGGCTGCTTTACCTCTTAGATCTCACTAACCACAGCCAACACCCTCCAGCCACTCCAAGCCTCCAGCCCTGTGTCCATCCAGGCTACCTCTGTTTCTGCTGGTCTGAGCCCCACCCGAACTTCTCCCCCTGCCCTGCCCCGCCCATGTCCACTAGACCCTTTAAGCTCCAGCTCAGCCGCTCAGTCCTGCCATGCACACTCCCCTGTTAGCAATAGTCCCTGCCATGGCAGTAGCTTCAGTCTTTAAATTCCTTTGAAGTTATCGCTTGTACTATTTGCAGGTTTTTTTCTGTATTCTGATTTCCTACTTAGTTATCCTGCACAATTTCGCCCTTTCATATATCAGTATATTATAACAATACTATTTATGATAGCTCCATTGTAATGGGTGAACCTAATATTGCTGGCCTTCCCATGAGCTGGTCTTACACAGCACCTTTTGGCAAGGAAGCTCACCTGATTGGCTGGGTCAGTCCATCTGGCCCCCAGAAATCCATCTGCTTCAGATTCCTACTTTAATTACCTTGGAAGGGCCCTTTTACTAAGATTATAAAAAGACAACCAAAAAAGATAAATTGAGAAGCAATGCTTTCACCTTATGGACTATGGAATAACTCATATTATTAAGCATTTAAATGATACATTTAAATTATACAACAAAATGGATCAAAAGTTTGTTCTTTGGTACTGTGCCTCTACTAATCCCATACTCCCAATTTATCCCTCGCCCCCTCTTCCCCTTTGGTAGCCATAAGTTTGTTTTCTATGTCTGTGAGTCTGTTTAGTCTATATTCAATATCTTGTAACGAGCTATAAATGGAAAGGAATTGAAAAAAGAATATAGATATATACAAATATATGTATAACCGAATCACGTTGCTGCACACTCGAATCTAACACAATATTGTAAATCAACTATACTTTAATTAAAAAAAAGTTTATTCTTTGGGATATTTGTAGACCTCATATATACCCAAAAGAGTGTTCGGTGGTCAGATAAACTCAATAAGTCCTGGGTTAAGCAAATGGCAAACAGGTTTCCTTACTCTAGCTTTTCGGAAAGTCTCCTAATGTCTGCACTGGGAATCTCCTTGAGTGGGTGAGTGGATGCTGTATTCCCGCAAATGAGTTGACCCCAGCACCATTTTTCCACGGAGCAACTTCTGGGGAGCATATTCCAGGAAACTCATTCTGTCTGACACTGATGTGGTTGAGGCATTCCCTCCCGAAGCCCTGCTCATCAGGATCTTGCTTGAATGTTTAGTGAGCGGCGGCTAAAGGAAAGGTCTATTTTCTGTCCCTGACTTCCTCTGTTTTGTTTCCTGGTCTGGTCGTGTGAAGGGCCCTGTTCTCTCTTTTTTTTTTTTTTTTTTTTTTGCTGTACGCGGGCCCCTCACTCTTGTGGCCTCTCCCGTTGCGGAGCACAGGCTCTGGACACGCAGGCTCAGCGGCCATGGCTCACGGGCCTAGCTGCTCCGCGGCATGTGGGATCTTCCCGGACCGGGGCATGAACCCGTGTCCCCTGCATCGGCCCGCGGACTCTCAACCACTGCGCCACCAGGGAAGCCCCCTGCTCTCTTTTAACATCTCACAATTTTCATGTTGTGTGTTAACAGGTAATTCTTAGTCTCTGTCTGCATTTGCTCAGTGTGAATTCCAGTTCAGAGAGGCAGCCTCCTAGACCAGTCAGCACTGTGGACCCCAGAGTCCCACAGGCTGGCTTTCAGCTATAGCCACGGCCACTTACCAGCTGTGTAAACCAGGGACATTTCTTAATCTCTCGGCGCCTCATCTGCAGGCATGATTATAGGACACACGTCACAGGATTTTGTGAGAGGTTAATATAGGGAGGGTGTTGTACAGAATCTGGCCTCTAGTAGTGCCATTAGTATTAATTTACAGTATGGTCCTCAATGATTCCATTTCTCCTAACTATAGCTATTGCTGGAACCATTAGCTATTATGAGGATCCATGTAAATCCTAAAACTTCAGGAAGTCTGACTCATGACTTGAAAACTGCTTACTGTATTTGCCTGCGAAAAATGTTCCATTTGTTCTTCGTGGGAACAAGAAAAGAGAAATAGAATGAATTAACTGCTATTGGTGAGAAGAGAACAGCTTCTGGGCTGAGTGTTTTCTCAAAGAGTTATCCCCTATGACTGTGCTTCAGAGGTCAGCAAACTTCTTCTGTCAAGGGCCAGATAGTAAATATTTCAGGCTTTGCGTGATAGAAGGTCTCCATGCTAACTACGCAGCTCTGCCCTTGTAGTGTGAGAGCAGCCATGAGCGATGGATAAGTGAATGGGCGTGGCTGTGATCCAGTAAAACTTTATTTATAAAATCAGGAAGCTGGCTGGATTTTGCCTGCAGGCCTTGTCTGGGGACCTCTGCTCTGCTGTCATCAACTCAATTTCCCAGGGATGGGATTTTTTTTCAGGGTGGCTTTGCCACCATATGTGAGTAGGGATGCTGACCCCTCTGGGACCCAGTAGTGGTGAGAGAAGCCAGTCCAAGAAAAAGCCAACAAACTTGGAGAGTAGCATTGAAAAAACTGCAGGGAACAAAAGCACAGTCCTGGTGACATTGTAAACTTCTGGATCAACTTTGCTGAAGCCTGCCTTACCTCGGGACGTTATGGTTATATAAGCCAGTAAATTCCTATTACCGTTTTAGCCAAGCTGAGTTGGGTTTTCTTGTCACATGCTAACCAAAGTCTTCTCCTGCTACACCATGATTATAGCTACATTAAGTACATCAATGAACACTTTATGGTGGATGCGCCTGGTGCTCAATTATGTTTTATATCTAGTTAGAACTTTCGCTGACTAACTCAGAAAAGGAAATTTAACAACCAAAGCCCATTCCAAAATGAATTTACAGCCATTCATCTAAAAATTTCTAGGGCACTTTCATCATTTCTAAAGTGCTTGGGGACATTATCTTTCAAGTATCTATTATTCATATTTTATTTATAAAGCTCTCTTGTATTTTGGTTATATTGCTTCTGGCTCTTCTGTTATTCTACATAATAAAAACAAGCAAATTCACCCATCAATCTATAACCCCTCCAAGTTCTGACTCTAGTTGAGAAGGACTCTAAGTAAAAATAAGAGAGGCGCTTGCACTGCGTTCATAAATCAACTTCTTGTAAGATTTCTTTAATGCCTCCGAGTGAGCCTTAAACCTAAAACTGCAGGATGCTCTGATGACTGTTTTCTCTCTATAGCAGACAGGGTGGTGCCAGGCACTCAGGCAAGGTGCCTGGAAATGTTGTCCAAGTCCACCTAGAAACCGGGAATCTTGAACACAAGAAATGGTAAAGGCCTTACTCACAGCATTTACCCCAAAGATATGGATCATTCCTGTGACATCTCTGAGTGAATGGCAGGAACTCAACACAATAGTACTGTCCCTCCTCACTCGCCCCCGCTCAGCACACCCTCAGACACACCCTGTGCTCCCAGAACTTGACTGACTTGCTGATCACCTCTGGAGCTTGTGTGATAAAAGTCCTCACCTTGTACAGCAGTTCCCACATTGGACAAATGTCAGCACTCGTCAGGCCCAGGATGCCGTATGGCCACTAACAATGGGTCATTGATTTCGTTCATGCTATGAGTCAGTCTCCTATGCCGCTGTAACAAATTACCAGAAACTTAGTAGCCTAAAACAACACATATTTTTAATCTTATTGTTCGTATTTATTTTTAAAATTTTTTATTGATGTATAGTTGATTTACAATATCGTTAAGTTTCAGCTGTACAGCACAGCGAATATATATATATATATATATATATATATATATATATATATATATATATATATTCTGTCTCAGATTCTCTTCCACAGGTTATTACAAAATAATAAGTATAGTTCTCTGTGCTGTACAGTAGGTCCTTGCTGGTTATCTATTTTATACATAATTGTGTGTATATGTTAATTTCAGCCTCCTAATTTATCCCTCTCCACACCTTTGTCTATGAGTCTCTTTTTATTTTGGAAATAAGTCCATTTGTGTCTTTCTTTTCTTTTTTTTTTTTTTAGATTCCACATATAAGTGATATCTTATGATACTTGTCTTTCTCTTTCTGGCTTGCTTCACTTAGTATGATAACCTCTAGGTCCATCCATGTTGCTGCAAATGGCATTATTTCACTCTTTTTTATGGCTGAGTAATATTCCATTGTATACATGTATCACATCTTCTGTATCCATTCCTCTGCTGATGGACATTTAAGTTGCTTCCATGTCTTGGCAATTGTAAACAGTGCTGCAATGAACATCAGGGTGCATGTATCTTTTTGAATTATGGTTTTCTCTGGATATATGCCCAAGAGTGGGATTGCAGGATCATATGGTAGCTCTATTTTTAGTTTTTTAAGGAACCTCCATACTGTTCTCCATAGTAGCTGTACCAGTTTACATCTCTACCAACAGTGTAGGCGAGTTCCCTTTTCTCCACACCCTCTCCAGCATTTATTGTTTGTAGATTTTTTTGATGATGGCCATTCTGACTGGTGTGAGGTGATACCTCGTTGTAGTTGTGATTTGCATTTCCCTAATAATTAGCGATGTTGAGCATATGTTCATGTGCATTTTGGCCATCTGTATGTCTTCTGTGTAGAAATTTCTGTTTAGGTCTTCTACCCATTTTGATATTGAGCTGCATGAGCTGTTCGTATATTTTGGAACTGAAGGCCTTGTCGATCGCATCATTTGCAAATATTTTCTCCCATTCTATAGGTTGTCTTTGCATTTTGTTTATGGCTTCCTTTGCTGTGCAAAAGCTTTCAAGTTTAATTAGGTCCCATTTGTTTATTTTTGGTTTTATTTTCTTTACTCTAGGAGACAGATCCAAAAAGATATTGCTGTGCTTTATGCCAAAGAGTGTCTTACCTATGTTTTCCTCTAAGAGTTTTTTAATACTCCTCTTATAGTTCTTTAAAGCAGAAATCCGACGTGGGTCGCAATGGGCCAAAGACAAAGTGTCAGCAGGGCTACAATTTCCTAAAGACCCTAAGAAAGGGTTTTCTCATCTTTTTCAGCATCTAGAGGCTGCCCACAGTCCTTGGCTCACAGCTCCCTTCATTGTCCATAACCAGCAATGGAGGATTGAGTCATTCTTATAGCAAATCCCTCCCATTTACATTCTGCCTCCCTCTTCCTCTTGTAAAGACCCTTGTGATTATACTGGGTGATCCAGATAATCCAGGATAACCTCCCCATCTCAAGGCCAGATGATTAACAACCTTAGTTCCATCTACAACCTTAATTTCCCCTTTGCTGTGTGACAACATAGTCATAGGTTGCAGGGATTAGAACCTGGACACCTTTGGGGGCCATTATTCTGCCTACCACAGAAATAAACAAAATAAACAAAATATATTAGTGGCAGATGATGCTAAGAGCAGTGGAGAGAAGCAAAGCAGGGGAGGGTATGGGGTATGCCGGACATGTGTGGCCTTTTACACAGGCGCATCAGAGAACGTCTCATGTTTAGGAGACATCCGAGTAAAGATCTCCAAGAGATTAGGGAACTAGCCATGAAGATATCTGGGGGGAAGCTTTCCCGCCAAAGGGAACAATAAGTGCCAAGGCCCGGAGGTGGGAGCAGGCTGGGAGTGTCTGAGGAACAAGAGGAAAAGCCGTGCAGCTGAAGGTGGGGAGGGAACGAGTGGAGAGAAGGACAGAGAGGGGATGGTGAGCATCGTGTCACCATGATGACATGATTTTTAGGCTATTGAAAAGGACTTTAGATTTGACTCAGTGTAAAACGGAGAGGTTTTTTTTCTTCAGTGTTTTTAGATACCTTTTATTTTAAAATAATTTTCGATTTATAGAATAATTGCCATAATCCAGAAAGTTCCCAAATACTTTTCACTCAGTCTCCGTTCATGTGAACATCTTATATAACCACGGCACATTTACCAAAACTAAGTAATCGACGTTGGTTTGAAACTATACCTAAACTTCAGACTTTAATTCATATTTCATGGTTTTCCCACTAATGTCCTTTTCCTGTCTCGGGACTCCATGCTGGGCTTAGTCATCATCTCTCCTTACTCTCCTCTAATCAGTGACGGCTTCTCATTCTTGTTTTTTGTGACCTTGGTGCTTTTGAAGAGTCCTAGGCAGGTATTTGTAAAATGTCTCTTAATTTGGATTTGTCTGATGTTTGCTCACAATGCGGGTTATGGGTTTTGGGGAGAAAGACGACAAAAATGAAGTGACCTTCTCATCATATATCATGGGGAGCACGATGTCACCATGGTTTACTACTGGGGTTGTTAACTTTGATCACTTGATCCGACCTCTGCCAGGTTTCTCTGCTGCAAATTTACTACTTTCCCCTTTTCATCTTCTATTCATTAGAAAATGAATCAAAAGTCCAGTCCACTCTCAGGAGGAGGAGAAATAACTTCCACATCCTGGAGTGAGGAGTATCAGAGAATCTGTGGATGTATGTTAAAACCGCCTCAGTTATTACAGGCATACCTCGTTTTATTGCGCTTCACAGATATTGTGTTTTTTACAAATCAAAGATTTGTGCAACCCTGCATTTGGCAAGTCTACCTGCACCATTTTTCCAACAACATTTGCTCACTTCGTATCTCTGTCACATTTTGGTAATTTTGACAACATGTCAAATATGTTTATTATTATTATATTTATTATGGTGATCTACGATTAGCGACCTTTGATGTTACTATTGTCATTGTTTGGGGGCCCCAGGAACTGCACCCATATAGGATGGCAAAATTAATTGGTAAATGTTGTGTGACTTCTGACTGACTGCTCCATTGACCAGCCATTCCCCATATCTCTTCCTCTCCTTGGTCCTTCCTATTCCTTGAGACACAACAATATTGAAATTAGGCCAATTAATAACCATACCACGGCCTCTAAGTGTTCAAGTGGAAGCAAGAGTCCATCGATACAGCAAACCTTATTGTTGTCTTATTTTAAGAAATTGCTACAGGCACCCCAGGCTTCAGCAACCAGCACCCTGATCAGTCAGTAGCCATCAATACTGAGGCAAGAGCCTCCACCAGCATAAAAGATTATGACTAGCTGAAGGCTCAGATGATGGTTAGCATGTTTTAGCAATAAAGTATTTTTTTAAATTAATGAATGTACAGTTTTTAGACATAATACTATTGCACACTTAATATACTACAGCATAGTGTACACTAAATTTCCTATGCACTGGGAAACAAAAACATTCGTGAGCCTTGCTTTATTGCAATATTTGCTGTATTTTGCAGTGGTCTGGAACCAAACCCAGATAACTTCCTGGTATTCCTGCAATGAGTATTTTGGAGGAGGTACTTTGAAGCAATGAAAACATCCTGCTTCTCTCAAAGTTTTGCCCACTAATATTGGCATCGATCAGTGGATCTTGACTGTAACGAGTGGTGCTTTAATGGTGATTTTCTATTTCCTTAATTCCTTCTATGTTTAATATTTGGAATTCTTCTGTAAGGAATTCTTCTGTGCCTTTTCCCTTATTCAGTTATTCATTTATTTATATGAGTATAAACTCACGGACAATCATTTTGTTCTTTGGATTGTAATCTGATACTATTGTTATTTATTTTGTTTCTCCGATAGTTCTGGCTTTGGACGTTGGGAAGTCTTTCCCATTGGCTCCTGTGTCCATTTGACATGCCCTGTTTTTTATTTTGTTTTGTTTTTAGCATATCTTCTTCTCCTGATACTTACTATAAGATGCTCCAGGCTTATCTTATATTTTTCCTGTCCCAACCCTCAAATCAGCCATTTCTCTGAGGAGCCCTGGTTTCTTTTATTAGTGTATGCTTTAAGAAACAGAGATCTGGGTACAGTGTCAGTTTTGTCATTGGAGAGATTTGGCAGCAGAAAGATACCATACCTGTGACATGTTTTTAAAGGATCAGTCTTATGGCTGGGTTCAAAATAGCTACATGGGGGTGATTGCTGCAATAATCCCAACTCCTTGACATTCATGTAGAGAAGTTGTAGAGTGAAGCAATCCAGTCACTATGAAGTGCCTCAGAGGCCCATTCGAGGACTCACCCATGAAGCAAAGCTATTCCTCATTCATGAAGCTTTTATTGAGCCCCACTGTGTCCCAGGCCCAATGCTCTCTGCTGATGATACCGTTGTGAAAAAGAGTTTTCCTTCTCCTTGGGGCATTCATAGTCTGGTATAACAGGTGCAGCCCTGTGGTAATCGGGGGAGTAAAGATTTGTAAAAGGTAAGGTGTTAGCACAAAAGAGGAACTAGCTTTTATTAGGAGAGAGTCACAGAAATCATAACACAAGGTGAAGAGTGTAGTTCTGGAGTCAGATTTACAGGGTTGGAATTGGGGTTCCCCATGTATTAACTGATGATTCTGAATCTTTGAGCCTCAATTTCCCTATGTGGAGGGGATGATAGCACCCACCTGTCGAAGCGACCATGATGCATCCACCATGCAGTTTTGTCTTCATCCTGCATTTCTTGGTTCCCCTGCAGCTAAGAGGGACCATATGTCAGACTGGTGGCCCAGAGAAGATGGGGGAAGTAGGGGGGTACCACTCAGAGGTCTCCCTAAAACATCCTTGCGATCCTTCTCACCCTCTCTGCCTTCTACACCAAAACTCCAGGATGGGCATGGAACCCAGTGCTCACAGCTTAAAAGTGAGCCCCACAGGTGCTGCCAGCCAGGAATTTGTGCTCCAGACTCTGCACAAGAGCAGGAAACAAACAGTCCCGCTGAATTCTGCGACTGCTTAATTGCAAGCTTCAGCCTGTCCTGATTAGCACGGCACCTCAAAGGTGGCTGGAACTCCTAAGCAAGATAAAAAGCACATGATAAGCCCTCAACAGCTGATAGCCATTACTGCATTACATGGTACAGAGAGGGGGCCACGCTATAGAGTTGGGACTTGAGGGGATCTGCTAGGTGGATGGGAGGTGATTGGAGTCAAGTGTTTTGAGCAGAGGGTAAACACTGACAAGTAAAGAAAGGAAAGGGGGATGGTGAGAGTGTTAGAGGGGGGGAGGGGGGAAACTGACATGGGACAAAGGGAAGCAAGAGCCATCCAAACTGCAGACAGGGCAGCTGCTGGGAGGTGCCCTGGCCCCCAGGGTCCCGCCTCTGTCATACGCACACAGGGGCGGAGCCCAGCGCCTGGGCCTGCTCTACTGATGGCCACTGATGGCCGCTCAGAGCCTCAGTGATGTTTCCCCCTCAGCTGCTCCAGACCCAGATGGAGAAAGAGGCCTGGTTTTTCATTTGTCTCAACCTAATGATAAGATTCTTCCTGGACACTTGTTTTTACTCTTTGAAATGTGTTTCTTTTATCACCTTCCGGTCACAGGAAGAGTCTTAATGGAGTTAGAATAAGAGAGGGAGCAGAAAGCCCCACAGAGGGGAGGCCAACCAAACAAAGGACAGAGGTGCCTTTGTCTCTCTGGCTTGTCAGGGAACAAAGGACAAATGTGCAGTACGGGGCTGGAAAAGCTGCAATGGACGCTTTTCTTTAAAGTCCCCACTAAGCAGTACAGACAGGTCCCCAGGCTTAGGGGTTCAGCCCGTGGTCAAGTGAAAATTGGCATCTATGCAAAGCTAGCCAGCCTGGAAACTGAGGCAGCCTCACTCGACCTTCCCAGCACTGTGGTCAAACCGGCCAAGTGGCCACCTAGCAGAGACGAGTCCTGATGCTCAAAAAGGCGCTACTTATTTTCCTCTTTGCTTAAACTTACCAAAGTTCACTTATCCAAAAAGTCATTGTTCTGGGGCCTCTGTAAATGTTGTTAAGCTTTGGGGGTGGTTAAGTTGCAGCTTTCGCTTGTGACACCAAGGAACCTTGTACACAACTGGAAAATTGACACCAAGCTGACTGGACCAAATCAACCTAATTTTTATAGAAACCTTATCCAGCAGAAAACTATACATCAGGGCTTCCCTGGTGGCGCAGTGGTTGAGAGTCCGCCTGCAGATGCAGGGGACACGGGTTCATGCCCCGGTCTGGGAAGATCCCACATGCCGCGGAGCGGCTGGGCCCGTGAGCCATGGCCGCTGGGCCTGTGCGTCCGGAGCCTGTGCTCCACAACGGGAGAAGCCACAACATTGAGAGGCCCGCGTACCGCAAAAAAAAAAAAAGAAAGAAAGAAAGAAAGAAAACTATACATCAGAAAAAAATATAGCAGTCCGTGTTTCCAGATAAAAGGATCACCTGTGCCTGAAAAACAGGAAATAACCAAAACAAAGAAAACCAGATCCAGAGAAATAAAATTTGGACGCATGTGAAATCTAGGAAACCTTTACAGTGAGCTGTTTGGGCTCCTGCCCACCAAATTCTTCCTCCGTCCGTCTTCCCCTCCCACCTCCTTGCCTCCGTGGCTTTCCAGACTGACAGTCTACCAGTGAGAATTTGGGAGCGGTGCTTCTTGCTGAAGGACCCACTTTGACCAAGCCCCAACTGCAGGACAGGCTTCTAAAAGAGCGCCGTCTGTATAAATTAAAGCGTATTAGCCATTGTGCCCTTTTCCTGGAAAGGAAATCACATCTACTTATGTGTATCTGGAAATCAAAACCTACTTGTCTGTGGCATTCTCGTGGACACGCCAAAACAAAACCCAGGCCAGCCTGCTTGGATGAGGGCTGAGCACACAAAGAGATCTATTCATGCCTTTGGACTTCAAGAGAATCATATGGTCCGACGAAGGTCAACAAAATGGTCACAGCCTGATTTCAAAGGTTAGTTTTTAAAGGTACAGTTCACTACAGCTGCTAAGAAAAAAACCCTTTTTTTCTTTTAGACACTCAGAGATAAGAAACAAGCATAGGAGGAACTGTGCAATCTGCCCTGTGGTCCTGTCTCTTTAAGATATGCAGTTGGTGTTACATAGTGAATTGGCTGTAAAGTCTAATTTTTAAAAAGCCTCCCATACTATGGGATTTACTCACGTACTGTGGAAAACTGCCTAAAATATCTACAAATATCATCATTATTTAAACGCACAAATTTCTTCCACGTCTTGGCAGGTAGAGTCTTTAGGGAAATTTTTTCTTTCTTCAGCTACCTTCCTTCCTTCTTTCTTTCCTCTTTCCCTATTTCTTCTCCCTCCTACCTGCCTTTGTTTTTATCATCCTTTTTTTTTTTTTTTTTTTTTTTTGCGGTACGCGGGCCTCTCACTGTTGTGGCCTCTCCCGTTGCGGAGCACAGGCTCTGGACGCGCAGCCTCAGCGGCCATGGCTCATGGGCCCAGCCGCTCCACGGCATGCGGGATCTTCCCAGACCGGGGCACGAACCCGTGTCCCCTGCATCGGCAGGCAGACTCTCAACCACTGCGCCACCAAGGAAGCCCCTATCATCCCTTTTTGATGAAAGAACAGGAAAGGAGAAAGTAAGATTTATTGAGCAGCTACTTTGATACAAGTGTTTCCACGTGTATTCAGCAACCATAAGCACGCATCCCCTGGCTTAATCTGAAAAAGCCAGTTGCGCTTCCAGTGAATTCGCTTTAGTAGAGATTTATTTTTTTAAGTAACAGAGACAACTTATTAAGTACACTGTTTTAAGATGTCAAAGTCCTTTGAATGACTTAATATGTCTAATCATAACTAAACTAATGCCCTCCCATGTGATTGGCAGAGGATACATTTTCTGTTTTTGATATAGAAACACACACACAAGCACAAACATGTTCTTTCTTCTTCTGTATTGGTAACTTGCATGCTACGTTTTCTTGGCTGTTGGTTCTCTCTGCCCCTGTGGGACTTAATTAGCCTCTGGGAAGACAGTGTAACATAAGCAGTCTTGAGGAAAGAAGTCTCTCTGTCCTTCCGAATAACTTTCTGACTTTCCCCAACCTTTGCTTCCTCTGCCCGCACCTTGCCTCACCCACTGTCAGCGTCCTCTGGCTCTCGGAGTCTACAAGGCCACGTGCTCCATCTTACACAGGATGGGAGCCAAGCGAGGGAGGAAGGACCTCGAATTGCTCAGTATTTTTCCAGAGAAATATCTATTATTCCTTCAGATTAGACATCAGTGGAATGAGACAGTTCCTCGGATGGAAACAGGTTGAGTTTATTTAAAGTGTTATGAGGAATCTTGAGAAATTAATAGACAGTGTCCCTTACGGGCATGCATTTCCACCTTGCCACCCCTGCCCTCACTTGGCTGGGCCCCTGCACACCTTCCCAGGCTTCCTCCCAGCAGAGGGAGTCCGAGGTCCCTTCTCAGACTCACTCCGGCAAAGGGGAGAGAGTGGTCTGCAGCCTTTTTCGGGGATTTCGTTCACTCTTAAATGTTTTTCCATCCAGTCAGTTCCTTCCTTTACTGCTGATTCATCAGATTTTCTCCCAAGAAGGAATGAGAAGATTAACCTTCAAATATGCTTTGGACCAAATAAATGTTAAGCCATTGTTCCCACAGTGGCTTCTAAGATGCATTTGGGGAAGTTAAGTTTCTCCTGGGTTGCATCAGAGCTTCATGTTTGACAGGTGTGCTCCCTTGACTTTCTAATGATAACAACCCACACCTGTTGAGTTTTTTGCTTTCTTAATCTCCACAAAGAGTAGCCTGAAGAGAGTATTTATTCCTCATCCTATGATGAGGAAACAGACACAGAAAGGTTAAGTAGAGTGTGGCCTGTGACTGTCTGATTGAAAATCCCAAGCTTTTCCCCAACTACCCTTTTGTTTGTGTCAAGGGGGTTCTGGAAGACCCGCCCACACCCTTGGATGAGGCCGCAGGTGTGCCCCCGGCATGCTCCAGGAGGCTTGTCTTCAGGTGGAGATGATAGTAGCAATAATCTCCCTGCTTATAAAGAACCTGCTCTACGTGCTCATTTCACAGGGAGGAGGCTGAGGTTCGAGGTCACGTAGCAGAGGCGCTTCGTGCAAATGAAACGAGCTGTCCTTTATCAGGAAAGTTTCTTCTGTTTTCCCAGACGTCCTGTGGTAAGTTTAGGAGTCTCTGAGAGGAAGATAAAAAGCATCGTCAATGTCCTAAATGTGTTTGGCCCCGGGACCCCTGGTGTGGCCAGAAGCACAGGGCCATTGTTATGTAAGACGCCTGGGAGGTGCTGGTCTTGGTGACCGGATTTTAACAATTTTTCCCGGGTATGCATATAAATTCATTTATCAGGCTTTTTTGTTTTCTAATTCTAGAATGAAGCAGTTGATCTGCAGACATGGTGTGGCTGAGGATACATGAAGGGTGGCAACAGGGCCGAGAGAGTCGGGAGGAGGTGCAGGGGGTGCATACAGGTAAGTGATTTAACTGCTCGCGGCCTCAGGTTTCTCAGGTACAAAGTGGGTGTGATGATACCTTCATTGAAGGGTTGTGAGGATCAGAGCAGAGAATGGCTGTTGGTACAGGGTATGTGTATGGTCAATGCGGGCTGTTATTTACTCTTCTGATACCTCTTACAATGAGCAGTGTCATTGTGGGCAAGTTTTGTTGTTGTTGTTTTGTGGTACGCGGGCCTCTCATTGCTGTGGCCTCTCCCGTTGTGGAGCACAGGCTCCGGACGCGCAGGCTCAGCGGCCATGGCTCACGGGCCTAGCTGCTCCGAGGCATGTGGGATCTTCCCGGACTAGAGCACGAACCCGTGTCCCCTGCATCAGCAGGCAGACTCTCAACCACTGTGCCACCAGGGAAGCCCTGGGCAAGTTTTTAAAATAAGTGTAAGCCCCATTTCTTCCTCCATAAAACAGGGTTAAATGTTCCTAAGACAGTTGAACTGATATAAAACCTAGACGTGCGCCTAGAGCCCGTGCTCCACAAGAGAAGCCACCGCAGTGCGAAGCCCGTGCTCCGCAGCAAAGAGTAGCCCCCACTCACCGCAAGTAGAGAAAGCCCCCATGCAGCAACGAAGACCCAATGCAGCCCCAAAAAATAAATAGAAAAAAAAATTGATACTACTTAAACAATCAAAAACTTAGCCTGGAGCCAGGTAGTCAGTGGCTTCTCAATATGTGATGTGAACTTGTCCTCCGGCTGGCCGTGCCCTCACATAGGGAGCTCCCCCTTCACCCCGCTTGCCTCAGTCCTGGAGAAGATGGAGATTCCAAGGGCATGAAAACCTCTCACTGCTTAACCCTTTTTCGGCCTTCTACTTAGGCTAATTCCTTTATCCTGGGTTCATTAAGCTCATCTACCAAGCCTCACAACGTGGTGAGGACCTGAGGGTTTAATTTCCATTTTTAGAGCGCACAGCACAAAGCACTGTGATTGAAGATCCTGCCTGGCCGCACTCAGAAATGCACGGCAGCTGCTGTCACAGAGCCCCTAATGCACTTGCTTCTACAGCCTGTGTTCCGTGTCCCCCCACCAGATGCCAATTATAGCTCACCTGATACTGGGTCTGCCTGGGGTAGGCAGAGTCCCTGTCATTCCACTCAGTACAGAGTACCTGTCAGCACTCCACAGAATCAAATAGTTCCGTGGTGAATACTCACTTTCCTTTTTTTGTTTTTCTTTCAAAGCACAAGATTATGGATTAGGGAAAACATAGCAGATGCGAGAGAATCAGCCCAGTTTTGCTTGTATGAACTTCAGCAAGGTCGTAGCACAGGGGGTTGGGACCCTGAGGCAAAGCAGTGGAAACTGGATGGTTGGCAGTTTTCTTAAGGCTTTGTTTCTGTGCAGTCCCATGCAGGGTTGCATAAACCAGCATCTGAGCAGTTTTTCTTAACTTTCAATGGAACATCACGACTAGGTCTTATATGGAAACAACTATACACTACAGGGTAGAGACTTAGAGAATTTTATCTTGCAGTTTTGCTATCCGGGGCAGACATTCTGCCCATACCAACCATTTTCATTTGTTGCAGAATCAAAAACTAAACCGTGTGCAAAGTTCATATAAGGTTTTACACATGAACCAACACATGGTAAGAGCCAGAAAAGCGGCAGCAAAGACTATGTAGCCATGTAGTTTTGTTAAAAACATGTTCTTGGGCTTCCCTGGTGGCGCAGTGGTTGAGAGTCCGCCTGCCGATGCAGGGGACACGGGTTCGTGCCCCGGTCCGGGAAGATCCCACATGCCACGGAGCGGCTGGGCCCGTGAGCCATGGCCGCTGAGCACGTCCGGAGCCTATGCTCCGCAACAGGAGAGGCCACAGCAGTGAGAGGCCTGTGTACCACACACACACACACACACACACACACACACACACACACACACACACACACACACATGTTCTCCATGTCTCCAACTTACTAGATCTATGAATTAAAAGAGAATTCTGAAAACATTAAAAAGTCAAAGTTAGCATGTTTGTTTTACTTAATAGCAGAAATGGAGTTAATAAGGACAGGGTAGTGTGGACGCTACGTTATTGCAAACCACTTCTGTGAGATTTTGCTGTGTTTGAAGTTCATGGGCGGTCATGTCTAGACATTTTATGTTCAACTGGCGCCCTCTAGTGACAGGGGAGCAGGCTCTGGCCGTGTGTTGTCTCATTTGAAAGCCAAAGAATTCCACTCAATGTAAAGTATCCTTAGCCAAATTTACAAGAAAGGGAGAGAAGATGAGAAGCTGGGAGGCAAGAAGGTGCTTTGGAGTACGTTTGTAACTCAGAAGGCAAATCCCAGCAGCTATCTGCAGTTTACACAATAGGGGTCTTACGTGCCTGGAGAGAGCTTGAGGACATTCCAGAGATGAGGACATCCTTCAGAGAGGGATCTCTGAGAGCCTGCCTAGTATGGGACCTGAATTTTTCCAGCCTGCCTCAGATAATTCAGATACACTCCAAAAATTACACAATTCCTCTTGGCTTGAGACACTGGAATAATGAGGCAGAACGCAAATGTTCCACAGTCCGTAGCCAGAACAGAACATGGACCTCTCATGAGCTGAAATCCTTTAGCGCCAGCAGAGGACCAAAGATGTATGTATCCACTGTATGTATGTATCCACTGTCCAAAGCCTTTCTTGCTATGGAACCAGATCCTTGGCCTGGAAGACCATCTTCACGGATGGTACCGACATTGGGGGCAGAGACCACACTTGCTCTGGGCTGGCATCATCACCTGCCTATGGGACATCTTGCTTTCATCTGTCCTGGACACTGCTGCCGTAATCCAGGCCTTGTTCGTTTCCAACTGAGACTGTTTTTATATCTTCCAAGTTGGCTTCTCGCTCCCTTGTTAATTAATGCATCTTTTACACTGCCACTAGCTGTTTCTATTAAAAAAAAAAAGTATCTGGTGATCTTATGGGAAACTACAGTAACATGAAATGACCCCAACTCACTTCTTCAGTCCCTTCTCCCCTTTTCCCAGACACAGAACATGCTGTCCTTCACTGAACATACCACATGTTCATCTTCCTGCTTTTCCCTCTACGCAGAACTTCTGCCCCCTCCCCACTGGCCACCCTTCCTGACCTGCAAGTGTCATCTCCTCTAGGAAGCATCCTCCACATCCTAATGTCTCCCACCCCTGATCCCACAGCTGCTTTGACATCAGTGTTGCTCCTGGAGTCTTGGTATCGCTTGCTTTTGCCTTTGTCTCCACTTTGACCTCCTCCAGAACAAAACTCAAGCCTTGTTCTTTTATTTCATTTTTAAAAATATTTTATGTTCTTTTATACTATAAAATACTATACACAAATACTGCACACAAATATTTGCTAAAACTAAAGGGATAACTGAACATGCTTGTTTATATTTGTTAAGATATAATTGACATAACGCTAATTTCCAATGTATAACATAATGATTTGGTATTTGTATATATTGCAAAATAATCAAAATAAATCTAGCTAAACTTCTGTAAGCAACTTTCACATATACAATTATGTATATTGTTATTTAATATATGTATATTACATATACATGAGTATACAATGAAGAACTATAGCAACCTGCTGTACATTATATTCTCATGACTTATTTATTTTATAACTGGAAGTTCGTACCTTTTGATAACCTTGACCCGTTTCATCTACTTCCCCACCCGCCACCTCTGGCAGCCACCAATCTGTTCTCTGTATCTATGAATTCTTTTTTTTTTTCTTAAGGTTCCACATACAGGTGAATTTATATGGTATTTGTCTTTCTCTGACTTATTTCACTTAGCTTAATCAGGCTTATTTATTTCATATGGCCCGGAGTTGCCTGGCATCTAGCAGCACACACACGAGACAGATACAATTTTATACAACTTTGAAGGTCGGCTTCATTTTATCTCTATCTCACCAGTCAAAATGGAAGGATCGTGAAATTCAGCCCTGACAGGACAGGGTTTGAGTCCTTCTGCCACCTCTTACTAGCTGTGTGACCTTAGGCAAGTGATGAACCTCCCTTATAGAATAGAGATGATAGTACCTTCCGTGCAAAGTGAAGGCTAAATTAGGTGATGCATGTGAAGTGCCTAGGAACACCTGGAACTAGGCACTCATTGAACGAAATTTAATCAGTCCATCTGTTATGTAATATACATGGTATATGATTAAGTGGATTTTTTCTTGCTGTTGCAACAGCTGAAACTCAGAATATCTACTTGTTTCTCTGATCTCATGCTGAATATTTCTATTCTTTCCACCATGATTCCATGCACATTTTCACTCGAACTTGAATTTGGCATAGACTGATTTTTTTTTTTAAACTAATGGAAGCTTATTTAAGGGGCAATTATTACTTCATGGAAATATTTATCTACCATTCCTTAGTTTCACACTAAGAAGCAAGGGGAAGGTATGTTTTTACTACTAGATAATTTAACCTTTTTTTTGGTCTCTATCTCACCTCCTATATATCTACTAGGGCCAAGTCAGCTGAAAAAACAAAATCATATAAGCAGACCTCTACTTCATCGTCTTGTCTCAGAAACTCCTGCTGACAACACACATTTCATATACCCAAAGTGGGGTGTTCTGAAAGAAACAGACTCCAGCTCCCTAATTCACTGCCCTCCTTTTATTAGCATCAGATTCCTAAAGCATCACATGGGTGGCTGGCCATCTCACTGTCAGGAGGCTGAAGCAAGTCACAGGGGGTCCAGGAAGGAGACATTAATGCCAAGTTCCTGCTGACAAGGATACTTGCCTACACCCTTTTAAAGCATTAAACATAGGCAAAGAAACAGGCGAAAAAGACCCGGCTTGCCAAAAAGCCATTACGCAAACCTAAAAATTTGGTACTAAGTTTTTCTTTACAAGTGTTATTTCTGTGACAAGCCCTGCTAACTGGTGCTTCAGCTTCAAAAGTATTTCAGTTTTTATATTACAGAAGAGACCTCAGCATCTAATTAGGTATGTTTGTTAGATACACTTGATTTTTTTTCTACCTGTTCTTCCCATGTTAAATAAAGTAGTGAAAAGCAAAATGTAGGAAGAGTTTTAGGCTAATGCATTAGGTCGTAATTTTTCACAAAGTGTTGGGATTTATCCTGGATACAGCAACTCTGCAAAGGCAGAGAAGAAGGAAACTCACCTTGACACTATTTGGAGGAAAGCATGGATCAAACAGCCCAGTGATAGGGAAGTAAAAGAGAACAGGTAATCTAAGTGACAGGCAATTGAATTTCACTCCGATCTCAATATCTATAATACACATTATGTAGCATCCCGTGCAGCTCCAGCAATAACCAGACCTTGAGCTCAGGTGATATAAACCCACACTTTGGGATCCCACCACACACAACAGTCACAGAACTCTCCCCGTTTTAAAACTCTCAGGGGAATTGACACATAAGATTTCTACAGTCTGTTAGATTCCAACAGGTCACAACTGGGAGCCCAGAGACTGGACCCAACCTCTTTGTCATAATTTCTTTGGTCAGAGTTTTAAGAATTGGGCAAATTTATATAAAAATCTAGACATCTGGATACTCTGGGGGGAAAAAAGTCAGATCTTAGCACATGACGGCCCACAATCCCCCAGGGCAACAATTAGATGAAGCTAAGAACACCTTTCCCTCGTGGGTGGGTTATGTGTTTGCCAAGGCAGCCCATCCACCTTTCCCACTTCTATCGCTTCCCTGAGCCTACAGCATTTGACTATACCTAAGATCATTTTTTCTCTTTTTCTTTCTTTTCTTTTTCTTATGTTTTGGACTGTGCCACACAGCATGCAAGATCTTAGTTCCCATACCAGAGATCAAACCTGCACCCCCTGCAGTGGAAGCCCAGAGTCCTAACCACTGGACCAGCAGGGAAATCCTAACATGGTTTTTCAAGTGCTTATTAATATAGTAACTAGTTTCTCACAGTTCTTTGGGCTAGAAGTTCAAGGTGTCGGCAGGGTTTCCTTCTTCTGAAGCCTCTCTCCTTGGCTTGGAGATGGCTTTCTTTTCCCTGTGTCTTCACATGGTCTTTCCTCTACTAGTCTGTGTCCTAATCCGTTTTTATAAGGTCACCAGTCATACTGGCTTAGGATCCTCGCTAATGACCTAGTTTTAACTTAATTACCTTTAAAGATCTTATTTCCAAGTACCTCGACATACGTTTTTTTTTTCTCATCTGTATTGGAGTATAATTGCTTTACAATGCTGTATTACTTTCTGCTGTACAACAAAGTAAATCAGCTATATGTATACATATATCCCCATAACTTCTCCTCCTGAGCCTCCCTCCCACCGTCCCTATCCCACCCCTCTAGGTCATTACAAAGCAACTAGCTGATCTCCATGTGCTATGCAGCAGCTTCCCACTAGCTATCTATTTTACGTTTGGTAGTGTATATATGTCAGTGCCACTCTCTCACTTCGTCCCAGCTTATCCTTCCCCCACTGTGTCCTCAAGTCCATTCTCTACGTCTGCATCTTTATTCCTACGCTGCCACTAGGGTCATCAGTACCATTTTTTAGATTCCATATGTATGCATTAGCATACAATATTTGTTTTACTCTTTCTGACCTACTTCACTTTGTATGACAGACTCTAGGTCCATCCACCTCACTACAAATAACTCAGTTTCATTCCTTTTCATGGCTGAGTAATATTCCATTGTATATATGTGCCACATCTTCTTTATCCATTCATCTGTTGATGGACATTTAGATTGCTTCCATGTCCTGGCTATTGTAAATAGTGCTGCAATGAACATTGTGGTACATATATCTTTTGAATTATGGTTTTCTCAGGGTGTGTGCCCGCTAGTGGGATTGCTGTGTCATATGGTAGTTCTATTTTTAGTTTTTTAAGGGACTTCCATACTGTTCTCCATAGTGGCTATACCAATTTACATTCCCACCAACAGTGCAGGAGGGTTCCCTTTTCTCCACACCTTCTCCAGCATTTATTTCTAGTTTTTTGATGATGGCCTTTCTGACTGGTGTGAGGTGATAGTTCATTGTGGTTTTGATTTGCATTTCTCTAATGATTAATGATGATAAGCATCTTTTCATGTGTTTGTTGGCAATCTGTATGTCTTCTTTGTATTGGATTGTTTGTTTTTTTGATATTGAGCTGCATGAGCTGCTTGCGTACTTTGGAGATTAATCCTTTGTCAGTTGCTTCATCGACAAATATTTTGTCCCATTCTGAGGGTTGTCTTTTCATCTTGTTTATGGTTTCCTTTGCTGTGCAAAAGCTTTTAAGTTTCATAAGGTCCCATTTGTGTATTTTTGTTATTTCCATTACCCTAGGAGGTGGGTCAAAAGGATCTTGCTGTGATTTATGTCATAGAGTGTTCTGCCTATGTTTTCCTCTAAGAGTTTTATCGTGTCTGGCCTTACATTTAGGTCTTTAATCCATTTTGGGTTTATTTTTGTGTATGGTGTTAAGGAGTGTTCTAAATTCATTCTTTTACATGTAGCTGTCCAGTTTTCCCAGCACCACTTATTGAAGAGGCTATCTTTTCGCCATTGTATATTCTTGCCTCCTTTATCAAAAATAAGGTGACCATATGTGCATGGGTTTATCTCTGGGCTTTCTACCCCATTTCACTAATCTATATTTGTGTTTTTGTGCCAGTACCATACTGTCTTGTTTACTGTAGCTTTGTAGTATAGTTAGAAGTCAGAGAGCCTGATTCCTCCAGTCTGGTTTTCTTTCTCAAGATTGCTTTGGCTCTTTGGGGTCTTTTGTGTTTCCACACAAATTGTAAAATTTTTTGTTCTAATTCTGTGAAAAATGCCATTGGTAGTTTGATAGGGATTGCACTGAATGTGTAGGTTGCTTTGGGTCGTAGAGTCATTTTCACAATGTTGATTCTTCCAATCCAAGAACATGGTATGTCTCTCCATCTGTTTGTATCGTTTTTGATTTCTTTCATCAGTGTCTTATAGTTTTCTGAGTACAGCTCTTTTGTCTCCACAGGTAGGTTTAGTCTTAGGTATTATTCATTTTGTTGCAATGTCAAATGGGAGTGTTTCCTTAATTTCTCTTTCTGATTTTTTGCTGTTAGTGTATAGGAATGCAAGAGATTTCTGTGCATTAATTTTGTATCCTGCTACTTTACCAAATTCATTGATTAGCTCTAGTAGTTTTCTGGTGGCATCTTTAGGATTTTCTATGTGTAGAATCATGTCATCTGAAAACAGTGACAGTTATACTTCTTTTCTGATTTCAGTTCCTTTTATTTCTTTTTCTTCTCCTATTGCTGTGTCTAAAACTTCCAAAACTATGTTGAATAATAGTGATGAGAGCAGTCACTCTTGTCTTGTTCCTGATCTTAGAGGAAATGCTTTTGGTTTTTCACCATTGAGAATGATGTTGGCTGTGGGTTTGTCATATATGGCTTTTATTATGTTGAGGTAGGTTCCCTCTATGCCCACTTTCTGGGAAGCTTTTATCATAAGTAGGTGTTGAATTTTGTCAAAAGCGTTTTCTGCATCTATTGAGATTATTATATGGTCTTTATCCTTCAATATGTTAATATGGTGTATCACATTGATTGATTTGCATATATTGAAGAATCCTTGCATTCCTGGGATGAACCCCACTTGATCATGATGTATGATCCTTTTAATGAGCTGCTGGATTCTGTTTGCTACTATTTTGTTGAGGATTTTTGCATCTATGTTCATCAGTGATATTGGCCTGTAGTTTTCTTTTTGTTGTGACATCTTTGTCTGGTTTTGGTATCAGGGTGATGGTGACCTCATAGAATGAGTTTGGGATTGTTCCGCCTTCTGCTATGTTTTGGAAGAGTTTGAGAAGAATAGGTGTTAGCTCTTCTCTAAATGTTTGATAGAATTCACCTGTGAAGCCGTCTGGCCCTGGTCTTTTATTTGTTGCAAGATTTTTAATCACAGTTTCAATTTCAGTGCTTGTGATTGGTCTGTTCATATTTTCTATTTTTTCCTGGTTCAGTCTTGGAAGATTGTACTTTTCTATGATTTGTTCATTTCTTCCAAGGTATCCATTTTATTGGCATATACTTGCTTGTAGTAGTCTCTCATGATCCTTTGTATTTCTGCTGTGTCAGTTGTTACTTCTTTATCATTTCTAATTCTGTTGATTTGAGTCTTCTCCCTTCTTTTCCTGATGAGTCTGGCTAATGGTCTATCAATTTTGTTTATCTTCTCAAAGAACCAGCTTTTAGTTTTATTGATCTTTGCTATTGTTTCCTTTATTTGTTTTTCATTTATTTCTGATCTGATCTTTATGATTTCTTTCCTTCTGCTAACTTTGGGTTTTTTATTCTTCTTTCTCTAATTGCTTTAGGTGTAAGATTAGGTTGTTTATTTGAGATGTTTCTTGTTTCTTGAAGTAGGATTTTATTGCTACAAACTTCCCTCTTAGAATTGCTTTTGCTGCATCCCATAGGTTTTGGGTCATGGTGTTTTCATTGTCATTTGTTTCTGTTTTTTGATTTCCTCTTTGATGTCTTTAATGAGCTCTTAGTTATTTAGTAGCATATTGTTTAGCCTCCATGTGTTTGTATTTTTTACAGTTTTTTTCCTGTAATTGATGTCCAGTTTCATAGCGTTGTAGTTGGAAAGGATGCATGATACAATTTCAGTTTTCTTAAATTTACTGAGGCTTGATTTGTGACCCAAGATGTGATCTATCCTGAAGAATGTTCCATGTGCATGAGAAGAACATGTATTCTATTGTATCTGGGTGGAATGTCCTATAAATATAAATTAAGTCCATCTGGTCTAATGTGTTATTTAAAGCTTGTGTTTCCATATTTATTTTCTGTTTGGATGATCTGTCCATTGGTGTAGGTGGGGTGTAGAAGTCCCCTACTATTATTGTGTTACTATCAATTTCCCCCTTTATGGCTGTTAGCATTTGCCTTATGTATTGAGGTGCTCCTAAGTTGGATGCATAAATATTTACAATTGTTATATCTTCTTCTTGGATTGATCCCTTGATCATTATGTAGTGTCCTTCCTTGTCTCTTATAATAGTCTTTATTTTAAAGTCTATTTTGTCTGATATGAGTATTGCTACTCCAACTTTCTTTTGATTTCCATTTGCATGGAATATTTTTTTCCATCCCCTCACTTTCAGTCTGTATGTGTCCCTAGGTCTGAGGTGGGTCTCTTGTAGACAGCATATATATGGGTCTTGTTTTTGTATCCATTCAGCCAGTCTGTGTCTTTTGGTTGGAGCCTTTAATCCATTTACATTTAAGGTAATTATCGGTATGTATGTTCCTATTATCATTTTCTTAATTGTTTTGGGTTTGTTTTTGTGGGTCTTTTCCTTCTTTTGTATTTTCTGCCTAGAGAAGTTCCTTTAGCATTTGTTCTAAAGCTGGTTTGGTGCTGCTGAATTCTCTTAACTTTTGCTTATCTGTAAAGCTTGTGATTTCTCTGTCAAATAAGATCCTGATCTGATCTGATCTCTGGATCTGATCTCTGGATCTCTGGATCTCTGGATCTGATCTGAATGAGATCCTTGCTGGGTAGAGTAATCTTGGTTGTAGGTTTTTCCCTTTCATCACTTTAAATATGTCTTGCCAGTCCCTTCTGGCCTGCAGAGTTTCTGCTGAAAGGTCAGCTGTTAACTTTATGGGGATTCCCTTGTATGTTATTTGTTGTTTTTCCCTTGCTGCTTTTAATATTTTTTCTTTGTTTTTACTTTTTGTTAGTTTGATTATTATGTGTCTCAGCAAGTTTCTCCTTGGGTTTATCCTGTATGGAACTCTCTGCACTTCCTGGACTTGATTGACTATTTCCTTTCCCATATTGAGGAAGTTTTCGACTATAATCTTTTCAAATATTTTCTCAGACCCTTTCATTTTTTCTTCTTCTGGGACCCCTCCCCTATAATTCAAATGTTGGTGTGTTTAATGTTGTCCCAGAGGTCTCTGAGACTGTCCTCAATTCTTTTCATTCTTTTTTCTTTATTCTGCTCTGTGACAGTTATTTCCACCATTCCATTTTCCAGCTCACTTATCCGTTCTTCTACCTCAGTTATTCTGCTATTGATTCCTTCTAGTGTATTTTTAATTTCAGTTTTTGTGTTGTTCATTACTGTTTGATTGCTCTTTAGTTCTTCTAGGTCCTTGTTAAACATTTCTTTTATTTTCTCCATTTCTGAGATTTTGGATCATCTTTACTATCATTACTCTGAATTCTTTTTTAGGTAGTTTGCCTATACCCTCTTCATTTATTTGTTCCTGTGGGCTTTTATCTTGCTCCTTTTTCTGTAAGATATTTTTCTGTCTTCTCATTTTGTCTAATTTACAGTATTTGAGGTCTCCTTTCCCTAGGCTGCAGGGTCATAATTTCTCTTGCTTCTGTTCTCTGCCCCTGGTGGTGAGGTTCATCCAGTGGCTTGTGTAGGCTTCCTGATGGGAGGGACTGGCTCCTGCGTTTTGGTGGATGGAGCTGACTGAGTCTTTTCCCTCTACTGAGCAGGGCCATGTCAGGTAGTTTGTTTTGGGGTGTCTGTGAGCTTAGTATGACTTTAGGTAGTCTGTGTGTTGATGGGTGGTTTTGTGTTGCTGTCTTGTTTATTGTTTGGTATGAGGCATCTAGCGCTGGGAGCTGCAGGCAGTTGGGTGGAGCTGGGTCTTGGATTCAGATAGAGGTCTCTGTGAGACCTCTCAGCGATTAATCTTCCCTGGGGCTGGAAATTCTCTAGTGGTCCAGTGTCCTGGCCTCAGTGCTGCCACCCCAGAGCCTCAGGCCTACTTCCAGTCAGCGAACCGAGACCCCGCAAGTCGCTTGTCCCAGCAATGAAGGGGATTAAAAAAAAAAAAAAAGACCAGCAAAACCCCAAATGGTAAAAAGGAAAATCAAACAAAGACAGAAATAAGGAAACACACACACACACAAAGGAAACAAAAACAGAACCAAGTAAAACAAAAAGCAAGAGAACAACCAGACAAACAGAAGTACCCCAAAACAAAATCAAACAATTAGAATCAAAACTAACAAAAACACAAAACCTAAAAACAAAACCAAAGCATTGTGCCAACTGAAAAATAAAGCAAAGAGACAAAACAAACAAATAATGACTTTTTAGAAAAAGGGGAAAAAACACAGAACTGAAAAGCAAAGTATGAATGGAAATATACAAAAATAAAAAATATATTAAAGAAGAAGAAACAAATAAGGGAAAAGAACACAGAACAACAGAAAAGCATAGTAAAAATAGAAATGTATAAACTAATAAAAATTTAAAATGTTATAAAACACAAAGATCCCAAAAGACCAAATTAAAAAAAAAATACAACAAACAACAGACAAAAACCAAAAGCCAGAACCAACAACAGAATGAATCCAAACATAATAAAAATATTAGTAATAATTATGTTTCCCTGGGATCTCAGCTGTTAAGTGTCCTTGCATACACTGTGAGCCACAGCCCACCTCTGCCTCCCCAAGAGGCCCTCCTCTGCCTCTGGGCTGGTCTCTGGACATGCTGTGAGTCCTGTGGGGACCACTCAGACTCTGATCTTGCCCGGTTCCTGCATGTGTTGCCCCCAAAGTCCATAGCTACCTGAGCTAGACCATTTTCATTTGTGGGAACACTCATTGTCTACTCAGATAGTCCATAGATGCAGGGTCTACCTAGCTGATTGCGGGGATTTAATCTGCAGCTTGTGGGGCTGATAGAAAGATTTTTGATCCTCTTCCTTAGTCGCCCCTTCCCTGGGGTTCAGCTTTGGTTTTATCCCCACCTTTGCATGTGGTCCACCCACAGGAGTCTGGTCCTGAGGCTGCCTTGGAGCTCTTGGGTCTGCCCCATTGAGGACAGGGCACAGAGGTGATACGATTTCTTGGATCACAGGAGCCCTGGCAATGTCAAATGCACAGGGAAGCCAGCGGTCACAGGCACAAGAGATTTGGCCCTAGTGAGGTCCTTTTCTGGTGCCCACCAGAAGACGCATGAGGGCCAGCCCTGAGGGGGCTTTTTCTATTGCTCTGCAGCCAGCGCATGAGAGCCAGACCTGAGAGGGCTTCTTTTATTGTCCGTCAGCAGGCGCCGGCGTGTGGGGAGAGAGAGGCTACAATAGTGGCTCCTCCCCCTGTGTGTGACTAAGCAGCAGTGCCCTGCTTCCCTGCTGCAGATTTCCTCCCTCCCATCCCCTCAGTCCATCTCCCCACAGCCAATAGCAGTTCTCGCCCTGGGTCTGTTCTCTAATCCCCATGCTCCAGTTTCCAACCCCCTTGCACACCTGTGAACACAGTTCCCAGTCCGGGGCATATAGGGCTGTGGTATGGACTGTCTGTGTAGTTCTCACTCTGTTCCGTCTGCCACAGATCGGCCACTTCACCCACTTCCAACAGCATCAAATGCTTCCCTTCTGTCCCAGTCGATTTTCCCATCAGAGAGGGGGTTTCCCCAAATTCGAGAATCTCTCCTTTGCTTCAACTCCCCTGCCCTGGGGTGCACGTCCTGTCCTGCTTCCTCTCCTCCTCCTTCTCCCTTCTTTTTTCAGTCCTACTCAGTTACCCAGGGATCTTTATAATCCTTTCCAATGTCCAAGGTCATCTTCTAGTGTTCAGCTGGTGTTCTGTGAGAACTGTTGCAGCTGTAGATGTATTCCTGATGCATCCGTGGAGAGAGATGAACTCCACGCCCTCCTACTCCTCCGCCATCTTAACTCTGCCTCCAGGTTCTAAGAACATAAGATTTTGGAGGGGCACAATTCAGCCCCTAAAATTTCTGAAGATAACAAAACAAATATTAAGTTCAGTCTATTCTGCTACCATCCGCATTTCTTTAACAATTAGCGTAAACAAAATTGGGAAATGGGTCCATGTTGTCTGTGTAAACTAGAAGTCTTATTGGTTCATGGAAATAAGCAATAGCACCTAAATGTAAAATCACAAACAGAGATTGAAAAACGGAATCTCTGGAGTGTACTACACTGGTTTCCACTTAAGCAAATGTTTTTCTCTTTGGCTTAGATGAGACCCTTGCTCTGATTTGGAAGAGTTCATTGCATTGTCCTCCCTGACCATTCTGTATTTTTGTCCTTTTTCCAGAACTCAGCCTCCCCAACCCTTTATTAGTCCCCTCTCTTTCCATCAAGCTACCTCCACCATTTTTTAAATTAAGATATAATTGACATATATATTATAGATAATTGACACTTAATAAACATATGATTTCAGGTGTACAACATAATGATTAAAAACTTGTGTATATTGTGAAATGATTACCACAATAAGTCTAGCTAATATCCATTACCACAGAGCTAAATTTTCTTCTTGTGGTGAGAACAAAGATCTATTTTCTTAGTAATTGTGCACTGGTACAGTATTATGAACTATAGTCATCATGCTGTATATTAGGTCCCAAGTACTTACATATTATAACTGGAAGTTTTAACCTTTTACTTCACGCATTTCACCTGCTTCCCACCTCCCAACACTGGAAACCACCAATAAGTTCTCTTCATCTATGAGTTTGACTTCTTGGGGTAGTTTTTTTTTCAGATTCCATATGTAAATGAGAACATAAGGTATTTGTATTTCCCTGTACTTGACTTTCACTTAGCATAATACCCTCGAGGTCTATCTGTATTGTTGCAAATGAAAATATTTCATTTTGACTGAATAATTCTCCACTGTATATATATATACCACTTCCTCTTCATCAGTGGGCACTTAGGTTGCTTCCATGTCTTGGCAATTGTAAATAATGATGCGAAGAGTGTGAGGGTGCAGACAGCATTTCGCGTTAGTGTATTTGTTTCCTTTGGATAAATGCTCAGAAGTGGAACAGATGGATCCATGAAATAGTTCTATTTTTAAATTTGGGGGGAAACCTCTATACTGTTTGCCACAATGCCTACAGCAATTTGCATTCCATCTAAAGGGCACAAGGATTCCCTTCTCTCCACATCCTTGCCAACACTTGTTGATTTTTTTCCAGTTTTATTGAGATATAATTGACATACACCACTATATACATTTAAGGTGTACACTACTACAGTGGTTTGACTTACCTATATTGTGAAATGAACACTGCAGTAAATTTAGTTAGCATCCCTCATCTCATTAAGAAACAATAAAAAGAGGAAGCAAAAAAGAAAAAAAAACTGTTTCTTTTTCCTTATTACAACTCTTTAGGATATAATTTCTGAACAAGATATATATATATATATATATATATATATGGTATATATATACAGTGTTAACTATAATCACACTCCTGTACATCATATCCCTAGTACATATTTACCTTATAATGGAAGTTTGTCACTTTTGACCACTTAGATCCAGTTCCCCCTCCACTCAACCCCCTGTCTTTGGTAACCACAAATCACATCTCTTTATCTATGAGGAGTTTGGTGGTTACTATTGCTGTTGTGATGGTGGTGATGGTAGTTTTGTGGTTCCATATATAAGTGAGATCATACAGTATTTCTATTTCTCTGACTTGTATTATTTAGCCTAATATCCTCAAGGTCCATGCATGTTGCTGCAAATGGGAAGAGTTTCCTTCTATTTCAATAGAATACTTTTCCATTTGCGTATATACACCACATCTTCTTTATCCATTCATTCATCCATGGACGCTTCAGTTCCATGTCTTGGCTATTATAAATAATACTTCTATGAACATGGGGGTGCTATTGTAAACAGAATAATATTTTTCATTTCTTTTTTAGATAATCATTGTTAGTGCATGGACACATTATTGAATTTTGTATGTTAATTTTGGGTCCTGCCACTTAATTCAGGTGGATGATTAGATCTAAGAATTTTTTGAATTTTCTGTATGTAAAATACTGTCACCTGCAAATAGAGACTTGTTCTTCCTTTCCAATTCCGAGGACTTTTATTTCTTTCTGTACCCTTTTTTCTCTGGCTAGGACTCCCAATACTATGTTAAATACAAGTGGTGAGGGAGCATCCTTTTCTTGTGCCTGGTTTTAGAGGAAAAGCTTTCAGACTTTCACCACTGAGTATGATATTACATATGGACTTGCCATATATGGCCTTTATGTTGATGTGTGTTCCTTCTATATTGAATTTTCCAGTTTTTTTTTAATCATGAAGAGATGTTGACTTTTGTCGGTTTTTTTAGATGATCATGTGCTTTTTTTCCCTTCCAATTTATTAATGTATTGTAGCACATTGATTGCTTTTTGTGTATGCTGAACCATCCTAGCATCCCAGGGATAAATCCCAATGGATCATGGAGAATGATTCTTTTAATGTGCTGATGAATTCAGTTTGCTAGTATTTAAGTAAGCATTTTTGTACCTATATTCATTGGGGATATTGGCCTGTACATTTCTGGTAGCATCCCTGTCTGGCTTTGGTATCAGGGTAATGCTGGCCTAAAAACATGAGATTGGTAGTGTTCCTTCTAAGATCTTTTGGAAGAGTTTGAGGAGAATTGGCATTGCGTCTTCTTTCAATGTTAGGTAACATTCACCAGTAAAGACTTCTGGTCCTGGGCTTTTCTTCATTCAGAGGTTCTTCATTGCTGATTCAGTCTGCTTCCTGGTCTGTTTAGATGTTCTGTTTCTTCATGATTCTGTCTTGGTAGGTTGTATGTTTCTACAAATTTCTTCTTTTCTTCCAGATGGCCAGTTTGTTGGTATACAGTGGCTCATAGTAGCCTGTTAGGTTCCTTTGTATTTTTGTGGTATCAGTTGTAATGTCTCATTTTTCATTTCTAATTGTGTTGATTTGGATCCTCTCTCTTTTTTCCTTGGTTAGTCTAGCTAATGGTTTGTCAATTTTGCTTATCTTTTCAAAGAGCAAACTCTTAGTTTTGTTTATTCTTTCTATTGTTTTCTTGTTCTCTATTTCACTTATTTCTGCTGTAATCTTTATTATGTTTCCTCGTGCTAATTTTGGGCTCAGTTTATACTACTTTTTCTACTTCCTTAAGGCAGGAGTTAGGGTGTTTTTTTGAGATCTTTTGTTCTTAAAGTAGGCACTTATTGCTCTAAAATTCTCTGTTCAATCTGCTTTTGCTTTATCTCATAAATTTTGGTATGTTCTGTTCCTATTTCCATTTGTCTCTAGACATTTATTTCTCCTTTAATTTCTTCTTTGATCCCTTGGTTGCTCAGAAGAGTGTTCATATCTATGCATTTGTGAATCTTCCCATTTTCTTCCAGCTATTGATCTCTAGTTTCATACCATGGTAGTCAGAGAAGATAGCTGGTGTGATTTATTTCTTCTTAAATTTGCTAATGTGGTCTCACACATGATCTATCCCCAAAAATGTTTCATGATCGCTTGAGAAGGATGTGTATTCTGATGCTGTTGGATAGAATGTTCTATACATGTCTCCTAGGTAACTTTGGTCTCTAGTGTTGTTCAGATGCTCTCTTTGCTTATTGACTCACTGTCTGGATGACCTAAGCATTGTTGAGAATGGGGTATTAAACTCCCATTTATGATCAGGAGGTAGTTCTATTTTTAAACTTGGGGGGAACCTCGACAGTGTTTGCCACAGGGCCTTACAGCAATTTGCATTACCATCAACAGTGCACAGGTGTTCCTTCTCTCCACCTCCTGGCCAACATTTGTTAATTTTTTTCCAGTTTTATTGAGGTAAAATTGACATACACCACTGTGCACATTTAAGGTATACACCATTACAATGGTTGGACTTACCTATATTGTGAAATGAACACAACAGTAAATTTAGTTAGCATCCCTCATCTCATTAAGAAACAATTAAGAAGAGGAAGCAAAAAAGAAAAACATACTATTTTTTTTCTTATGATAACTCTTTAGGATATACTTTTCTTAACAAGTTTTATATATATCACCCAAATGTGTTATAGTCTCCTTCCTGTACAGTGTATCCCTAGTACATATTTATCTTATAACCAGAAGTTTGTCCCTTTTGACCACTTTGATCAAGCTCCCCCTTCCCCTAACCCCCATCTGTGGTTACCACAAATCTCATCTCCTTTTCTATGAGGAGTTTGGCAGTTGCCGTTGTTGTTCTGTGGTTCCATGTATAAGTGAGATCATACAGTATTTCTCTTTCTCTGACTTGTATAATTTAGCATAATGCCCACAAGGTCCCTCCATGTTGTTGGAAATGGCAAGATTTTTCTTCCTTTTAAATGGAGTAAAATTCCATTGGTATATACACCGCATCTTCTTTACGTATTCACCCGTCCGTGGATGCTTCCGTTTTTCCGTCTTGGCTATTATGAATCATGCTGCTGTGAACATAGGGGTGCTGTTGTGAATGGAATCATTTTCTCCATTTCTTCTTCGGATCATCATTGTTAGTGCATGGACACATCACTGAATTTTGTTTGTTAATTTTGTGTCCTGCCATTTAACTCAGGTGGATGATTAGATCGAAGAATTTTTCAGACTTTCTCTATATAAAATACTGTCATCTACAAATAGAGACAGTTGTCCTTCTTTCCAATTCCAAGGCCTTTTACTTCTGTCTATAGCCTTATTTCTCTGACTAGGACTTCCAATACTGTGTTAAATACAAGTGGTGAGGAAACATCCTTTTCTTGTGCTTGATTTTAGAAGAAAAGCTTTCATCCTTTCACCACTGTGTATGATATTACATATGGACTTGTCACATATGGCCTTTATGTTGAAGTGTGTTCCTTCTATACTGAATTTTCCAGAGGTTTTTTCTTTTTTAGTTTTCCAGTTTTTTTTAAAATCATGAACAGTTGTTGGATTTTTTCAGTTTTTTTAGATCATGTGCTTTTTTTCCCCTTCCATTCTATTAATGTAATATAGCATATTGACTTATTTTTGTGTATGCTGAACCGTCCTTGCATCCCAGGGATAAATCCCAATGGATCATGGTGAACGACCCTTTTAACATGCTGCTGAATTCAGTTTGCTCATATTTAATTAAGCAATTTTCAGCTATATTCATCGGGGATGTTGGCCTGTACATTTCTGGTAGCATCCCTGTCTGGCTTTGGTATCAGGGTAATGCTGGTCTCACAATATTAGTTTGGTAGCGTTCATTGTAAGATTTTTTGGAAGAGTTCAGTTAGAACTGGCATTGAGTCTTCTTTCAATGTTAGGTAACATTCACCAGTAGACCTGCTGATGTATAGCTATTCCTGCTGTTGTATTCTTTTTGGGTTTTTTTTTTTTTTTTGGCTACCATTTGCTTGAAATATCTTTTTCCATCTCTTTCCTCACAGTCTCCATGTGTCTTTAAAGCAAATATAAATCTCTTATTGGCAGCATATCATTTTTCCAAGTTTTTTATCCATTCAGCTATTTAATGTCTTTTGATTGGAGATTTAATCCACGTATGTTTAAAGTCATTATTGATTGGAAAGGACTTACTATTGCCATTTCCTTCATTTCTTCTTGCTGTGGTGTAGACTCATTCCTGGTTTCTTATCCTGTTGACTGTTTTTTTCTGATGTCTTTTGGAATCCGTATGCTTGACCTCTTTATCATGTTCTTTTGTGCAGTTACTATAGGTTTCTCCTTTTTGGTTACAATGAGTCTTACATAAAATATCTTAAAATTATAACAGCTTATTTTAAACTGGTAACAACTTAACTTTAATAGCACTCCTAAACTTTACACTTTCTCCTCCCCTCCACACTTTAGGTTATTGATGTTACAGTTTACATATTTTTTCTCTTCTGTTAATACTAACAAATTATTGTAGTAATTGTTATTTGAGTTATGATTATTGAGTTATTTTAACTTTTAACTTTTAAACTAGAGTTTAAGTGCATTAAGCACCTCCTTTTCATTGTTACAGAATCTAACTCTTTGACTATATACTTACCATTTCAGTTAGTTTTACACTACCTTCTTATTGTTTTATGACATTAATTGGCTGCATTTTACTTCCGTTCAGGGAACTCCCTTTAGCATTTCTTGTAAGCAGGTCTAGTGGTGACAAACTCCCTCCACTTATGTTTGTTTGGGAAAGTCTTTATCTTCTTCATTTCTGAAGGACAGTTTTATCAGGTGTAGAATTCTAGGTTGATCAGGTTTTTGATTTCAGTATTTTGAACATACCATCCCATTCTCTCTAGGCCTGAAATGTTTCTGTTGAGAAATCTGCCTGTTACCTTATGGGGATTCCCTTGTATGTAACTTCTCTTGCCATTCTCAAAATTTTCTTTAATTTCTACCAATTTAATGATAATGTGTTGTAGTGTAGCCTTATTCAGGTTCAACCTCTTTGAGGTCCTTTGTGACTCACAGATCTGGATGTCCATTTCTCTCCCCAGGTTTGGGAAGTTTTTGACCATTACTGCTTTAAATATAATTCCTGTCCCTTTCTCTTTTCCTTCTGAAATTTCCTTCTGCCATCATGCAGATATTGTTTCTTTTGATGGTGTCCCATAATTCCTGAAGGTTTTTTTCATTCCTTTCCCCCTCCCAACTCAATAATTTCAATGTCTTGCCTTCTAGATCACTGATTATTCTGCATGGTCAAGTCTGCTTATGAACCTCTCAATTTAATTGCTCAGTTCAGTTATAGTATTTTCCTGCTCTAAGATTTCTGGATTTTTTTTTAAATTTATTTATTTGTGTTTGGCTGCCTTGGGTCTTCGTTGCTGCACGTGGGCTTTCTTTAGTTGCATTGAGTGGGGGCTACTCTTTGTTGAGGTGTGCAGGCTTCTCATTACAGTGGCTTCTCTTGTTGTGGAGCATGGCCTCTAGGTGCACAGGCTTCAGTAATTGTGGCTCGTGGACTCTAGAGCGCAGGCTCAGTAGTTGTGGTGTGTGGGCTTAATTGCTCCGCGGCATGTGGGATCTTCCCAGACCAGGGCTCAAACCCATGTCCCCTGCACTGGCAGGCGGATTCTTAACCACTGCACCACCAGGGAAGCCCTGGATTGTTTTTAGTGGTTTTCATGTCTTTGTTGAACTTATTTGTTCATGCATTGTTTTGCTAACTTGGTTTAGCTGTCTGTGTGTTTTTGTAGTTCACTGAACTGCTTTGAGGGTTAATTTGAATTATTTGTCTGATTGTTCCTAGATCTTCATTTCTTTAGGGTTAACTTTTGGATCTGTATTAGTTTCCTTTGGTGGTGTCATGTTTACCTCCTTTTATGTGATCCTTGATTCCTTACATTAGTATCTGTGCATTTGAGTAAGTGGTCCTCTCTTCCAGACTTTACAGGTTCCCACTGTCAGAGAAAAGTTAATCACCGGTCAGCTCAGTCTGGGCTGCTGGGCATGTCTGCTGGTGATATTCTTGGGCAGGTGGTGCTTGCTATCTTGGTATATTTTTGGGTGTGACCGCTGCCAAGTTCTGAGGTTCAAGGGGTGGGTGCCACTGGCTGAAAACAGTTGCATAAAACTGCTGGCTTGATTCTCTGCTCAAGTGAGGCTAGAGGATGGGCTCTGCAGTTACCTGGGTTCTCTGGTCAGGCTTACTAGGCAGTCAGGATTGGGTACTATACACAGCAAAGGTGGACCTATGAATTAGCTTCCCTGCTCGGACTGATCTCAGGGCCTGCACAGCTTGTTTTCTGCAGACCCGAATCAGGTGACTATGTACTGAATTCCCTGGTCAGGTGGGGCCAATGGTTTTATTCTGCAAAAACCATGGGATGTGCTGTGTCAAGCTCTACGGCAAGCATGGCTGTTGGATGGGCTCTACAGCTTCCCTGTGCTCTAGTTAGGTTCCCTTTGGGTAGGCTGAATGCTGTATTCAGGAATTGGTGGGGCTGCAAATGTTCCCCTGTTGGGGCACAGTGGGAGACCCAACCGCAAGGCCAGTAAGGCTCTTTGCGGTCTTGACTCAAGTCATCCTGTGCCCCAAGTTCTCTGGCTGAACAGGGCCACTGGATTGCTCTACAGACTATCAACTCTGCCTACTGATCCTCTACTTGTGCTGCTGGGCTGTGCAGCTTCCAGGCATTCATGCCAGCCTTTCTGGTTAGGCAGGGCCAAGAGCTACACCCAACCTGCCAGCTGGCCTGTGGCTAAGCCCCCCTGCCTGGATTGGGGCAGAACAGGTTCCACAACTACTGAGGCTCTTCATTTGAGGGCCTGAATCAGATAGACATGGACCTGCCAAGTTCCTGGTCAGATTGCTCCACTGACTTGGTTCTGCAGATAAGCAAAGCTGCTCTTGGCACTTGGGCACTGCAGGTATGAACTCAATCTCTCAAGATCTGAATGCTGGTGATTTTAAGCCTCTCTGCCTTCTCCATCACAGTCAGATTCCCAGTGGTCAACCCCTGAAGATTCTCCTGCACCCTCCACTGGAGACCAGAATAGCAGCTCCCACAAAGCAACCCACAGTGCTGGGTGTCACCTGGCCTCTTTTTTTTTCCACGACAGGCTCACAGCAAGGTGCTGCTCCAGCCTGCGGCCGGGGGGGTGGTGGGGGGGGGACAGTGCAGTCAGTGTGTATCCACTCCTCTTAACCATCTAATGTGGTCTGTCTTGGTCTCTGTGGCACTGGGAGATGCTTAAGCCTCATCTCCATGGCCTGGAATTCCCTCAGTGGCAGCTTGTCCATGAATAGTTGTTAGCTGGCCTTCTTGTGAGAGGGAGCAAAGTCAGGAACAACCTATGTTGCTACCTTGGTGACATCACTCTCTCTACGATACCTTAGTATATGCAGAATGAGTCAGGATTTGTATTACAGCAGTGGTTTTCAAAGTGTGGTCCCTGAAGCAGCCATAAGTATTTTTACAGTATTTAAAAACGTATGTGGTCAGTACCCTGCTTGAAGACTAGCTTAACAATAATGACATCTCTGGCTTTTATCCTAAAAATACTAGAAGGTAAACCTAGTTTTTGGTTTCTCAATTTTGGGAGTTAGAATAACCAGTTATCACAAATATATTTTCATACCAGCAGCAAAGCCAAAGCAGCCCTCTCAAACTAAAATGAAAAGGCATAAAATAGTTTCCCTTAAACATAATATTGTAAAATTAAAAGTATACTAGGGCAAAGTCCTCATGCCACTATTTGAATTCAGTTAAATTCAAAAAATAATTATAAGTGATTTACCCATAACTTCCTGAAGGAAATATTCAGGACGTTTTGGAAGAGAATGGTTTACCAAGTTACACATTCCATTTGACTTCTATCTCTGTAACTTGTTTGCTGGGATGATCCTGGATAAGCAGCTTAATCTGATTTGGTTATGTCATCTATAAAAATAAGTGCCTACTCCATTGCCTAACTAACAATAGGTACTTATCACATAAATGTTAGCTTCTCTTCCCTTTCTTACTGCTTTGAATCCTTAAAATGAGTTCACTTTATGGATAGTTCCAAAGATTTCCTTCATCCTTAAATTTTTTAATTTCCTTGATAATGACCTTTGCCAATTTTGTTTCTGTTGCCATTTTTTCCCCTCTTCCAGTTAATTCTGAAACAAAGTATAAATTTAACAGGGCTTTTCCTGGGCCCTAAACCGCGTTTTTCTTGTCTATTGAAAACTATTAATAGTTTGTCTTTTGGCAAATAAATCCCCAAATCAATATCCTACTGTCATTTGGCATGTATCCCTTCCCCCACCAAAACAAAAGAGAAATCCCTCGTCTGGAGATCATAGGCTCAGAATAGCAAAGAGTAATGAGTAAATTTTTTTTTTTTTTTTTTTTTTTTTTTTTTACAAGAAAAGATACTCCTGCAGGTCAAGGGTAAATTAAACTCCCCACTGGAGAGGTTTCCTTATGAACACAGGCCTTAACTTCCTGCCTATTACTTTCAATGTATCCTCTCCCCCAAATATTCTGAGTTCTTTAACCTTGAAGTTAAACTCTGGTACACAGTCGACCCTTGAACAACACGGGTTTGCACTGTGTAGGTCCACTTATACACAGATTGTTTTTCAATAAATAAGCAGAACAGTATTACATAATCAGTGGTTCGATGATCTCTGATGTGGAATTATGGATATGGAGGGCTAACTGTAAAGTTGTACGTGGACTTGAGACTGTACAGAGTGTCAGCTCCCCTAAACCCTCATTGTTCAAGGGTCAACTGTATTTGAATGTTATAGTTCCACTTGAAAGACGGTGTTTGAAGCTGCTATTACATAATTCTTGGCATCCAGTAGCCAGTTGAGACAAAAAGGAATATGGGTCCTTCTAATATAATATGAATATGATTAGCATTTTAAAAAAATCACTTGGGATATAAGTCGAGGTATTTTTTATTTATGACATATGTACATACGTACAAAATTGGCTTTATCCAATACATCATCCTGCATAGTATCTTAAAAAACAATACCATATTCTGGGAGTAAAAATCTAAGTTTCTTAATTTATGTATAACCTAAGATCTTTTAGAACATCGAATATTACCAATTTGGCTTCACAGAACACAAATTCCTGTTTAGAATTTTTTCTAGCCAAGGAAAAAAATAAATTCAACAACATCTTAAATTAATTTAGCTGACCCTGAGTATATTACTAATTTGCATAACTTGAATTAATGTATATAATACACTTTCATCTGTACTGTTATCTACTTATATTTATCATACTACCATTTTGTCTATATCCATTCATCTCAATTTTCCACCTCATTAATCCTTGAGAGAAAGAACAAAGAATGGGGAAGTAATAATAAGAGATTCAGAGGAGAAAACTACAGGTATTAGCTCAAACTTTTCCACCCAGAAGTTTGGGGCCCAGCTCTAAGTCCAGGGTTACCTGATAAACTTAATAACAAGATGATATTGATCTGAGTAATCTGAGTACCTTCTGTCAATTGAGGCTGATGTAAAATTACTCTTCCTGCATTTCTTCCTGTTCTCTTTCACAACACTTAATTAAAAAGTATACAAACTGAGCTTCCCTGGTGGTGCAGTGGTTGAGAGTCTGCCTGCCGATGCAGGGGACACGGGTTCGTGCCCCGGTCTGGGAGGATCCCACGTGCCACGGAGCGGCTGGGCCCGTGGGCCATGGCCGCTGAGGCTTGCGCATCCGGAGCCTGTGCTGCGCAACGGGAGAGGCCACAACGGTGAGAGGCCCACGTACCGCAAAAAAAAAAAAAAAAAAAAGTATACAACTTATCAAATTCAGTAAGTAGTTCTGGGAGCACTTCAAAAGAAAAGAAAACATGACCAAAATAGTAGTGGCAAAGAACTGTGTTAAAGATAGGTTGTCCCAAGATGCTTGAAGGTAAAACTCCCCAGCTCAACTCTCCCAAAAAATGCTAGTGCAAGAATTATAAGGAAACAAGCAAGAAAAGGACAGGGCAGCTGGATGATTGGTGAAGGGAGCCGTGGCCTTAGGTTGATGACCAGCATATCTCATGCCAAAATACCAACAGTAAAAGACCTCCTGGCTCATGCTGCCCTGGTGTGTGAGAGGTAATGAGTTACTTTTCTTGCCCCTTGTACAAGAGGGAAATCCAAGAATGAAAAAGTAAACAAGAGGCTGGGAAAGTTGACTGTGGAGTCAGTCATGCACTGATGCCTACATCTCTCTTCTTTCTCTCATTACTTTTAATGACACAGAAGACTGAATGACAACTATACAGTGCACAGAAATTAACACATAACACAGATGGAAAATTAGTACTTAATCTTCTCATCCTCAGGTAAAAAAAATAGAAATCAAACAAGTGCTTGAAATATTAATACAAAGCAAACATTACATGAAATGACAGCACAGGATAACAGCTTCAATACCTTAAAAGATTTTATAAGATTGTGCTGATTCTTTTACATCTAAAGAATTATATAGAAGAGTAAATAAAAATTAAATTATGTTTATATAAGAAACTATCTTCAAAAAGTTATTTGAACTTTCATATATAGAGTTCAAAAGTATATGATGAACTATTTTTGATTTGTATAAATCCCAAAATGGTAAAATATATTATCTGGGGGAAAAAGAAGCTTTCATTAAATACAAACATAATGGACTAAATAAACCAGGTTCACTATAAAATAGTTTCTTGGAAAACTTCCATAAAAAGTAAAGGCAGAATGGCACGAAGTTAGAAAAGCTGTGTTTAAGGCAAACTAAATAAGTAACCTTAAAGTAAGTCATATGATCCCATAAACAAGAAAGTAATTTCCTCTCAAAAATTTCTCTATTACAGTTGGAGAAATGAATTAAAGCAGAAATAATGGCTGTTGTCAGAGTTACTTGGAAGCACTGAATACCATTACGCAAAAAAACCCAAATGCTTCTAATTTAAATATGCTTGACTCACTTGCCCCTTAGTTGTCATAGAGCAATGAAAAAAATAAAATGCATTATCCCAGTGTTCATCGTACAGTATGAATGTGAAATGCTGAAACATTAAAAAAAAAAAAAGAATTTTTCAGGCTATGCGTATAACATGATAACCAAAAAGAAAATGATCGATTCTGTTATTCTGGCCTATGTTAAAAATATGCATAGACAAGTGCACCATCTCCCTACAAGTAGGTGTGTTAGAGTCTCTTGTTGAGCACATGGCTTAGCATCAGACCTGTGATCACATGGACACGTGAAAAGCTTCCAAGACGGACAGGGAATAGATTAATCATGAATTAAAAGAAACAATGCTTTTAAACAGTGTTCGGTAAACATGTTCTTTAGTCAACTATTTCTTAAAAAACAAAATAATCAAGTACATATCATTAAGTTAAATATCTTAGCACATGAATTTGCACCTTATAAATCTGGTGTATCAAACTGTCCTATAAAAATATTTATATATTTTTTGAGAACTATGGTACGTGCAATTATATAATCAGAAAAAGGATCTGTTTCTTTTCATCTACTGGAATGACACCATGCCTTTCTAAGAAAAAAACTGCAGCCTACAGGAAAATGATCAAAACAGCTGGACTGACTGAAGTTGTCCAGTTTAAGAAGGGACTGTCTCTTCTCCACCAGCAGCTCAAAGTTAGCAAGTGTCAGTATCCCAGGCCAGCCTTCTCACATGGTCCCGGGGGACAGGCGCTGTTTATACATGCCTGCTACTGCTTTGGCTGCACTGTAGATCATCTGCCGACGAGACATGCCAGTGAAAGTCATATGCCAATCAGTCCGGCTGACATTGAGTAAGCTCTTCTCCAGGACTTCGCCCACTGTCACCAAAAGGCCCGACCACCTCAGACTGTAGTCCTGGGGAGTTAGACTTTGAGCCTAAGGAAAAAAGAAATCGATATTTTAATACATTAAAAAACATCACTGGAAGTAGTTATGTCATAAGTGACATTTCAAAGTCTCTCAGGTTACTTCTCATAGAGATTATGACAGACCCTGAGAAACACGGCTATGCTGCTAAATGTATGAAGTTACAAGGCTACAAAAAAAACACAAAACAATATTGCACACATGGACTTGATTTACAATGTCCACACTAAGCTCATTTTGTTGTTTAAATACAATCTAAGTCTTAAAGCTAATGACTCTATCTAACAGAGCTCAGTGTCAGAGGGCCTAAGTGTCAGTTCTATATTCAGTGTCACTTTAGGTTAATAAGATTAGTGCTAAAATAGAAATGTTATTTTATCTTTTTACAGTAATAAAATTCCTTACAATTACAAGAAAGAGAGATAATACTGCATATATTAAGGCTTCAACCCTATCAGAAAAGAATTGTTAAATTAATCTGCAGAAGAGTATTCCTGGAAACTTCATTTATGTGTGAATAAGTTAGTACCAATATATATCAAATAACATCCAGTCCAGGAGAGAGCATCAACCACTGTTACATCACTTGTACTTGACCCAGCCTACATCTGCTCCATGGCAATCATTTATTCACCTACACAGGAATGAAAAAATAAACCCACTGCCTGATATCCAAGAATGATAGTTTTTTGGCTTTAGGGTGGTAAGTATAGTCCAGAGGAGTATACCCATATGTAGAAAGGATCCATGCAGTGATTCCCAAATGTGCTATATATTACAATCGCCTGAGATGCATTTTTTTTTTTTTTTTTAACAAAACCACTTTTCATGCTCCACCTAAGGCCAATGAATTGGAAACTCACAGATGGTTCCAAGAGAAAGAGCACAATACTTATAAAATAGTTTCTGAGAAATTTTGCTGGGGAGCCTGCTCTGTCTTCCCTTCCACAGGGTACACTGCACTATCAGTATTCTACTATGTTTTAAAGAGAGATAGTAGATAAACCACTATGGTCCTCAGAACTGTGTTTCTCAAATGCGATGTGCACATGAAGCATCTGGGGAGCTTCTAAAGTTGCAGATCCTAATCCCATAGCCTTAGGTTAGGGCCCAAGAGTACTTTTTTTTTTAAGACTAAATGGGCAATGCACAAATCCTTTTTTTCCACTTTTGAGATAAAACTGACATATATCACTATTTAAGTTTAAGATGTACACCACAATGGCTTCACTTACATTTATTGTGAAATGATTACCATGATAATCACCCCATATTTAGATACAGTAAAAAGAAGCAAAAAAAAAAACCTTTTTCTTTATGACAAGACCTCTTAAGATCTACTCTCTTAACAACTTTCATATAGCATACAATAGCGTTAACTACAGTCACCATCCTATACATCGTATCCTCAGTACTTATTTCTCCCGTAACTGGAAGTCTGTACCTTATGACCACCTTTCTCCTACCACCCTTCCTCAAGCGTGCATTTTTAACAAGTTCCCAGGTGATGATTATGATGCTAGGCCTAGGATCATACTTTTGAGGATCAAAATACTTGACATTATCAGCTAACATCTAGAAACTGGGTTTTTAATTGGGGGAGGAGGGATCATTTACATTTGTTTAACCAGCATAAACTGTATAAAAATTTTTCCTGATTTTCACTAATATATTGATATATGCTGATTATAATCCCCTTAAGGGCTGATTTCTAGTCTCTTAAATTCTCTTTAAAAATTTCAACTACAAGGGAACATAGAATTGAACATCTTGCAGTGGATAAAACAAGAAACAGCGTAGAACTGAAGAGCAAGGACAAGAGGAAGGAATCTCAATACCTATACTTTTGTATCTCAACTTTGTACCTTGTGAAAGAGATGAAATGACAGCAGAAATGGCAAAACAAAAAGCAAACGACACTCTTTGAATACCACTGTTCACAGTTAACCACATTAAGAGCCTGTGTGTACTTTTCCAGGCCTTTTTGTCCTATTCATTTATATACATTTTAAAGTATATATGGGTATACAGTATATATATATAGTATATAGTATATATATAGTATAAAGTATATATATTATATATGGGTATATGTGTGTGTGTATATATATGGATACTACATGCAGTTTATTTTCACTTAGCAATGTCACAGACAAATTTGAATATTAGTATATATAGTTTTATTAGTATATATACTTTTGATGCTTTGTTCCTTGAGCATAATGTCTGTTTCTTTCCAATATATATTTTTAAAACAATAAAAATTGTCCTTGCAGTGATCAGACATCTAGCAAAAGAGTCACCAACATTTTCTGAAAAGGGTCACGTAGTAAATATCTTAGGCTTTGTGGGCCAGACAGTCTCTATAGCAACTACTCAATTCTCCTGCTGTAGCAAAAAAGCAGCTGTAAACAGTATGTAAACAAACGGGCCCAGGTATGTTCTTTACAAAAAAACACTTCTTTACAAAAACAGGGGTCAGGCCAGATTTGGCTGTAAGACTTTTTTCTTTTTTTTTTTTTTTGTGCTAGTCCCTGATTTCAAGCAATGTAAGAATGACAGTGACAGAAGCAGCCTTACAATTACAAGGTTCCTAATGTTTTAGCATTAGATCTGATTTTTGCTTTGACTTTCCAGTATACACATACCCTTCTAATCCTAATTAGCTAAGAGTTATTAGCACGGTTGTAATTTCTTTTTTTTTCTTTTTAATTTTTATTGGAGTGTAATTGATTTACAATGTTGTGTTAGTTTCAGGTGTACAGTGAAGTCAATCAGTTATACATGTATCCACTCTTTTTTAGATTCCTTTCCATTATAGGCCATTAGAGAGTACTGAATAGAGTTCCCTGTGGTATACAGTAGGTTCTTATTAGTTATCTATTTCATATATAGTAGTGTTTATATGTCAATCCCAATCTCCCAATTTATCCCTTCCCCCCTAGCCACCCCTTGGTAACCATAAGTTTGTTTTCTACATCTGTGACTCTGTTTCTGTTGTAAGTATGTTCGTTTGTACCCTTTTTGTATATTCCACATATAAGCTATATCATATGATATTTTTCTTTCTCTGTCTTACTTAGTATGACAATCTCTAGGTCCATCCATGTTGCTGCAAATGGCATTATTTTGATCTTTTTTATGGCTGCATAATATTCCATTGTACATGTACCACATCTTCTTTATCCATTCATCTATCAATGGACATTTAGGTTGCTTCCATGTCCTGGCTATTAGAAATAGTGCTGTAATGAACATTGAGGTGCATGTATCTTTTCAAATTATGGTTTGCTTCCGGATATATGCCCAAGAGTGGATTGCTGGATCATATATTAACTCTATTTTTAGTTTTTTAAGGAACCTCAACACTATTCTCCATGTGGCTGTACTAATTTACATTCCCACCAACAGTGTAGGAGGGTTCCCTTTTCTCCACACCCTCTCCAGCATTTATTATTTGCAGACTTTTTGATGATGGCCATTCTGACTGGTGTGAGGTGGATCCTCACTGTAGTTTTGATTTGCATCTCTCTAATGATTAATGATGTTGGGCATCTATTCATGTGCTTTTTACCCATCTGTATGTCTTCTTTGGAAAAATGTCTATTTGGGTCTTCTGCCCATTTTTTTTTTTTTTGGGTTGTTTGTTTGTTTTTTATATTGAGCTGCATGAGCTGTCTGTATATTTTGGAGATTAATCTCCTGTTTGTCACTTCCTTTGCAAATATTTTCTCCCATTCTATGGGTTGTCTTTTCATTTTGTTTATGGTTTCCTTTGCTGTGCAAAAGCTTTTAAGTTTACTTAGGTCCCATTTGTTTAGTTTTGTTTTTATTTTCATTACTCTAGGAGGTGGATCCAAAAAGATATTGCTGCAACTTATGTCAAAGAGTGTTCTGCCTATGTTTTCTTTTAAGAGTTCTATAGTACCCAGTCTTACATTTAGCTCTTTAATCATTTTGAGTTTATTTTTGTTAGAGAATGTTCTAATTTCATTCTTTTATATGTAGCTGTCTAGTTTTTCCAGCACCACTTATTGAAGAGACTATCTTTTCTCCATTGTATAGTCTTGACTCTTTTTTTTTTTACATCTTTATTGGAGTATAATTGCTTTCCAATGGTGTGTTAGTTTCTGCTTTATAACAGTGAATCAGCTATACATAAACATATATCACCATATCTCTTCCCTCTTACAACTCCCTCCCTCCCACCCTACCTATCCCACCCCTCTAGGTGGTCACAAAGCACTGAGCTGATCTCCCTGTGCCATGCAGCTGCTTCCCACTAGCTATCGGTTTTACATTTGGTAGTGTATATATGTCCATGCCACTCTCTCACTTTGTCAGCTGCTTCATTTACAAATACCTTCTCGCATTCTGAGGGCTGTCTATTCATTTTGTTTATGGTTTCCTTTGCTGTGCAAAAGCTTTTAAGTTTAATTAGGTCCCATTTGTTTATTTTTTATTTTATTTCCATTACTCTAGGAGGTGGATTGAAAAAGATCTTGCTGTGATTTATGTCAAAGAGTGTTCTGCCTGTTTTCCTCTAAGAGTTTTATAGTATACGGTCTTACATTTAGGTCTTTAATCCATTTTGAGTTTATTTTTGTGTATGGTGTTAGAGAATGTTCTAATTTCATTCTTTTACATGTAGCTGTCCAGTTTTCCCAGCACCACTTACTGAAGAGACTGTCTTCTCCATTGTATATCCTTGCCTCCTTTGTCATAGATTAGTTGACCATAGGTGCATGGGTTTATCTCTGGGCTTTCTATCCTGTTCCATTGATCTATATTTCTGTTTTTGTGCCAGTACCATACTGTCTTGATTACTGTAGCTTTCTAGTATAGTCTGAAGTCAGACAGCCTGATTCCCAGCTCCGTTTTTCTTTCTCGAGGTTGCTTTGGCTATTTGGGGTCTTTTGTGTTTCCACACAAATTGTAAATTTTTTTGTTCTAATTCTGTGAAAAATGCCATTGGTAATTTGATAGAGATTGCATTAAATCTGTAGATTGCTTTGTATAGTATAGTCATTTTCACAATATTGATTCTTCCAATCCAAGAACATGGTATATCTCTCCACCTGGTCATGTAATCTTTGATTTCTTTCATCAGTATCTTACAGTTTTCTGAGTACAGGTCTTTTACCTCATTAGGTAGGTTTATTCCTAGGTATTTTATTCTTTTTGATGCGATGGTAAATGGGGTTGTTTCCTTAATTTCTCTTTCTGACCTTTCATTGTTAGTGTATAGGGATACAAGAGATTTCTGTGTATTAATTTTGTATCCTGCATCTTTACCAAATTCATTGATTAGCTCTAGTAGTTTTCTGGTGGCATCTTTAGGATTTTCTATGTATAGTATCATGTCATCTGCAAACAGTGACAGTTTTACTTCTTCTCTTCCAATTTGGATTCCTTTGGATTCCTTTTATTTCTTTTACTTCTCTGATTGCTGTGGCTAGGACTTCCAAAACTATGTTGAATAACAGTCATGAGAATGGACATCCTTGTCTTGTTCCTGATCTTAGAGGAAATGCTTTCAGTTTTTCACCGTTGAGAACAGTGTTTGCTGTGGGTTTGTTGTATATGGCCTTTATTATGTTGAGGTAGGTTCCCTCTATGCCCACTTTCTGGAGTTTTTATCATAAGCAGGTGTTAAATTTTGTCAAAAGCTTTTTCTGCATCTATTGAGATGATCATATGTTTTTTATTCTTCAGCTTGTTAATGTGGTGTATCACACTGATTTGTGGAAATTGAAAAAACCTTGCATCCCTGGATAAATCCCACTTGATCATGGTGTATGATCCTTTTAATGTGTTGTTTGATTCTGTTTCCTAGTATTTTGTTTAGGATATTTGTGTCTATGTTCATCACTGATATCGGCCTGTAATTTTCTTTTTTTTGTGATAACTTTGTCTGGTTTTGGTAGCAGGGTGATGGTGACCTTGTAGAATGAGCTTAGGAGTGTTCTTTCCTCTGCAATTTTTTGGAAGAGTTTCAGAAGGGTAGGTGTCAACTCTTCTCTGAATGTTTGATAGAATTCACCTGTGAAGCCATCTGGTCCTGGCCTTTTGTTTGCTATTAGATTTTCAATCACAGTTTCAACTTCAGTACTTGTGAGTCATATTTTCTATTTCTTCCTGGTTCAGTCTTGGAAGGCTATACCTTTCTTATCTGTCCATTTTTTCTAGGTTGTCCATCTTATTGGCATATAGTTGCTTGTAGTAGTCTCTTATGATCCTCTATATTTCTGTAGCATCTGTTGTAACTTCTTTTTCATTTCTAATTTTATTGATTTGCACCCTCCCCTTTTTTTCTTGATGAGTCTGGCTAAAGATTTATCAATTTTGTTTATCTTTTCAAAGAACCAGCTTTTAGTTTCATTGATCTTTTCTATTTTTTCTTCATCTCTATTTTATTGGGTTAGCCAAAAAGTTCTTTCAGTTTTAAGTAAAAATAAGACACAGTTTTTCATTTTCACCAAGAATTTTATTGAACAATGTATTTACTAACCGAATGAACTTTTTGGCCAACCCAATACTTATTTTTGCTCTGATCTTTATGATTTATTTCCTTTTGCTAATTTAGGGTTTTTTTTTTTTTTTTGGTTGTTCTTCTTTCTCTAGTTGCCCAACAAGGTGGAAATTTTAAAAAGTTATGAAGACATAGGTGAATAAAGTAAATTTTGATTGGGATGAAACAGAGGAAACAGGAGATTCACAGAACTTATCCCAGCAGGGTGGAAATCTTCAGATGGCCATTAAGAAACAGGATGAATAAAACAGACATAGGTGGGATTAAAACAGGTTTTAACACAGCACTACCAAAGGTTGAGTGGGACTCCCTGCTGGTTCCCCAACACTGAAGGGCCCCAAATAAGTCTGCTCTATTTATCCTAGTTAGGAGAAATTTTAAAAGTCTGAAGGTAGAAATGACAATGAGAAATTTAAGCAGCAATCAATTGGGGCAGTGACTAGGCAGATTAATCAAGATAAAGACTGACAAATGGGCCAAAACCCCTTGGCTCAATCCCTAGCTGGGGACCCAAAGACTTTTGTACAAGAGTGAGTAAAATGGTCAGGAGTGGAGAAGAGAAGTTTCCCTTGAGCTGTGTTACCAAAGTCCACTAGTGAAGGCCTGATGTGTGCTACAATTAGACTGAAAGAAAGTAAAAATGTAATGGTTGATAGGATTATGAAAGTTGACACTTCCCCTACCTAGTATTACAAAACCAAAACCCACTGATGAAGTCTCAATGGGGGCTACACTGAGGAACATAAGTGATGATGGAATTACAGTATAAGTTTGTAGGAGACTTGGTGTGTTTGAACTGGTTTCATGTGAAGTGATGGTGTTTTTTTTCACCTGATTATATTTTGGGGATGGACACTGTATCTCACTGGGGAACGTTTCCCTTATCTAGTATTGTAAAACAGAAGGGATGGAAAGCCACCCTTCAAGCATTATTAACTGGACATGCTCTATGGAACCAGTAAGATTGTCTGAGCCTGCAGTGTGGAATAGAAGTTGGAGTGCTGGTAGGGACAAAACTCTCTGCGCCACAGCCCTATGTGGAACGTAGACTGAGGCTTATGGCAAAAATCTGTGAGTGCCTCCCAGCAATGACTACTTGAACTTCGAACTACAGAATTTCCATTTGAGGCATGTTTACTACCTAGCCACTGGACATTATTAATTGAAGCTACTCATATGACTAAAGGGCATAAAATGATACTGAAATGCGAAATACCCAAAATGTCTGGGATGATGGAGAAACACCCTAATAGGGATGGCAGTGCCCGGAAGAGTTCCACCATAATGGAAACGGTTTATACAGGAACATGCTGTCTGGGGAATACAGGGAGGAGACTAACAAGCTCGGTGTCTCTTTTCCTCTAGGACAGATTTTGGAGTCACCCGAGAAGCTGCCGGAACCGACTGCCATGTAGACAGTGCCCTATGAACAGCTCTTAACTGACCAACCAAGAGCTGCTTGGTTTATGGGTAGCAGTTCCAAGGTGGATGGATAACATACTATTTGGAAGTCCACTGCTCTGACTGAGGAAGGTAAAAACAAATCAGACAGGCAAGGCTGAACTGCATGCTGTTTTCCCAGCAGTGATGAAAGAATTGAACAGTGATATAATCTCCTATCTTCTGGTTTTTCCTGAGTCATGGGCAGTGGTCAATGGCCTGGCCATATGGTCAGGCAGGAGGGCAATGGAAACCTGGCCTATTAGAAGGATGCCCATATGGGACACACAACCCTGTGGAAATCACTGTGGGAACTAGAGGGATGCATTAAACTAGAACATGTTGATGCCCATCAGAAGAACTCCTTTCCAGGCTTGGAAGGTGAATGGAATCAACAATCAGATATCCCCCTGCTCTCTCTCAAGACGGCCACCTGGGTCCATGAAGTGAGTGAATATGGGGTTAGTGCAGCAATGCAGAGATGGGTTGAATCTAGACCCATTCTTCCTGTACACTCTGAGTCACAAAATGCCAATAAAAACTGTTCTGTCGACCAGCAAAAAAGACAGAGACTGCAGATGGCTATGTGGCAGATTTCCTGTTAGGAAGGCCCTGAACATAGCAAGTTAGTTGGTAGCCCTGGGGGACTACAAACGGTTCTTTACAGGTAGAGACAGTGACTCTAGGTGGGGCTTTTCTTACCCAGTGGTAGAGGCAAATGCTCAGTTTCTGGTTCAGCACTCTATGTTGTTGTTGTTGTTGTTTTTAACACCTTTATTGTAACTATGTTTTTAATCTTTGTTACAACTCCTAAGGGCCTTTAGGGCAAGATGTGCCTTCACTCCATCTGAAAAAATGGGGCTAACAGTGATTGCTGCTATATGGGCTGGTGGTAAAGACAGCCCACCTGTTCTGCACCTATGTAACCTTAACTTATCTGAATAGAAGTGGATGAGGGGGAGGCATCTGCTAGCCTAGTATTGCTGTCTGTAATCTAGACCAGCACAGTTGCTGAACCTAATGTCCCTTCCAAAGGTGGAGAAGTTTGGATATGAATGGAGAAAAGGGAAAGAAAAAAAAAAGGCTCAGAGCAAGAGATGATACCATCTCTTAGCTCTATTATACTACATGCCTGAAAGGGTGAAGCCATATAGTGTATCTCTGACACCCCTCCTGCTGTTTTTTTAAATTGAAGTATAGTTGGTTTACAATGTTGGGTTAGTTTCAGGTATACAGCAAAATGATTCATTTATACATATGTATGTACAGATCTATTCTTTTTCGGGTTCTTTTTCATTATAGACTACTACGAGATATTGAATACTGTATAGCACAGGAAACTGTAAGTCCTTGTTATCTACTTTTTATATAGTAGTGTGTATTTGTTAACCCCAAACTCCTGATTTATCTCCTTGCCCCACGCCGCCACTATCCCCTTTGGTAACCAAAGTTTGCTTTCTATGTCTCTGAGTCTATTTCTGTTTTCTAAATAAGTTCATTTGTACCATTTTTTTTTTTTACATATAAGTGATATGTATTTGTCTTTCTGTCTGACTTACTTAGTATGATAATCTCTAGATCCATCCATGTTGCTGCAAAATGACATTATTTCATTCTTTTTAATGGCTGAGCAATATTCCGTTGTATGTATGTACACCACATCTTCTTTATCCAGTCATCTGTTGATGAACATTTAGGTTGATTCCATGTCTTGGCAATTGTAAATAGTGCTGCTGTGAACATAGGGGTGTACGTATCTTTTCAAATTAGAGTTTTTGCCTCTTCTAGGTATATGCCCAGGAGTTGGATTGCAGGATCATATGATAGCTCTATTTTTAGTTTTTTTATGGACCCTCTATACTGTTCTCCATACATTCCCACCAACAGTGCAGGAGGATTTCCTTTTCTCCACACCCTCTCCAGCATTTATTATTTGTATACTTCTTGATGATGGCCATTCTGACTGGTGGGAGGTGATAACCTCATTGTGGTTTTGATTTGCATTTCTCTAATAATTATTGACGTTGAGCATCTTTTCATGTGCCTGTTGGTCATCTGTATGTCTTCTTTGAAGAAAAGTCTCTGGATCTTCTGCCCATTTTTTGATTGGGTTGTTTTTTTGTAGTAGAGTTTTATGAGCTGTTTGTATATTTTGGAGATTAATCCCTGTTGGTTGCTTCCTTTGCAAATGTTTTCTCCCATTCTGCTGGTTGTCTTTTCATTTTGTTCACGGTTTCCTTTGCTGTGCAAAAGCTTTTAAGGTTTAATTAGGTCCCATTTGTTTATTTTTGCTTTTATTTCCATTACTCTGGGAGACGTATCCAAAAAATATTGCTGTGATTTATGTCAGAGTCTTCTGCCTATGTGTTCCTCTAAAAGTTTTATAGTATCCAGTGTTACATTTAGGTCTTTAATCCACGTTTGAGTTTATTTTTGTACATGATGTTAGAGAATGTTCTAATTTCATTCTTTTACATGTAGCTGTCTACTTTTTCCAGCACCACTTATTGAAGAGACTATCTTTTCTCCATTGTATATCCTTATCTCCTTTGCTGTAGATAAACCGACACACCTGTGGTCAATTAATTTCCAGACTTTCTACCCTGTTACATTAAATCTGTGTATTTGTTGCCAGTACCATACTGTTTTTGATGACTGTAGCTTTGTGGCATAGTCTGAAGTCAGGGAGTGTGATTCCTCCAGCTTCATTCTTCTTAAGATTGTTTTGGCTATTAGGGGTCTTTTGGTTTCCAGCCAAATTTTAAAATTATTTGTTCTAGTTCTGTGAAAAATGCCATTGGTAATTTGATAGGGACTACACTGAATCTGTAGATTGCCTTAGGTAGTATGGTCATTTTAACAATATTGATTCTTCTATCCAAAACCATGGTATCTTTCCATTTGTGTCATCTTCAATTTCTTTCATCAGTCTTAAACAGTTTTTGGAGTACAGGTCTTTTGCCTCCCTACATAGGTTGATCCCTAGGTATCTTATTCATTTTGATGTGAATGGTAAATGGGATTGCTTCATTAATTTCTTCCTTAATTTCTCTTTCTGAGAACTTAAGAAAACAATTTTCCACTCCTGCTTTTGAAACCTGCATACCCATGTGCCCTCATGCTGGGAGACTTTCTCATGATATGACAATGTACTAAATAGTTATTAATGACAAACTGGGATGCCAGGTATCATTTAACATTTATGACTGTTTTACTATAAGGGATACATGTTCAAAGATCAGGGAGTGGATTGTGATATTCTGATTTATAAAGTATAAAGGACAGGGTTTAGACAGTTTCTTGGTTGGTGAAGGTGTGGAGATCTGGAGAGAGTGGAGCACTAGGAGAGGGTATGGAAGCTCCACCTCCTTTCTCCATAGCTTGCCCTATGCATCTCTTCCATCTGGCTGCTGCTGACTTATATCCTTTTATAATAAACCTGTGATCTAGGGTGAAGTGGGTTTCCTGCATTCTGTGAGCTACTCTAGCAAATGAGAATCTCTGATTTCCTCTGATATACAGCCAGTCAGTCAGAAGTTCAGGTAACAACCTGGACTTGTGATTGATAGGTGTCTGGAAAGGAGGGGTGCAGGCAGTCTTGTCGGACTGAGCCCTTAACCTGTGGGATAGGTGTCAGAATTGAGTTGAATTATAGGATATCCACACGATATCCAGCTGTTCCTAAGAACTGCTAGGTGGCATGGGGAAAACTACACCCCCACACACACTTTAATGTTCTAATAAATACATTTCAAACTTTTATTACTTTTACTGTTTACTTAAGTGATACTGACTGTATTATAATTTATTTTTTCGTTAGGTTACAAGCTAGTCTCACAGAATAAAATGGAAAACTTTCTACCTCTATGCACGAGAATCACGTATTACGTATTCTTTGAATACCTTGTAGACCTCACAACACCATTAAAACTCAGTGATTTTTTTGGAGCTAGATGAAACTCTTGCATCAAAAGGCTTCACTAAGATAATTAGGTTAAATCATATGAAACTGCCAAAATGTGACTGGTTTTGATCAACCTAATGGTTATAAACTGCCATTGTTGATTCAAGAATATTTTCCTAGAAAATCAACCGTTTTCTGTAATTTTTCTAAATTATTGTATAATAGCGTACAATCTTTTAATCACCTTCACATTGGAGTGAGTTTAATAGTACCATGTATAAAAATGTCTTCAACTTCTGAAGAGAAAACTTCTGAAGAGAAATTTTGGTAAAATCCTATGGTGTAAGTAAGTAAAGGTTCAATAAACTTAAAAATTCCAAGCATAAATTCTTATTCCCCATCTAACCTGTAAACCCCTAAGAAGGCCACAGGTTGCTTTCAGGGGCTCTGTAAACATGTGAGCCAAATTTATATGTGAGTGCATACATCATACATGCATGCTTTTGGGGGAGAACCCAGTAGCTTTAGCAAATTCTCAAATACCTAAAGTCCCAAATAACTTTAGAGAGTTTTGAAATGACATTTAACAAGGTACATACATAAAAATGTGATGGAAATTCTATTAAATGGAAGACAGGAAAAATACCATTTCAGAGTACAAAGATCCCAATGTAAACAAACTTAACATTCTATTTCATTTAAGGATTAAAAGTACATAAAAATATAGAAGGAATGAAAACCATTTTATATTAATGCTAACATTCTTCTGGAAACTATGTGGATAGGTAGACATTTTTCAACAAACCGAAAAGACATGTGACTTTCATCCAAGGTTTGTAAACTTCTAAATGTGTTTCTACATGTTTTTAGAGCTGAACAAACTAAAGAGGAAGATGAGGACAATCGAGTAACAGTAACAGCAGAAAATAAAATGTGAGATAAAGGAGACAGTTAATGAAAGGTGAACACAATTTTTTTTTCCAATCACAAGGTAGTGAGCACAATCACAAAAAGAGGGAAAACAATGAGAAAAAGAGGATTAACCATGTAATGGCTTGACAAAGACCACTGGAAAACGAAAGTAGGGAGGTACTGAAACAACATGGAAGGAATAGAAAATTGAAAAGCAAAGAGAAAAGGCTAAAAGGAGCAAAGAGAAAAGGCTAAAAGGAACAAGTGAAGCAAAACAATGAAAAATCTTATTTTGAAAACAGTATTTCAGGTTTCTCTGAAGCATAATGAAAAAGAAAAGGATAAAACTAACCTGTTGTACAAATTCCAAGGGTACTGGTGTGGCTTGTGTAAATGCTTCTAGATGAATACCATGCACAGGGTCTTCAACTATCAGACAGCCAATGTCAAACCATCTGCAACAGAATGCATGAGTTTCACATTGTGTATGTGCTAAATGAGTTATGGTGAATAGATAAAGTACTAACATTCCAGATTGACTAGAAAAACATTTCCTTGAAATTTTCAATAGGACAATCTATAAAACAACATATAAAATTACCCTGTTGGCTTAATTCAGAGAAGGAAAAACAACAAAGAAAAAATAATTGAAATTACTCATCATGGAAAGTTCCTTTTCTTGCTAAGATTTGGAGAAAAGAATGGCAATTAGGGGTGCTCAAATATGCAACAGATAAATCTACTCATTTGAAAATTCAAATAACATCGTAATTAAAAATGTCACTTGCTAAAATATGGGAAAATTTATATTACCAACTCTATAATTAATATATAGGCAAGTTGCAAAGTTACTATAAAAATAAACTCATTCAGGAAATAACAAATCCTCTCCTCATTCCTGATAATTCCTTCTAATCACACTTTCTGAATTGTTCACAACGAATCAGTTTGAAAACAGCCTCATGAAATCAAGAAAACTTTCTTCAATTTAAAGATACACGTAAAAAGTGATAGTTAAAAACTGACTTAGGTGAGGTCATCTGTAATATCACTAGCATTTTAACTAGCCAGAATCAGGAAATCGTGAGTTTAAATAAGATACAGATCAAGAAAATTTTAAAATATACAGATTAAAGTGAGATGAAATACAATATGATTAGGAAACTTATTTACATATTCAAAGAAACAACAAAACAATATGTAGAGTAACTTTCAGTGTTTATAATGTCTGTAGTATTCACATCCTAAAATTTTCCTTTAAATTAAGAACCTTAAATAGTTATTTTATTTATTATATGAATCATTATTTTAAATAATTTATTTGGTATATGATGAATCAGTGTTTTATTTTATATGATTTGTGTATTATGCAGATGGCAGAGAATAACTGTAGTGACTAAGCTTCCAGGCACAGCACGGACGTCCTGAAAAGCAGCAATCCTGAAGGTACGAGCAGTCTCCCCTACAATGCCGGTGATCACACGAGAAAAACTCCCCTTCCTCTTCAAACTACTGTCACGCTCCCGAGCGTGTCAACCTGGATATCCCATCCTTCTCAACTCAAATCTAAACTGCCGTCACTGTCATGCCCACCGAGACCTCTTCCATTTCCCTGACTAGTGCTATTGGCTGAGGAAACGCTGTCTTCTCTCTCCTTCCTCCTGTCCTTCCACCAGCAGGAGGAAAAGTTGTGGTCTCCACTGTTCGCACTCAAGGACAATTGCTGAAGAATGCTCTCCTTCTCCTCACCCTCTCCATGCGGTTGGGGAAGTAAGACAGACTCGACCAATCCCATATGGAAGCTACTTAGACTTAAAAAAGGCTTAAGAATGGTGGTTCCAAGACATTTAGATTTCATGTAGCAGAAAAAAAATCAAAATAGCACCTGAGGAGCTGACACAGGTATGCCAATTTGTATTTTATCAAAGAAAGACCATCCACTACCACCAGTCACTTCACAGAAGGACATTTTAACCCATTTCACACATAACCCTTGGTTTTAGAACTTGATAGGTTAATCTCAGAATAAGGACAAATCATGTTCACACAGGTTATTTTTCCATTTTGGTATAAAACATGCTAATTTCCCTCATGTAGCATGAACTGATGCAAAGTTTATCACAAATAGCTAGGTCTATACTGGCTTTACTATTAGGAGGCAAACACCAATGGTCTTTTCTTGACTCAGTTATAAGCATGTATTTTCCTGACTATCTTCTGTCCATTTATTTTTCATGGGAACACCACAGAGAGAAGTAGCCAAAGCAAACGATCAAGTGTTTGTTTTGGGTCATGGGTTTGCTGTTTGTTCTCATGTCCTTCCTCTAGTCCCCTTCTGTATCTTAATATTACAGCCTTTTCACCCTCTCCTCCTTAAACCATACTGGAAACCACCCACAGACTTCCTAATACCAATTACTATTCCTAATCTTCCTTATTTGCTAGTCTTCTGCTCAAAAAAAGGTAGGAAAAATAGCACATCTAGGTATGATGGAGCAGTTGATGGCAGACCAGTGCTCCCAATGAAAAGCTGGATGAGTACACAAGTCATATCTAATGGCATCCAAGAGCTGTAGAAGCAAGGAAGACAAAATGGAGTAACATTCTGGACAGGGACAACCTTTCAAAGGTATGCTGAAGATTTTCAGCTGACCCTGAGCACAACCCAGCCTGGACTCAGGTCAGTCTATCTAAAGTGCACCAAACTACCCCTTCCACACACCTCACTACTCTGTTTATTAGAGGGAAGAGTGAACCTTCTCAAAATTACCTCAAGACTCTCGAGTTTCTTATAAACAATGCCTGGCCTTCAAAGATTATGAGGCATCCACAAAGACAGCACCTTATCGTCACACCAAAAGGAGGCTAAAAGAGGCCCACACACTGGATTCAGTAGACAAAGATCTTAAAATAAATATGACTCATATTCAAGGAAAGAGAGAGGTAAAGATAGTCGAAGTAGAAAATACAGGTATTCAATAGTAAATTAAATCTACTTTTTAAAAAAAATCAATGTATGGGCTACACAGCAGAAGAATCAGAGTGAGGAAGTAGGGGAAAGAGAGGACTGACCAAATGAGAACTCTGAGGCACAGTCAGAAGGTGAACAAGCATGTAATTATAGTCCTAGAAAGAGAAGAGAGAAAATGGGCCAGAAGCTAATTCTGAAGATCCAATGGCCAAGGACTTTCCAAAACTGATGAAAGACATAAAATCCAATGAAAGAAAGAATCAAGCTCAGGGAATCCACAAAAATTCAATACCTAAGCAAACACACACCCCTGTACCTACCATACAAAACTGCAAAAATAAAATGACAGAAAAAATCCTAAATGCAGCTAAACAATACATTCTTTTCACAGAAACAAGCTGGATAGCTGATGTAACAGAAATGATGGAAGCCAGAAAACAGTACAACAGCATCTTTAAAGTACTGAAAGAAAAGATCTGCCAATCCAGACTTCTACATCCAGAAAAAAACACCCTGTGAAAATAAAGGTGCTTTAAAGGCACTTTCAGACAAAAGCTGAGAGAACTCCTGGCTAAGGTCTTCCATCACAATGTATATAGTACCAAAGGATGCTCTTTAGGCAGAATGACAATGATCCCAGACAGAAAAACCAAAAATGCAGGCAAGAATTCAGAGAATAAATATAAGTGAATAGAGTGTACAGAACTATACTAATATCTTAGGAGTTTAAAATATATACACAATTAAGATACTTAATACTGCAAAAGATGAAGGGGGTAAATGGTATTGAAAGTAGTTCAGTATTATCAAAGTCATAATTTTTATTAAAACATAATACGTGGAAAAAGGCACAATGGAATCTCTAAGGTAGCCCTTAAATGAATATTTCAGTTTCCCCCTCTGGTAACCTTTTAATATTCATCATCACTGGATGGTTGCTTGGTGCTTACATAGAAAGTTCAAACTTCCCAACCTAGCAATCAAAGCTCTTCCAGCTACTTTCTGATTTCCGATTTCCTATCTGATAAAATCACTGACCCCTGAATACATCTTAATCATCGTCACACTTCTCCTCCATGCAGAATGTCCTAGCTATTCTTTTCTACTTAACCAAATTTTACCTACTCTTCAAAATTCAGCTCAAGTCCCAATCATTCACGGATCTTACCTGACACCATCTCCACATCAAGTTAATTCCATTGAAAATGTACATAGCATTTTATGTACAGCCCACGTGCAGCAACGAAGACCCAATGCAGCCAAGAATTTAAAAAATAAAAAAATATGTTCCTCTACTGACAGGTGTTTGGTGATACCTATCAGTGTGAAAAGATATTTAAAAAAAAAAAAGATGAATTATGTTGCTGGAGGGTTTTTCCAAACTAGATGAGGTAGTGTTCAACAGAACTCAAACCTAGTGACTGCCTCCAGGCCCTCTTGCCATACCTTCCATTACTCTGAATGACTGTGTAAATGATTGTTACTGGAGGTCAACATCCAAGCCAATAACTAAATCACTGTATCATATATAATTGATTATTAACACAATCTTAGCATGCAGGGAACACAATGTCCATTTTATAATTAAAAAGGAGAAACGAGCAGAAAGGTGAGCTGAGCTACACAGGTCACACAGCTAGTTAGATGACAGAGCTAGACCAGAACGTAATTTTGTCTCTGGGTCTAAAATAGGATACATTTTTTTACTAGATGTTCAGTGTAAGCAATCATATTTTGCTCCTAAGAGAAACATAATAAGCCTCTTACTGAACCATTATACGCCAACAAACTGGACAACCTAGAAGAAATGCATAAATTCCTAAAAACACACAACCTGAATCAAAAGAAACAGAAAATCTTAACAAATGGATTACTTGTAAGGAGACCGAATCAGTAATCAAAAACCTCCCAACACACAAAAGTCCAGAACCAGATGGTGTCACTGGTGAATTCTACCAAAGATTTAGAGAAGAATTAATACCAATCCTTCTCAAACTCTTCCATTACAAGGCCAGCATTACCCTGATACCAAACCCAGACAAGGACACTACACAGAAGAAAATTAAAGGCCCAATATCCCTGAAAAACAGAGATGTAAAAATCCTCAGTGAAATACTAGCAAACCAGATTCTACAATGCATTAAAAGGATCTATACCATAATCAAGTGGGCCAGGGATGCAAGGATGGTTCAGAATGTGCCAATAAATCAATGTGCTACACCACATTAACAAAATGAAAGATAAAATCATACAGTCATGTCAACAGAGCTATAAAAAGTATTGGACAAAATTCGACACCCATTAATGACAAAAACTCTCAACAGAGTGGATACAGAAGGAACATACCTCAACATAATCTAAGTCATCTATGGCAAGCCCATAGCTAATATACTCAACAGTGAAAAGCTAAAAAGCTTTTACCTCTAAGATCAAGACAAGAATGCCCGCTCTTCCCACTTTCATTCAGCATGGTATTGGAAGTCCTAGTCAGAGTAATTAGGCAACAAAAAAAATGCATCCAAATCAGAAAGGAAGAAGTAAAACGGTCACTATTTGCACATGACATATTATATATAGAAAAACCTAAAGCTACCACCAAAAAACTGTTAAAACTAGTAAATTCAGTAAAGTTGCAGGATACAAATTCAATACCCCAAAATTTCTTGTATTTCTATACACTAATAGCAAACTATCAGAAGAAAAAAATTTTAAATACCATTTACAATTAGATCAAAAAGAATAAAATAGTTAGTTAGGAATATATTTAACCAAGTAGGTGAGAGATGTCTACTCTGAAAACTGTAAGACATTGATGAAAGAAACTAAAGAAGACACAAATAAATGGAAATATATTCCATGCCCATGGACTAGCAGAATGAACATTGTTAAAATGTTCCTATTACCCAAAGGAAGCTACAGACTCAGTGCAATCCCTATCAAAATTCCAGTATTTTCCACAGAAATAGAACAAACAATCCTAAAATTTGTATGCAACCACAAGACCCTGAATAGCCAAAGCAAATCTTGAGAAAGCAGAGCAAAGCTGGAGGCAATATGCTCCCTGATGTCAAATTATAATACGTAGCAACAGTAATCAAAACAGTATGGTACTTGCATAAAAAACAAAAATACAGATCAATGCAATAGAGCCCAGAAATAAACCCATGCATTTATGGCCAATTAGTTTATGACAAAACAGCCAGGAATATACAATAGGGAAAGGACAGTCTCTTCAATAAATGGTGTTGAGAAAACTGGACCACAATTTCACACCAGAGATAAAAATTAATCAAAATGGATTAAATACTTGAGCATAGCATCTGAAACCATAAAAAACTAGAAGAAAACATAGGCAGTAAGCTCCTTGATATCTGTTGTGGCAATGATGTTTTCTGGGTTTGACACCGAAAGCAAATGCAACAAAATCAAAAACAAGTGGGACTACATAAAACTAAAAAGTTTCTGCACAGCAAAGGAAACTATCAACAAAATGAAAAGGAAACCTACCAAATGACAGACAATACCTGCAAATCATATATCTGATATGGGGCTAATATCCAAAATATATAAAGAACTCATACTAATCAACAGCAAAAACCAAACAATCCAATAAAAAAATGAGGAGAAGATCTGATTAGCCTCCTTTTCCAAAGAAGACATACAGATGGCCATACGTGAAAAGGTGCTCAACATCACTAATCCTCCAGGGAAATGCTAATCAAAACCACAATAAGATAACACCTCACACTGTTAGAATGGCTATTATCAAAAAACAAGAAATAAGTGTTCACGAAGAGGTGGAGAAAAGGGAACCCTTGTGCACTGTTGGTGGGACTGTAAATTGGTACAACCACTATGGAAAACAGTATGGAGGTTCCTCACAAACTGAACTACCAAATAATCCATAAAGTTCACTTCTGGGTATTTATCCAAAGGAAACGAAAATACTAACTCAACAAGACATATGCATCCCCCTGTTCACTACAGCATTATTTCCAACAACCGAGGCATGGAAGCAACTTAAATGTCTGCTGATGATAAAGAAAATGTGATTTATACACACACACATAAATATGTACGTATATATACAATGAAATATTATTCCATTGAAAAGGAAGGAAAACCTTGCCATTTGCAGCAACGTGTATGGACACTGAAGTCATTAAGCTAACCGAAAAGTCAAATAGAGAAAGACAAATACTGTATGATCTCACATGTGGGGGGGAAAGCAAACTCACAGATACAAAGGAGAGATTGGTGGATGCAGAGGCAGGGGTGGGAGGGGGAGTAAAATGGATAAAGGGGATTAAAAGGTACAAACTTCCAGTTGACATGAGAATATAATGTACAGCATGGTGACTATAGTTAATAATACTTTTTGTACATTTGAAAGCTGCTAAGAGAATAGATTTTGTCTTGTAAATTTTCTAAAAAAATTATACCTATGTTAAAAAAAAATCCTCTTACTTGTCAGGAAGCAATTCTGCAATGAAGTTTTCTACTGACACAGCCGTCTGTTTTTCATGGATCACTCCAGTTCGACGCAAGCTATCTATCCGTTCCTGGGCACCCTGAAACAGTGTACATTAGAAACTATTTTAAATTATTCGGTTTTAAACATACTAATTTATGACTGTATAAGTAATATACATTTATACACAAACACATATATACTCACTGTAAACATGAAAACAATACAGAAACACACATATATACTCATTGTAAACATGAAAACAATACAGAAGCACAGAGGGTAAAAAGTGAAAAAGCCCCACTGTATTCCCCTCAGTATTAAGAGTCTGCAGTGCATCTTCCAAATTATTCCTATATGCATTATGCATTATTATTTTGGTTGCTATCATGAAATGGATAATTTTTATATTACATGTTCTAATTGGTTATTACTAATAAAAGGAAACTGTGCTTTTTAATGTTGATCTGGCAAGAGGCCATCTTACTAAATAAAAATCATTTATCAGTTCTAGTAGTTTTTTAGTTGATTCTCTCTTGAATTTTTCTAGGCAGGCAATCATATCAATAGCAAATATGTTTTTTCTCTTTCTTCTGATTCCTTTTATATATAGCCTTTAAAGTTTGCACCAAAATAAGTTATTTTAACTTCAAATGTATGCATTACATCAAAGCTTATTCAAGAAAATTAGTACCATTTATGAAACAAAATTGAGGGGCTGAGAACACTATATAGATAACTCAAAATCATGAATTAAATATATACTTATGGCAGAAAACTAAAAGCTGGATTAATGAGGACAAGGTTGTTGTTTACTACTTCTATTTGAATCACTTCATAAAAGTGATCATGAATGATATGATGAGAATGTGTTCAAAAAGCAAGATAAAGCTATTTCTGAATAAAACTAGTCATGGATAATACCCCTATTTTTATCATGAACAGCAGAGCTAAGCAGTGAATGAGATTAAGGGGTCAATTCTTCTTCAAATGAAAAGGAAGAAAGCTAAGATACTTCTAGAGACAACTTAATTTATTTCAGATAAATAAATAAGTGACAACTGCATGAGAACATGTAGGCCAATCTGTCATTAGCTTATAAACATGAAAGATGAAAGAATATATGAGTTAAACTACAATAAAGTCAAGCTGTATTTTTGCTTACTCTTGTATCTCTGGTACCTAGCATAGTGTCTAACCTAATAGGCAGCCAGTGAGAACTTACTACATGAAAAAGTGAACAAGGGAAAAACTAAGGGCTTCTGAAGGCCTATATGGCTAATATTAGGAATCTAAAGAGTGTAAATATGGCATCACCAAATCTAATAGTGCACGAGGAGGTCACTGTTGAATCTGAAAGAAAATACAATAGCTAAGATGAACCTAATTCTTTGTACTGGATAATGTAAATCTGTTCCGAAAAGTAAAATAATTCCCTCCTCCCAAAAGGTAGTTATGTCTAATTTTTACTATAAAGAAGTTTAAATAAATGTTAATTCAGTAAAAAACTATTAGGGGATTAGTGGGATGTTTAGAGATTCATTCGCAACTCTTCAAAGGTGCTATCTCAGCTACACACTACGACAAAATATTCCTAGATTCTATGCTCCCAGGAAGCAGAAACTAAGTTGGTTCATTTTTTACAATCCTACAGCACAGGGCTTTATACGTCATAGGGTTCACAAAATACTGAACTGAAATTAATTAGCACCTATAAAGATAGGATAATGAGTTAGGTAGACAAGTGTAATGCTTGTTTTTATGGAATCCAGAAGAGAAAATGAAGAGGGCGTAAATCAGCCTCTTTCCTCCTCTGACTACAACATTACTTAAGTGTGGCATCTTTTGGCGTCACAGAGACACTTTGATATTAGTCACTACCAATGTTTTGAGAAGGGAATTTTAAACTTTATTTTTCAGCAGTGCAGGGTACCAAAAATTAGGTAGTTTAGAGGCCACACTGAAGTAACTGTCTCAGAACTGAAGTAAGATGCAGAAATGCCTCTAGAGCTTATACTGTACTCTGAGAGCTTATACTAAGCAACTTGGTTCAGATAATCAAAATTCCACGCTTCTTCAAAAATTCTCACAGATATTAACTACATTCTTCTTGACTATAAGCTATAAAACAATGGTCAGAAATATAATTGGCTTTTCAGTAAAATTAATACTTGGCATTGGAGAAGTTTCAGAAGCTTCCTAACTTTAATTACAGCTGATTTATTTCCTTAAACAATTTCATATGTTTAAAGGAAAACTTAAGTTTAGTCAAAAAAGACATTCACTTCAAATAAAATCTGATGGGGAGAAAAAAATCTGGGTTGAAATTTTAATATTCTACATTACTTTCTTTTTGTTAGTTCCCTCTACTGCTTCTGAAAAAAAACAAACAGCTGGGAAAATTACAAATCACTTTCCTATATATATCAGTTTCAATTAACTTTAATTTTAAGCTTGTATTAAAGATTGTGGAAAAGGAACACTTTTCTAAATTTGAAGGGCAAAAACCAATACTAAAACAAATCTGTCAAATACTAATAAAATCACAATATAAACTGAACTATTAATATTCAGAAAATAAGATTTTCTAACAGAAAAAAATCTCCATCAGCCTTTCAAGTTCAGTTTATACCGATCTGAAGTGTCTTTTATGCAATGATATTTAACATAAAATATTTAAGACTCATGTTTTAAAAACCATAAATTTTGAGTTATGTTCCAAAAATCATGTGGTGATCTATCATCAGAAATTATGAATGACAACCCTATCAGTTTTTTTGAGAACAAATAGAAACCACAGGACTTGCAAGAAGATTTTACCGAGTCATTATGTCATTTGCATTCTTAACATCTAAAACATTATTTTGAATTGTCCCTTCGTATGACACTCTGGAGGATTTTAGGTTCCGAGGCAATCAGTGGGTGAGCGGTATATCTTTATTTTCTAATGGGAGAGGTCAGAGCTTATGAAGAGGAGATGAGAAAGGAGATGGCACGTTGCCTCCATTACAAGTATGTATTCAGGCAGAAAATTTTAGGAAAGCATACATACGGAAGTTGAGGAAGGAGAAGCTGAGTTCCTGAAAACTATCTGGGTCTACCTGGACCTTGTAAAATCTTTGCATGTCACCAGAGGTACTTATGCACAAGTCTGAAGACCACTGTTTGATGGTAAAGGTACTATCAAAGTATAGCAACAGGTGGGCAGCTAGAGCTCTGTTAAGGGGAAAAATCTCTATTCTCATATGGCTGACATGTTGTTAAACCAAAATTCAAAACAGATCCCAGAGTGAAAACTTCTTCTGCATTAGACTGCTTACTTGAGGAAATAAATTATTAATTTAAAAAGTTTACCCTAGCACTTTAAATTCTGTTGTTTGGGGTTTTATACCAATATATCTCAATAGGACTGCTAGATATTCATTTTAAAGAACATGAAGCACTATTCTAAAAGTTTATATCTGTAAACGGAACAAAGATCTCTGCTCTTGTAGAACTTAATTCTAGTGGGAAAAAAGTATTAAAAAATAAAAATAACATCAACGTAAATTATATGGTAAATCAGAAGATGCTGGCTGCTATAGGAGAAAGATCAGAGGAGGGCTAGAGAGATCAGGAGTGCAGGGCAGGTATGTGCAGACTGCAGTACTGAACAGGGCGGTCAGGACAGGCCCCACTGTGGAGGGAAGATTTTAGTGAAGACTTGAAGGAGGTCAGGGACTCAACCAAGTAGATAACTGAGGAAAGAGTGGCTCAGAGAGAGCTGTTAAAAGGCTGTGAGAAGAGAGCAGCCTGTCAGACAAGCGCAAAGACCTGCAAGGAGGCCAATGTGGCTGGCATGGAGTGAGCAAGGGGGAAGACCAGAGAAAAGCAGAAGGCCGCTGGTGCAGCCACTGTGGAGAACAGCATGGAGGTTTCCTAAAAATCAAAAATAGAGCTGCCATATGATCCAGCAGTCCCACTCCTGGGCACATACCTGGAAAAGATGAAAACTCTAGTTCAAAAAGATACACACACCCCACTGTTCATAGCAGCACTATTTATAATAGTCAGCTCATGGAAGCAAACGAAGTGTCCATCGACAGATGAATGGATAAAGAAGATGTGGTGTGTATATACAATGGAATATTACTCAGCCATAAAAAAGAGTGAAATCATGCCATTTGCAGCGACATGGACGGACCTAAAGATTATCACACTAAGTAAATCAGAGAAAGACAAATATTTTATGATATTACTTATACGTGGAATCTAGAAAGATAGTACAAATGAACTTATTTACAAAACAGAAATAGACTCACAGACATAGAAAATAAACTTATAGTTACCAAAGGAAAAAGGGTGGGGGTATAAATTAGGAATTTGAGATTAACAGATACACACTACTACATATAAAAGATAAACAACAAGGACCAACTGTTGTACAAGGAACTACTGTTGTACAACAAGGAACTATACTCAGTATCCTGTAATAACCTATAAAGCAAAAGAATCTGAGAAAGGATATATATACACACATATATGTGTGTGTGTATATATATATATATATATATGATATAACTGAATCACTCTGCTGTACATGTGAAACACTGAAAATCAACTATACTTCAATTTAAAAAAAAAAACAAAACAGAAGGCCAGTTCAGCCAGGCCACATGGGGCTGTGGAAGCCTTGGTAAGGAATTTGGATTTTACACTCAGTGAAATATAAAGTTCTGAAAAGCATAGTGAAATGGTTTGATCTTGTGTGTTGAAAGAATTACCGTGGCTACTCTGTTGAGGATAACATATAGGGCCACAAGGGTAGAAATGGGATGACCTGTTAGGAGGTGAACCCAAGATTCCAACAAGGCTTTGTGGTGGCTTCACCCAGGGTGGGAGCAATGGAGACAGTGACAAGCAGTCAGAGGCTGGATGTATTCTGAAGGTACAGTGAACAAGATTTCTTGATGAACTGGACATGGATAACGAGAGATGTCAAGGATGACTCCAAGGTTTCTCAACTGAGAAAACCGAAGGACAGAGCCGTCATCAACTGAGATGGAGAAAGCTGCGGCGGGGGACAGGTTGGAAGGAAAGAAAAGCAGTTGAGTACTAGACATGATAAGTTTGAGACATTCAAGTAAAGGTATTAAAAAGGCAACTTTTATATTAACCTAGTTTACATGAGAGGTCTCTGCTGGAGATACAAACTCGAAACTGTCAGCACACAGCTGGTATTCAAAGCCGTGGGACTGGCTGAGATCACTGAGTGAAGGTAGATGAAGGGAAGGAGACCATAACGAGGTTGGGGAGAAAAGGAGCCAGCAAAGGAAGCACGGAGGAATTTGTGAGGCAGGGAAGAAACCAAGTGTGGCATCCCCAAAGGCAAGCGTAAAAGACATTACAGAGGAGTCTCAAAGCCAGTGGTAGGTCAAACAAGATGCACAACATTGGCGACCTTGAAAGCATTCTCGGTGGAGGGGTGAGGGTGAGAGCCTGGCTGGGGTGGGTGTAAAAGACTGAAGACAAGAACTAGAGATAAAACTCCTGGCAACTCTCTGCAAGTTTTGCTGCAAAACGAAGTGAAAACCTAGGGTTGGAGGTGATGGGGAAAGTAAGGTAAAAAAATTTGTTAAGGTTTTCTTTAGTTTCTTTTTGTTTTTTAAGGTGGGAGCAGTGTTTACATGCTGATGAACTGTTCATTTGTTTTTGCGTGTTTGTAGACTGATGGTAAAAAGTGTATGAGAGGGAGGGCAAAACTCTTGGAACTTTAGCACTTAGCACGCAAGAGGGGGCCAGGTCTACTATGGTAATGGGATTGGCTTGTGTATGTGACAAATTTTTTAATGGTAACAGTCCAGAAGACAAAGTGTACAATATTCAAGTGGTGGTGTGAGTATGCAAGTGTGTGAAATTTGTTTTCAAAATAAGCCATTCTATTATCTGCCACTATTACGTAGGGATTATATAGGTATCTATAGACTTAATCACAAGGTCTTCTTCCCTCACGACCAAAAACTATGGCAGTGTCTTCCTTTGGTAAGTGCATTACTACTGGTAATGTAATTTAATAGGTCTCTATATGCTGATGAGACCTTGGCACACTCTGGTTATATACAGGCTTTGTGCCTATAATATGCCAGCTAGTCAGGTCTCTTAGGCAAGGTAGTTAAAAGGACAGGGAAAGGGAAGACTCAAAGAAAGTAAGTTAAGAAAACTTTCTGGATGAGCGCCGAGTCCCCTCATCAAGTACTGGCTTGGCCAAAAGGTTCGTTCGGGTTTTTCCGTAACGGAAAATACAAGGGAAAAGGGGGACTTTGTCAGGTGTATTTACAACCTGCTTACTAGAACCCCATTACTACTCTGGAAACTTCCAAATATATGAGAATCCCATAAACCATGAAGAAATACATAAAGTGTAAAGTATTATGAATAGTGATAGTAATAAAAAGCTTACGGGATTCAAGGGATATTATAATTTCAGTAATGGATTTAAACGTTAATACTGGGTTAAGAAGATCTCTTTCAGGACTAAAACTGCTCTCTTTCTGTGCTCTTGGCATGTGGTTCCTCCCCTCCCCCGATAATCAAAACCTACTTTAGGTTTCTTTAAATTAAAACTCCACTGTATCTTCCTAACACTACAGAATTGTCTAATTGAAAACCAAATCAATATTTCAGTATGTAAAAACCCAAAAGCTCCATACAGACCACAGGATTATCATCAGAAATTTTAAAAAATGAACTGCCAGCTACTATATCCCGAAAAAGATGCTCTATTACTCACTTTTAATCCAGCTGCATAGCCCACTGGTTGTGGGGCAATGCTGGACTGCCCAGCTTCCCCTATCACCACAGCTAAGCCAAAGACCTCCTGGAAGGCATCTCGGACAGCGGCAACTTTTACTTCTTTATTTGAGGTCACTACAATGTCCAGTTCACCTCCAGATTCTACAAAAACCAGAAGAAAATTTCAATTCCAAATTAAAATAATGAAATTCTCATAATTACTACCATGCACTAACATTTTATTACATAATTACTCTTAACCTGGCAAAACAATGCAAGCTATAGATTACCTTTTTATTGGCCGAGGAAACTGAGGCTGATAAGGTCTCACCCAAGGTAACACAGCTACTTAGCAATGATGTCAGGACTCAAATCTAGGTCTGTATCTTTTCACTACACTGCCTGATGCAAGCAGACACATTTCACCCTGTCATCTAATGGCATCTTACTCTGAGATTTCTCCAGAAAGCTGTTTGTACTGTGAAATATTTTGCCCTAGAAACAATGCTTTTCCTCAGTTAAGTATCTTTTGGAACAGCTGAAAATATTTTCCAAATATCTGGGCTTTTTATTATGGATTTCTTTTTTCCTGATTGAAACAATGTTCCACAGATCCCATCTTTACTGGAATTTCTTAAATTATTAAAACCTAAAAGCAAGGGTTACCATAGGAAAGAAGAGGAAGACTATATGTTTTTCTTTTTTTTCCTCCATGTGGGACATATCTCTCAACGCTATCTAGCTAAGTACTGTTCCATTAGGCTTCAGCTCAAAAAGCTTTTCGGTTTTTTGTGATGACTCATGCCACTTTTAATGATTATAAAGGGAGAGCTAATCAAAAAAATGTTGAAACTGTGTCAAAGTCCATTTCTAATAGTTCTTGTGCTTTCTTGATACATTTGAAATTGTTATGGTGATTTCTAAAATATTTATATAAAAACATGGTAAGTTTTACTAGAGTTTTGTTAGATCCAAATGGTCTCGTTTTTGCTGCTTGTCAATAGCTTTTTCACACTCAGTATTACTGCTTTTTATAGGTGATGAAGATTATATGTTATTATATCTTCTAATAATAGAAATTTTATTTTGTACCTTTCTCTCCCCGTTTTATTTTCCTTTTTCTGGATGTCATGCAGAGTACTGGCCTGAGAAAAGTCTTTGGTTTGAGTCCTGATTTTATCACTAACTAGTTTCGGTACCTTGGGGAAGTCACTGAGCTTGTTTCCTCACAGAAAAGTTCCTGCCACCTCACAGGGCTTGCTCTAAGGATTAAGTAAGGTAATTGATTTCACCATCTAACACAGTACCCATTAAAACAACAAGAGCTCCAAAAATACTAATTCCTTTCTTTTTCTCACTAAAAATAAGAGCTTGTGAAGAGAAGAAAATATATACTGCACTAATTATGTCAAACTTGATTATTATGAATATATGAAATCAGTATATATGGTAGGGTCCAATTTCTAAACCCTGGCAATTACAAACACAGAGAACAATTCAGCTGAGTTAATTCTTTGATTCAATTTTCCACTTAAAGGGAAGCAAAGAAGCTAAGTGTTAGCTCCACCACGTTGTGTAACCTAGGATAATAATAAAGCTCTCTGAACACAAGTTCCTCATCTAAAACTTGAGAAAAATAACACCTAGCTTGCAGAGCTCTTACGGGAATTAGTATCTGGCAGATCAAGCATTTAATAAATGGTGCTTATCATTATTAGGTCTTGCCCTTTGACATTTACTAGACAATTACCAACAGACTCAAGACTTATGAAAGCTACTGACTTTTTATTGCTGCTGAAAAATCTCTGTTCAAGTACCTGGTGCATAGCTTTGGCCACTAAATTGTTATCTTCAACAGAATTACTAATAATTGGTCACAAATCCTGCTAAAAGATTATGTTATTTCACTTACTGGATATGTACATAAAAAATTAATCCTCCAGTTAACCGTCTGGAGGATTATTGGTAATGAGGATTCAATAAAGTAGCTTTCCCAACAAATCTAGTAATGACATATTATTAGTAAATAGATTAACAGCCTATAAAAATTTTATTCCTGAGTTACACATGAACACATTTAATTAAGATAGATAACTGGAGAAATGTCAAAACCAAATATGAACAAAGCAACACTTCAAATGTCAACAGTGAATGGTAAAATTCTTATAAAGCAACACTAACCATATTCATAATTAAAATCAGTAAGTATACTAATAATTCAAATCATTTTTACTCCTCCAAAGTTCATTCTGGGAAGTTTTCAAAATTTATTTAGTGGTGACTAAGAAAAAGATGAATTAAAAGTATCAAAACCAAGACTGACAATCAATGTAAGAATATAGGAGGATTTTCACTAATTACAAGACCTGTGGGATTACACCCAGTGGCTGACATGAGCACATACTTTATATGGCAGATGCTGCTCTATTTTATGTACATACTGATATATGGAGCCATGCCAGGGTCCAGCGTTGTAATCATACTTTCTACTGAATGTTTTGTTTTATCAAGCACAGATTTCACCATAGGGTTCCCAGCCACACCCTGCACAGAACAAATTCACATGTAAATACTCATTCTAAGCAAAGAACACCATGATTACCGGATGGTGAGGAAAAAAAAAATTTTTTTTAAGTTTCCAATGCATTGCAGACCTATACTTTTGTAAAATATAAGAACACTAAGGTTATGGCAATGTCAAATTGCTATGAAATTTCAAAATGCTTCCTCTCAATTTCTCTTCTCATCTCATCATAGATTGACAGCAATCTACTGACCCCACTTCGAGCAACACTGGCCTGGGAAGTATGTTTACTGTATATATATGTATGTGTGTATGTATATATGTTTATTTCATTTCTATGTATACCTATATTTTTATTTCATTTCATTACTATTTATTTATCTATATAAAAGACTAGGCAAAACTTGTCCATCAAGGTCCCAAATAAAGACTGCAATTGGATGTCTCTGAAGACTCATATTTTGTTCCCTAATATAAAAATAAAAACAGTAAAAACATTTCTTTTCTTATCTTTATTTCCCAGAGTTACTTATTACCTTAATATATAATACTCTGTTCTATGAAAGTTTCTTTTTTCCTACTTCCTATTTGTTTTGTTCCCAAATTCTCCCTTTTAATAAAGCCAGACCTAGTCCTCTGAATTCCTAAAACCACACTATTAGACAGAAGGAACCAGATCTGAGTATTTCCTTCCATCTATGCTTCTTCCACAGTCAAAGAGACTTAGAGATGGCATCTGGCTAACAGGCCATGATTCCACCTGTCCCAACCTACTACTAAACTAAGGAGATTCAGAAAAACAGATGAGTTCATAACACTGATATTTAAGACTGTCCACCCATCTTATGCTGAATATTAGAAGAATTATTTACAAGATCTGTAGGGTTGAACTGAGTATTACAACTGGTAACTGACATGCTGACACATGCTCTTAACGAGGAAAAGAAGTGACAGTCTCTACATAAAGAAGACCCTTAAAAAGCACAAAGTGATATAAAGAAGCAAGCTTAGAAAAATGCCATCTTTCTGATACTTTAAAACTCAAACACTGTAAATCAGTTTAACCAGCTACCAATTTAAAAATATGTTTAACATGTAATTAAATTGCAGCCAAACGCTCAGAATATTGAGGGGAACTTGACAAAGCGATTCTAAAATTCATTAAGAAAAATAAATAGAAAAGACCAGCAAAGAAAAATTTTGAAAACAGCAAACTTACACAACCAAATGCTGATCTGCCTTTATGAATGCAGAGACTCAGAACTGACTTTTCTATCTGACTCATCTATGAATACTCTTCATCCCCACCTCAGCAGAGTAGGCTTTCAATAAATATTAGTGTAATAAACAAACAGTTACAATAATTAAAATAGTGTGGTACTGTTGCAAGGACAGGCAAAGCAGTGAAATAAAATACAGAGTGCAGAAACTGAGGTTAACACACAATTTAGTAACTAAGGTAAAGGTAACATATCAAATCACTGGGATATGATTTTGGAACAGTCGATTAAGTGGTTGGAAAAAAATTAAGTTTGATTTCTACCTCATATAATATAGTAAAGTAAGTATCAGCTATATCAACTTGGTAAGTAAAAAAAATGAAACCACAAGAAAATTAGAAGAAATCATAAAAAAACATCATATAATATAGTAGGTAAATGTGATTTTTAACATTTAAAAAAATTGGAAAAAAAATTGATAGAAGTGACTCCCCAAAATTTAGAAGGCTTTGTGTCAATAAAGCATAATAAAGTTGAAATGTAAGATAAAAATGGAGGCTACTGCAACATATGATAGCATATAATAAAATATTCTTCTTACATTAAGAGTTCTTATCAATTCATTAAAAAAGAAAATCATCCCAATTCAAAACTGAGCAAAGAACATGAATATAGACTTCATGAAATAAAAATACAAATGGCCAAAAATCACATTAAATAAAGTTCAAATTGAGTAACAAAGAAATGCAAATTTAAACAAGGTATTATTTTTTGCCTATCAAATTAGAAAATACTACACTTCAATTAATAAAATCACTGCTGGCAAATGTATGATGTTATGACAGTGTATCTTGGTATAACCTTCCTGGAGAGCAATATGTATCAGTAATTTTTTAAATGTCCACACTGACATTTACCAAGAATTAACTCTGATAAAACAGAGATGCACATAAAGATTGGCATACAAGAGTGCTCATCATAATTTAATTAATAAGAATTACAATTAGAAAATGCCAATAACAGGTAAGTGAAATATAACATGGGAAATAAATGCAATGACATGTTGGGCAAAGTAGCCTGAAGAATTATAGCTGGGAAGATGTTCATGATACACGCTAGGTAGACAAACAAAAGACACAAAATTGTGTCCACGTGTCACTACTCCAGTTTGCTTTTCACTAAAAAAGAGATACATTTACATAGATATGTGCATCCAAAAGACAGAGGAACTATAGAAAAAGTGTAATAAGAATAAAAGGTATTTTAATTTTTCCTTACACCTCTTTGTATTTTCAAAATTCTCTCTAATGAATATCTGTTAGTTTTATAATTAAAAAATTAAACGTGATTTTTAAAGTAAACACCCCTTACCTTAATAAAACCCCAGAGTCCACCAGCAGATGCTTCATCCTGCCCTCTACCAATTCTAGGATCTTCTTGCTGCTCTGGAAAAGTTATGGCTGATGCGGTTCCAGTTCCCTGTGCCAGAGACGTCAAACCAGCTTGCTGAGTAATGGGAGTTGGCAGAATACCTAGTTAATGGCAAAAATGTTAATATATGTAATTTATTCCATAAACTATTTCCTATAAAAAGAAGATACAACATATGAGATGAGTAGTTCAAAACAGCTTTAATAATGTAACTATATACTCAGGCATTTCAACACTGAGATATGAGCTCAAAGAATCACCTAAACCTTTATAAAATATACAAAATTCCAAAGAAGAAATTTCTTTCCCTCTTCATAAGCTTACACCAAGTGCCCTGAAAATGGACAGAAAATATACATCCAAAAGTACTTCGTGTTTGCCCTATGAGCACTTGGATGCAGACAGCTACAGTCCGAATCTCTTTAAAGCATAAAAATAGCTGATACGAGCACTCAAGCCCATCATACAAAAAGCATGTAAAAATTAGTAAACATATCCACATAGCCTATTTTAACTCAAAAAAAAATCACATACACATGGGTGTCATACTTGTACTCTCGAAAAATTTTTATTTGTTAAGGTAGACAAGCCAAGTTGGATTATAAAATCACAACAAAATTGTTTCTTTTCCTAAAATGAGAAACAATAGGCAGAATATGACAGGATGAAGTTTTGATATTGATTTCCAATAACCATTCCTGGGAAGTCGAAAAAGTAGGTGTAACTGACCTAGAAAATAAAATAGTCCAATTCCACCAACTCATGGCACATACACTTATTTGTTTTTGAACTTTTACCTGGCTAAATAAAACTACTCCCTGGACCATTCAGTCCTAATAATTTTTTAAGTAAAACTTTTAAAAAAACTCTCAGACTTCACCTTGATGTTTCTCTATAACTGCACAAAATGTTAGGACAAAAGTTTCGAATTCTGTCTGACATTCCACATACTAATCATGTACTAAGTTTTATATCATATAAAAATCATATATTAAGTAACATCAGCTTTATTTTAATAATTTAAATGAAAACAGGAAGCTCTGGAGATCAAGGAAAAGGGAATGAAACATTCATGCACAGTAACAGGACCCCTCATACACTGCTGGTGAGAAAGTAAAACGGTGCAGCTGCTTTGGAAAATAGTCTGGTAGTTGTTCAAAAGTCAGCAATTCTGACATGCACCCCAGTGTTCACAGCACAGCACTATTTAAAACAGCCAAGACATGGAAGCAACCTGAATGTCCATCGACAAATGAATGGAGATATATATATATATATATATACACACACACATATACAATGGAACGTCACTCAGCCATAAAAAAGAATGAAATACTGCCATTTGCAGCAACATGGATGTACCTAGAGATTATCATACTAAGTGAAGTAAGTCAGACAAAGACAAGTATCATATGGTATCACTTATATGTGGAATCTAAAAAACGGTGCAAATGAACTTATTTACAAAACAGAAATAGACTCACAGACATACAAAAAAACCTTATGGTTATCAAAGGAGCAGGAGGTGGGTAAATTAGGAGTTTGGGATTAACAGATACACACTACTATATATAAAACAGATAAACAACAAGGACCTACTGTATAGCACATGGAACTCTACACAATATCTTGTAATAACCTATAATGGAAGAGAATCTGAAAAAGAATATAGATATATGTATAACTGAATAACTATGCTGTACACCTGAAACTAACACAATGTTATAAAGCAACTATACTTCAGTTAAAAAAAAAAACCCTCCAGGAAAAAAAAAGTCAGCAATTCTGCACCTAGGTATAAACCCAAGAGAAATGAAAACATGTTCACATAAAACCCTGCACACAAAGGTTCACAGAATCAGTATTCACAATAGGCAAAAAGTGCAAACAACCCAACAGTTTATCAACTGATGAAATGCATAAACACAACGTGGTATATCCATACAATGGAATATTATTCAGTCTTAAAAGGGAAGTTCTGACACATGCTACAACATGGATGAATCTTGAAAATATTACACTAAGTCACAAAAGACACATATTATGAGTCCATTTATATGAACTGTTCAAAATAAGCAAATTCATAGAAACAGAAAGTAGATTAGTGGTTCTGAGGGCCATGAGGATTGGGAGGAAGTAGGGAGTGACAGCTAATAGGTATGGGGTTTCTTTGGGGTTGATTAAAAGGTTCTAAAATTGATTTTGGTGATGGCTGCACAACTCGATAAAAACAGTAACAACTATTAATCTGTACACATGAAAGGGTTGAATTGTATGTGAATTATACCTTAATAAAGCTGTTTTAAAAAAAAATAAAACATTCACCATAACCACTTGTTTCAAAGTATCAGTGAGAGAGAGAATTACCTGTCACCGGAGGTGCAGAAAAAGACGGCATCAGGGGTGTCTGGGGAGCTCTTCCTGCATGTCCTCGTGTAATGTCATAGGCTGAGCCGACAGAGAATCCTGATGTGGGAGGACCCGAAGCGGGGGCAGATAAGAGAGTGTTTGGGGCAGAAGTGGAAGGTGGGAAGTGGGATAAAGGAGGGTTACTGAAGGCAGCAGCAGTTGGTGGAGAAACATGAGGTGGTAAAGAGGTAATGAGTGGAGGACCAGAAGGAACCGGTGAAGGAGGCACAAAGGGCAAGGGTGGCGAAGGCCTCACAGGAGGCAGGGACTGCTGAGGGGTGGAGAAAGTGTGTGGCGGCGGGGGCTGCACAGAGGACACGCTTGGAGAAGAGAAAGCGCTGGCCGCAGCTAGAAAAAGGAGGGCAGGAAAAAGTGCGTCAGTGAAATGTTTTTCACTTAGTTTTCAAAGTGTCTCATTACTGTCTTCTTGGAAAATTTTAAAATTTAACAGACCCTATCCCAAGAGTTATTTTTAAATGTGTGATGTGAAATATATGACTATGACTGAGTGCAAATGACTTTCAACTCCCATCAGTAAAAGCAGCAGATATGTAAAATTAAGTTATGGTATTGCAGACCTTTGTGTTTTTGTTTGTTTTGATGTGCTTTTAATAAAATAAAGCCGTTTTTCATCCCTGCTGATATGAGCATAAAACCTCACAATTTAAGGCTCAAACTTTGGTCAGAAGGTTAATCACCACAAAGTCACAGAACATTAGACAAAGCTAACACATACTTTTTAGGATATCTCTGTCATAACAAAGAAGATTTCTAGTCAGTATGAACATAAAAAACGAAAGTTAGGATAAAGCAAAACATATATGTTTTCTGTCTTTGGGCTTAAATTAAAAAAGGCTATCTCCCTTCGTCCTGGCAAAGATTACAGAATTTTTAATATACAGGCACATCTCATTTTATTTTGCTCCACTTTACAAATTGAAGGGTTGTGGCAACCCTTGTGTGAAGCAAGTCTATCGGCACCATTTTTCCCAACAGCATTTGTTCTTCGTGTCTCTGTGTGACATTTTAGTAACGCTCACATTTCAAACTTTTTCATTATTATTATATTTGTTATGGTGATCTGCGATCTTTGATGTTACTAATGCAAAAAGATGACAACTCGCTAAAAGCTCAGATGATGATCAGCATTTTTAAGCAATACTTTAGCAAAGTTTTTACTTAAGGTACGTACATTCTTTGACATAATATATTGCACACTTAACAGACTACAGTATGGTGTAACCATAGTTTTTATATGCACTGGGAAACAAAAAAATTCATGTGACTCACTTTATTGCAATATTCACTTTATTGTACTGGTCTGGAACTGAACTCACAGTATCTCTGAGGTATGCCTTTATGCTTTTTTTAAATGACTCTGAGAAAAGATAACAGTATCTTGACTAACCTCAAAACATACTGATGCTAGACAACTGCATGTACCTAAAGGGGCTGGGGGGGGAGATGGCTGTGCCGCTGTGGCAGCAACAGCCAGTCCTGTTGAACCTGGTGGAGGAGTCCCAGGTGGTGTTGTCTCTATTCCACTCTCTTCCATCATTTTTCTTCAATTACGGTAAAACTGTAAAAATATTAAAATGTAATAAATATTACACAGTAATAAAAAGTATATTTTTAAACCTTGTATAGTTAGAGAATAGTTTTTTAAAATAATCAACAGACAGATGTCTGTCTTTACTGTTTATAATGCCACTTATCTCCAGGTGAAGGGTTTGTCAAAATTCCTAATAGTCTGTGAGAATATTTAGCGTGCAAACAATCTGAGACATTTTCACACACCTACTCCATTACTGAGAAATAATTTTACGTTAACTAAGTAATTAATTACCCAATATATTTCAAATAGTAAATTACTAATTTAATTTCTGCCACATGGATGCATGGTAGATTTATATCTAGATTCCAGTCACTATTACTTTTAAAATAAAAATAAGTTATTTAAAGTATTCTTGAAACACTTCCTCTCTCATTAAGCAGTGTATGAGGGCTACTCCTGTTAACAGTAAAAAAAAATTTTTTACTGTGTTCGATTCCCAGGTTTTCTTAGTCTACACTCTAAAATGTGCCCCATAATGGCTAAATGATATGTCTTGGGTTTTAGAAATTTTAACTGTAGCAAAAATGCCACTAGATAGCATTTTGTCCTAACAGTCAAAAATGGGTTACAAAATGTGGGAAAACTACCTTAAAAATTACAAATTTTCAAGCCTGCCTCAAGTATAAAATCAAAACTTCTAAACCTACCAAATTAAGTTTTTGAAGTTTTTACTCATTTAACAAATATTCAGTAACGGTCAACCACTTGCCAAGCACTGTACTGATGCCTCTGGAAATACAGTGTAAGCAAAACAAACGGGATACTTAAAGTCCGGTCCGGGAGACAGTCAAACAATGACAGCAACATAACAATGAACTATAGCCTGAATGATGTGCTCTGAGAGCAAGAACAACTCTGCTCGCTGGGAATACGGTTTTGACTTGTGGACAGAAAAGGGTTCCCCAAGGAAGTCACATATAAGCTGAGATCTGAGGGACGATCAGAATTTAATTAGGCAAGGGAAAGGAGCTAAAGAGGGCACATGCCAGAAAAAGTGAATACAGAGAAGGTATAAAGGCCCTGGAAGGTTGAGGGACACTGACACATTCAAGAAAACGCATGCAGCAGAAAGGAATAATGAGGACCGGAGACATGGAGAAGAACTCAGACTGCGCTGACACGTCTAAGCCAAATTAAAGAGCTGGGTCTTTTAAGAACAGAAACTCACTGTGGGGCATTCAAACTGGGAATGACACATTGGGTCTTTTCACTTTTTTAAAGAAATTTCAGATTCACAAGAAGATGCCAAAATAGAGCAGACTTCATGAGTACCTTAAACCCAGTTTCTGCCCATGATGGCATCCTACATAACTAGACTACGGTGATAAAACCCAGGAAATTAACACTGGCACAATGCGAGTAACTGAACTACAGACCTTATTTGGATTTCACCTGTTTTTACATTCGTGTGTGTGTGTGTGTGTGTGTGTGTGTGTGTGTGTGTGTGTGTAGTTCTATGAAGTTTCATCATATGCACTGACTCATGTAGCTACCACCACAATCAGGACACAGAACTGTTCCATCACCCCAACGAAACTCCCACATGCTGCTCCTTGGTCACACCCTCTCATCAACGATAAGCTCTGGCAACCGACTGTTCTCTACCATTTTCTCATTTCATGAATGTTATGTAAATAGAATCATACAGCACACAACTTTCTGAGATTGGCTTTTTTCACTCCACAGAATGCTCTTAAGATCCATCCAAATTGTTGGATATATCAATGGTTGGTTCTTTATTGCTGAAGAGTATTCCATTTTATAGTTGTACCACTGTTTGCTTATCCATTTATTTGTTGAAGGACATTTAGGCTGATTCCAGCTTTTGGCCATTCATATTTGGGTTTTGCAAAAATTCCTCTGACCACAGTATGCAGTTTGTGCCTTAGGGCAGTCAGAGTAGATGCAGAGAGACCATTAAGAAGGATACAGAAGTAGTTCAAATAACGTCCTAGGTTAGTGATTCTCAAATGGGGAGTGGAGGAGGGTCATTCTGCCCCTCTCCCCCCAAGGGTCATTTGGCAATGTCTGGAGACATATTTGGTTGTCAGAACTAGGGGGTATTACTGGTATCTAGTAGGTAAAGGCTGGGGATACTGCTAAAAATCCTACAATGCACAGGATGCCTCCACAAGAAAGAGTTATCTGGCCCCAGACTAAGGTGATGATAGTGGAGATGGAGAGAGTGGATAGACTCAAGCAATGTTTAGGTGGTTAACACTCAGTGACTGACTGGATATGGGGTCCAGGAGGGGGAGAGGCATGACTTGCACAACTGGAGAGATGGTGGTGCCATTCAGTGAGACAGGGATCACTGGAGGAGGTCAAGGTGTATGTCTGACATCCTGGGAGAGGAGGGATTATGCAGTATTTAATACTGGACCTGCTAAGTTCAAGCTCCTTGAAACGTCCAAGTACCGGTGACTTGGTCTGCAGCTCAGCAACCACATAAATGCGGGCTTCATCAGTTTACTGATAGTCTCTAAAGCCATGTGCTGAAAAGAGATTCTATGAGAAGACCAGGAGAAAAAAGATGGCCCAACGAACCCTTGAGGAAGAGCCCAGGAGGAAAAAAACAGCCTGCAGAGAAGAATGAAAGACCAGAAAGATAGGAAGAAAACCAGGAGGCTGTGGTGTCCAAAAGCCAGAGAAGAGTGTTTCAAGGTAGGAATGGGCAACAGTGTCAAATGCTACAGAAAAGACAAATAGGATGATATATGAAAAAGTCAATAGATTTGCCAAACTGGAGATGAAACCTAGTGAGAGCCGTTTCCATAGGAGGAGTGGGGATAGAAGCCAATTTCAGCTGGACTGAGGTGTGAGGTGAAGCAAATGTGTACAACACTTTCAAAAAGTTCTGTTGTGAATGTAGAGGAAAGATCTATGGCAGTAAGTAGAAAACACGTATCCAGAGAAGCAAAATCCTTTCATTCAATACATACAGACAAAGGGACAGAATGGCCTTCTGGGGACTTTATCACCCCCTGATAAAGCTACCTCTTTTCTTCATCTCATTTTTCTACTGGTTATTCATCTTCCTCCTACAGATGCTACCAATTCTCACAGTAATTAGTAGAAATCATATTTAAAGATAAATATTAATTAATGCATTTGCAAAAGAACCTGTACAATGAATACAACCCATAAAATGGAATAATTGGTCAATTTCTTTCTGTCTTTAAAAGCCACACTATTTGAGAATTGGCTTAATGACAATATTGGGTAAATTTTGGATGCATAAACATACCTTTTACTAAAGAAAAGCTCTTGTGATAAAAGTAACAGCAAAATGTCAGAGTTGGTAAAGGTTCTAGTGCTCATTCTCGACACAAAAAGGATATTAATGTATCAGCATTAAACAAAAAGTGATGGGAAAAAAAGTGATGGAAATGGCTTGGAAAATTGAGTCCTCAGTCTCTGGACCGACCCTGATCTTCCAATTTGCTTGTGTCTTGGTTCTTCAGTTAAAAAAAGTAGGTGGTTACTTATAAAGATACAAGAAAAGGTTTGATAAATGTAAAAGCTTGTTAAAAGCGATTATTATTGTTGATTACCGGTTCAAAAGATAACCTCTACTACCCTTTAGTGAGCACTGCTACAGGAAGGTCTGAGTTTTGTCTCTGCATTCCCACTTCTTATCCCAAAATAACTTCCATAAACGTTCACTGACAAAATAGCAGCTGTACAGGGAAAAGACTGGAATGCCAAAATGCGTCACGTTCGCAGAAATCTACATGTTGTCTCTTAAAATAACTACTTGGAATGACAAAAACTCTCTTGGATTGGACAAATTCTGCCAATCTACAGAACAGGCTATCCGGCAAACTTGCCCGAAGCAGTTCCCAGGAACGAACAAAGAGACAGCACAGTCCAAAAGCCCTCTGGAGCGGCGCTAGGCACCGATGGGGGAACCCACGGGAAAGGAAGCTACATCCCATTGCCCGTCCCCGTTTGCTGACCTAGGAGTCTCCCAGGCGGTAGCGGCCTCTCCCCAAGCTCTGCCACGTCTCCAGGCCGCGCCGGGCCGAGCTAAGGTCAATGGGCTCCTGCCTCCTTATCTCCCCTCCGGCCAGCGCGGTGGAAGGTGGAGCCAAACAACCCGGGGCGCCGGTCCCGGAACTGGAGCAAAGTGCCGGATAAGACCCCCGGGCCGCACCCACCGTGTAAGCCGCGGCGGGAACAGCTTGCCTCTCGAAGCGCACCCTGAACCCTGCATGCACCCACGGCCCGCGCCCGGACTGCACGACGGCGTAACTCCCAAACTACCCTCGCTCTCGGGGCGCCTGCCGGCCCGCCCACCTCGCACCACGGCGCCCCTGGGCACCGGTTTGGGAGCCCGCGTCCCGTCCGGCCGCCCGCATGCACCCGCGTTACTGCCAGGCTGACGCTCACCTGCGGGCCGGAGAGAGTGTCTGCGTGGCAGTGAAAAGCGGGGACTACGGAGGCTGAGCTGTAGGACTACGACTACGAGAAGACGAGCAAGATGCAGGAAACCGCTCGCCGCGCACGCCCCCGCCTCCAAGATGGCCACCGTAGGTGCACTTCCCTGCGCTGCCACGTCGGCCGCGCGCCGCCCCGCCCCGCGCCACGCCCCGTCTCGCTCGCCCGGAGCCCTGACCCGCGGCCGCAAATTTAACCTGCTGGAGTACTTGGGGCCAAAGATCCGCCTGCCCGCAGGGGTGGGTGCTGCCCAGCTCTAGGAGCATTCTGCAGCAGAGCTGCCCAACTTTCCACGCCGCAACCTCCGTACGCGAGAATGGAACCCTTGTTACCGGGTGTAGCTCACTTACTCTGTGCCGTGGCCGCCCGCGGGGATGACGATGAACCAGCCCGGGTCGTCCAGTCCAGTCCCCGCCTCCAGGAAGGACCTTGCTCCGGAAACAGGAGACTTATCCTATGTATTTTCAAAGATTTCCAAATAATAGCGGTTGCATCAAGAAAGAGAGAGAGCACGGTGGCAGCTACCATACTGATTTCCCCCCCAAAGTTCATGTATTACACATTCTTTTTTTTTAATGGAAAACCAAAGATTATCCACTTTCTTAACCTTACGTGCTGCACTTAAAACAGTTCCTGAAAGTCGGTGCTCAATAATGTACACTAAATAAATCAATGAATAGAGTGCAATGGAGGAATATAAAGAATTTGCAATCAGAAGTCCTGTTTAGGTCCAGGAGTGCCCTAATGCTACTTGAGCAGTCATGGGACCTTGTATAGGTCACTTATTCTTCCTAAGTCTCAATATTCCATCTGTAAGATAGGAATAATATTGTTTGCCATCTCTAATCAAGCAGGTAACAGAGTTAAAATAAGACATACGAAAGCACTTTTTAAACTGAGAGGTAAACACATGAAAAACTTGTTTTTATTGTTCCCAAATTCCTTCAGGAACTCATTTGTAGATTTAGCATTAATATAATATCCCGGACTTGACAGCTGAAAGCATTTAAAAATTCCAATACCTCACTGAAACGTTAATACTATTTAACTATGCCCTAATTTCAGACAAAATGACTTGCAGCTGCAGTGGGTTGTTCCCTTTGGCAGTGACTCTTATCCCACCCACTGAGAATGTGTGTAGATGGCTGTCTAGGTTACTCGCCAGAAAGTGCTGTTTGGTTTGGTGTTGAAAATAGTTAGCATCTCTATCCTCTTTGGTCTACACCCTTAATAGCTATAAGAACTGTTCCTTTCTTCATTCATTCAACAAATATTTATTAGTGGCTGCAATGTGCTGAGCATCAGTACTGGAAATGTAGCAATGAACAAGACAGACAAGATCCTTACACTGAGAGGCAGATCTTCTCACAGGAGAGGCAGGCTATGAGCAGGAAAATAAAACAACTAAGTACTGTTTGTGATGGGCACTTTGAGGAAAGTCAATAGGGTGATTATTATTGACACTAATTGGGGTAGGCCACTTTGGATAAGACAGATGTGCAAGCCTTCTCTGAGGAGGTGCGATTTGAGTACAGATCATAAGGAAGCAGCCCTGTGGTTCTCTGAACAGAAGGAAGAGCATGCAAAGGCTCTGAGGGAGGGTGACTGGCAAACTTGCAGAACAAGAAGGAAATCGGGACTGAGAGGGTGGTAAGAAATGAGGTCAGAGAGATAGCTGGGCCAAATCGTAGCCAGCCTTGTAGGCCATCTTAAGGCCTTCGGGTTATATTGAGAGAAATGAGAAGCAGGTGGAAGGTATTGACCAGAGGAGAGACAAGACTTGACTTCAGTTTTCAATCATATTCTGATTGCTGTGTGGACTGTAGGCAGGTGCAAAGACTAAAGCAGAGTGATCATAATGAGATGATGGTGCCTTAGAGGAACTAATGGGATGAGGGCAGAGCGGGTACATGGTGTGGACATATTTTGAAGGTTAAGCTGTCATGATTTACTGATCGATTGGATGTAGCTGTATTAGTTTCCTAAGACTGCCAAAAAAAATTACCACAACTGGTTGGCTAAAAGCAACAGAAATTGGGCTTCCCTGGTGGCACATTGGTTGAGAGTCCACCTGCCGATGCAGGGGACACGGGTTCGTGCCCCGGTCCAGGAAGATCCCACATGCTGCGGAGCGGCTGTGCCCGTGAGCCATGGCCGCTGGGCCTGCGCGTCCGGAGCCTGTGCTCCGCAACAGGAGAGGCCACAACAGTGAGAGGCCCGCGTACCGCAAAAAAAAAAAAAAAAAAAAAGCAAAAGAAATTTATTCTCACACAGTTCTAGAGACCAGAAGTCCAAACTCAAGGGCCAGCAGGGCCTCTCTGAAGGCTCTAGGACAGCATTCTTCCTTGCCTCTTCTAGCTTCAGGGGAGCCAGATGTTCTTTGGCTTGTGCCAGCCTGACTCCAATTTCTGCCTTTATGTCCACATGGCCTCCTCTCCTGTGTCTCTGTGTCTCAAATCTCCCTCTGCCTTTCTTTTATAAACATGCCTTTCACTGCATTTAGGGCCCACCCTAAATCCACAATAATCTCATCTCAAGATCCTTGAGGATCTAGACCCTATTTCTAAATAAGGGTCTAGATTTCTTCCTATTCACAAGTTCCAGGTGGACGCGTCTTTTTTTGTGAAGAACACTGTTCTACCCACTTACATGGGTCATGAGAAACAGGAGTCAACCAAATAAGCAGGATTATAAAATAGGTTTTGAAGTTAACCTTGAACTGCATTTATAAATTGTTTTACTCATCATGTCTCATTTAAACTTCAAAACAACTTTGTGTGGCAGGTACTATTATTATTCCAATATAAGAAATAAGAAAATTAAGGGTCTGAGAATTGTGTGTAGGCCTGGAATTAGAACCCAGAATTCTTCAGCTATACCCCAGATTCTTGCCTGCTTTTGGGGTGGTGGGGTAAGAAGATACGTTCTTAGACGGAGGGCATTGAGGGGAGTCAATGGAAGATTATAGCTTAATGACAGACCTACTTAGGTTTTTTGGTTTTAGCTAGCAGAACTCATCAAATTTTTTTGTACAGGAAGTCTCTAACACATAATAGAGTTCATTTCTGAGCTACAGTGCTATAGTGGAATTTTGCTTTTATTGCTCAAAACCAGAGGCAAATGAAATTACTTCCCACTTGAGGCTTTTTTCAGCTCAATTTGTAGTTAATAGATCTATTCTTAAATAGTCTTAAAACAGTCCATAAAGTTTGTACTATTCATATGAATATTGATGTGTTTATCTCCAGGTGGAGAGGAGACCAGGCTGAGGCTCTGAGCATCTGCAGCATAACTGGGATTAGAGGCAGGGCTGAATCTGTTTGAGAGACCATGGGCTCTGCTGAGAGAACAGTCAGTGAGTTATACAATCAGGAAGGACACATCAGCAGATGTGTCAAGGGTACCGGCTCATGCATAGAGATCAGGGGCTCATACCCACATCCAACTCCTGCAAAGAGGAGATGTAAGTTCCTTTGGCACCTAGGAAGGAGGAGGATGGTTGTCCCAAACACTGCATGGGACATACCTGTACTAAGAAATTATTCATTGTTTATCTGGAATTCAACTTTAGGAGGAAAGCAAGCCATGACCGAGAGTCTGAGAGGCAATGTAGTGTAGATTGGGACACAGATATTGGTACCACATGCCCTGGATTTGAATCCTGACTCTACACCTGCTAGGTCAACAGCTAGCCTTGGGCATGTCACTTAAACTCACTGTGTCTTGATTTTTTCACCTATAGAATGAGAATTATACTAATACTTACCTCATAGTTTTGTTGTTTCTTGGTTTTTGGTTTTTTTCTAATTTATTGTTTTTTGGCTGTGTAGGTCTTCGTTGCTGCGTGCCGGCTTTCTCTAGTTGTGGCGTGCAGGGGCTACCCTTCGTTGTGGTGTGTGGGCTTCTTATTGCGGTGGCTTCTCTTGTTGCGGAGCAGGGGCTCTAGGTGCCTGGGCTTCAGTAGCTGTGGCATGTGGGCTCAGTAGTTGTGGCTCGCGCGCTCTAGAGCGCAGGCTCAGTAGTTGTGGCACACGGGCTTAGTTACTCTGCGGCATGTGGGATCTTCCCAGACCAGGGATCGAACCCGTGTCTCCTGTATTGGCAGGCAGATTCTTAACCACTGCACCACCAGGGAAGCCCCTTACCTCATAGTTTTTTTATTTGTGGATTGAATAACTGAATATGTGTGAAGTGCTTAGAACAGTGCTTAAATCACAGTATTCTCTAGATAAGTGTTAGAGGTAATAGTCTCTATATATTCTTTGACTTTTAAATTGCCTAAATATTCACCTGACAATGACTGTTTTAAACCAAAAAGATTTTTATTTAGGTGAGTCTGAGTTGTAATTTCCAAATAAAGTTTTTATATGCTTCTTTGTTTGTTTTCAACGACAGAAAATTTAGTTTAGTTTTAAACAGAGTGACTCAACCTCTTGATTTGCCCAGGACACTCCCAATTTACTGCCATATTCTCAGCATAATTATTAAAAGCACCCACATTTTACTCTCAAAAGTGTTCCAGGGCTTCCCTGGTGGCGCAGTGGTTGAGGGTCCGCCTGCCAATGCAGGGGACACGGGTTTGTGCCCCGGTTCGGGAAGATCCCACATGCCGCGGAGCGGCTAGGCCCGTGAGCCATGGCCGCTGAGCCTGCACGTCCGGAGCCTGTGCTCCGCAATGGGGGAGGCCACAACAGTGAGAGGCCCGCGTACCAAAAAAAAAAAAAAAAAGGTGTTCCAATTTGGACAATAAATCTTGTGCTTATCCTAGTTACAGAGATATTAAGATACCCTTGGGCTTCCTTGGTGGCGCAGTGGTTGAGAATCTGCCTGCCGATGCAGGGGACACGGGTTCGAGCCCTAGTCTGGGAAGATCCCACATGCCGCAGAGCAACTGGGCCCATGAGCCACAACTACTGAGCCTGCGCATCTGGAGCCTGTGCTCTGCAGCAAGAGAGGCCGCGATAGTGAGAGGCACGCGCACCACGATGAAGAGTAACCCCCGCTTGCCACAACTAGAGAAAGCCCTCGCACAGAAACAAAGACCCAACACAGCAAAAATAAATAAATAAATAAATAAACTCCTACCCCTAACATCTTCTTAAAAAAAAAAAAAGTTTACTCTCTTTGCACATGTGAGTTACAGTGTGGAAATGTCAGTACCTGCTCCTCACCTGAACACACGTAATCGTCATTACCAGAGTCCACTACAGTTTGCTTCAAAAAACTAACTTATCTTTCTAAAATATGGATTTATAAAAACACTCTGACTCCTCATTGCCTGCATGGTAAAATCTTAAAAACTCAACTTATCCTTATTTTCTAGACTCTTCTCCTCTTCCTGCATCTTCCTCCATATTCTCCAGGCACCAGCCTCAAGGATATGCCCCCTCCTGAAACCATGTGCCTTTGCTCTGATCAGTCCCTCTGCCTGAAATGCCTTTTCCCTTTCCACCAAATGAGGAATCCTCATTTTTCAAGGACCAGCTCAAAGTTTTCTTCCATTATAAACCTTCATGCGTTGCATTTTTGTTGATTTTGTCTATATTCACTGTTCATTTATAAGCTCCTTGATGGCAATAACTTTGTCTTTAAAATCCCAATATATTCACATGTTTACATAGAGTGACATGTTATCTGCAGACAGTGACATTTTTACTTCTTCTTTTCCAACTGCATTCCTTTTATTTCTTTTTCTTCTCTGATTGCTGTGGCTAGGACTTCCAAAACTATGTTGAATAAAAGTGGAGAGAGTGGACATCCTTATCTTGTTCCTGACCTTAGAGGAAATGCTTTCAGTTTTTCACCATTGAAAATAATGTTTGCTGTGGGTTTGTCATATATGGCCTTTATTATGTTGAGGTATGTTCCCTCTATGTCCACTTTCTGGAGAGTTTTTATCATAAATGGGTGTTGAATTTTGTCAAAAACTTTTTCTGCATCTATTGAGATGATCATATGGTTTTTAATCCTTCTGCTTGTTAATGTGGTGTATCACATTGATTGATTTACATATGTTGAAGTATCCTGTATCCCTGTGATAACTCATGGTGTATGATCCTTTTAATGTGTTGTTGGATTTAGTTTGCTAGTATTTTGTTGAGGATTTTTGCATCTACGTTCATCAGTGATATTGGCCTGTAATTTTCTTTTTTTGTGTGATATCTTTGTCTGGCTTTGGTTTTGGGGTGATGGTGGCCTCGTAGAGTGAGCTTGGAAGTGTTCCTTCCTCTGCAATATTTTGGAAGAGTTTTAGAATGGTAGGTGTTAAACCCCCAACAGCCAAAGCAATCTTGAGAAAGGAAAACAGAGCTGGAGGTATCAGGTTCCCTGACTTCAGACTATACTATTTTGATGACTGTAGCTTTGTAGTATGTATGGCACTGGCACAAAAACAGAAATATAGATCAATGGAAGAGGATAGAAAGTCCAGAGATAAACGCATGCACCTATGGTCACCTAATCTATGACAAAACAGGCAAGAATATACAATGGAGAAAAGACAGTCTCTTCAATAAGTGGTGCTGGGAAAACTGGACAGCTACATGTAACAGAATGAAATCAGAACATTCTATAACACCATACACAAAAATAAACTCAAAATAGGTTAAAGACCTAAATGTAAGGCTGGACACTATAACACTTTTAGAGGAAAACATAGGCAGAACACTCTTTAACATAAATTGCAGCAAGATCTTTTTCAATCCACCTCCTAGAGTAATGAAAATAAAAACAAAAATAAACAAATGGGACCTAATTAAACCTAAAAGCTTTTGCACAGCAGAGGAAACCATAAACAAAACAAAAAGACAACCCTCAGAATGGGAGAAAATATTTGCAAACAAATCAATTGACAAGGGATTAATCTCCAAAATATACAAACAGCTCATGCAGCTCAATATCAAAAAAACAAACAACCCTATCAAAAAATGGGCAGAAGATCTAAATAGACATTTCTCCAAAGAATACATACAGGTGGCTAAAAAGCACATGAAAAGATGCTCAACATCACTAATTATTAGAGAAATGCAAATCAAAACTACAATGAGGTATCACCTCATGCCAGTCAGAATGGCCATCATCAAAAAATCTACAAGCAAGAAAGAAAAACATTACATGATATCACTTATATGTGGACTCTAAAAAAAAAATGGTACAAATGAACTTATCTACAAAACAAAAATAGAGTTACAGATGTAGAAAACACACTTATGGTTACCAGGCAGTAAGGGGGGGAGGGATAAATTAGGAGATCGGGATGGATGTATACACACTACTATATATAAAATAGATAACTAATAAAGACGTACTGTATAGCACAGAGAACTCTACTCAATACTCTGTAATGGCCTATATGGGAAAAGACTCTAAAAAAGAGTGGAGATATATATATATATATATATATATATATATATATATATATATATATATATATATGGATACATATAACTGATTCACTTTGCTGTACAGCAGAAAGTAACACAACACTGTAAATCAACTATACTCCAATAAAAAATTTTTTTAAAAATCCCTACAAACAGTAAATGCTGGAGAGGATGTGGAGAAAAGAGAACCCTCCTACACTGTTGGTGGGAATGTAAATTGGTACAGCCACTGTGGAGAACAGTATGGAGGTTCTTTAAAAAAATAAAAATATAGAGCTACCGTATTATCCAGCAATCCCACTCCTGGGCATATATCCAGAGAAAACCATAATTTGAAAAGGTACATGTATCCCAATGTTCATTGCAGCACTATTTACAATAGCCAGGACATGGAAGCAACCTAAATGTCCATCGACAGATATATGGATAAAGAAGATGTGGCACATATATACAATGGAATATTACTCAGCCATAAATAAAGAATGAAATAATGCCATTTGCAGCAACATGGATGGACCTCGAGATTATCATACTAAGTGAAGTAAGTCAGACAAAGAAAGACAAACATCATATGATATCGCTTATATGTGGACTCTAAAAAAATGGTACAAACGAACCTATTTACAAAACAGAAATAGAGTTACAGATGTAGAAAACAAACTTATGGTAAGAGGGGGAGGGATAAATTGGGAGATTGGAATTGACATATACACACTACTATATATATAATAGATAACTAATAAGGACCTACTGTATAGCACAGGGAACTCTACTCAGTACTCTTTAATGACCTATATGGGAATAGAATCCAAAAACGAGTGGATATATGTATATGTATAACTGATTCACTTTGCTGTACAGCAGCAACTAACACAACATTGTAAATCAACTATAATCCAATAAAAAGTAATTTAAAAAACAAATGTTTATGAGTATTCTATGAACTTTTTGAATTGATTTGAACTTTCTATGAAGATCCATGTGTATAACACACATTGCAAAAAGTACTTAAAATCATCTTTTTTTTTTCTCCCCTAAATATTATTTTGCTAAAAATAATCATGTAGGTGGCTGAGCAAATATGCTTCCTTTGGAAAATTTGAAATTTTACTTTCAACAAGAAACCATGCAACTGAAATGAGTTATCTGGCAAAAACAAGAACAAAAACAAAAAACACACTGATAATATGCAGCAACATATTACAAAGGATTCTAATTTTTTTCTAGACTTTTTTTTTCTTACAAAGTTTAGTTTGCATAATTTTAACTAAGTGTTCCCGAAGCATAATAACTCCTAAATATTTATACCTGTAGTATTGATTCTCAAGTCTTTGGATTTACAGAACACTCCACTTTTCCCCTCTAGGTTTTATATCATAGTTTAGAAAAGAAAAGGAAATATAAAACAGTTGTTCTTACAAGCACATTCATTTTCAAACAATGTTTAAAGCTCAGAACTTGTATTCATTCTTTTGGCAATTCAGCATTTTCTCTAAGGCTTAGAATTGAAATTTTGGGAAGACAGCCTAGGAGATTAATGACTCCAGTTCACATACCACATACCAACCCAACTGCATATACACAGCCATTTGGTGTCTTCCCACTTGCACTTCTCTTAGAACTGCTGCTGAGCAGGTCATCAGGGTAACGTGGAAAATGCACTAGCTTAGAAATCTAATACTGCCATTAATTAGCAGTGCAACTCTGGAGTTACCTTTCCTGCGCTTCAATTTCTTCCCCTGACAAGTGAAGGATAGATAAGTGATTTCCGTACTGGATGTTAATTATGGTTGGCTTCCTAACAACACAAGAAAAGAAACTGATAAGACATTGTACTTACCAACATAGATGAAAAGTCCTAGATGAAATGTTAGAAGATGGAATTGAGGAGGATACAATGATGATGGTGATGATGATGATATTGATATACATTGTGATTAACTAGGTTTTTTCCCCCAGGAATGCAAGAGTGGTTCCATTTCAGAAGAATGTACTGATGATTTAATAAATTTTAAAAGAAAATGAATCTGATAACACCCATAGATACGGAAAAAAGCATTTGATGAAGTTCAACTCTTATTCATGATAACTCTTGGTTAACTAGAATTAGAAGGCATCTTTAACCTGATAAAGGGCATCTGCAAAACAGCACAGAAAATGTCATAGTTAATGGTGAGCTATTAGAAGATTTTACTTAAAATAAGTAATAATGGAAAAAGAGATTAAAATTTTTAACAGGGAAAGTAAAAACCAATATTGTTCTCATTTGCAGTAAAACTTCCTATTGAAATGATCCAGTACTTATTCCTTGCACCCCTTTTTCAATTTTTAGTGACTAGTCCACGGCTTTAAAAACCATCTATATTCCAGAGATTCCCCCATTTATGTGTCCAACCATAAATTCTCTCCTAAACTCTAAACTACTTAATAGCTTTAACTAGGAGTCTCATCAGGAGGCTAATTAAAACTCTTGATGTTTCCAAAATAACCCCACTCCACTTACACTCTTTGTGCCCAGTGAATGGCAATTCTGCTTTTGCATTTGCTCTGGTAAAAAACACCTTGGATCAGAGTCAACATCAACAGTGGTAAGTCATGTTGATAGAATCTGCCCTTGATATGATGTGATGAAAATGGCACTTTCCTCTGTAGTCTTCCTCCCCAAGACCCATAATCCTGAGGGATGGTGAGAATAAAGATATATTCTATGGGGTAAGACGGGAATAAAGACACAGACCTACTAGAGAATGGACTTGAGGATACGGGGAGGGGGGAGGGTAAGCTGTGACAAAGCGAGAGAGTGGCATGGACATATATACACTACCAAACGTAAAATAGATAGCTAGTGGGAAGCAGCCGCATAGCACAGGGAGATCAGCTCAGTGCTTTGTGACCACCTAGAGGGGTGGGATTGGGAGGGTGGGAGGGAGGGAGACGCAAGAGGGAAGAGATATGGGGACATATGTGTATGTATAACTGATTCACTTTGTTATGAAGCAGAAACTAACACACCATTGTAAAGCAATTATACTCCAATAAAGATGTAAAAAAAAAACAAAAACTCGATATATTCTACAACATCCCTGACCACTATTCCTCAGAACTGTCAGGTTCATCAAAAGTAAGGAAAGTCTGAGAAACTATTACAGCCAAGTGGAGTCTAAGGAGACAACGCCAACTAAACGTAATGTGGTGCGGAAACAAAGGCCACCCAAAGGAGAACAAGAAAAGGCTCTTTACTCAGAGCTTGCAAGGGAGTCAGCCATCACCACTGCAGGCAGTGCAGTAGAAAAGCTTTTAGGGGAAAGAAGGGAAGGCTTCAGGTATGCCCTGATTAGAGGCTGTGGCATGAGGAAGCTGTAGGTGAGATATCTAGAAGCCCAACATTCTATGTGATTGGTTAGGAGGACATATTTGGCTTTCTCTGGTTGGTCCTAAATTGGAAGCTCTCAGTTATTAATCAACTCTAGGTCATTTGGGGCTGATTGCTGCAGGGGTTACTATTTGGCTTCCTGGGCAGGTTGCTATAGGTTGCAGGTCAGAGTTCTATTTTTATATGTGGTCTGGCCGTTGTCCATTTTTATATTCAGTCTCTCAGAAGTATCCTGGATGAGATCTTGGAACTGAAAAAGGACATTAGGTAAAAACTAAGGAAACCCAAATAAAAGCATGACTTTAGTTAATAATATAACAGTATTGGTTCATTAATTGTGACAAAGGCACTGATGTAAGATGTTTTAGTGGCAGAGGAAACTGGGTGTGGGGTATAACAGAACTCTGTACTATCTTCTTAATTTTTCTGTGAATCTAAAACTGTTCTGAAAACTAAAGTTTATTTAAAAGCAACAACACCTTAGAGATATCCTTGACTCCTCCCTTCCCTCACCCTCCACATCCAATCCTTTCGCAAATTCTTAGTATTGACCCCACCCCTCTGCTGTACTGGTGTCACCTTAGCCAACGTCATCACCTCTGCCTTGGAAATCTTCACTAGTTCCCTAAGGGCCCACCTGCTTCCACTCCAGGCTATGTGATACTTTTCCACAGAGCTTTACTGTGGTCTACAAAGCAACGGAAAGCTTCAACAGGTTTGGGAGCCCGATGAATATAGTTGGTGGAGGAAGGAGAGCTGGCAAACCGTATTTCTAATGACTGGATCAAATACAGTCCCTATAAAAGTCAGCAGTTGGCTCTTTTCAGGGACTGGATCCTACAAGCATAGCTCTGTCTCACTTAGCAAGTATAAATTCAGATTTTTATTTCAGATGCTAAACATTTTTAAAAAGTTTGAGTCGATATGTTTTTTTCATTAGTAATGTATACACACAGTACAAAATTCAAAGTTATAGAAAAGCGTGTAATGCCAAGTTTCTCTCATAAGTCTATACTCTAAACCTCATTGTTCTGCTCCTTAGAGACAACCACTGCTCTGAATCTCACAAGCACATGTAATGCATACTCTTTTTCTTGTGTTTTTTACCCAACTGGAAATACACCACGTATACTGTATTATACCTCAGTGCTCGGTGTGTGTGTGTAAATACTGCATGCACATGAGTGTACCCACACATGTGTACGAGACAGGTCTGGGACCCTTTGCTGCAGTGCTGCAATGCTTACACCTGGATAAACATCGAGCAACAAAATACAAAGAAACTATAAGGGACTAAAAATAACTGTGTGCAGCTGGGGAAAATTATGGACAACAAAATACAGGAAAGACCAAAAAGGCCAACTGCCACTTCTGAAGAGTCAGGAGCAAAAGCACGGGGTCGGGAGCAAAAGCAGGGTACTGTGCATGCCCCCTGCACACACCACCACAAAGGGGTGGGCAAACCATCTAATCTACCCCTCTGGCCGACCCCTGGACACACTCCTACCCTCACCCCTTATAAGGAACAAACTCACCCCCACTCAGTGAGCGAGCAAGAAAGGGAACCTGTTATTTGTTCTTGCTCCCCCCAATAAATTTGAATTTGAATTTATTGTCTGGCCTCTGATCAATTTCTACTGATTAAGGAGGCCAAGAACACTGGTCAGTTAACATACTTGGTGGCAACCACGAAGGGACAATTGTCCCCTTCCCAGGAGAGACTCTGGGCACCTCGAGGACCACTGAACGCAGATTCCCTGTGGGTAGCAAGCAGCCTCCTGAACCTCTTGTTTCAACATCACCACGTTTGGTATGTCTGCCTACCTGGACCCTGAGGACCTTAGTACCCTCATTCAGGCAATGCTTTCCCCCTCTCCTTTGTTCTTTTTTCCCTCACCATCCCTTTCCCTCTCCTGAAAACTCTACTTCTCCTCTCTGTCCTCTCCTACTTCTATCCTATTCTTCCGAGAGTGGATGTCGGACAGCTACAGCATCACTCCTCTCAGCTTGTGAGACCCGCTCCCTCTGGCCGGCAGTGGCTCACCTGACAGGTGACAAGCAGAGGTGGGAGAGGCTCGCCTGACACCGTGCAGATCCTGGTCCAGCAGGCTCTCCCTGACCTGAGATCTAAGAGAGTGATAGAGGTTCAAACCTCATATCATGTAGTGGCTGGAAGTCTGATCACCCCAATATTCTCAGCTTTATTTTCCTGCCACTAAGAGAAGTCCTGGTGGGAACGGGCTGAAGCAGCAGATTTCTATACACTGGTGTATGCCTGGGTGAGAGTCCCACCTGTGGGTTAGAGTCCCACAGATGACGTACAACTGACTGGTTTCTGGGCTTGATCACACCAGTGGGCAGTGGACAGGGGGCTCCCTCCTTCGCTGGCCCTTTCTGGAAGCACACAGGTTGATGCCTGAATAGACACCCACAGGGGGCGGATTGAAACAGCAATCTCTCTCTTTCTGCCTCTTTCTCTTTTTCAGTCTCTTCCGTTCCTTCTCCCTTTACCTCTCCCTTGGTCCTCACCCCTACACTCCCATCCCCTTCATCCTGAAGACTCCTTGTTCGTGTCTTTAAGTTTTGGCATTGGCATCTTTGTTTGTGATGTAGTTCTGTCTGTCCAGCTGCTCCGGCAAGTCTCTGCTGACATCGTGGGGCACAGTGCAGTTCTTAAGACTTGAGATACAAACACAGCTCACATTGCCTGTGACTCCAGCCTTGGTTTACTTGGTGGGATTTTAAAGAAAAAAAAGGAAAGGAGAGGGGCTTGCATCTCTCTCCTCTGCCTTTGCAATGTAACTATTCTGCCTGGGCTCTGAGGAACTACCTGATTCATCTGTAATCCCCCAGACTGAGGGGAAAAAAGGGCCATTTTTAATTCAAGTGAGAAAACTATGAGATCTCTAGTTCTGTAGAAATTGGCTTTTTGGGCTTAATTTTGTGGGTTTACTTAATACAGACCTGTCTTTAGAGTCATCCACATTAAGTACAATACATTCATTGTACCTAAGATTATTGCAAGTCAATAAGTACATATTGTTTCTGTTATCAAATCTGTCAACAAGAAAAATTGTCTAATATGATTAAACTTTTAAGTAAACATAACTGGGATAAGAGCTTTTTGGTTAACTCTATAGGAATAATTATGTTTTAGAAATGTCCATCTAAAATAGTCTCTCCAAATTTTGGTAACTTGAAACTAAAGTAAGTTAAATGATAGGAATCCATTGCATATCCAGGGCATTTCAAGTAAAACGAAATATTGGAACATTAACTGCTAAGCGGGTCTAAATTGACTACCGCCACTTTTGTTTTCTTGTAAGAGGGAAGCTAAAGATGTTTGGGTTTATTTGACACGTCTTGAGCCACGTTAAGGAAAGAACTTGTGCTTTGGGAAGATACATGTTTCTAGAGGTTATGGGATATTCCAATCAGGGAATGCTAATATAAAAGACAGTTCATGGTTGCTTAAGGAAAGTAGCATGTGTGTTTTCAAAAAAGAAGGTATGAGGAATGGAAATATATTTTGTTAAAAGGAAAAAGGTGACTTTTTGTCCTGGCACTGGTTATTTCTGAATGGAAAGAATAAGGGACAGGATAATATGGCTACAGAAAGTTGCAGAAGGTTTGCAGAAAAGGAATATTGAGAAAAGAATTTTTTATGTGGTCAGGACTTTCTGAGGTTGGATTAATTTAATTAGCAAAATGGTTTTTATTAAGAGTATGCTGATGCAAGACTGTATTTGGTTTCTCCCTCTCATAAGAGAACGAAGTTTTCCTGGAATGCGGCTTTTTATAACAGATCTTGTGAGTCCCTGTGCCTTTAAGTGATCTGTATTTACTTTTGAAATCTTTCTTCACCTTAGCTCAAGGCGTAAGTACTGTTTCACAGCTACCTATGATCCTATCTGACCGGGTGTTTTAAAACTTTCTGAACTTTTTGACAGGCTTCCCAAATATCAAATTCTAATTAAAGTTCTTTTGACTTCCAGTTAACTTTGGGATGCTTCAAGGGGCCCCTGGCGCATCACAAAGAGAGATCCTAAACTAATTGGGTTCATTTGGTAGGTTAAATTACATGGGACACATTGTGAAAACTTGCTATTGCCTGTGTCAGATGGAGTCATCAGGCTCTCCCCAATTTTATGATAGCCGCGAAACAGATAAGGGATAGCCGCTAATATCACACCTTACTCTTTGTCCAAAAAAAAAATCTCCTGTGGGAATACTCCCACCTCTAGGCCCTCAGGTCCTGACCCCCATGGCATTTTCCAATTCCCGACTCCAATTCCTCCAGGAGTTCCTTTTTGCACCTCTAGGACCCTCTTCACTGCAGGCCTTGGCAGCCCAGACACTGTTACAGCTTACATATTGGGCTGGCCACTTCCAAGCAGCCAACATCCTAGGTTTTATAGATGCTCAATCTCAAGAAATACCCCCAGCATGGGGAAACATTATAGGACAAAAGCCTCCTGGTAAATGTTTTCAGGATGCTGGGCATCATTTCTAGGAGCACTCTTTCTCGGTTGCAGGTTATTCAACATGGGAGGATCCTCTTCTAAGCCAGAAGAAGCACCTCTGAAGCGTATCCTTAAAAATTGGAAAATTTTCAAAACAGATGTGCTGAAAAGAGAAAAACTTAAACTCTACTGTAACATTGCCTGGCCCTTATATAAGTTGGGGAATGGAGAAAAATGGCCTGAAAATAGGTCTCTAAATTATAATACCATCTTGCAATTGGATCTGTACTGTCACAAGATGGGAAAATGGACTGAGGTTCCCTACATTCAAGCGTTCATGGTCCTTTACCGAAACCCCGTTCTATGCGGCTCCTGTAATCAAAAGCCTGAGGAATCAGAAAACACTCCCGATGTTTTAGGTGATCCCCTTCTAACCTTCCCCAGCTCTCAGGAGGGAAACCAAGCCCCACCTACTTCCCTGGAGCCACCTACTTCTCCCGGTCCCTCTGACCAATCCCAAACTCTGCCTCCCTATGTCCCTTTATATCCTCTCTTGCCCCAGGAGGGAGAGATTAGTCCCTCCAGGGTAACTTGTAGTGGAACTTCCTGTCACCTAGGATCAGGTTCAAAGTTAGCCCCCATCTCTGCCCCACAAGGTCTTTACGCTCTTCGGGAAGTAGCTGATGGGAATGGAGGGATTACTAGAGTGCATGTCCCCTTCTCAATGGGAGACTTAGGAATCTGTAAGAAGTCTGGCAGATTCACAGAGAACCCTGACAAGTTTATGGACAAATTTATCAGGCTGGGTTTGACATTCTCTCTAACCTGGCAGGACATCATGGTTATTCTAGCCCACTGTTGCACCCTGGATGAAAAGGAGCATATACTGAGAAAGGCCAGGGAACACACAGATGGCCTACTGGTCACCCATCCACACGGTCGACAATTTATCCGGCAGGTGGGGATGGAATCCCAGAACATGACCTGCCCTGGGAATACGAAGATCTCCAGGCTAGGATGAGACATTACATTACTAGTCTATCAGAAGGAATGAAAAGGTGCATGGTGAAGCCTGTAAATTATGATAAGGTTCGAGAGGCTACACAGGAAAAAGATGAAAACCCGGCAGTCTTCCTGAGCCGAGTGACAGAAGCATTCAGGAAGTACACCAATACAGACCCTAGGTCCGCGGAGGGGAGGACACTGTTGGCTATGTATTTTATCAGCCAGGCTACTCCTGATAGCAGGAGAAAATTACAAAAGCTTGAGGCTGGGCTCCAAACCCCGTTGTCAACCTTGGTAGAGGAGGCCTTCAAGATCTATAACAACTGAGACTTAATGGAGGAGGTCAATAAGTATAAGAGGCTAATAAAGAAAAGGCAGCTTTTGTCTGCTCTAATCCACCCACCACCTCGAGACGACCCTGGAGGGCCGAGAAGCCTGGACAGACCACCAAAGGCTGGACAGACCACCAAAGGGCCTGAACCAATCTGCCTTTTGTCAGTGCCGCTTGAGGGGGCACTGGAGAGGAGAATGTCCTGAGCGCCTCCTGTGGGATACCCGAGGGGCAAACCCGGCTGGCCCCAGGTCCTTGCAAATCTCTCAGACGAGAGATGCCCGCACGCTGACTGATGGGGCCCAAGTGCCTGCCCGGCTCCAAATCCCACTCGATCCATCCTCATCACTCCAGTGGCGCCTCGGGTCACCCTCAATGTGGCAGGTAGGAAAACCAAATTTCTTGTAGCCACTGGGGCCACCTGCTCTGTGCTGACTTGGCCAGCTGGTCCCCTCTCCAACCATGACTGTATTGTGAAGGGATTTGATGGACAGCCAAAGGCAGGGAGATTTACGTCTTCTCTTGCCTGTGGAATCAGGTCCATTATTATTACTCACTCTCTTTTGTGTATGCCAGAATGCCCTGTCTCCCTCCTCGGAAGAGATGTGCTAAATAAATTAGGAGCCAGTGTATTCTTAGGACAGGGTGAAACCCAAGGAGATAGAGAATTCAAACAGAATGCACCTATTGATAGCCCCAGGTGACCCACCTGCTGGTCATCAAAATATTCCCCAAGACATCCCCCAAGAAATTAGAGAACGAGTAGATCCTACATTTGGGGATACCTTGGTGCCAAGAAGGGCAAAACGTCTTCCCTCAATAAAAGTAAGGTTAAGGCCTGGGGAAAAATACCCCTGGAAAAGACAATATCCTTTAAAAGTCTGAGGCCCTGAGGGGAACCCACTGCTGCTCAGCAAATTCCTAAAACACGGACTCATTAGGCCTCGCCAATCCCTTCGGAACACCCCGATCCTCCCCGTTCAGAAGCATAATGGTTAGTATTGGTTTGTGCAAGACTTACACGCAGTGCATGAGGCAGGCATCCCTATTCACATATCGGTGCCAAATGCACGCACCCTTGTCACCCAAGTGCCAGGGAGCATTCAGTATTTCTCTGTTTTGTACCTCAGAGATGCATTTCTCTGTATTCCCCTACATCCGGACTCTCAATACCCTTTTGCCTTTGAATGGAGGGACCCTGACACCCTGCGGGCTACCCAGTGTAGCTGGACAGTGCTTCCTCAGGGCCTTTGGGACAGCACCCATCTTTTTGGAAACGTGTTAGCAAGGAAACTGAGGGAACTGGGCCTTGAGAAGGGAACTCTGTTACAATATGTTGACAATTTGGGGCTTCCCTGGTGGAGCAGTGTTTAAGAATCTGCTGCCAATGCAGGGGACACGGGTTCGAGACCTGGTCCGGGAAGATCCCACAGGCCGCGGAACAACTAAGCCCGTGCACCACAACTACTGAGCCTGCGCTCTAGAGCCCACGAGCCACAACGACTGAGACAACGTGCCACAACTACTGAAGCCCGCGCGCCTGGAGCCCATGCACCACAAGAAAAGAGAAGCCACCACAATGAGAAGCCCATGCACTGCAGTGAAGAGCAGCCCTTGCTCACCGCAACTAAAGAAAGCTGGTGCACAGCAACAAAGACCCAACACAGCCAAAAATAAATAAATTAATTTATTTACTTTTAAAAATTAAAAAAAATAAAATCATGTTGACAATTTATTGATAAGCAGTGAGACCGAAAAGATTCAGATCAAAATACTGTTAGGGTCCTAAGTTTTCTGGCAAAAAGGGGATATGAAGTCTCTCCAACCAAGGCTCAGATCTCACAGCAACGGGTTCAATATTTAGGATTTGTTTTGACCCCAGGGGCATGAGCCCTGGCCATAGATCGAAAAACAGCAATTAGTGCATTACCATCTCCAACCACAAAGAGGCAACTCTGAGGCTTTCTTGGGATAGCTGGGTTCTATCGTATCTGGATTCCAAATTATGGCCTTATAGCAAAACCCCTATATGAGGCTCTAAAGGGAGAAGAAAGCGAACCCCTTCAATGGAATAGGACCACCAGGGGCCTTTGAGACTCTCAAGACTGAGTTGAGTAAAGCACCAGCACTGGGGCGTCCAAATTTGGACAGCCCTTCACCGTATACATTCACGAGAGGTCAGGGAGAGCACTAGGGGTCCCAACAGCTGGGAACAGATCAGAGACCAGTGGCTAACTTTCCAAAACAACTAGACTCAGTGTCCCTGGGATGGCCAAGCTGCCTGAGGGCAGTAGCAGCCACAGCCCTGTTGGTTAATGAGGCTTCCAAGCTTATCCTGGGAAAACACTTAGATGTGTTAACCCCTCATCAGGTACAAAAGACATCATTGGTTAACTGGAAGATGGTTAACAAAATAGCAGGCCCTCCTAATGGACACCCCTGCCATTCACTTAAAGGTGTGCCAAACCCTGAACCCAGCAACTCTGCTTCCAGTGGCCAAGAGTGGAAGCTTAGTGCATCAGTGTATAGAGACCATAGAACAAACTTACTCCAGCAGGTCTGATCTTCGAGATGAGCCTCTTGACAGCCCTGAGGTCGAAGGTTTACTGATGGGAGCAGTTTTGTAGAAATGGGAACCCGAAAGGAGGGGTATGCCATAGTTAGTCTAGATGACGTCATAGAAGCCAAGGCCCTGTCACCCCAGACATCAGCCCAGAAGGCTGAACTAATTGCATTAATGAGAGCTTTGCAATCAGGGAAGGATAAGAAATTAAATATTTTTACTGACTCTAAGTATGGGTTCCACGTGCTATAAGCTCATGCCACCATTTGGAAAGAAAGAAGAATGTTAATCGCTAGAAATTCCCCCATAAAACACAGATTTGATTCTGGCTCTTTTAGAAGCAGTGCAGCTCCCGACCCAGGTGGCAGTAGTAACCCACTGTAGGGGCCATCAGAGGGATGGATATTTAGTGAGCCAAGGGAACAGCAAAGCTGATCAAATTGCAAAACAGGCAGCTCGACTGCAGGAGCCTGAGCAAGTTATAGCCCTAGTGGCTGGCCCCCGTGAACTCCCTAGCCTTCCCCAGTATTCCCCACAGGAACAAGAAAATGCTGAGAAATGGGGTTATGAGAAAGGAAGCACAGGCTGGTATAAAAAGGAGGTTAAGGTTCTAATCCCTGAGGCCCAACAGTGGAAACTCACTAAGAGCTTACATGATGCCACCCACTATGGGAGGGATGCATTATGGGACTTGATGCAAAAGGCTTTTTCAGGGATGGGGCTTAAAAGGACGGTAAAACAAGGAACGCTTGCCTGTGATTTATGTGCCCATAATAACCCATAGGCCCATCCAATCCCCCCTTCATTACTCAGGTCAATTCAGGGCCGAGGGGACAAGCCCGGGGGAAGACTGGCAGTTAGATTTCACCCCAAATGCCCCCATGATCAGGATATAAATACCTTCTGGTGTTTGTTGATACTCCCACGAGATGGGTTGTAGTCTTCCCCACCCAATCTGAACAGGCCATGGAAGTCTGTAAGTCTTTTTTAAAAAAGGAAAGAATTCCTCAGTTTGGACTTCCAATGTCCCTCCAGAGCGATAACGGCCCTCTTTTATAGACAAAATCATACAGGGGCTCACAATGGCCCTAGGGATAGGCTACATGCCACACACCTCTTGGCACCCCCAGTCTTCAGGGAAGGTAGAGAAAATGAACCATACTTTAAAGAAAACCTTAGCAAAGCCCTGCCAAGAAACTCATGCACCCTGGACCAACTTGCTTCCTATTGCACTCCTTAGGGTCTGTGTAGCCCCCAGGAGCGGTCTGAGGCTTAGCCCATTTGAAATGACCTATGGGGGGCCTTTTCTTACTACTGATGTTCTACTGCATGAGGACATGAACCAGGCCCTGAGATATATTCTTAATCCAGGACAAGTTCAGAAGGCAATCCAGGACTATGCCCGCAAGGCACTGCTGGCTCCCACTAAAAATACAGAGGAAGGAGCAGTTCCTTCACAAATAAACCCCGGGGACCAAGTTCTTCTTAAAACCTGGAAAGAGGGGTTCCCTGAAGACCAACTATTGCCAAGATGGAAGGGCCCCTGTAAAGTAATTTTAGCTACCCTCGCTGCTGTCAGACTGTAAGGGATATCTAGTTGGGTACATTTGTCTAGACTAAAGCTTTTACCTTCAGAGGTCACAACAGAAGAACAATACACCTGTGAGCCAGTGGAAAACCTGAGATGCCTATTCAAAGACAGGACCCATCGACAGTTTGTGTGATAACTAATACTTCCTGCTGCATCCGGGTCAACGAGACAGGACAGGTAGAAGTTAATATGAAGGAGGTATACGCCCGGGGCAGAGCAGCTTCACAATTTTGGCAGGGGCGATATCGCATCCACTGCCTGGTCAACGGTTAAGGAAGCCCAAAGTTAACCTGGTTCCTTCCCTTTCTGAGCCCTTTAATGGCTATTGTTGTTCTTCCCCTTTTTAGCCCTTGTTTGTTTAACCTTCTGGTTAAGTTTGTGTCTTCTTGGCTCCAACAGTTTGAAGTAAGGCTCATGATGGCTCAAGGAATTCAACCCATTCCAGCAGAGAGTGGCCCGGGTCCCTACAGTTTCTTGGAACAGTCAGTGAGGGACTTCTACACCTCTGGGGTAGGCTAGGGTCTGTGGCCCCTGTCCAGCAGGAAGAAGTTTCAGAAGAAGAGACCTTCGGCCCCTTACCGCTTAAAAATAAGGGTGTAGAGTCTCTTGGGGGAATAAGATAAGTCTGGGGCCTGGGACCCTTTGCTGCAGTGCTGCAGTGCTTGCACCTGGACAAATCTCTCTTGGAGCAACAAAATACAAAGAACCTGTAAGGGACTAAAAATAACTGCATGCATGTGCAGCTGGGGAAAATGATGGACAGCAAGACACAAAAAAGCCCCAAAAGCCCAACTGCCACTTCTGAAGAGCTGAGAGCAAAAGCAGGGGGTCAGGAGCAATACAGGGTACTGTACATGCCCCCTCCACACAGCACCACAAAAGTGTGGCAACCCACCTAAGCCACGCTTCCAGCCAGACCCCCTGGACACACCCCTACCCTCAGCCCGTATAAGGAACCAGCTTGCCCCCCCACCAAGAGAGCAGGTGAGCAAGGGAAACTGTTATTTGTTCTGGCTCCTCCCTGCTGCAGCAGGGCCCCAGTAAAGCCTCGCCTGAATTTCTTGTCTGATCTCTGATCAATTTCTATTGACTAAGGAGGCCAAGAACCCTGGTCGGTAACACGTGCATGGGCACATGCGTGCACACACACACACACACACACACACACACACCGTGGAGCTATTTCCACATCACTCATTTCTGCTACTTCATTTATAAAGAGCTAGATATGCTTCCATTGAATGGATTAGATTGCCAATAATTTCTTTAACTTGTACCAATTCCTGAACATGTAGTTCATTTCAATCTTCTGCTAATACTAGCAATGCTATGTTGATTCTATTTGGACACATGTCATTTTACACATGTACAAGCATAACTGTAGGATAAATTCCCAAAAGTAGAGTTACTTGATCAAGTGCTGTATCTTTGGAATTTTGAGAGATATTGCCAAATCGCTCTTCATTGGGGATGTATTGATTTATACCCTCACCAGTAAGGTATGAGGCCTGCTTCTCTTCTCCTTCTCCAGCTAAGGTCTGTTATCAAATATTTGAATCTTTGCTGATTTACAGGTAGAAAATATATCCATTTGCATTTATCTTATGAAGAGTAAGATTAAGCACGTTGTTTTTTGTAAAAGTCACTTGGATTTCTTTTGATGTGATCTCTGGGCTTACATTATATTACTGATTTTTAAAAATTAGTTTATAGGAGTTCTTTATACAATAAAGAAATTAGACCTTTATATATAATACATATTGCAAATATTTTGCCTTCTTTGGTGTGTATGTGAGTTTTGCCATGCAGAATTTTTTTTATCTTTCTAGAATCAAATTTATTAGATCTTTATGATCAGTTCTTCTATATTACAGTAAAACTCAGATGACATTTTCATTGAGATCCTATCAAATAGATGCATTAAAGAAAATTGGCATCTTTATAATGCTTTGTCTTCTTACCCAAACTCTTTTTATGTGCCCTGACAACATTTTATTTTTAAAAAATATATAATAGAACTTAAATACTTCATAATTTTTTCTTAATTATTTTATCTGTTTATTGCCATTTTCAATAGAGTCTTTTCTTCTATTGCATTTTCTAATTGATTACTGCTTTCATATAAGAAGCCTATTTATTTCATCATATTAATTTTGTCACCAGTCACCTTACTGAATTGGCTTGTTTCCAACAGCCAATGAATTCATTTGCTTTTGTTTACCAGTTCTGTATGATATTTATACTTCTTATTTATTTCTATCATCTAACTTTCTTAAATTGACTAAGGTTTTATTTGTGTCCTAAAAAATGTCCAGTTAACTCCAGTGTTTTATGGGTATGTAAAAAGAATGTGAAGTCATGGAACTTAGTTCCATGCAAAACACTTGTAACTACCTATTATTTATATTATTTATGTATTCTATTGACAAACTTATTTCTTATTCACTTGCTATGTCATAGACTGAGATACTGGAATTAAAATCTCCTGTAACTAAAGTGTCTCTATTGTCTCTTTGTTTCCTGTAATTTTTGCTTTAATTATTTTGGTACAATGTTGTTTGATTAATAGGTATTCCTAATGATGAGATCATCGAGGTGGATTGTGTCCTTTAACATTTTCTTCACATTTGCCTGATAGGCCTTTGCTCGTCCTTTAATTTTCAATTTTTATGAGTTATTTTATCTTAGGTATATCTCCTGAATTTGAAAATATAATTAGGATTTGTTTTATGATTCAGTTTGAGATTCTTTTCTTTCAATGAGGAGTTAATCAACTTACTTTTATTTACGTGTCATAAATGTTTAGTTTTCATCCAATATATTATCATATTATGTTTTCTGTTATATTGATTTTCTTTTCTATAATTTTTCATTATATTGCCTATAATGTTTTGTATGTGTGTGTAATGCCTGATAATTTAGTTTGTTTTTGTTCTAATAATTACCTTTATAATTATTATTTATGTGACATATTTGACCCTCTGTGTAACACCTATTGACTGCCTACTGTGAATAAAGATGAAACCAGTATAAGCCCTTGGCCTATTCTTACTGCTACCGTCCACTTTTAGTTGATTATATATTTTTGATAGTAACTACCTTTGTATTTTTAAATCACACACATACTTGATTTATTGGATTAATACAATTCCCAAGACCCTTCCTAATCTTCCAGTCTGTATCTCCAACCTCAAACCCTTACACTCAATCTGAGAGGCAAAATCAGAGTCTAGGACAAGCCAGAAACCCAGCCCATGCAGCAGAACATTGGAGCAGGGAAAATATTGTACAACAACCAGTGGCTGTGAGCAATTCTGAGATCTTATAGTTGCAGAAATTTGGGGAAAGAGGAGCAAGCAGGCATTATGGGAAGCAATGCTTTTCAATTAAGTTTGGAGAAGCAAAATTAAATGGGCTTTGCTTTTGAGAAAATTCATGAAAATGAAGTACTCTATGGAATTTGTGAAATTGGAGCCTGTAAAGGGGGCCAGCGAAACAAAGATCATGTTCTGAACATGGGGTTTCAGCTTCTATTATCTAAAGAAAAGAGGCTGCTTCTGGTTGTAAAGCTCAATATATTGTACTTGAAGATTAGAAGGAAATATGAGCTTTGCTTCTTTACAATGCCAAAGGTTGATCTCCTTGTTAGATGATTTTCTGCTTCAGCTGTACTTTTGATTCTGCACTGCTCCTGGAATTTCTTGCCCCATTCTGTCCTGCAACGTTTAGTAACTATTAAGTACTAATATCCACAAAAGAAAGAAAAGGGCAAAGAGTTAATAAATGCTGAATGCCTACTGTGTGCCAGGCTCTCTCTGGAGCTTTTCATGTGCTAGCTCACTCAATCCCAAAACAATACTAGGAGGTCAATATTATTATCTTTATTTTCTGATGAGAAAAATGAATCTCTAGAAGGTAAGAGCTGAAGCCCACACAAATTATAAGTGGCAGGATTCAAACCCTTGTCATATTCTAACTCTCTTATTTTTTTTAATTAATAGATTCTATTTTTTAGAAAAGTTTTACATTTACAGAAAATTTGAATGGAAAGTACAGACAGTTCCCATATATTGCCCCCTAACCAGAGTTCTTCATGTTATTAACATCTTGCATTAGTATAGTACGTTTGTTACAATTGATGAATCAGTATTGATGGTACAATTTCACTGCCCCCAAATTCCCCAGTGCTCCACCTATTCAGCCCTTCCTCCTTCACCCAACCCCTGGCAACTACTGATCTTTTTCTGTCTCCGTAGTTTTGCCTTTTTCAGAATGTTACAAAGTTGGAGTCATACAGTACACAGTCTTTTCAGACTTGGTTTCTTTTACTCTGCAATATGTATTTTGGGTTCCTCCATGTTTTTTTCATGGCCTGATGGCTCATTTTTTTAAATCACTGTATAATAGCCCATTGTATGGATATACCACAGTTTGTTTAGCCATTCGTCTAACAAAGGATGTCTTGGCTGCTTCCAAGTTTTGACAATTATGAATAATGCTACTGTAAACATTCATTTTTGTAGGGACATAAGTTTTCAACTTATTTGGGTAAATACCAAGGAGCATGATTGCTAGATTGTATGGTAAAAGCATGTTTAGGTTTGCAAGAAACTGCCAGACTGTCTTCCAAAATGGCTGTGCAATTTTGCATTCCCACCAGCAGTGAATGAGAATTCCTTTTGCTCCATGTCCTTGTCAGTATTTGGTGTTGTCAGTGTTATGGATTTTAGCCATTCTAATAGGGTGATAGTGGTATCTAATTATTGTTTTAATTAGCAATTCCCTAATAACATATGATGTTGAGCATCCTTTCATTTGCTTATTTTCTATCTGTATATATTCTTTGGTGATGTGTCTGTCTAGATCTCTTGGCAATTTTCCTATTCAGGTTGTTTGTTTCTTATTCTTGATTTTAGAAGTTAGATTTTTAAGCAGTAGATTGTCTTTCAAGAAATTATTCCATTTCATCAATGTTGTGGACATAGAGCTGTTAATAATATTTTTTATTATCCTTTTTAATATCCATGAAATTGTGGTGATGGCCCCTATTCCATTTCTGGTATTAGTAATTTGTATCTTTGTTCTTTTATTCGTAGTTGGCCCTGCTAGAAGTTTATCATTTTATTAATCTTTTCAAAGAACCAGATTTTGGTTTCATTGATTTTTCTCTATTAATTTCTTGTTTTCAATTTCACTGATTTCTGTTATAATTTTTATTATTTTCATTTAGTTCAAAATATTTAAAAATATCTCTTAAAATTTCTTTGACCCTGGTGTTACTTAGAAGTGTATTGTTTAATCTCAAGCATTTGAGAATTTTCCAGCTTTCTGTCTGTTGTTGATTTCTAGCCTAATTTTACTGTGGTTTGAGAGCACGCTTTTTATGATTTCTGTTCTTTAAATTTGTTAAGGTGTGTTTTATGGCCTAGAATATGGTCTGTCTTGATAAATGTTCTATGTGAGCTTGAGAAGACTGTGTATTCTGTTGTTGTTGAAGCAGTCCATAGATGTCAATTATATTCAGCTGATTGAAGGCACTGTTCAGTTCAACTAAGTCCTTACTGATTTTCTGCCTACTGGATCTGCCAATTACTAAAGTCACTAATTATAATAGTGGATTCATTTATTTCTCCTCTATTTTCTATCAGTTTTTGCCTTATATATTTTGACACTCTATTGATAGATGCATACACAGTAAGGATTGTTATATCTTCTTGGAGAAGTGACCCTTTTATCATATATGATTTCTTGCTTTACCCTTGATAATTTTCCCTTCTCTGAAGTCCTCTGTCTCAGAAATTAATAGAGTTAATCCTACTTTCTTTTCATTAATATTAGCATGGTATGTCTTTCCCCATCCATTTAGTTTTAATCTATATGTGTCTTTATATTTAAAGTGGGTTGTTTTTATAGACAACATATAGTTCGGTCCTGTTTTTATCCACTCTGATAGCCTCTTTTAAATGTTACATTTGGACCAGTAATGTTTAAAGTGATTATTGGAGGAGGAGCTTCAAGATGGCAGAAGAGTAAGAAGTGAAGATCACCTTCCTCCCCACAAGCGCATCAGAAATACATCTACATGTGGAACAACCCTTACAGAAAACCTACTGAATGTTGGCAGAAGACCTCAGACCTCCCAAAAGGCAAGAAACTCCCCACGTATCTGGGTAGGGCAAAAGGAAAAAAGAAAAAACAGAGACAAAAGAATAGGGACGGGACCTGCACCAGTGGGAGGGAGCTGTGAAGGAGGAACGGTTCCCACACACTGGGAAGCCCCTTCGTGGGCGGAGGCTGTGGGTGGCAGAGGCGGGGGAAAGCTTCAGAGCCGTGGAGGAGAGCACAGCAACAGAGGTGCGGAGGGCAAGGCGGAGAGATTCCCGCACAGAGGATCGGTGCCGACCGGCACTCACCAGCCCGAGAGGCTTGTCTGCTCACCCGCCGGGGCGAGTGGGGCTGGGAGCTGAGGCTCAGGCTTCGGTCGGAGCTCAGGGAGAGGACTTGGGTTGGCGGCGTGAACACAGCCTGAAGGGACTAGTGCGCCACAGCTAGCCGGGAGGGAGTCCGGGAAAAAGTCTGGACCTGCTGAAGAGATAAGAGACTTTTTCTTGCCTCTTTGTTTCGCGGTGCAGAGGAGAGGGGTTCAACAGCGCCGATTAAATGAGCTCCAGAGATGGGCGTGAGCTGCGGCTATCAGTTCAGATCCCAGAGATGGGCATGAGACGCTAAGGCTGCTGCTGCCGCCACCAAGAAGCCTGTGTGCAAGCACAGGTCACTGTCCACACCTCCCCTCACGGGAGCCTGTGCAGCCCGTCACCTCCAGGGTCCCGTGACCCAGGAACAACTTCCCTGGGAGAACGCAGCACAGCGCGCCTCAGGCTGGTGCAATGTCATGTCGGCCTCTGCCGCTGCAGACTCACCCCGCACTCCGTGCCCCTCCCTCCCCCCGGCCTGAGTGAGCCAGAGCCCCCGAATCAGCGGCTCCTTTAACCCCGTCCTGTCTGAGCAAAGAACAGTTGCCCTCAGGCGACCTACACGTATCGGTGGGGCCAAATCCAAAGCTGAACCCCGGGAGCTGTGCGAACAAAGAAGAGAAAGGGAAATCTCTCCCAGCAGCCTCAGAAGCAGCGGATTAAAGCTCCACAATCAACTTGATGTACCCTGCATCCGTGGAATACCTGAATAGACAAGGAATCATCCCAAATTGAGGCGGTGGACTTTGGGAGCAACTATATATATATATATTTTTTTTTCCTTTTTACTCTTTTTGTGAGTGTGTATGTGTATGCTTCTGTGTGAGATTTTGTCTGTATAGCTTTGCTTTTACCATTTGTCCTGGGTTCTGTATGTCCGTTTTTTTTTAAATATAGTTTTTAGCGCTTCTTAACATTGGTGGATTTGTTTTTTGGTTTGGTTGCTCTCTTCTTTCTTTTTTTTATTACTTAAAAATTTTTTTAATAATTATTTTTTTATTTTATTAAATTTATTTTAATTTACTTTATTTTTCTCTTTCTTTCTTTTTCTTCTCCTTTTTATTCTGAGTCGTGTGGATGACAGGGTCTTGGTGCTCCGGCCGAGCATCAGGCCTGTGCCTCTGAGGTGGGAGAGCCAAGCTCAGGACATTGATCCACCAGAGGCCTCGCAGGTCCACGTAATATCAAATGGCAAACATGTCCCAGAGATCTCTATCTCAACGCCAAGACCCAGCTCCACTCAACGACCAGCAAGCTACAGTGCTGGACACCCTATGCCAAACAACTAGCAAGACAGGAACACAACCCCACGCACTAGCAGAAAGGCTGCCTACAATCATAATAAGGTCACAGGACCGCAACCACCAGATGCGGAGCTGCCCACCAGAAAGACAAGATCTAGCCTCCTTGACCAGAACACAGGCACTAGTCCCCTCCACCAGGAAGCCTATACAACCCACTGAACCAACCTTAGCCACTGGGGGCAGACACTAAAAACAACGGGAACTATGAACCTGCAGCCTGTGAAAAGGAGACCCCAAACACAGTAAGGTAAGCAAAATGAGAAGACAGAGAACCATACATCAGATGAAGGAGCAAGGTAAAAACCCAACAGATCAAACAAATGAAGAGGATACGGCAGTCTACCTGAAAAAGAATTCAGAATAATGATAGTAAAGATGATCCAAAATCTTGGAAATAGAATGGAGAAAAGACAAGAAACGTTTAACAAGGACCTAGAAGAACTAAAGAACAAACAAACACTGATGAACAACACAATAAATGAAATTAAACATTCTCTAGAAGGAATCAATAGCAGAATAACGGGGGCAGAAAAATGGATAAGTGACCTGGAAGACAAAATAGTGGAAATAATCACTGCAGAGCACAATAAAGAAAAAAGAATGAAAAGAATTGAGGACAGGCTCAGAGACATCTGGGACAGCATTAAATGCACCAACATTCGAATTACAAGGGTCCCAGAAGAAGAAGACAAAAAGAAAGGGACTGAGAAAATATTTGAAGAGATTATAGTTGAAAACTTCCCTAATATGGGAAAGCAAATAGCTAATGAGGCCCAGGAAGTGCAGAGAGTCCCATACAGGATAAATCCAAGGAGAGACACACCAAAACACATATTAATCAAACTATCAAAAATTAAATACAAAGAAAAAATATTAAAAGCAGCAAGGGAAAAACAACAAATAACATACAAGGGAATCCCCATAACGTTAACAGCTGATCTTTCCGCAGAAAGTTTGAAAGCCAGAAGGGAGTGGCGGGACATATTTAAAGTGATGAAAGGGAAAAACCTACACCAAGATTACTCTACCCAGCAAGGATCTCATTCAGATTCGACAGAGAAATTAAAACCTTTACAGACAAGCAAAAGTTAAGACAATTCAGCACTACCAAACCTGCTTTACAACAAATGCTAAAGGAACTTCTCTAGGCAGAAAACACAAGAGAAGGAAAAGACCCACAATAACAAACCCAAAACAATTAAGAAAATGGTAACAGGAACATACATATCGATAATTACCTTAAATGTAAATGGATTAAATGCTCCAAGCAAAGACACAGACTGGCTGAATGGATACAAAAACAAGACCCGTATATATGCTGTCTACAAGAGACCCACCTCAGACCTAGGGACACATACAGACTGAAAATGAGGGGATGGAAAAAGATATTCCGTGCAAATGGAAATCAAAAGAAAGCTGGAGTAGCAATTCTCATATCAGACACAATAGACTTTAAAACAAAGACTATTACAAGAGACAAAGAAGAACACTACATAACAATCAAGGGATCAATCCAAGAAGAAGATATAACAGTTGTAAATGTTTATGCACCTAGCATAAGAGCACCTCAACACATACGGCAAATGCTAACAGCCATAAAAGGGGAAATCGACAGTAACACAATCATAGTAGGGGACTTTAACAACCCACTTTCACCCATGGACAGATCATCCAAAATGAAAATAAATAAGGAAACACTTATTTAAATGATACATTAAACAAGATGCTTTAAATGATACATTAAACAAGATGGACTTAATTGATATTTACAGGACATTCCATCCAAAACAACAGAATACACTTTCTTCTCAAGTGCTCATGGAACATTCTCCAGGATAGATCATATCTTGGGTCACAAATCAAGCCTTGGTAAATTTAAGAAATTTGAAATCCTATCAAGTATTTTTTCCGACCACAATGCTATAAGACTAGATAAAAATTACAGGAAAAAATCTGTAAAAAATACAAACACATGGAGGCTAAACAATACACTACCTAATAACCAAGAGATCCCTGAAGAAATCAAAGAGGAAATCAAAAAATACCTAGAAACAGGGCTTCCCTGGTGGCGCAGTGGTTGAGAGTCTGCCTGCCGATGCAGGGGACACAGGTTCGTGCCCCGGTCCGGGAAGATCCCACAAGCTACAGAGCGGCTGGGCCCATGAGCCATGGCCGCTGAGCCTGCGTGTCCAGAGCGTGTGCTCCACAACAGAAGAGGCCACAACAGTGAGAGGCCCGCATACAGCAAAAAAAAAAAAAAAAAAAAAAAAAAACCTAGAAACAAATGACAATGAAAACACGACGACCCAAAACCTATGGGATCCAGCAAAAGCAGTTCTAAGAAGTTTATAGCAATACAATCCTACCTTAACAAACAAGAAATATCTCAAATAAACAACTTAACCTTACACCTAAAGCAATTAGAGAAAGAAGAACAAAAAAACCCAAAGTTAGCCAAAGGAAAGAAACCATAAAGATCAGATCAGAAATAAATGAAAAAGAAATGAAGCAAACAATAGCAAAGATCAATAAAACTAAAAGCTGGTTCTTTGAGAAGATAAACAAAAATTGATAAACCATTAGCCAGTCTCAACAAGAAAAAAAGGGAGAAATCCCAAATCAATAGAATTAGAAATGAAAAAGGAGAAGTAACAACTGACACTGCAGAAATACAAAGGATCATGAGAGATTACTACGAACAACTATATGCCAATAAAATGGACAATCTGAAAGAAATAGACAAATTTGTAGAAAAGCACAACCTTCCGAGACTGAACCAGGAAGAAATAGAAAATATAAACAGACCAGTCACAAGCACTGAAATGGAAACTGTGATTAAAACCTTTCAACAAACAAAAGCTCAGGACCAGATGGATTCATAGGTGAATTCTATCAAACATTTAGAGAAGAGCTAACACCTATCCTTCTCAAACACTTCCAAACTATAGGAGAGGGAGGAACACTCTGAAACTCATTCTACGAGGCCACAGTTAACCCTGATACCAAAATCAGACAAAGATGTGACAAAGAGAGAAAACTACAGGCCAATATCACTGATGAACATAGATGCAAAAATCCTAAACAAATTACTAGCAAAGAGAAGCCAACAGCACATTAAAAGGATCATACACCATAATCAAGTGGGGTTTATCCCAGGAATTCAAGGATTCTTCAATATATGCAAATCAATCAATGTGATACACCATATTAACAAATTGAAGAATAAAAACCATATGATAATCTCAATAGATGCAGAAGAAGCTTTCAACAAAATACAACACCCATTTATGATAAAAAAAACCCTCCAGAATGTAGGCATAGAGGGAACTTACCTAAACATAATAAAGGCCATATATAACAAACCCACAGCCAACATCTTCCTCAGTGGTGAAAAACTGAAACCATTTCCACTAAGATCAGGAACAAGACAAGGTTGCCCACTCTCACCACTATTATTCAACATAGTTTTGGAAGTTTTAGCCACAGCAATCAGAGAAGAAAAAGAAAAGGAATCCAAATCAGAAAAGAAGTAAAGCTGTCACTGTTTGCAGATGACATGATACTATACATAGAGGATCCTAAAGATACTACCAGAAAAGTACTATAGCTAATCAATGAATCTGGTAAAGTAGCAGGATACAAAATTAATGCACAGAAATTTCTTGCATTCCTACACACTAATGATGAAAAATCTGAAAGTGAAATTAAGAAAACACTCCCATTTACCATTGTAACAAAAAGAATAAAATACCTAGGAATAAACCTACCTAAGGGGACAAAAGACCTGTATGCAGAAAACTATAAGACACTGATGAAAGAAATTAAAGATGATACAAATAGATGGCGAGATATACCATGTTCTTGGATTGGAAGAATCAACATTGTGAAAATGACTCTATTACCCAAAGCAATCTACAGATTCAATGCAATCCCTATCAAATTACCACTGGCCCTTTTCACAGAACTAGGACAAAAAATTTCACAATTTTTATAGAAACACAAAAGATCCTGAGTAGCAAAAGCAATCCTGAGAAAGAAAAACAGAGCTGGAGGAATCAGGCTCCCTGACTTCAGACTATACTACAAAGCTACAGTAATCAAGACAGTATGATACTGGCACAAAAACAGAAATATAGATCAATGGAACAGGATAGAAAGCCCAGAGATAAACCCTCGCACATATGGTCGCCTTAGTTTTGATAAAGGAGGCAAGAACATACAATGGAGAAAAGACAGCCTCTTCAATAAGTGGTTCTGGGAAAACTGGATAGCTACATGTAAAAGAATGAAATTAGAACACTCCCTAACACCATACACAAAAATAAATTCAGAATGGGTTAAAGACCTAAATTTAAGGCCAGACACAATAAAACTCTTACAGGAAAACATAGGCAGAACACCCTATGACATAAATCACAGCAAGATCCTTTTTGACCCACCTCCTACAGAAATGGAAAAAAAAAGAAACAAAAATAGACAAATGGGACCTAAGAAACTGAAAGCCTTTTTCACAGCAAAGGAAACCCTAAACAAGATGAAAAGACAACCCTCAGAATGGGAGAAAATATTTTCAAATGAAGCAACAAAGGATTAATCTCCAAAATTTATAAGCAGCTCTTGCAGCTCAATGTCAAAAAAAAAAAAAAAATCCAATCCAAAAATGGGCGGAAGGTCTAAATAGACATTTCTCCAAAGAAGATATACAGATTGCCAACAAACACATGAAAGAATGCTCAACCTCATTAATCATTAGAGAAATGCAAATCAAAACTACAATGAGATATCACCTCACACCAGTAAGAATGGCCATTATCAAAAAAGCTAGAAACAGTAAATGTTGGAAAGGGTGTGGTGAAAGGGAACCCTCCTTCAATGTTGGCAGGAATGTAAATTGATACAACCACTATGGAAAACAGTATGGAGGTTCCTTAAAAAACTAAAAATAGAACTACCATACGACCCAGGAATCCCACTACTGAGCATATACCCTGAGAAAACCATAATTCTGAAAGAGTCATGTACCACAGTGTTCATTGCAGCTCTATTTACAATAGCCAGGACATGGAAGCAACCTAAGTGTCCATCAACAGATGAATGGATAAAGAAGATGTGGCACATATATACAATGGAATATTACTCAGCCATAAAAAACCCCCAAAATTGAATTTTTTGTAGTGAGGTGGATGGACCTAGAGTCTGTCATACAGAGTGAAGTAAGCCAGAAAGAGAAAAACAAATACTGTATGCTAACACATATATATGGCATCTAAAAAAATTAAAAGGTCATGAAGAACCTAGGGGCAGGATGGGAATAAATATGCAGACCTACTAGAGAATGGACTTGAGGACACAGGGAGTGGGAACGGTAAGCTGGGACAAAGTGAGAGAGTGGCATGGACATATATACACTACCAAATGTAAAACTGATAGCTAGTGGGAAGCAGCTGCATGGCACAGGGAGATCAGCTCAGTGCTTTGTGACCACCTAGAGGGGTGGGATAGGTAGGGTGGGAGGGAGGGAGTTGTAAGAGGGAAGAGATATGGTGATATATGTTTATGTATAGCTGATTCACTGTTATAAAGCAGAAACTAACACACCATTGTAAAGCAACTATACTCCAATAAAGATGTAAAAAAAAAAAAGAGTCAAGACTATACAATGGAGAAAAGATAGTCTCTTCAATAAGTGGTGCTGGAAAAACTAGACAGCTACATATAAAAGAATGAAATTAGAACATTCTCTAACAAAAATAAAGTCAAAATGGATTAAAGAGCTAAATGTAAGACTGGGTACTATAGAACTCTTAAAAGAAAACATAGGCAGAACACTCTTTGACATAAGTTGCAGCAATATCTTTTTGGATCCACCTCCTAGAGTAATGAAAATAAAAACAAAACTAAACAAATGGGACCTAAGTAAACTTAAAAGCTTTTGCACAGCAAAGGAAATCATAAACAAAATGAAAAGACAACCCATAGAATGGAAGAAAATATTTGCAAAGGAAGCGACAAACAGGAGATTAATCTCCAAAGTATACAGACAGCTCATGCAGCTCAATATCAAAAAAACAAACAACCCTATCAAAAAATGGGCAGAAGATCTAAATAGACATTTCTCCAAAGAAGACATACAGATGGGTAAAAAGCACATGAAGAGATGCTCAACATCACTGTGTATCAGAGAAATACAAATCAAAATTACAATGAAGTATCACCTCACACCAGTCAGAATGGCCATCGTCAAAAAGTCTACAAACAGTAAATGCTGGAGAGGGTGTGGAGAAAAGGGAACCCTCCTACACTGTTGGTGGGAATGTAAATTGGTACAACCACTATGGAGAGCAGTATGGAAGTTCCTTAAAAACTGAAAATAGAACTACCATATGATCCTGCAATCTCACTCCTGGGCATATATCCAGAGAAAACCATAATTCGGAAAGGTACGTGTATCCCAGTGTTCACTGCAGCACTATTTCCAATAGCCAAGACATGGAAGCAACATAAATGTCCATCAACAGAGGAATAGATAAAGAAGATGTGGTATATATATATATATACAATAGAATACTACTCAGCCATAAAAACGTATGAAGTAATGACATTAGCAGCAACATGGATGGACCTAGAGATTATCATATTAAGTGAAGTAAGTCAGAGAAAGACAAATATCATATAATATCACTTATATATGGAATCTAAAAAACAAAAGATACAAATGAACTTATTTGCAAAACAGAAACAGACTCACAGACTTCGAAAACAAACTTATGGTTACCAAAGGGGAAATGCTGGAGAGAGGAATAAATCAGGAGTTTGAGATTAATATACATATACTGCTATACATTAGATAACCAACAAGGACCTACTCTACAGCACAAGGAACTCTGCTCAGTATTCTGTGATAAGTTATCTGAAAAAAGAATCTGAAAAAGAATGAATATATGTATATGTATAACTGAATCACTTTGCTCTACACCTGAAACTAACACAACATTGTAAATTAACTATACTCCAATAAAATTAAAAAAAAACTGCCAGGAAAAACAAACAAAAAAAATATACAAATTGAGAAGACGTTCTCTTCTTGTCATAAGTAAGTTTGTTACATTTCCTCAAGCACAAAATGACCGATTGGACTAAATAATATTGAGAGCCTCAACCAGGGTTATCTAAATTGTATGATTTAATAATTTAGTCTCTTGGTTAGAAAAGATCTTTGTGTCATTTTTGAAAATATCCACTAGGGGGCGAGATAATGTGTCTCTCTCGTCAGTAATATAGGTGAAATGGATACACGCTCCCCGCGGCAACATTTGGGTACACATCAATTTTTCACCACCATGGATGCTCCACTTAAAGTGAAGCAGCAATGTGAATAGTTCCGAGAATTTTTAAACAACTTTACATGGGATTTACTACCTAATTGAAGTTTCTTATTTTTCCTGGGAATTTTTCCTTTGGGCCTGTAGAGGGAGCTCAAAGCCTTAAATTTTTTTTTCTTTCTGGGCTTTCAGCACTTATTGCCATTGCCATTGAAGACTCTTCATCTTTAAGACCCTGATTTTTCCTAGATTTTTTTTTTAAGAAATTACTTGAGATATCCTCAAAAATAAAATGAGAAAATAAGAATTGCTTTTTAAAAAGTTACAAATAGTATAAGTTATCTAATACAATAAAATTTATAAGCAACATCCTATTGACATCTAGTAAAAGTTAAAATCCTTAGTCTCTACAGGTAAATTTTTTCCCTACTGTATACAGTTAAACTTCCCTTTAAGTTAGATTTTAGGTGCACAAGTTTTGGTACATAGGGACTTTCTTTGTAATTCCGTTCTAATTATTTTCTCACTTCATTATTGTTCTTTGACCCATGACTCATTTAGAATTGTGTTTTAAATTTTCAAGTCTATGAAGGTGTTATCTTTTCATTGATTGATATCTAATTTTATTGCACTGAGATACAAGAACTAAGACTGTATCATGTCAGTTCTTTGATATGTGTTGAGACTTGCGCTGTGGTTTTTTAAAGGATTTAAATTATGAGTGCAGGGTGGTGTGTGTGAGAAACAAGATGTTAACTGACTTTTTATTGTTGTCTTGGTGTTTTCCAGAAGTTGCATAGCTGTCAATGTACATCTTTGCTCTACATTCTAAGAGAGTGTGAGATGGGCTTTACAACCCTTAGATCATCACTCACTTCAAAGGTGCATTAGACTAGTCTAGGGGATTGGTTACGTGTTGATGAAGAGGTCAGGGAAGAAATGTTGGAGAGCCATGGTGTTTCTCCTCTCCTTCCAGATTTGTGCTAATGCTAATATCATTTTAATCAAGGAGCACATTTCAAAAGAACCAATCAGAGAGCTGGACAGGGGCTTTCTAGAATTGGGGGACACTGTAATTGGTACCTGATTTATAAGTAAAGGTGAGAGCCTGGCTGGAGGTCTGCCTGGATTTGGACTGCACTTTCAGAATCTGTTAGCAAAAAAGGATGCATAGTTCTCTCAAGATTTTATGGCTGCTTGGGATGGAGATACTTATGACTTAGGAGGGATATGGTGACTAAAACAGAAGAGTGGACTGTCAGAAGTTAGCCAATCCAGGGATTTATAAACTGCCAACAATAAAAGGTCTCTAAAAATTTTTCACGAAAGTGTCTCTTAAAAGAAAGAGCCAGGGGCTTCCCTGGTGGCGCAGTGGTTGAGAGTCCGCCTGCTGATGCAGGGGACACAGGTTTGTGCCCCGGTCCGGGAAGATCCCACATGCCACAGAGTGGCTGGGTCCGTGAGCCATGGCCGCTGAGCCTCCGCGACCGGAGCCTGTGCTCCGCAATGGGAGAGGCCACAACAGTGAGAGACCCGCGTACCGCAAAAAAAAAAAAAAAAAAAAGAAAGAGCCAGAATTTGGGTGTGGCCACAAAGCAAAGCTTCATACCAGATTGTAACATTGTGAGCCTTGAAAAATTGTTCCCTTTTCCTTAATCCCCTTTTATGCCCCACCTCCTGTCCCCATTGGCCAAAAACACATCTAGGAAGTGAAGAAGGGAGTTTTCCAAGCAAGAGGAAAGAAGCCAGCTATATCCTGCTTCCCCATGGTGGGATTTTACACTTATGACAGTTGAGCTGGGGAAGGAGACCATCTAAAATTGTGTGAGTGTAGAGTTGTTTATATTGGACTGGACTAGACTTTCATTTCCCGAAAATGACTGGAAGAGCTGAACTTGCCAGGATTACATTTAGGAACAAAGTCCTTAGAAGCTGAAAGATTTCCTGGTTTCTCCTTGCACTTTATAAGAACCAGTTTGATAGTTCAATAAATCATATGTAAAGACACAAACATACCTATATCTTTATCCATGTCTATACCTATATCTATATTATGTATACAGTACCTTACACACACATACACTCATATAAATTTAGCGCAAGATTGTTACATTTTTTAAAACATGCTATTCTTTTCCCAACTTTTGCCATTTCCCACTTTTCCTTAAAATTCTTTCAGTGTTTCTTTGTATAGATTGAGGCCACATTGTTAGGCCCACATGGATTCAGAATCATGGCTTCCGGGTAAATTCTTTTATCCACATGCAGGAATTAGTTGTCCCTAATAAATCTTTTACCTTACAGTCTATTTTGTTTGACATAATATAATAATGACAACTTTCTTTGGATGAGTGTTTGTTTGGTATATCTTTTCCCATTTTTGAAATTTCTATCTTCCTACATTATCATGCTTTAAGTATGTCATTTAAACAAAACAGAGATGGATCTGTTATCTTATATGAGACTTTTGACTTTCATCTGACAGGTGTAATCCATTTTATTATTTTTTATTCATATTTTAGATTTGTTTTTATGATCTTAGTTTGTGCTTTTATTTTTATGATTTTGCTATGCTTCCTTTTTTTCCTCCTTTCTCATGATAAAATAGATTAATCAAAATTTCCACGTTTCCTTGTCCATCAACAGATGAATGAATGATGAAGATGTGGTACATAATATACAATGGAATATTACTAAGCCATAAAAAGAATGAAATAATGCCATTTGCAGCAACATGGATGGACCTAGAGATTATCATACTAAGTGAAGTGAGTCAGATAGAGAAAGACAAATATCATATGATATCATTTATATGTGGAATCTTAAAAAATGATACAAATGAACTTATTTACAAAACAGGAACAGACTCACAGACATAGAAAACAAACTTATGGTTACCAAAGAGGAAAGGGGGGGAAGGATGAACTGGAAGACTGGGATTGACATATACACACTACTATATATAAAATAGATGATGAACAAGGAACTATTGTATAGCACAGGGAACTATACTCAATATTCTGTAATAACCTATGTGGGAAAACAATCTGAAAAAGAATGGATATATGTATATGCAAAAAACAATTTTCACATTTCCTTTTCTCCACTTCACTGACTGCTCCCCATACTGACTTTCTTTCTGTACTTTGTAGGTTCACTTAATCCAAAAGATTAATTTTCTTAAAGTAATACAAAAAGGTTAGAAAGTCAAAGCTTAAGTGTTTAGGCTTGGGATGAAAAGGAACAGGCCAGCCTTCCTATTCTTATATCCCACTTCCCAGAAGCAACCTCTTTGAACACTTACAGCTCTTTCTTTGAATATTTATCTTTGTATTTTTAAATAGCATTTTATGCTATGTTTCAAAATGTTTATTCTAGGGACTTCCCTGGTGGCGCAGTAGTAAAGAATCCACCTGCCAATGCAGGGGACACGGGTTCGATCCCTGGTCTGGGAAGATCCCACATGCCGCGGAGCAACTAAGCCCGTGAGCCACAGCTACCGAGCCTGCTCTCTAGAGCCTTCAATCTACAACTACTGAGCCCACACGCCACAACTACTGAAGCCCGCGTGCTCTAGGGCCCGTGTGCCGCAACTACTGAAGCCCGTGCACCTAGAGCCCGTTCTCTGAAGTAAGAGAAGCCGCCGCAATGAGAAGCCCGCAATGAAGAGTAGCCCCCGCTCACCGCAACTAGAGAAAGCCTGCGCACAGCAAAGAAGACCCAATACAGCCCAAAATAAATAAAATAAAATAAAATAAAATGTTAATTCTAGACACTATCTATTGACTAACTACTGACTATTTTCCTGGGATTTCCTCTTCACAATCATCCTGCTATTGCTATATTGGCTCTCCTGCACCCACACTCCATGACTTCTTGTTTCTTAGTTCACCAGCCTGTTTTGAGAGAACACTTCCTTCTGAAGATTACTAAAAAGGGGGTGCCTGGGAGGCAGATTTTTCTCCGAACTTGCATGTCTAAAAACATATTTATCCTACTCTCACACTTGATTATTTGACTGGATATGGGGGTATGAAATCTAAACTGACAATCATTACCCCTTAGAATCTCAAAAGCATCTTCCCATTGCCTTAAAATATTTCTGCTGACAAGTACAATGTCATTCTCTATGAGATTCTGTGATTTCTCCTGGAAATCAAGTTTGTCTCTTAATCTCTCATGTACTGGTATTTCACAGTGATGTGCTTCCTTAACAGACTTTTGTGTTTTTTTTCCATTCGTTCTGCTCTGCAGTCAGTGGGGCAACTTCAGTCTGGAATCTCATGTCTTTGGGTCCTCACATTTTTCTGTATTATGTCTTTGATACTTTCCTTTCCTAGGTTTTCTGTTCCCTTCTTCTAAAGCTCCTATTATTTGGATGATAGAGCTCTTGAAATGGTCCTCTAATTTTTTCATTTCTCTCCTATTGCCGATCTGTTAGATTTTTGTTCTACTTTCTGGAAACATTTTTGAACTTTGTATTCTAATTCTTCTGTTAAAAATTTTGTCTCTACAGTCAAAATTTTCCTTTTCAATGCTTTTTTATTCTCTAGTTTTTCAATGGAAATTTTTATTATTACTTCAAAGGTGTAAGAACTTCTATTTTTCATAGAATATTAATCAGTTATATCCAAATTATTTGCTCCATCTTCCAAGTTCCTTTTTTTTCTGTTTATTCAATTACTTTTATTGCTTTCTTTCACTTTGGAAGTTTTCCTTTAATGTCTAGTGATCATGGACTCTCTATTCATATTTAAGAACAAGGCCCTTAAAAGCTAACTGAAATTTCTAACTCTCTTACTGATATCCCCAAATGATAGAGGATCCAGAGCTGTTTTTGTTTTTTGTTTTCTGCTTTTTGTTTTGTTTTGTGCTCTTGGGCTGGTCAGTTTCATCAATGAGGAGTCTTTGTAACGTCTACCTGAGACTCTCAGCCTGGGTTTCAGTGCTCTGAGAGCCCAGGGAAAGGAGAGGGCTGAGGAGGGAGCTTGCAGGGCTTGACTTGACTCCCTCATTGTAGTTTGGCACCTCACCCCTGCTCTTGGTCATACCAGCATCCATAACACTAGAGCTTCTCGAGGTCACTGTCTTCAGAAAATAAACTTTCTGTTTTTTGCTGTGGTGGAGGAAGGACAGCCACTTTGTTTGCAGCATGGAGGTGGTTTGAGGTTCAAACTTTTTTATGCTTTCAATCAATCGTCCAATTCTACCTGCCCGCCCCCGCAACCTGCACTTTAGCAAAGCCTGTTACCTCCAATTCTTTGGCCTTTCCTCACTCTGTGACGTGAATCAGATTGTTTCTTATAGGCTTTACCCATTAAAGTCTCTTGTATTATATTTCCTTTTTCCCTTCTATAATGTGTTTTTCTAGTTCATACACTTTATGTCTTCAATTCTTTTAAAAACACAGGCTGGCTGTTGTCCTCCCATCTTCTGTTTTCCTTTTCTTTGTGGGCTTACTTCTTTCTTATTTATTTATTGCCATTTTAATGGGATTTGGGCAATAAGTGGTGCTAAACACATATGTTCAAACTAGCATGTTTATAAGAGACACTGCTTTGTTTTTTTGTGCCTACTTGACTTAAAAAGGATAAATTTATTCAAATATATTTATCTTCTTCTTGAACAATAAAAGTTCCATACAATGATTTAACTCTATTCTCCCATATTCCATGTTATTATGACCTAGTATTTTGGGTTGTTTAAAAAAATCTCGATAATTATATCATTTGTTGTTGTTGTTGCTTTCATATTTAATTCTCATTTTCAAATATCTGTATATTTACCACTATTGATTCTAGGACCCATTCCTTCATTTTGGGTCCAATGTTCTTTTTCCTGAACTCTATTAGCAAGCAGGATCTGTAAGTAAAACGTCTTGTTTGTTGTCTTTTTTTAACTAGAATGTTTAATTTTGCCCTCACTTTTACATGGTAGTTTATATCCCAGTCTTGCATTCTTGATCATTTTTCTCAGATCTGTATTTCAGATCTTATTCTTCATTTGTTTGGTCCCCTGAGAAGCAGACATCAAGATGGATTTAGACAACAAGAGATTTATGGAGGGAAATGATGGTAAAGAAGAAAGGGAGGGAGCTGGAGGAGGTAGGGAGCTGTCAGACTGGGATGCATGTCTGACTCCTGCAAAGGAGAGAGGAAGGAAGGAATGATGGATAAGCAGCGTCTTAAACTGTCTAAGAAAGTTTCAGCCAGGCCAATGGGAAGCCTTGGGGCACAGTCACTCATTAGAGGAATGCTGAGTCTCGAAGGACTCGGTCTGCCTATCCCTAGTGCACTCAGTCATTTGTTGGCATCAGGCATTTGGAAGCGTTGCCTCCACCTTACTGTGGGGATAGATTCAGAGCAAAGCAAACCTGGGGCCACCCATCAGTTACACTCCCCACCGCAGAGCTGACCAGCAGTTTCATGGCTGCCACAGATTCCTGTTCAACTGTGTGTAATCTGCTGTTTAACCCTGACAGTTTAAATGACTGTATGTTTCATTTCCAGAAATTTCATTTTATTCTTTCTCACAGCCGATTGTTCTTTGGTCTTGATGTCTTGGTTCTCCTTATGGATTCCATTCCTTTGTTTATCCCTCTGTTTAATATACACATAATTGTTTTGTTTTCCTTTTCAGATGGATTTATTATCTCAAATTCGTGGAGGTGTTACTCTTCTTTTTACTGTATTTGTCAGTTTTCACCTATGATGCCATGTCCTTATTTGTTTGGTAATGTTTGTTGTAAGCTCACCTTTAGCAGGGATTATTGTATCTTTGATACCTAATATTTCATTGTTTTATCTTTAATCCTATGCAGCTTGGGTTGTAGAAGTGACACTTAGGAATGGGATTGATTTTTACAATATCTGGTACCCTAGGGATATCACTAGCCACTGAATAATTTTCATGTCAAATTTTCATCTTAGATGATTGTTTTACCCAATGAACTATACATATTTTTTTTCTAGAGATTTTTTTCCTACACATTGCTCTAGATATTCTTCCCCATCCTTGGTCCTATAGATGTCATTTTTCTAGCTTCCTGTCATGGAGGAGCAGCCTTTCCTATCTTCATGGGGGACAAGAGCTCATATCTTCTTGGAGGACAAGACTCCTGTTTCTAGGCAGACATTAAATTTTCAGCTTCTAGGCCTATAAGACCTAACTGTGGGTCTGATATCCCACCTCCTGACCACAGCAGTAATAGTCTCTACTTCTACTGCTCTGTGTTTCCAGTAACTCTTTTTGTCTGATACCACAAGGATTTTCCCCTTCCACTTTTTTTTCTCTTGCAACATCAGCCATGTATTTACATTATTTTTCCTATTATTTTTTTCCAGAATCTTCAGGTGTTTGTAGCAGGAGAGTGTCCATGTTAGTTGAGTCTACCATGGTTTAGGAACTGGCGTTGTCCTCCTTTGATTATTCCTTCTACCTGGAATGGTCCATATTCTATTCATCCTTCGATCACCCATCCTGGGAGATGTTCTTCTGGGTCTTTCTTCCCACACCCTATTCCTTTAGCCAGAAGTAATCAGTCCCACCTCTGAACAACAATACTACATTATTTAATATCTGCTTTATGGCATAGCATGGTCTCCTTTCAAAATAGTTACTGGATTACCTAGGATTTTGAGGAAAAGGACATGTATTCATAGCCAAACACTCAACACAGTATTATCTATAAATATAGAGTGTAGTGGAAAAAAAAATACTACATTAAATGTTACACACCTGCTAAGTGCCTGAACTTCTTTTCACTTTGCCTACTCATAAAATGAATTACACATTCACTCTTGATTAACTTACATTCTAATGAAAATGAATCTTTCATTTAAAGAGAAATCAACTTAAAGATGAAAATAGTGAATCTAAGTTGCATGTGACATTCTAGGAGAACTCATAAACTGAGAGCACTTCACACACATACAAAAGAAACGTTGCCTTGGTATTTAATTTAAAGTAGAATAAAATAAATCAGAAGGTGAGGAAAACATAATTTAGCTCCCACCTCTGCTGAGTCATCAGATCTTATTGGACAAGGAAGTTTCCTCATCTCCCTTTCAGCATTTTGGTCAGGGTATCTGTGAAAGTACTTAGCAAAATCAGTCAGTTCGGTGAAATCAATATTGCTTGGATAGGCATAGCTTAGTGGTTAAGGATGCAGGATCTGGAATCAGACTGAGTTAAAAGGCTTGCTCCTCCATTTTCTAGTGATATGACCTTGGGCAAGTTACTTAACCTTTCTGTTTTGTTATCTGTAAAATGGTGATAATAATACTTCTTATAAATACTCCTTATTGTGAAGATTAAATGAGTTAATACATGTGGAGTTTGGAAAAACATTTGGCATGTATTCCAGTAGCTACAAGATAAACTACTACTGGTCAGGCACTGGGTTAAGAATTGGGAATATGAAGCTGAAGAGGGTTCTTATAACAAGAAGACAGGAAACTGATCTTGAGCTCAGCATTTGTCAGAGAACATCGATTAATAGGTTAATGGTTGGGTAGGAACAGAAACCAAACACACTTGGCAACAATCTTGATGTAAACTATCAAATTACCTTTGATACATTGAAGGAAAGTATGTTTAGCTCTCATTACCTCTAGTGATAAGGGAAGGAGCAGTGGTGCCCATGATCTGAAATTCATTTCCATTTGGCTTTGAAGAGCATGATGTTATCATTAGGGGCCAATTTGTCTTCCGTGTGTCTTATTGAAGTCAATAGTAAATGATTTTTCATTTTATGACGATAACAGTCCATCACAGAAGGAATCAGCTCATGGCTTGGCGAGCGAAAGACAATCTAGATCATTAATTGGTTGCAGACAATTCACAAAGTACATAATACAGACAGAGGACAGTCAGCGCCAGTAAACTCTCTCAAATGAAACAGGTGTTCAATACCAGTATAAAATCATTTTTATGGAGAGAAGGATTAAAATCTAAGAACCTGTTCTACTATTGTATTAAGCAAAATTCTTGATGTGAATGAAGCTAAAATTCATCTTTATTAACACAGGTTAGGTGACATTCTTTGTATTGTTATATAGTATGTGCTTTTAGGTAGTTGAAATGTTGATAAAATTATGTTACAATAACTTGGCACCCTTTAAACACTATCTGCTGTGGAATGCAGAAACAGCTATAGTTTCATACTGAAATGGAAGTTTTCTACTACTAGAAATGGTAGTATAAAAGGTCAGTGAATAATTCTAAATTGTGTTTAATTGTAATTTTTAGAACCTTTAAGTGAATAATCTTTCTGTAAGTGTAGAATATAATATTGATCTAATTCTCACCTTTATTCAGAAGCTTTGTAAATCCCTATTTACTTTATTAGCCTTTTTCCTTTGGCTTTTGTTGCAAACTGGCTGTTAAATAAACATTGTGAAACATTGTCTGAATGGCTTGTTGCAGGTATTCTCCACCTTTATCAACTAGAAAGCTTAAAGGGGTCACAGGAGGACTCATCTAACAGACAGAGGATTTTTTTTCCTATTCATTTTGACTATATTAATTAATGGAATTATTTTTCTTAGTAACAATTGAGATAAACTCTACATATAGAAAATAAATTTATTTTCAAGTATTTCTTAGATTATAAGAAAAGAAAAAGAGCAATGAGACATGCAGAAAAATAAAAACCAATCAGCATCCTTTTGTGACAGTGCAGAGATGCAGCAACTTTGGGGTTGAAGTACATTTTAGAATTAGAGGCATTAAAGTTCAACATGAGATTTCTGAAACTTTCAAGGAAAATCTGCCAAACAGGGGCCTACAAACACAATACCTTCCCCCTTATAATAAACTATTATGTTTCATACATTTAAAACATTCCATTTTTTTCTGCCAGAAGCATGGAATTCTGAACTCTAGCAGACAATGAACAGAAACCCAAAGCAATGTGTTTCTAAAGGATTATATTGCTGCCAATGCTTCCCAGACTGTTGGTTTATTGTGAGAAACTTAACTCCTTCAAGCTTTTCAGTAATTCACCCCTTTTGTCCATGTCAAGATGAAGTGGCCCCTTGTTTCTAACAATGGATCACATCATCAAAATCCCTGCAAGTGCACAAAGCAAGGAGGTATGTCGCACTGTGCAAATGGCCTTCAGCTTGACTTCCATGGCACTGTCACCATTGTGTCACATGCTGGCAAACCCAGTGCCACAGATATAGAGCCATCGGGTCAGGCCATCATCTAGGATGGAAGAATTCACTTAAAATACAAAAACAGTCCGTGACCAAACCCACGGACATATCTTACTTTACTATTGATAGCAGCAAACCATGAACATGATTCTTGGACCTGCCTGAATCATGACTAGAAATAAAAGGAAAGAAAGGGGAAAAATAATCAGAGAAGACTGTATTAAAGAATGATTCTTCCCCACAGCGAGAATGTTGTATTCTATTTTGAAACCATTCCTCTTGGGTTTTTGCTTGCATTTGCTTCCTTTTTTCATGAGAATCTGACTGTTTTAGGCACAACAGAATTCCATGTTTCCAACTGGTAAATGAGGATTATTTTACAAAAAAGTTGGATGCTAACTGTGTAAGAAGAAAAGGGGGCTCCATCATGCAATACTTTCTCCTACTTTTACAAGAAAGTAACTACTGCCTCACAGATACAAAGAACAAACTAGTGGTAACCAGAGGGGGGAGAGGTTGGGGGAGGGGCAAAATAGGAGACGGGGATTAAGAGGAACAAACCACTAGGTGCAAAATAAATAAGTTACAAGTATGTAATGTACAATACAGGGAATATAGTCAATATTTTGTAATAACTTTGGAGTATAATTTAAAAATATCAAATACCTGTGCTGTACACTTGAAACTAATACAATATTGTAAATCAACTATACTTCAAAACAATAGCTACTACAGTTAGGCACTTCCTCTTTGTCCCATCTGCATGAATCTGTTTTATCATTTCTCACACTGCACTATAATTTTGAAGTAAATGTTTGTCTCCTCCCCATGCACACACATGATGTCCTTCTCAGTCATTGTTTTCTACTCTTTTTTTAAAATTTGAAAACCTAATATTTGGACATGGTTAACAAAAATCACTACAGAGTATATATAATGAAAAGCAACTTCCCTCCCTGCTTCTTTTCACCAGAAGCAACCAAAACTGGTTTTTGTGTGCGTGTCCTTCCAGAACCTTTCTGTGCACATACGAATGTTTGTAACCTGATGGCATGTTACAAAACCTATTTCTGGATTGAAATAATTCACAATGAGCCAGTACAAATTAGTAAATAAAAATAATTATAGTCATAGAAAAAAATAAGATGAAAGAGTTTGTGCTTAAAACATATTGTAAGCCCAGGCAAATAATTTTCTTTGATATTTTTTACCAGTTTATCACCCTCAACAAACCTTTACCCATCTTACAATTGATTTGAGGGTTTATGCTCTAAGTTACAACTCCTGTGAGACATCTTCAGTCATAAATGCCATGAGAACACAGAATCAGTGTCGTATCAACACTTAGGAGTTGTAACCTCTCTTTAAATGACTTAACGTCCCCTTTTCATTCCTGACCCTGTGATTACCTTCTTGAGAGCTGAATAAATTCTTTGTCAAGTCCATGAAATGAGTATCTCTGAGCCCCTTTTAGAGAATCTCCATTCAGGCCTATTGGGTTATTTCTCTCAGGATGAAAAGAGATTAGTAGGTTTAGAGATAAATATTAACTTTTATATTCCCGTGGGAATATAAAATGGAGATAGTTGCTACAAAATCTAAACTTGAACCTTTGCTTCTAAAAAGTGAGTGTTAAAATACTAGCAAACAGAATCCAACAGTACATTAAAAGGATCATACACTGTGATAAAGTGGGATTTATCGCAGGGATGCAAGGATTCTTCAATATAAGCAAATCAATCAATGTGATACATCATATTAACAAATTGAAGAATAAAAACCATATGATCGATCAGAAGAACCTAGGGGCAAGATGGGAATAAAGATGCAGACCTACTAGAGAATGGACTTGAGGATACGGGGTGGGGGAAGGGTAAGCTGGGACAAAGTGAGACAGTGGCACGGACATATATACACTACCAAACGTAAAATAGATAGCTAGTGGGAAGCAGCTGCATAGCACAGGGAGATCAGCTTGGTGCTTTGTGACCACCTATAGGGGTGGGATAGGGAGGGAGGGAGGGAGGGAGATGCAAGAGGAAAGAGATATGGGGACATATGTATATGTATAACTGATTCACTTTGTTATAAAGCAGAAACTAACACACCATTGTAAAGCAATTATACCCCAGTAAAGATGTTAAAAAAAAACCAAAAACCATATGATCATCTCAATAGATGCAGAAAAGCTTTTGACAAAATTTAACACCCATTTATGACAAAAACTCTCCAGAAAGTGGGCATAGAGGGAAACTACATCAACATAATAAAGGCCATGTATGACAAAAAACACAGCAAACATCATTCTCAATGGTGAAAAGCTGAAAGCATTTCCTCTAAGATCAGGAACAAGACAAGGATGTCTACTCTCGCCACTTTTATTCAATATAATTTTTGAAGTCCTAGCCAGGGCAGTTAGAGAAGAGAAAGAAATAAAAAGAATCCAAACTGGAAAAGAAGAAGTAAAACTGTTTGCAGATGACATGATACTATACATAGGAAATCCTAAGGATGCTACCAGAAAACTACTAGAGCTAATCAATGAATTTGGTAAAGTAGCAGGATACAAAATTAACGTACAGAAATCTCTTGAATTCCTATGCACTAACAATGAAAGATCAGAAAGAGAAATTAAGGAAACAATCTCATTTACCATCCCATCAAAAAGAATAAAGTACCTAGGAATAAACCTACCTAAGGAGGCAAAAGACCTGTACTCTGAAAACTATAAGACACTGATGAAAGAAATCAAGATGACAGAAACAGATGGAAAGATATACCATGTTCTTGGGGTAGAAGAATCAACATTGTGAAAATGACTGTACTACACAAAGCAATCTACAGATTCAGTGCAATCCCTATGAAATTACCAATGGCACTTTTC